>NC_059104.1:184282306-185482306 GCF_020740685.1 Jaculus jaculus
CTCACCTGTAATCCAGACACTCACTCACCTGTAATCCAGACACTCACTCTCCTGTAATCCCGACACTCACTCTCCTGTAATCCAGACACTCACTCTCCTGTAATCCAGACACTCACTCTCCTGTAATCCCGACACTCACTCACCTGTAATCCCGACACTCACTCTCCTGTAATCCAGACACTCACTCTCCTGTAATCCAGACACTCACTCTCCTGTAATCCCGGCACTCACTCTCCTGTAATCCTGACACTCACTCTCCTGTAATCCCGGCACTCACTCTCCTGTAATCCCGGCACTCACTCTCCTGTAATCCCGGCACTCACTCACCTGTAATCCTGACACTCACTCTCCTGTAATCCCGGCACTCACTCTCCTGTAATCCTGACACTCACTCTCCTGTAATCCCGGCACTCACTCTCCTGTAATCCCGGCACTCACTCTCCTGTAATCCAGACACTCACCCATCTGTAATCCCGACACTCACTCACCTGTAATCCCGGCACTCACTCTCCTGTAATCCTGACACTCACTCACCTGTAATCCCGACACTCACTCGCCTGTAATCCCGGCACTCACTCGCCTGTAATCCCGGCACTCACTCGCCTGTAATCCCGGCACTCACTCACCTGTAATCCAGACACTCACTCTCCTGTAATCCAGACACTCACTCTCCTGTAATCCAGACACTCACTCGCCTGTAATCCAGACACTCACTCGCCTGTAATCCCGGCACTCACTCTCCTGTAATCCCGACACTCACTCGCCTGTAATCCCGACCCTCACTCGCCTGTAATCCCGGCACTCACTCTCCTGTAATCCCGGCACTCACTCTCCTGTAATCCCGACACTCACTCACCTGTAATCCCGACACTCACTCGCCTGTAATCCCGGCACTCACTCGCCTGTAATTCCGGCACTCACTCTCCTGTAATCCAGACACTCACTCTCCTGTAATCCCGACACTCACTCTCCTGTAATCCCAACACTCACTCTCCTGTAATCCAGACACTCACTCACCTGTAATCCCGGCACTCACTCTCCTGTAATCCCGGCACTCACTCACCTGTAATCCCGACACTCACTCACCTGTAATCCCGACACTCACTCACCTGTAATCCCGACACTCACCCGCCTGTAATCCGACACTCACTCTCCTGTAATCCAGACACTCACTCTCCTGTAATCCCGACACTCACTCTCCTGTAATCCCAACACTCACTCTCCTGTAATCCAGACACTCACTCACCTGTAATCCCGGCACTCACTCTCCTGTAATCCCGGCACTCACTCACCTGTAATCCCGACACTCACTCACCTGTAATCCCGACACTCACTCACCTGTAATCCCGACACTCACTCACCTGTAATCCCGACACTCACTCAACTGTAATCCTGACACTCACTCTCCTGTAATCCCGGCACTCACTCACCTGTAATCCCGGCACTCACCCGCCTGTAATCCTGACACTCACTCTCCTGTAATTCCGGCACTCGCTCTCCTGTAATCCAGACACTCACTCACCTGTAATCCCGACACTCACTCACAATGTAATCCCGACACTCACTCAACTGTAATACCAACACTTGGAGGATCACTGCATGTTTGAGGACAGCGTTAGCTACACAGTGATATCCTGGACACCCTCCCCCTAATTTATTTTAATTAGAATGGTTGTGTCCATCTTAATTTCAGGGAGGAAGACTTAAGAAGGGAGTGCATTTGTGATGACAGGACGTCAAATTATAACAAATATTCTATAATCTTGGGCTGGAGAGATAGTTTAGCACTTAAGGTGCTTGCAAAGCCTAAGGACCCACGCTCAAGTCCCCATTACCCATGTAAGCCAAATACACAGGGTGGCACATGCATCTCAAATTTGTTTGCAGTGGCTGGAGAACCTGACACACCCATCCTCTCTGTCTGTCTCTTTCTTTCTCGCTCCCTCATTTTAAACCACATTACACCAACTTGAATGTAGTTAGTATATAGTAAAGGGGATAGCCTTGAATTTAACATTTGTGAGAATGGGCTCTGATGACCTTTTTAATACTTAGTGAGCCCACAGGTGATGCCAAATCCAAAGGCAGGTGCTGAGGACACCGAGAAGCAGATTCTCCCCTTAAGGAGTGCACAGTCCCCCAAGGGTATTGACTAGAGGAGAGACGAATTCCTCCTCAGTGGTCAGCCGAGAGATGAGCTGACCCCAAAGAAAGATGCCTAAACTCCAAGGCTGGGGTTTGGGAAAAACCTTCCAGAAGAAATGACCTGAGCAAAGCCAGGAAAGAAAAAGAAGGGCTCAGAACCTGAGTTTGGGCGGACAGTGAGATGCAGCCTGTCTCTGGTTTATCAGTCTTTGCTGGTAAAGATATGTTCAGAATTTCTCATGCTGTCTTGCACTGTACCTTGGATGCATGTGCTGGAAACAGCTTAGCACATAGAAGGTGCCTAATAAATGTTTCTCAGATGATGAATAGATAGACAGATGAATAAAGCTGGGCTGGCGGGTGGGTAGGTGACTGGGTAGAAGGATGGAGAGCTGAGCTCACGCTGAACGCCTTCTTCCTTAAGGTGACTGTGGACTCGCAGGCTGCCCGGCCTCCTGTGAGCAGGTATGGCTTCCAAGTTGAGGACACGGGCCACATGTACATAGTCCGAACGCCCTCACGCATCCAGATCCAGTGGCTCCACAGCTCGGGACTCATGATCCTGGAGACCAGCAAAGCCAGCAAGGCCCAGGGCCGAGGCCTGTGTGGTGAGGTGGGGCCCAGGGCGAGGGGAGTCCTCCTCTGGTCTGTGTCTGGCTCTGGGCGGGCCCCCCGCTGGGGCAGGGCCCGGGTGCTGCTGGGAGCTGCCGAGCCGCCAGCGCAGGGAGGCTTAGCTTCCTGCGCTCCGGGGTGAAGCTGATGTCAGGGAGCTTGTGCAGGGCTCTGAGGTGGCCAGTTGTCCCTTCAGCCAGGTTTGTCTGTAAACCTCTCTGACAGCCTCCTAATGCCAGATAATCCTTCCTGTCTGCGTGTGCTTGGCCCTTCGTCTGTGCTCACCCACACAATAGCCCCGAGCGGTGGCCCATTGTCTCTCCACTGAGCCCCAGAGTAGAGCCGTGGCTTGGAGAGGTCAAGTGGCTGCTTAGGGACGCAGGGAAGAGCTGTCAGAACACAACAACCAGGGCTTCTCAGACATAGCGTCATTGCAAGCTCTACGGGGCTGGGCATATTTGGCTTAGAAGAAGGGTTACAGGAGGGACCTGGGTGCAGGGACCTTTCATGTCAGACTGCTGTGATTGTGACGCTGGGTGACGTGGGATCCTGCTCTCTCTTTCCCTCTCTCCCTCGTCTGCACCACTGTGTCCACTCGCCTTGTGCCTCTGCTTTTGAGCCGCCCTTTAATCTTGCACTCTCCCATGTCAGCCGTCCCTATAGCCCTACGGTCATTCTTCCCTTTGTGCCACACATATTTAATAAGTACCAGGGGCCTGGAGGGATGGCTTGTCAGTTAAGGCATTTGCCTGCAAAGCCAAAGGACCCAGGTTCGATTCTCCAGGACCCACATTAGCCAGATGCACAAGGGGGCGCACGCGTCTGGAGTTCATTTGCAGTGGCTGGAAGTCCTGGCACGCCCGTTTTCGCTCTCTCTCTCTGTCTCCCTCTTTCTCTGTCAAATAAATAAATAAATAAAAATCAAATAATAAGTACCAGACAGAATCCTGTCTTAGGGAGTTTCCATTATTTTTCAATTCTTTTTTATCATTTATTTTGAGGGAGAGGGACGGAGAGAGAGAGAAAGAAAGAGAGAGAGAGAGAGAGGGGGCCCACCAGGGCCTTCATCCCCTGTGAATAAACTCTAGACACGTGCGCCCCCTTGTGGCATGTGTGCAACATTGTGTGCTTGCCTTACTGTGTCTGGCTTCATGCGACCTGGAGATTCAAACGTGAGTTCTTAGGCTTCACAGGCAAGCGCCTTAACTGCTAAGCCATCTCTCCAGCCCAGGAGTTTCCTTTCTTATTGACAAACATCTTTGCTTTCATATGCCACCACTGCCATTATTATAACCACCATCACTACTGCCACCTTCACCCAGTCACCTCCATTTCCACCCTCTTCTCCCCTTTCTCCATCATGCTCCCTACTCTTCATCTTAGGGATGACTAAAGAAGTTTGGCAGGCTAGGTCCTCCCTAAGACACCTTTGGGACACCTCTTAGTGACCCAAAACCTAGACCCAAAATGTAGCTATTAGGACTGATAATAAAATCAGAGTTTTCCCTCAAATCATGCTTTCTGTTCACAGGGGTGATGGCTGGAGATGTCAGAACAGAAGCCATACTATTTACCAGAACTAACATTTCATATGCTCTATATCCTGCTAGGCAACACCAAGGTTGAGGAGGATCTAAAGGGAAATGAGGGCGAGTTGTGGTGGCGCACACCTTTAATCCCAGCGCTCGGGAGGTAGAGGGAGGAGGATCCGTGAGTTCAAGGCCACCCTGAGACTACATAGTGAATTCCAGGTCAGCCAGGACCAGAGTGAGACCTGCCTCAAAAAAAAAAAAAAAAAACAGGGAAATGAGTCTTGGCCCTCAGCTAAAGCCTTTTGCAAAAGTCACACATGCCGACCAGCAGCAATCACACAGAAGTGGGGAGGCGTGGAAGAGTGCACGCGAGGAGCCCTTGGAGGAAGGACATCTAAGCAAGCACTCTGGGCAGGAGGAACAGCGTCAGCAAAAGCGCAGGAGGAAAGCGTGTCTGAGCCCAGAGCGCGGCTTCGCTGTGTGGGAAGCGCAGGGCCACGCGAGAAATCGTACCAGAGAAACCGCATCCTTACATCCATGTCAGGGCCTCAGAATATGAGAAGTATACGTCTGGATTTTTGTTGTTGTTTTGAGGCAGGGTCTCAATCTAGCCCAGGCTCACCTGTAACTCGCCCTGCAGTCCCAGGCTGGCCTTGAACTCATGGCAGTGTGCCTCCTGAGTGCTGGGATTAAAGGTGTATGCCACCGTGCCTGGCAAGAAGTGCATTTACTGCATGCATAGATCTTCGCATAACTGGTGATAATTCAGAGCCCCGACTCCTCCCATCTTTTGACTCTGCAGTGTTTATAGTCCAACCTTCCCAATCCATTAGAGCAGATGGTTGTGAGGTTTCTGGGGGCCAAAGCTGGAAGCAGTCCTTCGTCTTTGCTCCACTCCTTTGGCTGGCACTTCGCCCCATGGTTACACTTGGGGCGCCGGAGGCTGGGAATAACTTGACTGGTCCCAGAAAAAGAGGAAATAAGTGTTGTAGGTAGTTAGAATAATCTATATTAAAGCAGATTCTTTTGGGGTAACATTTTATTTTGATACATCAGGTGTAGAAGTTGAAAAAGTAGAATAAGAGGCTCTCATTACCTTTCACCCAGACTTAGCAGTTGTTCCCATATTGCTCCACTCGCCTCTCTCTCTCTCTCTCTCTCTCTCTCTCTCTCTCTCTCTCTCTGCACACATAATGAATACATATGTAATATGTAGCATGTATCTGTGAATAGGTATGTGTGCATTTCTGAGCCATTTGAAAGTAAGTTCAAGACATTATATCCTTTTATCCCTAAATATTTTGGTGGACATTCACTAAGGACAGAGCCTTTCCCACACAGCAGGCCTCCTAGCTTCACAGTGCCCCATCTCCACATCTCTAACGTGGAGGATGGTGGTAGAGCTTCAGCCTTGTGACGAGTGAATGCTGAGGACCTGACGCGTTGGTGATGTGGGGGGTGTTGGGATCATCTGCCCTTCTCAGGTATCTGTGATGGCGATGCGGCCAATGACCTCACCCTGAAGGATGGCTCTGTTATCGGGGAGGCTCGGGACCCTGCTCCCTTTCTGGATAGCTGGCAGATAGCCAGCTCCTTGACCTCAGAGGGCCAGGCCCGCTTCCGCCCAGACAGCTGTGCCACGGCCGACTGCTCGCCCTGCCTCCGCATGGTGTCCAACCTCACCTTCAGTGCCTGCCACCGCTTTGTAGGTGCCAGTCGGGTCCACCGTGGGAAGACCTCCTGGGCTGGCGAGGAGGGCATCAACCAACGGGAGCGGCATGATGTGCCTCTGGGCAGAGATGGTCCCTGAGGGGCGTGATGCATTTCCTCAGGTCTCCCCGGAGTCATTCTGTGAGCTGTGGATCCAGGACACCCAGTACGTGCAGCAGCCTTGCGTGGCCCTGACCGCGTACGTGGCGATGTGCCTCAAGTTCCACGTGTGCATCGAGTGGCGTCGCTCCGACTACTGCCGTGAGTGTCGTCAGGGCCGGGCATCTCCTCCTCTGGTACCGCGTGCCTGTCCCCTGTTAGTGTGAAAGGCCCCAGATAGAAGTTCAAGTCATGCTTTCCCAAGGTTAGTTCACTCATTGCTTATAACTTTACAAATATTTTATTTGCTCTTAAATTTTATATTACATGCAATATATATTTAGATTAATCAATGCACAAATAGTTTTATTACATTTATATTAATGAGCAATAAGCAATGACCTTATTTAAATGCACTGCTTGATTTCTTAGAGTCCTTTATAAATTGGGCACGGCCATGATGGTTCTCTCCTAGAGGTGCTGAGACGCTAGCAGGTAGTGGCGTGGGCGGCCTGGCATCTGTGGGTCCCACGATCACTGGTCAGTAGAATTTGTTCCCTTTGCTTAACTTCTGCTCATCTTTCTCTTCTTTGGAGTCTTTTTCTGCTTCCTGAGGATAGAAGTGAGATTGCCCCTCCTCACTCTCACCCTATTAGGTTTTCCTAAGTAGTCACACATGGCCTGAACAAGGGCACTTTGGTTTCCAGAAAGGCTGGGGACAGCTCACAGGACAACCATACCTGTACTGTAACGGCTGAAAGAAGGAAAGAGAAAAGTCATACAAAAGTGTTTTTCAAACTGTGGATCATGAGGGCGAGAATATGAAGCCATTTTGGCGAGGGTAGCATCAATATTTTAAAAATGTAACAGTAGAAAATACTAGTGAAGGTCTGGAGAGATGGCTCGGTAGTTAAGTGCTTATCACGCAAGTAGAGCCTGAGGTTGGATCTCCAGGACTCACGTGAAATCCAGGAAGGGCAGGGCAGTGCATGCCTGCGACCCTAGCACTGGAGAGGCCAGACTTGAGGCCGAATTGGTGAGATTTGGGTCAGCGGAAAGCTTGGTCTCAAAAAATTAAGTGGAAAACAATCGAAGAAGACACTCAATGTTAACCTACAGCCTGCACACACACGCACACACACACCATAGACACACACCACACACACACACACACACACGCACATGCAAGAGCTGGAAAAAGCTTGAAAGAAAACAGTAGTGTGTACTGACTACATGGAGGCAGCTCTTGTTTTGATATCAGCCATTCTTTTTATTTAATTTAATTCTACTTATTTAAGAAAGAGTGAGAGAAGAGGGGAAGAGAGAGAGAGAAAGAGAGAAAATGGCATTACAGGGCCTCTAGCCACTGCAAACCAACTCCAGACACATGTGCCACTTTGTGCATATGGCTTTACATGGGTACTGGGAAATCAAACTAGGGTCCTTAGGCTTTGCAGGCAAGTGCCTTAACTGCTGAGCCATCTCTGTGGTCCAGTATCAGCCATCCTAATTCACAGCCTGTCACATAGGAACTTGGACAGCGTTAGTGCTTTGGCTCCATCAGAGCTTCCCTTGGTGTGGGATGGGGTCCCACCTGTGATCTCTCAAAGGGCTCAAAGGATTCCTTTGCAATAGGCTTGAGGGCTGCTCTTTTACATGCTTGTGTGTGTTGGACCACAGTCGACTTTGCACAGTCAAGAAAGCTGGAAAACACTGATCTCGAACCAAGGGTTGCCAAGCTTCCTAAAGGGCCGGATAGTAAATATCTGAGGCTTTGCAAGCCATACAGCCTGTCCCCAAAACTCAGTCCTACCCTTGTAGTATGAAAATAGCCACAGACAATACACATGTGAGCTGGATGTGGTGGCTCACGCCTGTAACCCCAGCACTTGGGAGGCTGAAGCAGGGGGATTGTCATGAGTTTGGGGCCAGCCTGGACTACAGAGTGAGACCAAACAAAACACACAGGAGAATGGGTGTGGCTGTGTTCCAATGAAACTTTACTTGCAAAACAGCCAGTCAGCAGCATTTGGGCTGTGGGCTATCCTGTTACGAGTCCCATCCCAAAGAAGGACGGTCCCGTGCTGAGCCCTGCTGAAGGGAGAAGAGTGCCCGGGGCCCCTCCTCGGCCCTCCCTGCCCCTGCCGCCCCAGCGGGGAGCGCCGCGCCAGGCCTGACAGCGGCTGTGCCCTGCAGCCTTCCTGTGCTCCAGCGACTCCACCTACCAGGCCTGTGTGGCGGTCTGTGAGCCCCCTGAGACATGTCAGGATGGACTGCTGGGCCCGCTGGACCCGGAGCAGTGCCAAGCGCTGGCAGAGGGCTGCGTGTGCTCCGAGGGCACCATCTTGCACCGGCGCCACTCTGCACTCTGCATCCCCGAGGACAAGTGTGGTAGGTGCCCCTCCCCAGGTGGGGCCTCCAAGCCTGGCCCCCCAGAACCACCTTTGCTTCCTGCTGCTCCGTGTCCTTCCAGGTCTGCTCAGGCGTCGCTGTCTCCAGAGGCGGGGGGGGGGGGGGGGGGGGGGGGGGGGGAGAATCCTAGCCTGAGGCAATCTGGGTCCTGCCCTCCTTCCTCAGTCCCTTCCATCCCTAACCTGTCCCCGCTGCAGCCTGTACCGACAGTGCGGGGGTGCCCCGCGCCTTGGGGGAGACCTGGAACAGCTCCCTCAGCGGCTGCTGCCAACACCGGTGCCAAGCCCCAGACACCATTGTCCCTGTGCACCGGGACTGCCCTGGTCCCCGGCCTGAGAGCTGCCCACGTTTTGGGGAGGTGGTCTTGCTCCAGCCCACGGAGGACCCCTGCTGCCTAGGGTCTGTCTGTGGTGAGTGACTCCCTCACTTCCCTAGCTGTTAGCTGTAAGACAGTCACCGGGCTCCAGCCCTGCCTGCTGGTCAACCCAGACAACTGGGATGAGGCCTGGGGAAATCAAGGCATCCTGGAGACAGTGAAGTGGAGGGTGTGGGTGAGCAGGCCCAGGGGGCAGGAGGAGAGGCTCACGCTGAACACGGGCTCGGGGCCAGGACCCTAGGCAGTTTCTACCTTGAAGGTCACGTAAAGCACTTGACAGGGGTGGCATCCCCTCGGGTTCTCTGTGACGTGAGGCCACTCACAGGACCCACCTTGGGTACGGATGACGTCCATGCTGCTTAGAGTAGCAGCTGGCACCTCTGGATGGAACTTCTGTGGGAACCTCAGTTCCTGTCAGCACGTGGGTCTGAGGGGTTCGGGAGGAGGGATGCTAGCCCCTCAGGTGTCCAGGCAGGGGGAGTGCTGGAGAGCAGTGAGCAGCAGGACGCTGGCCTCCAGGTGACAGGCCCTGTGGCCCCTGGGCCAGTGTGTAACCAGACTCTCTGCGAGGGCCTTGCCCCCACCTGCCGCCCAGGCCACCGGCTCCTCACCCACTTCCAGGAGGACTCCTGCTGCCCTGGCTACAGCTGCGGTGAGAGGACCAGGGTGGAGAGAGGGCCGGCCTGGAAGGGGCGGGCTGGGCTTTGGGGACTGGGTCTTGGCCTGAGATTGGGCAGGTCCGGGGCAGGGCCCACTTGTGGCCTAGAAGGCTCTGTTGTCAGCACTTACACGTTCTGCCCTGTCCCCAGAGTGTGACCCTGATCAGTGTGAGCCGGCGCTGGTCCCCAGCTGCCGCCAGGACCAGGTGTTGCTTGCGGGCCGCCTGGGGGCGTCATGCTGTACCTCCTACTCCTGCGGTGCGTGCCGGCCCCTCCTCATCCCTGCTTCTGGGGGCGCCTGGGAGAAAACTCTGCAGACTGTGAGAGGGGCAGAGCGAGGAGGCTGAAAGTACCCTGCAGAAAGTAGTGTGGGGTGAAGAGGAAAGGGTCCCCTGTCACCCCAAGGTTACAGAGCACCCATGGACTGGAATGCTCATGGCCAGACAGTGGGTGACTTAGGGAGAATGTCTAGTTCTAACACAAGGAGGTCACATGAGACCCTGGTCTGAAATGCTGCTTTTGGCTATTGAGGTGCCCAGTTCTTCCGTGACCACGGTGACCTCTCTTTCCCTTCAGCCTGTGGCGAGTGTCCAGCCCCCATCCCCGATTGTCAGGAAGGGGAGGTGCTCACGGTACAGGAGAACAGCACGGAGCTGTGCTGCCCTCTCTACCAGTGTGGTGAGTCCTGGCCGCGCAGGGCCACGTGGGAAGGGGCTCCAGTGCCCCCGGGCACAGCACCAGGACCTCCCAAATTAGCCTCGTGAGAGATGGCCACCCTGGACTCCAGCTTTGGGGGTCATCTGGAGACATTATGGGGGTGTAAAAGGAATGTGGGGTGCCCCTGAGAGGCCAGTGCTGTATCCTGAGGAGGCACACTCTAAGGCACCCGAGACTAATGCCTCACCCTTGTCCAGTGTGCGAGAGCTCCCGTTGCCCCCACGCGCAGTGCGGCCTGGGCACGTCGCTGGTGGAGGTGTGGAGCCCGGACCGCTGCTGCCCCTACAAGTCCTGTGGTGAGTTCCAGTCAGACTCGCGTTGGGGAAGGGGCTCCACCACTGTAGGCTCCTTTGAGGTCAACTCTCCAGGTCTCCACAGTGGCTCTCCTTCTGCTCCCCTGTTTTTTTTTTTCTTTGTTTTTGTTTTTCAAGGTAGGGTCTCACTCTAGCTCAGGCTAACCTGGGATTCTCTATGTAGTCTCAGGCTGGCCTTAAACTCACAGCGATCCTCCTACCTCTGCCTCCCGAGTGCTGAGTGCTGGGATTAAAGGTGTGCGCCACCATGCCTGGCTCTCCTCCCCTGTTTTTCAGAGTGTGACTGTGATGCCATCCCAGTGCCCCGATGTCATCTGGTATGAACACTCAACCCTGTCCGCCCTGCATGGTCTGCCTCTCTGCTCTTTCCCTCTCTCCTCCCCCTGAAGACCCCATTCCTTCAGTGCAGCACAGAGCCCCAGGTTCCTAGGTCAGGGTCTCGGACCTAAGCTCTGCCTCTGGCTTTGTGGGCACTGTGCCCTCCTTTGTGGAGTGGGTTTAGTCACGCCTCAGAGCTGTGCTGCTGATGGTGGTGACGGAGGAGGCGGTGAGGATGGTGAAGATGAAGGAGGGAATGGTAGTGGTGAAGGTGGTGGCCGCTGACCGCAGGGCTGACCTTTCCAAGCTTTCATATGTGTCCTCACATCAAGTTTTGACAATCCCAAGTAACTGATTCTGTGATGATCTCAATTATGCAGACACAGCGGCTGAGGTTAAGGTCATGAGGCCAGCGATTGCCAGAGCCAGGGTCAGAGTCTGGAGTTTTGATTCCAGAGACCAGGCCCTTAACCAGCAGGCTGCACAGCCACGGTGGGGCAGCCAGTGAAACCACTTTAAGACACGGAAAGAGGATTTCAGCTCCTTTCCTGGACGACATACACCTGCCTTATTCCAGCACTTATTCCCTCTCATTGTGTCCCCTGTCCCTTCCTTACGAAGTAGGTGTGAGGCAGGTGGGACTGTGGCCAGTAGCTGTCTGGTGATCACTTAGTGAGGGAAGGAGGCCAGAGAGTGACTGAGATTCCAGGGCTTCGCCAGGCTTGCCAACTACCTCCTGCTAGGTACAGGGTGGTTAACTGACGCAGAGAGGCACAGGTGACGGAGTGTTCCTGAGTGTAAGACTGGCCCCTTTTCTGGGTGCTGACTTCCTCTCCCTCACCAGTGGGAGAAGTCACAGCTGGATGAAGCGTTCATGGGCAGCGAGGAGAATGTGTGCGGCTGTGCCAAGTACGAGTGTGGTGAGTAGGGAGAAGGAAGCCTCGGGAGAGCCAGCGTGGGCAAGGGGTGCCCGCTGGGGCCAGGGTTAAGTGGCTGCCTCTCTGTGACTGCTCCGCCCTGCTTGCTAACCTAGTGAAGGCCCCTGTGTGCCTGAGCCGCGAGCTGGGGGTGATGCAGCCGGGCCAGACGGTGGTGGAACTCTCTGCAGATGGCGTGTGCCACACCTCCCGGTGCACAGATGTGCTTGACCCTCTCACCAGCTTCTACCAGATCAACACCACCTCCGTGCTGTGCGACGTTCACTGTGAGGCGGTAGGGACAGTGTGCGGTGCGGTGTGGTGTGCGGGCTCAGGAGGGCCGGCCGGGCAAGTCCTCAGGAGGCTGCTGTCTGCCATAAAAATGAAGTCTGAGACAGTGACCAACAAGTGCTTATCAGAGGCCTCCATGGGCAGGGGCCAGACTGGGAGAGGCCGGGGGAGACCTCCATGGGAAGGGGCCAGGCTGGGAGGGAACATACATTTACACTATCATATTCAAGCTACCTCACCAATATTCACCACCATCTGTGAAAAAAAGAAGCCTCTCTAACCAAAAGTGAGACTGACTTGAATGAAAGGGCATAAACATATACATTTAGAAGGAATTTGATGTACTCAGTGTATCCATTTAGCAAAAGAGCGATGGTAGCTTTTCTCTAGGGCCTATGTCCTTCAAAGCCATAGGTTCTTGACTCAGTTTTCTTTCTTTCTTTCTTTCTTTTCTTTTCTTTTTTTTGGTTGTTTGAGGTAGGGTCTCACTCTAGCCCAGGCTGACCTGGAATTCACTATGGAGTCTCAGGGTGGCCTCGAACTCATGGCGATCCTCCTACCTCTGCCTCCTGAGTGCTGGGATTAAAGGCGTGTGCCACCATGCCTGGCAGAAGTTTTCAATACCAGGCATGAATTCCCTCCCTCTGAGCAGGCCTCAGTCAGAGAGCAGTTGTGAACCCGTGATGTGCCCTGTTGCACACATGGGCACATCTTAGCTGGCTTGGTGATTGAGAACACACAATTCTTAGCCACTGCTCAGTGCCTGCGGCCTTCCCCACGCTCTGGGACTGCGTCGTTGTTGCTACCATTTGCTGAGGCCTCTATGTGTCTAGTACCCACAACAGCGAGTGCCTTCTACCAAGTGCAGAATGAACGTAGTTTGATTAAAAGAGGCTAGAATTATGTCCATTTTTCAACAGAGAAAATTGATGTTCAGGGAAGTTTGGTTATTTGTAGATACTCCCACAGGAATTGGGACTCCAATAGGTAGGTCTCTCTGGATTACAGACTGACCCTTTGATGGCCAGAACACTCCCCGTGGAAGAGTGGGGGTGCCCTCTAGACATTGCCAGTAATGGAACCTCTGATAGAGACAAGGACCTGCCTATCCATCCAAGAGACAGGGAGGCTGACATACCTTTTTCTGAGCACCCACAGGGGCTCTCCTCGGGCCTGGGCCCTTAGAAACAAGCAGGGGGCAGGCAGCTGGAGATGAGGGGGTGCCGAGCTGGCGTCTCTGGCCCTGCCCTTGCTCTTAGAACCAAGAGTATGAGCACCCGCGGGACCTGGCTGCCTGCTGCGGCTCCTGCAGGAACGTGTCCTGCCTCTTCACTTTCCCCAATGGAACCACGTCCTTGTTCCTGGTAAGCGGCCTGAGCTCCCCTCGGAAGGGGTCCTGGAAAGGGAGACAGCAGGACGAAGGTCCTGCCTGGGGACCTTGCTGGGGCTTGGTACAGACGAGGTCCTGGGCAGCGCCATGTGCTAGGCTACCTCTGTCTTGGGCTGTGTCATCGATCTGGTCTGAAGCCCCCTTGGCCCACCCCTGTTCTTCTCAGCCCGGTGCGTCCTGGATCGCGGACTGTGCCCGCCACCACTGTGGCGGCACTCCCCTGGGTGCCGTGCTCGTCCGCTCGCCGATCAGCTGCCCCCCACTCAACGAGACCGAGTGCGCCAAGGTCAGAGCCTCTTCCCGCAGCTGGCCTCAGGCCACGGGTGCGTGGCCTCACTGACCAGAGGCGGGGAGGAACGCGGCCACAGGCCTGTGCTCAGGAGCATGGGCTGAGGGGTCCCGGGAGCCTCTGTCTGCTACTCACTTGCGAGCTAGCATCACGGGCATGCACCATCATGTCCAGCTCTCTGCCAATCACTGGGATCCTTGGAACAAGCGTCTCCCCAGCGACTCACCCCTCTCTCCTTGTAGGTCGGGGGCTCCGTGGTCCCTTCCTTGGAAGGATGCTGTAGGACGTGTGAGTGGGCACGGTGGGAGAGCGGGGTGAGGGGTGCTGGGAGGACAGAATGTCGTGTCGGGCCTAAAGGGTCAGGTGTCCACCCTGCCACCTAGGATGGCTGAGAACACGGGCACCAACATGCAGGCAGCCGGAGACCACACAGGGAATAGACAGAGGCTAACACACCCACGTGAGGCTCAGAGGCCACACGCATTTCTCAGTTCTGTCCCAATACCAGGCCTCTGCTTGCTGGAAAGGAGGGACACTGCAGTTGGGCAGGCATTTGCTCCCCAGTCATTCTGCCTCCTTCTGTCCTTGACAAGGACTCCAACCCATGTGTCCCCAGCATCGATTCTTCGTGACTGGGATCCCGGTCTTGGAGATGTCACCTGAGTCGGGCTTGGGACTCCAGGCCCCCGACTGTAGGAACAAGAACTCTGCGAATCTGTTCTCCTGCCTGGCTCTCAGGCCCCTGTGCGCACAGATGGGCATTCCCAGTCATGTATGCTTGAAGGGGCCAGTTAGCCTCTTGGCCTTTGCCCAGGAACCTGCCCTCGTCCTCGGTGCTCGGAGCCCATCACCAGGGCTCTCTCAGCTCGGTCCCTTTTATGCTGCCATCGTGTGCCACAGGAAGCTGGCGCAGGACCTCACTGGCTGGTCCCCAAGCCTCTGTCTCATGGTTCCTGCATGTCCCATGTGATCTAAGACATAGTGATGGTTCTCTCCCCAGGTTCCCTGGGGACTTGTTTCCCATGATCCCTGCTGGCTTTTCCTCCATGGGTTAGTGCCCACTGCTGCTCATTTACTGCCATTAGAAGCCCACAGGACTAGAGAGATGGCCACATTGCCATTTCCAGCTGTGTCACTTCTTCCAGGTGGTCATAGCTCTGGGAGCGAAGGGTGGGGGTCCTGCTCCCTGTCTCTGGCAGAGCCATCTGGCCTACAATGCGTGCCGGGGGCAGTGAGACATACCCCCTGGGCTACCTGTGGACGCTTCAGCAGCTCCCACTCAGCCTGGCACCCACGGATGTCTGATGCCACCATTGCCTGCTCCTCTGGACACTCAGTCTAAGTCCCAGAGTGCTGTGGGCAGATCAGTCCTCACTTCTGCCTCTGTGCAGCGAGGCTCAGAGGTCAAGAGAAAGGGTTCTCCACACCTGGTTCTGGTGGCTCCTGGGCTGACATAGTAAGTCCATGAACACCAACTGTGTGCCAGGCACTGATTCAGGAGCGGTGGGCACAGCATAAAGAAAGCCTCATGGAACTGTAGGGGGACAGAAGAAAAGTGAAGAGTCCAGGAGGATGGAGGCATTGGGTATTGTGGGGCCCAAATTGAATACATTTCTGGAGAACTTCATTAAGACAAAGAACCTATCATCATAAATGGGTACTGAAATGTGAATGTGAGTATTTAGAAGGAGAATGACGTGTGGAGGGGCTGGGATTATTGGAGAAAACTGCTCATGGAGACGAGGCAAGAGTGGGCCATGTGAGTGGTTATCTATTCGAGGTGTGGTCCAGGCAGAAGAAACCCTCCCCTCATCAATTTCTATCCCTGGCCACATTGGACAAATATGGAATGCCCCACAGACCTGCCGTGCAGAGCGTCCTTCTAGGGACCGAGGTTTCACTCAGGAAGTTGCAGAATCTTACTTCTTTAGAAAAATATTTTTATTTATTTATTTGAGAGAGAAAGAAGCAGAAAAAAAAGAAGAAAGAAAGAAAGAGAGAGAGAGAGAGAGATAGACAGATAGATGACGACAGGGAATGAATCGGAGCACCGGGGCCTCCACGCACTGAAAACTAACTCCAGATGCATGCACCATCTCCTGCATCTAGCTTACATGGGTACTAGGGAATTGAACCTGGGTACTTAGGCTTCACAGGCAAGTGCCTTAAGTGCTAAGCCACCTCTCTAGCCCCAGGATCTTACTTCTTGATGCCCTCTCAGAGTAGGGAAACTGAAGTGCAGAGAGAAGTGAAGCCATGCCCACAATCCCCTAAGGGATGAGAAGACATCATGCGCCTGTCCCCACAGCCTCCTCTCCCCCGGTGCAGAGGCCCCGAGGAGACCTGGCCGGCCATCCAGGCGGCTTTCTCCGTCTGACTTGCTCACACTGCTGCTGTTGCCTTCCCCAACTCCATCCTCTGCCAGGGTGCTGTGTTAGAACATTTTCTCCATGATGGGGAGGGATTCTCCAGCATGGGCACTAACCTGGAAGATGGATGCTCTAGACTGGCCCATCCTCATGCCCCCATGGGACTGTTCAGGTCACAGCTTACTACCCCCAGCTTGTCCCTCCAGGTAAGGAGGATGGACGTTCTTGCAAGAAGGTGACCATCCGCATGACCATCCGCAAGAACGACTGCAGGAGCAACACCCCTGTGCGTGGCGCCCGCCGGGTGGAAGGGCAGGCGAAGATGGGCATGGGGGAGAGGGGAGAGGGTGTTCTTCAGGCTGTCTCACTGGCCTGTCGGTCTCCAGGTGAACCTCGTGTCCTGCGACGGGAGGTGCCCATCCGCCAGCATCTACAACCACAACATCAACACCTACGCCCGCTTCTGCAAATGCTGTCGTGAAGTGGGGCTGCAGCGCCGGTCCGTGCAGCTCTTCTGTGCCACCAATGCCACCTGGGTGCCCTACACAGTGCAGGAGCCCACGGACTGTGCCTGCCAGTGGTCCTGAGGCTCCTTGGTAGGGCCAGCCGGGCCAGCCTGCCACCCCCACATTCTGCTTCCAGCTGGCTCTGGTGGCTGATGAGGGGCCAGCCGGATGGAGAGCTGGTATGAGCAAGTGTGGAACGGTGGATGGGAAGAAGCCTTCTTCGCAGGACCAGAATGGGCCCCATTTGCCCATTGTAGCTCTGGGTCCCCTGCCTTCCACACATGGGAAAGTGCCACTATTCAGTGTTTCTGCTCTGTGACCCAGGGACAGCAGCCCCTGTGCATCTGTGACTCTGGCCAGGCTTCTTTGGTGGAGGGGCCTACAGCTTTCCTGGGACATTTGTAATCAAAGCAGACCCCAAACCAAGCACAGCTGACAACGTGGCCCTGTTGATACGGGAGAAACACAGGCATCGTAGAACAGGCTGTGGTGGCAGCGAACAGTCCTGCAGAGACTGGGCCGCAGGGCTCCTCCAAAGCAAAGCGGGTGGGCTTGAGGGCGCAGGTCCTCCAGGGCAGCTCTGTGAAGCCAGGCCCAGAGGCTGACCTTCAAATGCCCTCCCTCCCCAGAGGGTGCCCTGGTGTTCTATTACTTAAAAGAGCAGGCCCAGGCCTGTGCCTCTGAGTGTCACAGGCTCACCCCCAAGCCAGCTTCCTGGTAGGTGTGGAAGGCATGAATCCCTCAGCAAGGGTCCAGCAGCACTCATCTTGGATGCTGGGGTGTAGTCCACTCCTCGGAGGGGCTCTCGCTGTGTGACGGGCGCTTTCGATCTGCGAGCGCAGCTGCCGCCCTGTGCTCTGCCTCCTCCAAGGCTGGAGCGCAGCCCATGTCTGCGGGAAGCGTGGCTCAGCCAATCCCTGGCTCTGCACTGCTTGGGGCTGGCTGGTAGGAGATGAGAGTGTCTCTTGGTGAAAATGCAGCCTTGTATGTGTGTCCCTGAGCGTCTGTCACACACTGTTTCCTAGCCAGAGTGTCCTCAGGCCAGGACCAGAGCTCCTGTCCACACGCCACCCTGTAGTGTCCTCTCCCATCCTTTGTGCTGGGTCCAAAAGTCAGGCCCTTGATGCTGTTCAGGCACCAGCACCGCCCTGATGCCGCTGTGAGTGGAGGCAGCTGCGTCAGCTTCTGTAACTATGTTCTGTCTGTGGATCAATAAACCGCCAGAGGTTCCGGAGCATCTCTGAGGGTGGCAGGTGTGCTCTGAGCATGGAGCAGTGTCAGCTCGGGGAGACACTGTGTTTGGGCTCTTCCCAACTTCTCCTCCCAATCTGTGCCCAACAACATGCCCCACTTGGGCAGGCCATTGGTTGGTGTCTGCTGTGGAGACTGAAATTCTCAGGGACTGGTTTCTGGAGGAAGGTGTGTGGAAGGTTTGAGGGTATTGGAGACTGGGGAGCTGTCCCCTGCTCCGCTCCCAGTGAGGGCCTGAAGAGTGGTCTGTGAGGCTGGAGACTGGTGCTTCCGATAGAGAGTGTGAATGGGGCAGAGCCTGGAAGAGATGGCGTGTGGGTCACTACCGCTCACCCAGGGAGCTCTGAAAGGTGCCTTGTCTGTCTTGTTTTGTTTGCACACTGGTTGGGCTGGGATTCAGAAGAATCCAGCGGCAGTTGCTTAGGGCCCACTCCACTTTAAAGGACCGATGGCACATCTGAGGAATATGCGGGAGGCTGCTTTGCTGGGTGTCCCTTGTGAGAAAGAGGAAGACAAGGAGCCAGAGAAGCACCCCTCAATACACAGGGGAGATTCCTAGAGTCCAAGTTAGCCAAGGGACTCCACGCACACAGGGGGAGCAGAACACTTTGTTACCACAGTGTGTCTAGCTGGAAGACTTGGATTCATTTTTACCAGTGTTTCATCCTTCAACTGTTCCTAATGAAAACGATGTACAGTTTCTTAAGCAACACATTTTAGATGGTGGCAGGTCAAAGAAAAGATCAGAATGTTCTATCTTTGTAAATGAATGGCAAAACTTACTGTTTGTCACAGAAAACACCAAAATGGAAATTAACCAACATTTTAGTTGGCTGCTGATGAACTTATGACACACTCACCTTGTGAGATGCAGCCAAAGCTGTATTTGAGGAACATTTCTAGACTCCGCTTCCTGTTATAGCCAGAGGTGGTGTGGGCAGGGCTTCTCAACAGCCCATTATTGATGATGATTGTTCTCCATGTCAGATCGGCCCTTGGTGACCTCGCTGTCCTAGACAACTCTCATTGTCTCCTCACAGGGGCCCATAGCTTCCTAGGGAACCATGGTGTGCCTGCCCGTTCATCTCTACACATGTCCATTCTCACTCAAGCAGTCCCTGCAGCTAACTTCACCCAAAGTTTTGGCTAAAACTCCAAGTGCTGTTTCCCAACTCACTACCAGGGAGACCAGCTCTTTCAGTGCAAGATGAAGAAGAGATAAATCCTGAGTCTTGGGAGCTGTCTCGGTGCTCAGTGGGTAAAGTGTTTACTGAGCAAGCTTAATGACTGGAGTTCAGATCCCCAGAACCTCCGTGAAGCCAGACACAATAGCCAGTGTCTGTAATCCTAGCCTGCCAAAGACGGGAGGAGAAAACAGGAGAGTCCAGTAGCTCACAGGATAACCAGCCCGGTGCTCACAGCCATGAGTAATGAGACGCTCTGCCTCAAACATGGTGGAAGCTGAGGACCAACATTTGGGGTTGCCCTCTGACCTCCTGTTACAGTTATTTCCTTGTTACTAGCAGAAAGCACCCAACCAAAAGCAGCTGATTGGTAGAAAGTTGTATATGTTGGTTTATAGACTCAAGGGGAAGCTCCACGATGGCAGAGGATAACAATGGCATGAGCAGAGGGTGGACATCACCTCCTTGCCAACATCACATGGACACTAGCAGTGGGAGAGTGTGCCAAACACTGGCAAGGGGAAGCTGGCTGTAACACCCATAAATTCGCCCCTAGCAACACACCTCCTCAAGGAGACTCCAATTCCAAAATTGCCATCAGCTGGAAACCAAGCAAGCATTCATGACACACAAGTTTATGGGGGACACCTGATTCTAACAATGACACCTCCACATGTGTGCTATGGCACATGTGTGTTCATGTTCACACGCATAGATAAAAGTACCCAAATATCTTGACTAAGCCATACTACTTTTAGGCAGCTGTTATAGAGTGAATCATGATCCTGCAAAGATGCCTACTTCTAATCTGTGAAGATGTTGCGGGACTAGCTGACCTGGAACTCAATTTGTCACCTCAAACTGGCCTCAAACATATGGTGATCCTCCTACCACAGCCTCCAAGCGCTGGAATCATAGGAATTCATCACCATGCCCAGCCTCAAAAGGGACTTTTCAGATGTGACTAGGTTATGGATGTTGAGATGGAGAGATCATTGTATATTATCCAGGTAGGTCCTTAGAAAAGGGAAGCAGCGGGGTGGGGGGGATAAAAGAGGTTGGAGGGAAGACCTTTGAGGTTAGAGGAAGTGGTGACCACTCACGAGATACAGGTAGCCCTGAGAAGGTGAAATTCACAAGCCTCCAGAAGAACCACAAGCTTCCTGGCTTCTGGTTTGAGTCCAGCGAGGCTGATTTCAGGCCTCTGACCTCCAGAACTTTGAGAATATAAACCACTAAATCATGCTTGTTACAGCAGCAGCAGGAAACTCACACTACATCTAAAGAGAGAATCTACATAAAGACACCCATGCCAGGATGCAGAGTGCACCATTGTCTCATATTTAAAAGCAGATAACTTCAGATTCCGGTCAATAGGGAATGATTAAACAACCCGGGACTGCAGAACTTTAGAAGATTATACAGCCTTCTTGTGTACTGACATGTTGGGCTCCCCAGGACATGTTAAAGGGAAAGGGAACACGGTGGGTTGGTTCCCATCCAATCGCCTACTTCTTTTATCGTCCTGTGTGGGACACACACATACCCTAATCTCTCTCATTCCTTTGAAGGGTTGAGCAGACCCATTCTGACTCTTCCAGACAGCAGTGGGAACTTTGGTCCTAAAACAGCCATTTTGATTCTGGGGGTCCCAAAGAGCACATGGTATACACAAGAGAGTGAATAGGCTGCGTCAGACTGAAAGCTCTAGGGACAGGAGTGGCGTCTCCGGCATGTTTCAGGTTCCTCCCCATTCACACAAACCCAGAAGCCTCACATCCTACAGGCAGGGACGCAGAAAGTCAGGACCAACCTGGCCACTCGAGAGTTGGTGGCCAAGCAGGGTGGCTCCCTAGCCTGCAGCCCCCTATGACGTTATTTGCAAACACGAGGGGCTTTGAGCTGCAGAACCATCCCATTATCCGTGGTGAAGGCTCAAGTTCCCGCCCTGATTTTCTGGGCTTAATCCTCTTCCTGTGGAAATCAGTAAGGACATTGTGATGGAATGATTCATGTTCAAGGTCAGGCCGCAGCAAATTGGAGGCGACATGCTGATTTTATTGCCCTCACTGAGAGAAGAGCCAGTCCCACTGACGGACCCCTTAACCCTTTCCTCCCCAACGCCCATCACCTCTAGGCAGTGGCCCTGTCCCTAGGGTCACTGCACACAGGCAATGTACGGTCCTGCCTTCTGCGTTTGTCCAAGGTTCAGACCACTCAAGGTCTTGAGGTCTTGTTGGTTTGGGGAAGGAAAAAAGTAAATTCAGGAACTATTTCAAGTTGAAGGTCAAAGGCTGCATGTGCCAAGTTTGGAGGCATGCATGTGTGTGTGCGTGAGCGTATGTGTGTTGGCAGGTGAGTGCGTGTGGGTGTGAAGGCCAGAGGGCAGTCTCACGTGTTGATCCTCAGGAACACCGACCTGGAGCTCCCCGATCAGCTAGGCTGGCTGTCCAGCAAACCCCCTGGGTGCTGTCTCCCCAGTGCCGGGGTTACACTCATGTACCACCAAGCTCAGCACCTGTGCGGGTTCTGGACCTCCAGGCTCAGCTCCCCATGATCACGAGGCAAGCTCTTTACCCACCCAACCATCTTCCCACCTCTGTGTGTGCCACTTTACCAGCCTCCTTTTGTCTCCGGAACCCCCTCTCCTATCCACTGAGCTTTCCCATCCTAAGTCTCTCCCAGTTTCCTGGGCCCTCTTCCTGCTTGGGTCCTTAGAGGTGGAAGAGATGGGACACTAGATTTTATTTTAATTGTGTGTGTGTGTGTGTGTGTGTGTGTGTGCAGCGATCAGATCTTTCTGGGGTTCCACAAAATAAAAATGTATTTTCCCCTCCTATCAAAAAAGTCTTTAGGGCTGGAGAAATGGGTCATTGGTTAAGGTGCTTGCCTGCAAAACCTAACAACCCAAGCTCAACTCCCCAGTACCCATGTAAAGCCAGATACACAAAGTGGCGCATGCATCTGGAGTTTGTTTTCAGCAATGAGAGGTTCTGACATGCCCATTCTCTCTTTGTCTCTCTGCTTGCAGATAAATAAAAATATTTTAACAAAAATATTTTTAAAAATATTTTAGAAAGTTTCTAAGCCAAAATAGTTGGTCCATGGAAGCTGGAACTTCATGTACGGAGTGCCCTGGAGACCCTCCTGTGGTGGCTTGCCCATGTCTGCCGGGCCCTTGCCTGGGGGCTCAGGGCATATAGACTGGAGGAGTGTGGGTCACTGGACCAATGACTGGCTTCCTTTCACTAGTGCCCCACTGACTTGAACCTGGGTATGTGGCCACACCTACGGCAACAGATCCTGCAGAATGTGGTCCATCTGTGCGGCCAAGAAGGGAAGTTGAGTCTTTTCATGGAGGAAGTAGAGACAGTGAGGAAGAGGACGCTAGGACACCAAAGGGCCCAGGAGAGCCAGGGCATGTGGTCAAGGAAAGGCTTCCCTGGTGTTTTGAGGAAGGTTGTGATTTAGGAGGAGACAGAAAGAAAGAATTATGGAGGGAAATCCTCGCTCACTAGAGAGGGATGCAGATGGGTCCCTACACCTCTGGCCGGTGGACCCTGCCTTGGGTCTTTATTGATTTGTGGTTCCAGCACAAAACAGATAGCATTGAAACAAAGAGAATCTGAGTGTACTTTCAGGTCTGAAGTGTAGGAGACTGGATAGCAAGGAGTTAAAGTCTGCTGGGGTAGGCAGAGCTGGGGAGTCAGGTGCCCCCAACACACTGTGGTGGTGCCAGTTAATCCCCTGCAGCAGGCAGGAGGCCTGTACAGCTGTCTTTTCTAAGTTGGAATTGCACCCTCCCCGCCGCTCCCCCCAGCCCTTGTCCAGAAGAGAGTGGGTGGAAGTGGGCAGGCAGCGCGGTGGGGACCTGGCCCAGGACTGCCACCTTTGAAAGCTCATTTTATCAGCCTCAGCTACTCTCTAGCTCTCTAGGCTTGCTGCTCAGCTCTTGCTTGCCATGAGACTCTGTGTCCCTCTATCCGGGACTCCCCTACCTCATAGCCAGCCAAACCCAAGCTATGCTCTTGCTACTCTCCCAGCGTCCATTCTTGCTTCTGCATTGTTGCCTTACCTGGAACAACTTGTCCCTTTCTCTCCCTAGACACTCCCTGTCTGCCCGGTAGAGCAGCTTCAAAACTCTAGTCCAGAAGATCCCTCTCTTGGGGCCCCAAGGCCTCACTTACAACATCGCTCTAGATTCTTCCTGTCTGGGGCTTGGATACCAGCCTGGGCCCACGATCTACCAACGGTGCAAGTCTGCCTTCAGGAGTCATTCATTTATGTAGCCAATCTCCACTCACAACAGATAAGAAACATGCAGCCTAGAAGGGGTAAACCATTGCCCAGCTGGGGCAGACAAGTCAGGACTTGAGTTCACACTTGTTCCTCCAGACTCCACATTCCAACTTCCCTCCTCCACCAGGGGAGAGAACCCGGGGAACATTGGGGGCCTGGTAGCTGGTACTCAGGCCCTTTCTCTGGGAGGTGGGAGGGGCAGAAGAGGGCTCTTGCCACTCTTCGGTCAGTTAGAAGCTGAAAGGCACTGGCATGTTTCAAGCCTCTGTCCCCCATGGTGAAAAGGACAACAGGTTCTCGATCCAGGGTTGGCAACGAGGGTCAAGTGAGATCACAGATGGGAAAAGGCCAGGGAGCAGCAGAGGTTGTGCCCATACGTGAGGCTGGGAGCCGAGCTGCGAGGGATCCCGGTCCAACGGGGCCCAGGACAGGAGGAAGCAGTAACTCAAGGCCCGTCCTCACCCAGCAGGCTCAGGACTCTGTGCCCCAGCCAGCTGTGCCACCTTGCCTCGGATCCACCCGGCAAAGCTACTGGATAGAGATGGAGTTGAAGGGGGCGCAGGAAGTGGTACTAGAGACTAGTTTGTGGGGTCAGGCTGTGGCTCGGAACAGGCGAGCAGTTTATTCTGCCTATGACTCAATTTCGTCATGAGTCCGGCCCAAAGAAGGCATTTAATGATCGGAGCTATTCTTACACTGATGGAGAATCATCAGGGTTGTCTTCTTTGCACTTCACATGAGGAAATGGATCCCAAAGACAGATGGTGACTCACTCAAGGTCTCACGACACAGGGGGACCACCAGACACCAGACCTGGTGCCCCTGCCTTTCTTATGTCCACATGGATTCTTTCCGAAGCCTCACCCAAGACAGCTTCCTTGCTGTAACCCACAGGCCATACTATCCAAGTCGCCCATGGGGCTATCAGGAGACCTGTGGCATTCTAAGACAGGAAGCTCTTCAAATCTGATCTCAGCTACCTGCTCCTGCCTGTGTAGCCCCCGCCCCCAGTAACTATCACAGGGCTGGGTCTTTTGAAAGGGTGACATCAACTCCTAGGATGGAACCGAGAGAGAAGACAAGGAAGGGTTAAAGCTAGGCAGCTGGGGCAGGGAGCTTGCAGACAGCCCGGCCCAGTGCTGGGAGGCCTGCGCCATTCCATTCCTTTGCAGATCAGTTACACCCAGCTGTCTCCCTCCCTGCGGCCAGTGCCCCTTGGATTAGGCGGGAAAGAGTCCCCGGCCTGTGGCCTGCACACGGCCCATGGGGAACAGCGCCTGCAGCCCACGCCTCTACGACAGCTGCTGAGTGTCAGACAAGAACATAGATCAGCAGGATCCTGGCAGAGGTGCCCCAAGCCCAGGCCCTCCCCCCAACATTGCAGGAGGGACTGCTGGAGAAAGGGGGTCTGTAAGGGATTTGGGAGGTACAGGGAAGGGATTTCTCCCCAAAATATCTCCTTGGCCCATATGTCATGATGCCTCAAATTCCACCATTAGACAGCTTGAAACTTTGGGTTAGCCAAAGAGGCCAATTAAAAATGCTGCCCTGGGGAGTAGCCGGCATTCTGATGCATTGTGGACAAAATGTGTGAAAAATTTACTCGTTTTATCTACGTCTTTGTCTCAGTAGTTCCACTGAGCGCATCGACTCCAAGAAGAATCAAACTTAAGGAAATAGTTCATAATGTGGGAAAAGTGGCTATAGTTTCAAGGTTAAAACTCTGCAGTCTCAAAACACCAAAGCCAGGGACAGTAACAAGAGAGCATTTCAAACTTGAAAATATCAGCACCTGTTTGGGAATAATGTGAAACAAATGTATCCATAGTCCCGAAATATGCGACTTCTGAAGTGATACAGCAGACAGGAGATGGCACAGTGTACAAGTTAGACAACTGCTCGGGTCGGGTCCTAGCTAATTACTAAACCTGTCTGCACTTCAGTTGTCTCAACTGTAAAATTGGAATAACAGTTATAATGGTAGCGAGAATTACGGGGGGATTAGAAGAGAGCATTTGTGGGAAGCGCTCCTGTGCCCTGTTGTCAGAGGACATGGCCGTAGAAGCCAGCACCGCTCATGAGTGACTGGTTATGGTCGGTCTCCCCATCCACCCCAACACATTTAAAGAATGCTCTCAGAGTACCAATTCTGACTAACTTAGGCTTTTTAGAAAAAAAAATTTATTTATTTGCAAGCAGAGAGAGAGAGAAGAGAGGCAGACAGAGAGAGAATGGGTGCGCCAGGGCCTCCAGCCACTGCATACGAACTCTAGATACATGTGCCCTTTGTGCATCTGGCTTACATGGGTTTTGGAGAATTGAACCTTGGTCCTTTGCTCAAGCATTTCTCCAGCCCCAGAAAAATCTTTTTTATTTATTTATTTATTTGACAGAGAGAGAAAGAGAGAGAGGGAAGGAGGGAGATGGAGAATATGATTGTGCCAGGGCCTCTAGCCACTGCAAATAAACTCTGACACACGTGCCCCCTTGTGCATCTGGCTTTATATGGGTACTGGGGAATCAAGCCTGGGTCTTTTGACTTTGCAGACAAGTACTTTAACTGCTAATAGGCTTTCCCCCGAATCATTATTTAATTGAAAAGAATGGGTAACACCAAAATGATATTCAAGTTGAAATGGAAGTGTTGCTGGTCCTCAATGAAATAACATCAGTTCAAGAAACAGGAAGGACATAGCCAATATTCTAAAAAACATTCCAAGGATGATTCCTGAGAGTATAATATCCATGTAATGAGAAGCTTATATGTGAAAGCACAACTAGGAAAGAAAAGTATTTTGGATACTTAAAAACATATACAACCTTGCTTCCATCACAGTGAGTACCAGGCACCCAAACTATCCTATAATTATAAACAACTAGAAAATTGGTCAAAAGAGTTTGTTTTCAGACACAGAGCAGAAAGAAAGTGTTGAATGTAACATGGCCCCCATAGGCCCACGAGCTTGAACACTTAATCCCCAGCTGGTTGATGCTGTTTGGGAAGGTTGGGGAACCTTTAAGCGGGCTACTGGGGGCACGCCTTGAGGTGTTATAACCAGGCGTCTATCTGTGTCTCTATCTCTGTCTGTCTCTCTCTGTTTTCTGTCTGTATTGCAATGTGACACACCAGCTTCCTGCGCCGGCCTGCTGTCCCTTCCCCACCACGATGAAACGTCCTCCTGAAACTGTAAGCTGAATTAGACTCCTTTCCTTCCAGATGCTGCTTCTGCTCAGGTATCTGTTCACAGCAACGAGAAAGGACCCGGCACAACAAGAAAGGTTGGGGCTCTCCAAAGAAGGAAAACAACTCCAGAACATCTTACAAGAAAGCTCCCACCTCTGCCTAGCCTGTCCTGTGGGCTGAGGCACAGGGAGGGACCAGCAAGAGCTACAGAAATTTGCACAGTTTAGGGTTGTTGCTGACTTGTGCACTTGTGTAGGTAAGATTCCACATGGTTTCGTAAAGAAATGCTGGGTAAGTTTAAGTTTACCCAGGGCTGGGAAGCATTTGATTTTAAGTGGAGAGACCTCACTGAGAACCTAGAATGCTTCACTGAGCCTCAGAAGGGTCCCACCCTTGACAAAATTAGCCCTAGAGTCAAGGGCCCAAACGTACCCAACTAAACTTTGAAACAGGGAGCTGGGGAGGTGGTCCAGCCATTAAAAGTGTTTGTTTGCAAAGCCTATTGGCCTGGGTTAAATTCCCAAGCCACCTCACCCATGTAAGCCAGACACAAAAAGTGGTACAAGCAGCTAGTGTTCATTTGCAGTGGCAGGATACCCTGGCACGCACACACCTAGACAGATAGATGAAAACCACTGTACCATCTCTCCAGCCCTAGAATAGTTGTTGTTGATGTTGTTGTTGTTGTTGTTTTCAAGGTAGGGTTTTGCTCTGGCCCTAGTCTGGAATTCACTACGTCACCTCATGAGATTTTTTCCACTCTGCATATGGCACCAGGACGGAGTGGGAGAGACTGTCTCAGCACAGACAACCTAGACTTGAAGACTGGTATTTCTAGAGACAAGAATGCTTCTTAATGATAAAGGCTGAATTCATAAAAACAACCACAAATGTACATGCAAACGCATTTTACGTAATGGTTTCAGAATACATAAAGCAAAACCTAGCATTAAATGAAAGAAGAAATAGACAACTTGACAAAGTGTAGTTGAAAATATTCATAGTTTCCTCTGGAATTAACTAGGAAAACCACATATAAAGTTAACAATGTAGAATTTAATCCAGCCAAGCAACTTGGTTTAAATGACAAATATTAATCTCTCCACAAAATCACAGCAAAATAAAAAAAAAATCAAGTTCCAAAGGTTCAAACACATTTTTACTGGCTATATTAAATGAGTCTCAACAAGTAATGAAATAAATCTTCATCATTATAGAACTGAGTTTTAAAAATCAGCTGACAAAAGAAACCTGCAAGGTCTCTAAATCTTTGAAAATTAACACACTTCTAAAAAAAAGCAAAGAAAAGGGTTGGAAGGATGGCTTAGTAGTTAAGGTATATGCCTGCAAAGCCAAAGAACCCAGGTTCAATTGCCCAGGACCCACATAAGCCAGATGCCCAAGGGGGCACATGTATCTGGAGTTTGTTTGCAGTGGCTAGAGGCCCTGGTATGCCCATTCTCTCTCTCCCCCCTCTTTCCCTGTCAAATAAATAAATAAAAATTTTAAAAAAGCTTAAAAAAAAAAACAAAGAAAACTCACAAGTGACATTTTTAAAAATCTGAACTGGAAAAAAAATGAAATATATAAAAGTGTAAGGAACATGGCTGAAATAGTTCTTTTAGCAAAATGTATAGTTTTAAATATATATTAGGAAGGAAAAGGGCTACAGAAATGGCTCCGAAGTTAAGGCACTTACCTGAAAAGCCTAACAACCTGGGTTCAATTCCTCACTACCTGGGTTTGATCCCCTAGGAACCATGTAAGCCCGATGCACAAGGTGGCACATGTGTCTGGAGTTTGTAGTGTCTGGATGCCCTGATGTACCCATCTCTCCCTTTCTTCATTTCTTTCCCTCTTTTTGCCTCTTTCTCTCTCTTTCAAATAAATAAATTTTAAAAACTTAAAAAGAAACCTAAGAATAAGCTGTGCATGGTGGCTCATGCCTATAGTTCTAGTATTTGAGGAACTGAGATAAGAAGATTGCTAAGAATTTGAGGCCAGGCTGGGCTACAGAGTGAATTCTTCTGTTAGAGTGAAACCCTGACTTGAAAGAAAAAAAAAAAAAAGGTGGCAGAGAGATGGCTTAGTACTTAGGGCACTTGCCTGCAAAGCCAAAGGACCCAGGTTTGATACCTTAGGACCCACATAAGCCAGATGCAGAAGGTGGCACATGCATCTGGAGTTTGTTTGCATGGCTGGATGCCCTGGTCTGCCCACTCTTTTTTTTTTTCTCTCTCTCTCCCTCTTTCTCTCTCTCAAATAAATAAATAAAAATAAAAAATATTTTTTAAAAGGTAGGGATAAACAGTTCTGTGGGCTTAGAATGTGAAATATGGCCCACAGGTTCATATGTTTGAACCCCTGGTCTCAGATGAAGGCTCTGTTTAGGAGCTTAGAAAGCTTTCAGAGCATGGGGCTTACCTGATAGAGGTCTCAAAATACACTGCGCTGAATTCTGGTGTAGCATCTGGGCTTCCTGATCCTCCAAGATGTGAGCTAGTCACATAGCGAATGACTGGCAAGATATACCTCATTCGTGGGAGACACAGCACTGCTGTCAATGACCTCTAAATTCACCTCTGTGCTCAGTGAAATCCTCACCAGCACCTAGGCAGACTTGTCTGGTAGCAAGTGAGAAGCTGACCCCACCTGTGTATTGAAATGCAAAAGACCTAGAATCGCTGGAAGAACCAAACTGGCGAACATGCCACCTTATTCAACATCTCATATGTGATATGGGCCAGATAATATGAATAAATGTCAATGACTAAGTGGGAGAGAGAGTACAGAAATACAGCCACACAATAGTGATAAGTTTAAAACGTAAGAAAATTTTGAGCTGACAAATCATCAAACAAGACCATATAAAAAAGTTCTAATCATTACTGGTTATTAAGGGAATCCACACTAAAACCAGACGTGTGTGCTACTTGCTTGTGTAGATTTTGGGGATCCACACAAACTCTGGTCATCAGGCTTAGCCAACAAGTACTTTAAACCCCTGAGCCATCTTCGCAGCTCCAGGAAAGTTTTGAGGACTTACACTAGCTGATTTCAAGTTTTACCAAAAAGCTATAGTAGTCACAAGAGTGCAGTATTGGCTAAAAAGTAAATACATAAATTTATGGAGTTAAAGCCAAAAGTAAAAAACAAATGCACAAAACAATAGTAATCAAGACAGTTTGACGTTAACATATAGATCACAGCTTCTTAAAATATGGGTCATGATCTTACATAAGAGTCACATAATTTAATATGGAGATCAGGAAAAGTTGACAAAAACAAAGGTTTCTGAACACACAATGAACACAGATGCATCCAAAATCAAGTGTGTAGCGAATCTGAGGTGTCTGTCCTGTGTGGCTTCCGAGCGTCCTCTGCATCCATGGCTGTGAACACACAACATGCAAACTGCACGGCGCCTGCCGCCATCACACCACCACCGAGGAGCGCCGCCCACACCCAAGCGCACACTCAAGACTACGGAGTGTCAGGAACTGCAGTGCCTTTACCGTACAGTTTTCTGTTCTCATAGAAACACAACAGCTCAATCATAGAAAGCAAAGACTTCTGTTTTCCTACGGTCACTTCTCAGCATGTAAGTATCGCAGTAGCATATCTTTGGGTTGTATTATACTAGAATGCTTGGTTTACAAAAATGTCATTTTAATTGCTGGCTTGAATTTTATTTAAAAAAAAATGGTTAAATGAGCTTTGGCTTGGGATTAAGGCAGAATTTCCAATTTCTGAAGCAGTCCGGACACACTTTTGCCATTTTGTACTGCATACTGAGGCCAAGAGCTGTTCTCAGGATGAAGAGTTATTGATCAACTCTGAAAAACTTTTAAGATGCACTACATTCTACAGTGTCAAATACTCAGCCAGCATTTTTGTTTGTTTGTTTGTTTTTCGAGGTAAGGTCTTACTTCAGCCCAGGCTGACCTGGAATTCACTATGGAGTCTCAGGGTGGCCTCGAACTCTCGGAGATCCTCCTACCTCTGCCTCCCGAGTGCTGGGATTAAAGGCGTGCACCACCACGCCTGGCTCCTCAGCCAGCATTTAATATTTCTGTAAAGATAGAGAATTATACTTACCTCATTAGTATGCAAATTTGCTTTCATCTTTAATAAATGGTAAACTGAGATGTATACTAAAGAATGGCTTTAAAATAAATTTATGATTTATATGTCTATATATCCAGGGTCACATAAAGATTTTTTGAGTAAAAAGAGGTCATGAATGGAAAAAGGTTAAGACAGCGTAATACAGACAGATTCAGAGAATGGAACAAGCCGGGTATGGTGGTGCACGCCTTTAATCCCAACACTCAGGAGTCAGAGGTAGGAGGATTTCCGTGACTTTGAGGTCATCCTGAGACTACATAGTGAATTCTGGGTCAGCCTGGGATAGAGTGAGTGAAACCCTATCTCGAAAAACCAAACAAACCAAAAGAATGGAATAGTAGGTACAGAAATAGAATTACACATATATGAACAGTAGTTCTTTTTCCACATACCTGGGCTTCAGCTTTTAAAAAAAATGGTTTATTTTTATTTATTTGAAAGCGACAGACAAAGAGGCAGACAGAGAGAGAGAATGGGCTTACCAGAGCCTCTAGCCACTGCAAATGGGCTCCAGATGCATGTGGCCCCTTGTGCATCTGGCTAACGTGGATCCTGGGGAATCGAGCCTCGAACCAGGGTCCTTAAGCTTCACAGGCAAATGCTTAACCATTAAGCCATCTCCTCAGCCTTACTTCAAGTTTTATTTGTTTAAAACGTTTATTTTTCTCTTCATTAATTTTACTTGTCTTTCCATGGAATGTTCTCTTCACTGGTGCTTGGATTGTGTATCCTCATTTAGAAATAAAAAGTTCATTCCATGTCTCATATCATGTACCTGAACTAGCTGTAAACAGATCATAAACTGTAGGTTGAAGTAACTTCTAAACTTTGGTTGTGAGGCCTCCTCCAACTTCATTCCTTTTAAAGTTTCATTATTATAAATTGTATATGTTTCCATGTAAATCCTAGATTCAGCTAATCAACTTGTACAAAATTGTCTAAGATTTCAATGTGGTTATGGTGATCTATGTATTGATTTATGGACAGTTTTGACACCTTACCACTATTTTTTAAATTAATTTTTTTATTAACAACTTCCATGACTATAACCAATATCTCATGGTGATGCCCTCCCTTGCCCCACTTTCCCCTTTGAAATTCCATTCTCCATCATATCCCCTCCCCCTTTCAATCAATCTCTCTTTTATTTTGATGTCATGATCTTTTCTTCCTATTATGATGGTCTTGTGTAGGTAGTGTTAGGCACTGTGAGGTCATGGATATCCAGGCCATTCTGTGTCTGGAGGAGCACGTTGTAAGGAGTCCTACTCTTCCTTTGGCTCTTACATTCTTTCCTCCACCTCTTCCACAATGGACCTTGAGCCGTGGGAGGTATGATAGAGATATTGCAGTGCTGAGCACTCCTCTGTCACTTCTCAGCACCATGATGCCTTGAGTCATCCCAAGGTCACGACCATCTGAATAGAGAAGGTTCTCTGCCAAAAGTGAGAGTAGCATTAATATAATGGGATGAACATTAAGAGAAGTACTTACTAGGCAGTTTGATGAGCATAGTATATACACTTAGCCAGATAGCAGCAGACCTTATACCCCTAGGGCTCAAGACTACCCCTGTTTTAGTTTTTCAGTATCAAGGATGTATTCCCTCCCATGGAGAGGGCCTCCAGTCCAATTAGAGGGCAGTTGGTTTCCACCATGACAAACATGCCACTATTGCACCCTTTGGCTCATTTGGCCTGGCTGGCCAAATCTAAAGGCTTGCAGTGTCCACTGTTGAGTATCTTCACTGGTGATTTCTCTTTCTCCCATTGAACTGCATGCAGAATGGCTTCTTCCAGCTTTCTGTCAGCTGGCTTGACAATATTTTTATCTTCTGATTCATAAGCCCAGGCTATCTCTTGATTTATTCTGGTCTTGCTCATTTTTCTCAGCAGCATTATTTTTAACATTTGGATGTGGAAATAGCTCAGTGATAGAATGCTTGTCTATTAGCATGCACAGTCCTGTGTCAATCCCCAGTAGTACAAAAATAAATAATTAAATTCTACTTCTGATTGTTCACTGATTGGCTTTTCAATACTGGTCTCTTATGATGCCCCCCCCCGCCCCCGCTCAATTCACTTACTAAGTCTGGAAGCTTATTTGTGCATTCTATGCAATTTTCAAAGCACATAACCTGCTACCTGTGAAAAGAGTCTTAATTTCTCTCTTCAAATATGTATTTCTCTTTTTTCCTTATTAACTGCTGAAAGGCTTGAGTACAATGCTGATTAGAGCCAGTCTCCTAGATCTGCTCTCACACCTAAGAAGAAAGAACTCAATCTTTCTTCATTCAGCATGATTTTATCTGTAGGTTTTTTTCTTAAATATCCTTTCTCCAGATTAGGATGTGACCTTCTAGTTCTAGTAGGTGAGATAATATTGTTTTTAAAAATATTTTAATTATTTGTTGAGATACACACACATATGGAGAGAGAGAGAAAGAGAGAGAGAGAGAGAGAGAGAGAGACTTTGTGCATCTGCTTTATGTGGGTCATTGAACCTGATCCTTAGGCTTAAGCACTCTCCAGCCCCAAACTTTACTTGTATATATTGGCATGATCTTATGCTTGCTTTTTTTTTCTGTCAGTCTGAATGATTGTTACATTGATTGATATTTAATTACTAAGCCATTCTGGCATTTTGGCATAAATCCCACTTGCTTATAATATAGTCAGTATTTTACAGTGTTGGATATAATTTAATAAAATTTTAAAAGAATTTAGGCAAGTATTTTTAATTTTAAAAAATATTTTATTAATTTATTTAAGGGGGGAAAGAAAGAGATAGAGAGAGAGAGAGAATGGGCACTCCAGGGCCTCCAGCCACTGCAAATGAACTCCAGATGCATGTGCCACCTTGTACATCTGACTTACGTGGGTCTTGGGGAATCAAAACTGGGTCCTTTGGCTTTGCAGGCAAGTGCCTTAACTGCTAAGTCATCTTCAGCCCAAGTATTTTAATTTTTTTAAATTTATTTTATTTGAGAGAGAAAGAGGAAGAGAGAAGGAGGGAGAGAGAGAGAGGGAGAGAGGGAGAGAGAGAATGGCAGATAGAGAGATAATGGGTGCTCTAAGTACTTCAGCAGCAGCAAAGGAACTCCAGAAGTATGCACCCCCTTGTGCATCTGGCTTACGTGTGCCCTGGGGAATCGAACCTGGGTCCTTTAGCTTTGGAAGCTAGTGCCTTAACCGCTAAACCATCCCTTCAGCCCTTAAATGTTTTACTGACTGTTTTCATAAGGCACATATTCTGTTTGATAAGTCCCTCCCACTAAAGTTTTTGTCTCCACTCCTAACCCCTCCCGCTGAACTACTTCTCCTAACTATCTGCAACTATTTTTACAAGGATCTCCTATGGTATTCATCCTGTTTTAACACAAGCTTAGTAACAACGAGTCAGCACGTATTCCTCCTCTTCAGATGTCTTGAAGAGTTTATGTAGATTTGGTGACTTTATTCTTCTCACAATTCTTTTTCTTTTGTTGTTTGTTTGTTTGTTTTTGAGTAGGGTCTCATTCTAGCCCAGGCTGATCTGGAATTCACTATGTAGTCTCAGGGTGACCTCAAACTCACAGCAATCTTCCTATCTCTGACTCCTGAGTGCTGGGATTAAATGTGCGTGCCATCACTCCTAGTACAACTTTACTCCTTTATAAAAATCTTTCTCCCGGGCTGGAGAGATGGCTTAGCGGTTAAGCGCTTGCCTGTGAAGCCTAAGAACCCCGGTTCGAGGCTCGGTTCCCCAGGTCCCACGTTAGCCAGATGCACAAGGGGGCGCACGCGTCTGGAGTTCGTTTGCAGAGGCTGGAAGCCCTGGCGCGCCCATTCTCTCTCTCCCTCTATCTGTCTTTCTCTCTGTGTCTGTCGCTCTCAAATAAATAAATAAAAAATTAAAAAAAAAAAATCTTTCTCCCCCTGCTAGAAAACTTGTTAGATAGTGTTAGGATTCCATTTTGTCTCTCTATTATGACTTTTGGTATTTTCATTATAGAACACAAGTTTCACTCTGATACAAAATTTCTTCTACATTCTGAACTACACTCCTTTCAGCAGAATGAACAAGAAGGATTAAAACATTATTGGATTTTGTTTTTTCCTAAAATGTTTTATTTTTCTTTCAGTTGTGAAGTTCTAGGTTCAGGTATTTCTTTTTCTTCTTTCAGTACTTTGATGACACATTTTCCATTGTCCTCTAAACTGCATAATGTCTGATGAGAACTCTGCTGTGTTTCTTAATTTGTTCTTCTGTGGACCATGTCTTGTTGCTCCAAATTCTTTCAAAATTTTTCTTGATGTTCAGGATTTTGAGTGTGATAGGTGTAGACATGGATTTTTGGAGTTGTTTGTGGGTATTTGGTCTTTATTCTTATTGCGGGTCTCTGAGCTTCATGGATCTATGATTTGGTGCTTATTAACTGCCAAAAGGCTTGAGTACAATGCTGATTAGATCCAGTCTCCTGGGGTTTGGAAAACACGGTCAGTGTGTCTTCAAATATTTCTTCTGTACCCTTCTTCTTCTCTAGCCCTTTTGAGAGTCCAGCGCACGTGGTTTTATTTGTTCACAGCAGTTAAATTCTCTGTTCTGCTCTCTGCTCTCATTCTTTCATGTGCTTCGATTTATTAATTTAATAACTGCTTTCTCTTCAACTCTATGATGGCTCATTTGCTTCAGGTTTGCTTTATGTGCCCTAAAAGTACGCTTCATCTTTTTATTCTTGCCTTTGTTTCTTTTTCTTAATTCTAACATTTCTGTTTGATTCTTTCTTATAGTATCCAATTCTTTACTGAAAGTCTTCATCTCTGTTCATGTGTAATGTTTACCTTTTATATTAGGGCCTTCAACCTCTTTAATATAATTGTAAAAAAACTATTTGGATGTATTATATAGAACTGTTTTTGCATGGTTCTAAAGCAGACAGACTTCAAATCCCAATGACTTATCACGACAAAGATTTTATTCCTGTTATATGTACCCGTGTGAATAGTCAGGTATATATTGTGTATCACTATTCAGAAGTTCTATTTCAAATGGTGGCTCAAAGACCCAGATGCCAGAATACTTTTTGTATTCTAATATATATTTTCATGTTTGGATGTCAGTCCATAATTCAAAGGGAAGAGAAACCACAGATAACCACACATGAAGTTTCAAGGTCTGGCCTGCAAGCAGTGAACAATGCTTTTACCAACTTCCTGGTTATCTGAAACACATTTGCAGAGCTTTACCATAACTTCAAAAGAGAACATAGAGATAATCTTTCTGTATGAATAGAAAGAGAATTGATATTATTTGTCTCTTCCATTATTTTTGGTGGGGCAGAAAATCCAATAGACTGACTTTTTATGTGAGAGAGAAAGAGAGAGGGAGAAAATAAGCACACCAGGATCTCCATCCACCATAATTGAACTGCAGACATGTACACCACCTTGTGTGCATGTTTGGCCTTATGTGTTTGCAACACCTTGTGTGTCTGGCTTACATGGGATCTGAAGAGTAGAACACGATCCTTAGGCTTCATGGGCAAGTGCCTTAACCAGTAATCCATCTCTCCAGCCCTCTTCCATTATTTTTAATATTTTGTTTTTATTTATTTATTTGAGAAAGAGGGAGAGATAGAGAGAGAAAGGGAAACAGAGAGAATGGGTGTGCCAGGGCCTCTAGCCACTGCAAATGAATTCCAGATGCATAGACCACCTTGTGCATCTAGCTTATGTGAGTCTTGGGGAATTGAACCTGGGTCCTTTGGCTATGTAGGTGTGATGGTTTGATTCAGATATCCCCCATAAACTTAGGTATTCCAAATGCTAGGTCTCCAGCTAATAGCAATTTGGAAATTAATGGCTCCAGGAGGCAGTGTATTATTGGGGGTGGGCTTATAGGTATTATAGCCAGTAACTCCTTACCTGTGTTTGGCATGTTTTCCTGTTGCTATTGTCCACCTTATGTTGGCTAAAGGGTGATATCCACTCTCTGCTCATACCATCATTTTCCCCTGCCATCTGTAAACCAAAATAAGCCTTTTTTCCCCCAAGCTGCTCTTTGTCGGATGATTTCTGCCAGCAATGAGAACCTGACTGCAACAGTATAGTGGGTACCAAGAGTAACATCTGACTGTGTGACTTTGGCCTTTTGGAGCCGATTTTCAAGAGAAATGTGGAAGGATTTGAAACCTTGTCCTAAGAGATGCCTTGCAGTGCTGTAAGTACAGCTTGATGGACTATTCTGGTCAGAGTTGAAAGACCTGAATGCAGTAAGAACTATGGACTATGAAGTTTGGCTTATGAGGGCAAGAAAGAGCTTTGCTTGGACTGGCCTAGAAGCAATTTGTGTGAGAGGCTTGCTGTTATGCCCATATCCTGAGAACTTGTGCAGGATTGCTCTGTGTAGAAATGGAGTGATATGAGTAGAGGGATATGGCATAGAAATGAAACTTTTGGGATGACATTGCTGCCTGTTCAGCTGCTACTAGGAGATTACAACTTTTGAGATTGGGCCTGCTGACCTGCATTGGGACAACAGAAAGAATGCAGTCTTTTGAGGGGCCTGAGTGCTGAAAGCATGTCCTGTTTTTCAAAGTCTATTTTATTTCCCCCCTGGATTAACAAATTGGCATCCTACCTGGCATTGTGGAGTATAAGAAATGCATGAAAGAGAGAGCCATTGAATTTACAACATAGTCTTGTGTTTTAGAAATGGCTATGGGCAGTGTAAAGCAGGTTTGCCTGCATGGAGACCCCACAGGGTCATGAGGATGAACTGTGGGTTGCAGCGGAGACCCAGTAGAGATGCCAGAACCAGGAGATGACTGCTAAGGAAAGCTGCTGGCCCCAGATGGTGTTTTCTAGGACTGATTAGTCTAGCTGGAGGGGTGGAATTGGAACTCCAGAAACTTGTTGCTGGTTAGAATTATTGGACTTGGAGACTTTGTCACTGGCAAAGTTGTGGGACTTGAAGCTACAGAATTTGGTGTTTTCCCTGTTTAAATCATGTATTGCTTGAGTATTTCTTTGCTATGCCCAATGCCATCTTTTGCCATCTTTTTTATGTGAGAGAGAAAGAGAAGGAGAGAGAGAGGGAGAAAATAGGCAAACCAGGATCTCCAGCCACCATAACTTAACTCTAGACATGTACACTGTGTACACAGTGTAAATGTTTCTTGGGTGCCATTATGGGTTTTGGGGGGATTTTTGGTATTATGGTTCGGTTAAAAGACCTTGGGTTATGGGGATATTTGAATATCATTAGGATTGATAAAAAAAAATATGGGGACTTTTAAAGTTGGATTGAATGCATTGCATTTTACATCATGGATAGTTATCAGTTTATGAGGGCCAGGGGTGGAATATGGTGGTTTGATTGAGGTGTTCTCCATAAACTTAGGTATTCTGAATGCTGGGTCCCCAGCTGATAGCAATTTGGAAATTAATGTCTCCTGGAGGCAGTGTATTGTTGGGGGCAGGCTTTTGGGTATTATAGCTGGTGTCCCCTTACCAGTGTTTAGCACACTCTTCTGTTGCTATTGTCCACCTTATGTTGGCCAAAGGGTGATGTCCACCCTCTGTCCATGCCATCATTTTCCCTGCCATCATGGAGCTTCGCTCTCAAGCCTATAAGCCAAAATAAACCTTTTCTCCCACCAGCTGCCTTGGTCAGGTGATTTCTGCCAGCAACGTGAACCTGACTGCAATGGCAGGCAAGAGCTTTAACCACTAAGCCATCTCTCCAGCCCTCTTCCATTATTTTATGAATATAATATTATCTCAAATTTATCTGAGTACAATAATTTTATTTTAAATTTTTGGTTTTTTAATTTATTTGAGAGAAAGAGAGAGAAAGAGGCAGATACACAGAGAGAGAATGGTCACACCAGGGCCTTCAGCTGATGCAAACAAATTGCAGATGCATGTGCCACCTTGTGCATCTGGCTTACATGGGACCTGGAGAATTGAATCTGGGTTCTTTGGCTTTGCAGACAAGTGACTTAACTGCTAAGCCATCTCCCCAGCCTATTAGTACAATAATTTCAATCTTAAGTTATTTTCCACTACTTCCACTAAGTACTTTCCTTGATGTTTACTATGCTTTCTTGGGTTAATGACTCTTTTCCATGTTATAGTATCCATCTAGTATAATCTGTCTTATGTTTCCCCCAAAACTTCTAGGACATGTCAGCTATTGCTTTTTCTCTTTGGGACTTTCCAGTGTGATTTATTCTTAGTTTTAATGTTTCTGTCATTTCAACATATAGTTAAATCTGAGTTAAACATTTGAACTTTAGGGAGCATCACAGCAAGAATTTTTTTTTTTTTTTTTTTGAGGTAGGGTCTTGCTTTGGCTCAGGCTGACCTGGAATTCACTATGTAGTCTCAGGCTGGCCTTGAACTCACAGTGACCCTCTTGCCTCTGCTTTCTGAGTGTGGGATTAAAAGCATGTGCATTTCTATCCTCCTAATGGCCTATACATAATTTCATGTTTTAAAGGTTTTCCAGGGATGCAGAATGTTACTTTCTCATAATGAACTGAATGATTTCTCTAATAATGAGAACCTTAATTGATCCTAGATATTAACTTAGATACTATATTAGTCAGGGTTCTCCAGAAAAATGAAAGAGACAGTCAGACAGAATAAATAGGAGTCATAGGAACTGGCCCATGTGGACACTCCATGATGTGCTATATAACCAAGAGACTCACCCACTGTCATAATTCTCTCCAAGCGTAAAGAACTAAGAGCCTGCAGGGCTGCTCTCTTCAGTCCCAGAGTCTAAAGGCCCAGGAACCTGGAACTCCCGCGTCTGACAGCAGAAGATGGATGTTCTTGTTCAAGAAGAAATAACAAAAACTCATCCTTCATCTGCCTTTTGTTCTATTTAGGATATCAACAGCTTCAACAATGCCCATCCATATTCATATAGGGAGATTCTTTTTAACCCAGATGACTGATTCAAACACTAATCTCTTCCAGAAAGACCTTCGTGGATAGATATCCATAAATAGTTTACCAGCTATCCGGACATCCCTTAGGCCAGTTAGTTGGACACATCAAATTACCTGTCAAAGATAATTTTTTCTTTTTAAAAATATTTTGTTTACTTGAGAGAGAGATATATAGAGAGAGAAAGATGCAGATAAAGAGAGAGAGAGAGAGAAGAGGCATGCCATTGCAATTGAACTCCAGATGGATGTGTCACCTTGTGCATCTGACTTACATGGGTCCTGGGGAATCAAACCTGGGTCCTTTGGCTTTGCGGGCAAGTGCCTTAATTGCTAAGCCATCTCTCCAGCCCAATTTTTTTCTTAAAGAAACTTCATCTCATGCCTCTATCTAACTGATCCCAGAGCCGAAATCAGAGTAAATTAACCAAAAAGCTTCCTTTGAATATTTGTAGTACTGAGTTTGAACCTGATTATTGAGATAAAGACCACAGAACACAGTTGTAGTTTGAATGTAAAATGCCTCCATAGGCTTATGTGTTCTGGCTCCAGCCGGAAGGCTGTGGAACCTGCAGGAAGTGGCATCGTGTTGAAGGAAGGGTGTGGGGGGAGCAGACCTTGAGGTGCTAGAACGGGGCTCCTGGCTCTCTGCTTCCTGTCTGTGCGCCCGTGACACTGGCTTCCCGCTCCAGCCCGCCACGTCCTCCCAGCCATGACGAAACCTCCCTGGAAACCCTCATCTTTCTGGAAGCTGCTGCTGTTTGAGTAACTGCTCACAGTTACTCAAGAAGGTAACAGGTAGAAACACAAAGGAGTGGTTGAACCAGGACGGAGACCAGATGAAGTCTAGGGCCTAGAGGTTTTAACCAAACTAATAGTCAAATTTTAACAGAAAACAGAGAATAAGTGATTTGTCATTTTGGTGTTAGGAGCAGAGGGAAGTCGGGTAGGCCGTCAAGGTTGTAGTGAGTACAGCCATGAGTCAGCAGGCCGTGAGCGAGCACATCCTAAGTCAGTAAGTTATGACCAAGTGGAAGCGTGAGTCAGCAGGCCACGGGTGAGTCGCACCATCAGTCAGCAGAAGCCAAGAGTCAGCAGGGACCCTAGCAGACAGAGGTACAGATCACCTCATGTGGCAGGACACACTGACATGAGCCTGGCTGGTAGTAGTGCACATGGAAAACCAACAAAAATTCTGCTTCTGAGAAAGAGGTTACCAGGTTCCAGGTTGTGAATGACCTCCCAGTCCTGACTACTTTCAAGACTGTGATTTATTTTTAAGGTTTTTATTTATTTATTTGCAAGGAGAGAGATAGAAGGAGAAACAGGGTGAGAGAATGGGCTAACCAGGGCATCTTGCCACTGCAAATGAACTCAAGATACATGGGCCACTTTGTGCATCTGGCTATACATGGGTGCTGGGGAATTGAACCTGAGTTGGAAGGCTTTGCAAGCAAGTATCTTTAACCAGTGAGCCATCTTCCAAGCCCGAGACTATGAATGTTGTTAAACCCATTGCTCTCCAGTTTTCATGAAGTCTGATTACATGATTCTCCTCGGTGCTACAACACTCTGGTAGTTTCTACCCAGATCTAACAACCTTCTCCCTCACAACTGTATGCAGGTATATGCCTATGCTCTTTTCAAAATGTTTTTATTAAGCCAGGTGTGGTGGCACACGCCTTTAATCCCAGCACTCAGGAGGCAGAGGTAGGAGGATCGCCATGAGTTTAAGGCCAGTCTGAAAGTTACATAGTGAATTCCAGGTGAATCCTATAGTGAATTCTAGCCTGGGCTAGAGTGAGACCCCACCTTGAAACCCCCCCCCAAGTTATTTATTTATTTATTTGTGTGTGTGAGAAAGAGAGGGGGAGAGAAAGAAAGAGAGAGAAATAATGTATGAGCATGTCGGGGCCCCTTGCTGCTGCAGACGAACTCCAGACACACATGTGACACTCATGCATCTGGCTTTGCGTGGGTACTGGGGAACTGAACCTGGGTCATAAGGCTTTGCAAACAAGTTCCTTTAACTGCTGAGCCATCTCCCCAGCCCCACATGTCTCTTTTATAAGGCACAGGTTCAAATAAAGTTGAACTTATTCCCAACTTGTAACACAGGAGCAGCAGCTGGACTCGGTCGGTGGGCTCTCTTGCCCACTTCTAGTCTAAGCCAGCCAGCATAGGGCTCTCCTGGTAAATGCCATGGGCTCAGGAGGAAGGTGTGTGACCTGAAGTTGTCCACTAGACTCACAGAAGGGTGGATGGTCCAGGCTCGGCGAGCGCTTGTTTACCGGCTCATTAAACTGAACAAAGTGCTTGCTGCTTTCCACAGGAGGCTATCTCGTAGGCAGCCAAAGCTGAGAGGAGCCCTTGTGACAAGGCTGAGGTGCTGAATCAGTGGTTCCAAGGCATAAGGTAGATTCTTGCTCTTAGGTAATTATTGTGCTCCGTGGTTTCAGCTGAGATTTCTGTCATGTGCAGCTAACACACGCGTGCTTACACCTTCCATTGCTGGAAGGATCTCTTCGTACAAACAGGCATAGGCTAACACAATCAGGAACCTAGTAATATTAGGCTTGCCTTTGATCCTGCACTTTTTAATTTTTTTTACAAATACTTTATTTATTTATTTATATACTTGTGAGAGAGAAAGAGGGAGAGAGAGAAAGAAAAAGAGAATGGGCACACCAGGGCCTCCAGCCAATGCAAACAAACTCCAGATGCATGCACTGTCTTGTGCATCTGGCTTACATGGGTCCTGGGGAGTCGAACCTGGGTCCTTTTGCATTACAGACAAGTGCCTTAACCATTAAGTGATCTCTCCAGCCCTGACCCTAGACTTTTCATCCTCCCCTCATCTCTTATAAATAGCTTCTTAACTTTGGCTCCTACCCATCCCTCATCTACAGTCTTTGGAACCAGATCCATCATGAGATAACTTCAGTATATCCGTCACTTCCATTGAGTATAAACCCAAATCAGTCCTGGAATTATGACCAGTAAAGCCTATTTCCAGGCCCTGTGTGGGTCAGTTCCATAAGTGGGAGCCTGGTTGCCACATTCCCATCCTGGCCTTGCTACAGCCCCCCATGTGATCATTCTCCCCATTCCTGGAGTTAGCTCTCCTCTACATTCATTAATTGGTCTGGACTAGACATCTCAAAGTCTAGACCACCTCTGACATATAGGGTTCCTGGACACTATAAAAAACCCAGGGAGGAGAGAACGTGACAGGAGATGGTTGCTCAGGATGTTAGAGAAAGAGAGGAAGAGCTGGAGTGGTGGGTGGGCATTGGTGGCAGATAAGAAGTAAAAGACCAGAAATCCCAAGGGGTCATATCTTGTCACTGAAGGGGTTTCTGCTCTCTCCCTGCCCACTGGAAGCTCTGCTGGCTATTTCCTCCTCTGGCTCCTCGACACATTGCCATCCCTTCCCACCCCATCTTGAGCTTTGCTCTGATTTCAAAGCTTTCTCTGGCCCCAGCTGGGTTGGGAAGCCAAGGAAAGGAGGATGCATAATTTTTTGCCCTGTTTCGGGAAGGGGTACAAAGGAAGGACCTGGTGGAAGGGAGGAAAGAAGCGGCATCTTTTGAAATGAAAGCCAAGCCAGGCTCATGGGAAATTATGTGGCAAAGTCCTGCTTGTCTGAGAGGACCCAGGTGGTGGGCAGCTTGCAGAGGCCCCTGACAGAAACTCATGGTCCTCTGCCTGCCTGCAGCTCCTCCTCTTCCTCCTTGTCTCGGAGAAGATGCAGCCCTCACCCCCACTTCACCCCAGACGAAGCTGTCTCCAGACCAGGTAAGGAGCCAGAGCTCTACATATGCTGGCTCACTGCGGCTGTCTGTGTCAGGGGTGTGAACACACGCACAAAGAGGGAAGGGGAGGGAGAACAGGAAAGCTATCTGGCCCAGGTGTGAGCCTGGCCAGTTGGGGTAAAATGTGGACTGCATACTGTGTTACACTGAATTTTAGATGCTAAAGAAGAGGTAACAGGAAGCAAAGGGGAGGATAAAGCAGGGGCTTAGAGCTAGAGAGAGACTGATGCTGCTGCGTTGGGCCTCATCACACTCTACTTGAAGGAAAGTGTGTTAGGATAAGAAGCTGAGAAGAACACCAAGAAGCGTTCCCACCTTCAAGGAAGTGGTGAAGTCAGCTCCACGGTGCTCGACACTCACTTGACCAAAAGCAGCTCACCAGAGGAAAGGAGGACACTTTAGGCTTACAAACTACAGGGAACACCATCAATGGCGGAAGAAGCTGGCTTGTTTCCATCGATCCAAGCAGAGAGACACCAAGGAGCAAGTACTGGCTGCCAAAGCTCCTAAACTGCTCTCCACACCCCTTGGGGCTGGAAGATGTACCCCCCCCTTGCTGTACCTCTTCCCCAGTAGGGCTCTGTCCTCTGGAGACTCAAGATTCAAGCCTGAGTTCATGGGGCCACACACGTTTCAACCACTACCAACAGAAAGCAAAAGAAAATCAATAGAAAGGCAAGAAAGGAGGACTGTCACTGAAGAAGGTAGAGGAGGACCAGAAGCAGACCAGAGAACGCACCGTTCCTGAGTGAGGAAAGAGAGCTGCAGTTGTCACCGTGTGTCATATTCCCGAGGCTCAGGAGGTGGCACGTCCATCAAATCTAACAATGACATGGTTGGAGGATGATGGTGGGAGAATCCAGAAAACAGGAGTTGAGGAATGAGAAGGAAGGGAGGGAGTGGGGTCTTTTGGCTCTGCCATCTTAATTTTCAAATTGCATTTGGATTTTCCTGGTCTCCATCCTTGGTGGATTTCAATGCCAGGCCCCTTTCTTTCTCCCTTGGGAAATTATAAGTAGCTCTCACCTGATTACTTGATCTTCATTTTTGTCCTTCACCAATCCATTTTTTTTTTCAAAAATCATCACCTGATCATCATTCCATTGCAACCCAACGCCATTCCACCCATCGTGGAATGTCACCCCTGGAGGCCCTTCATTTTCTGAGCCATCTACTGTCCTGACTGCTGTCCTACCTCCTTACCACTTTGCTTGAACCATAAGCTGCAATAAACTCTACCTTCCTTGGGTTGCTTCTTGCCAGGTATTTGGTTACAGCAATGAGAACATAACTAATATACTCTGTCTCGAAAAGAAAACAGTTACAGAGTGTGAACAAGGAAGGTGCTTCAAAATGGGCTGAAACTAATCCCTCACCATGGCCAAGAATCAAAGGCTCAGAGAAAATTGTCTTAGACGGTTTTGGCTTGCTAGCTCTTGAGCTGAGCCTAAGAACTGGGATTTGCTGACTCTCACTGTGCCCTTACCTCTACATCCTACAGCTCCCAGAACTGGGCGAGTCTCCAGGAATGGAGGTTAGAGATATCTCAGAAAGACACCGAGCTGGCGGAAAGCAGAAACCTTGTGGAGAGGAAGCAATGGGTCTCTCCATTTCCCTGAAGAAGTTTTCAAAAACTCCCCCACTTCCATGTCCTCACAGAAATATTTATTTAGTGTCTCCCTAAAAGAAATAGAATGGAGATATTCACTTACAAGATTCAGTGGAATCACCCTGGCCTCATCATCAGAGTTTTTTTTTTTTTTTTTTTTTTTTTTTTTGACAGAGTCTCAGTGTTGCTCAGGCTGACCTGGAATTCACTGTGTAGCTCAGGGTGGCCTCTAACTCATAGCAACCCTCCTATCTCTGCCTCCTGAGGGCTGGGATTAAAGCCGTGTGCCACCATGCCCACCTTTCATTGGCATTCTTGACCTAATGGATAATAATAAAAATAGTAGGATCTGGAGAGATATCTTAGCGGTTAAGGCGCTTGTCTGAGGAGCCTAAGGACTCATGTTCAACTTTCCAGATCCCACGTGAGTTAGGTGCACAAGGTAACACAAGCACACAGGGTCGTACATGCGCACAAGACGGTGCACACAACTGGAGTTCGATTGAAGTGACTGGAGGCCCTGGCATGCCAATTCTCTCTCTTTCTACCTTTCATAATAAATACAAAAAAGTACAAAAAAGGAACAGTATACATTTAATTGTCTCAGCTTCTCAAGTACCATGTCACAACATTATTATCCTCATGATACATATAGAAACAGACTTGAAGAATTCAATTTACCAGTCTGAAGCCACACATCAAAGATACAAGCACAGAACTGCTAGGTCCCAAAATTCATGGGACCATGACATAATTTCCCAACTTCAGCCAGTCTTGGGTCAGGGCTTTTCTGGACCAGCCAGGGATAAAAATTCCTAACTCCTAGACTTCAACTTTATACAAAAAGTTGCTAAGAATAAAGGATCTATATGACCCTAGGTGACACATGTCACCTAGTTTATGACAAGTATGTCCTGCTTACATTGGGAAAGTAATATTTTCGATAAATGGTGTCTGGTCGTTTTGATATCCATTGAGAAAGAAGAGAACATCGACCCTCCACTCTCACCTTCCAGCATTCTTGAAAGTCAGTTTCAGCTGAATGACAAATCTAACTGGAAAAGCAAAATCACTTTAGGTAAAATATAAAACATTTTTGAGACTGGCATAGTGAAACATTTTTTAAATAGAAATTCAAAACACTAGCCAAAAAAGGGAAAATGTAAATTAGGCTATTTTAATATTAAGAGTGTTTGTTGATCCAAATATGCCATGAAGAGAATGAAAACACAACGTCACAGGAATGACACGCTAAGCCACAGACTGCAGGACAGCATCCCGAGAGCATGCAGAGGGCTGTTGTCCAAAACATACAAAGCATCTTGAATCGCCGCCTGGGGCTGGGGAGGTGGTCCCGTGGGCAAAGTGCTTGCTGCACAGGGCAGAGGGCCTGTGTGTGGACACCCAGCATCCACATGACTTTTCTGACATGGACGCACTATTCACCCCAGGCAGTGCACCGATGGGATGGCAGACACAAGAAGATCCTGCCAAATCTAGCTTGGTGAGCCAGTGTGTGCGCTGAATTACTTGCGGGAATGTGGACGGCTCAGAGGCAATGTGTAACCAGGAAGCACTCACGAGGGTGGGGTGACTTACAAGTGCTAATCTCTGGAGTTCTCTGCACCACTCCCGGGCACCTGCACCCCAGTATCTCCTCCCCAGCAATCGCGTACTGCTTTTATAACCTTGTGTGGGGAGGGAGGAGGATTCTAGCAACTTTCTCAACCCTGTAACTTGTATTAGGTTCTTGAGTCTTATAAACTACTTGGTCCCCTCCATGAGGAAATGTTTTAATTCAGAAAAAAATAGCTACTCAATAGCAAAAAAAAAGTATGAAATTGTTTCAATTTCATAAATTGTCAGGGAAATGCAAATTAAACTTATCACACAATACCATGTACAATACTGCTGAATGTCTAGGGGGGAAAAAAAGAAAAGACCAAGATTTGGTAAGGATGTAGAAAACAGGATTCTGTGAACTGCTGCTGGGAATGTCAGTTGTCCAATAACCACTTTGGAAAATCAATTTCTAGTATTCATCAAGGCTAAACATATGTATTCTTAAGACCCGATAGTCCCACTCCTTGGCACTCCTTGGCACTCCTTGGCATATGTCTAGCAGAAATGCTTACATATAATGCCGGGCGTGGTGGTGCACGCCTTTAATCCCAGCACTCAGGAGGCAGAGGTAGGAGGATCACCATGAGTTTGAAGCCACCCTGAGACTACATAGTGAATTCCAGGTCAGCCTGGACTAGAGTGAGACCTTGTCTTGAAAAACCAACAAAAGAAAAAGAAATACTTACATATATTCATCTAAGCCAATACAGCACCATTGATCGCTGGCAAAAGTTGAAATCTACCAAGATGCCCATCCATCGTAGAATGGGTAAATATGCACCTGATGAGCTACAGTGAAGAGAATCAGAAAATGGCACAATGGTAAGCAGAAATCTCTCAAATATGATCTTCAGTGCAAGTGTCCAGACATAAAACAATTATCCTGTGGTATCATTAAATAAAGTTCAAAACCAGACAAAAATTGTTATGGTGAATTTTTTCTGGATCAGATTATGCTGGTGATTACATGAATGTTTGTATGTGATAAAATTTCACAGGACTGTATTTAAGAAAAAAGGAAATGAGTGCATGTAAAAATTGGCGAGAGCAATCTAGAGTCTGGAGCTAAGTAATATCACCAAATTTCATCTAATTCCTATATCATGGTACCCTATTGTTCTTACAAAGGACACACAGAACTCTCTTCATGATGTGTAACTTCGTGTGAGTCTGAAAGCTTCATGAGAGTAAAGTTAGTATATGCCGCTAGATGTGCTTGCCGCCCAGGTTTTACTAAAATGACCAAACTAGGAATTTATGTGTATTTTCCTCCATATACACTATAACTTAAAGGGTTTTTAAACTTTATTTCTTTATTTACTTGGCGTGGGTTTGCATGTTCCTGTGTGAGTGTGGGCGTACACAGGCCATGGCATATGTGTCAGAGGACAACTTGTGGGTTGTTCCTCACTTTACACCTCATCTGAGGTGCCATGGGGTCTGAGGATCCGAACTCAGGAACTCAGAGCTAGGTGGTGAGAGCTTTTTCCACTGAATCATCTCCCCAATCCAGTTTTTTTGAAATATGAGGAGCTTGTCCGGTGGCCAGCTTCCTCAATAAGGTGTTTAGCAATGCCTGTGGCCACCTCCTGCTGTTGGGTCACATCTTATACTGTCCCCTGTGCCAGGGGAGCACACTTCCTAGAGCAGGTGCACCAGCCCACAGAGCGCAAGCACAGGAGGCCCATCAAGTAGCTCAGGTACAGCCAGGACTCCCAGCAGGAGAGATGGAGCCCAGCACAGCCTCATGTGCTTCCTGCCACCACACAGCAGTGATAATGGGCTTGTCACCACCAGGCATATGACTTCGCTAAACACTAGAAATTCTATTGGTTTATTCCTTAAAACAAAACATATTTAACTTAAAAAAAAACATGTCTTGGAGTTGGAAAGATGGTTTAGTGGTTAAGGCACTTGCCTGAAAAGCCTAAGGACCCAGGTTCGACTCCCCAGCACCCACATAAGCCAGATGTACAAGGTAGCACATGCGTGGAGCTCATTTGCAGTGGCTAGAGGCCCAGGTGCACTCATTCAAATCTTTCTCTATATGCCTCTTTCTCTATATATCTTTTTTTTCTCTTTCTCTTTCAAATAAATAAATAAAATATTTTAAAATATCTTGCTGCTATAACAGTCAAACAATACTCCATTGATATGAAGAATTCTACACAAATTATCAAGGATGTGCTATGACTTAGCAGTTCTCAAGGGAGGGAAGGGAGGTTCCAATGACTTGAGCCTTTTTGGTTAAAAGGCACGGCCACTGCCTCCTAGAGCTCCTGAAAGTGTTAGTTTTTAATTTGGAGAAAGAACACTTTGCTGAAGTTAAAAGTGTTAGAACTTGTTGAAACTATAGAATACACTACAGAAATGTGGATACTCAAGTTGCAGTATTTCATGGTAACCATCTCAACAAATTTAGTTTTAATTTTTTCTTGCCAGTTTGGCTTTTGAATGATGTCTTACCAAGTTGCATTAATAATGTTCCTGAAAGGTTACTTGAGAATTGTCTTCACGCCTTTGAATTCTTCACCCATTTTTAATGGAACTGAACTAAGAAATGCAAACAAAGTAGCCACTCTTAGCCTCTGAAGTCTCTGTCTCCATGGGCAGTTGCTGTATCAGTTACAGGATGAAAAGTGATGCTCTGTAACCCTCTCCCCTCCAGCATCTGCAGATCAGACGACCAGGGTCTAGGCTCTGGAGCTCATGACTAGGACCTTTCAACCAAGAGACGTTCACCCCGTGGGGACTGTGATTTGAAACAGTTGGCTTTCACAGAGCCAGCTCAGACAATGACTCTGTCCTTCACATTTTTGTAACTGAACTGCAGTTTTGTACATTATAATAAGCTATGCAAGAAAATATAATTTTGTTTTGGCTGTCCATATACTCTAGCCTTACTTTAATGTTTCCAAAGAAACTATTCCTGAAATTTATTTCCCAACTCTCTTGGTTAAAATGGCCCGAATCAGCTTCCTGCCATCTCTCCTCCCACTCTCTCCCTGAATGCTGAGGCACCCACTGGGAGAGGGGCACCACTTCCCACCTGAGGCATGAGGGAGACCTCTCATCTTTGCCTTCTGGGGTGAAGGCTGGTTCGACCCACCTGTCGTCTGTTGCTGCCTGATTTCACAGTCCGTGCTCTTTGTTTAGATGAATCAATTGAGGATGGATTTTGGGGAGATGGCCTTCTTATCTTTTGATCGGCTCAGGTTCTTTGGTCCCGCGATATTCCATGACAGCTCCCGCCTGTCTATACACACAGCCTCTGGTAATGGACACTTTCCGACCTCCAAACTTTGAGATCCTGCTACTTCTACCCTATGACAACCTTTGGGGAGACCTACCAATCTTAAAAAAATTTATTTATTTACTTTTTGACAATTCCATACATGTATATAATATACTTGGGTCATATTCATCCATTTTACTTTCTCTTGTCCCAGTACCCACATAAAACCAGTTGCACAGAGTGGAACATTTACAGCAGCTAGAGGGCCTGGCGTGCCCTTTCTCTCTCTCTCTCTTAAAGCAGGGTTGCTTGCAGGAGCACGGTGGGAGCTATGTGCTGGAGCGCGCTGACCTGCCCCTGGCTGCGACGCGATGAAACGGCCTCTCCCTGACCCAGCGGCCACTAGCCGGCAACAGCTCCGCAGGAAGGATGGGGTCTCATGAGCCCCTCCCCTACCCGAGATCGAATGTCTATGGGTAAATCTCGGGTGGGTCTTGTGCAAGCAACCACGGCTGCCGTGAGTTCACGGGCAGAGGGCCGTGTCGTGGCGGCGGCACAGTGTCCTGCAGCTCTGCTCTCCGTTCTCCGGCTCGTACACCCGCTCTGCCCCATTCTCTGCAGGACTCTGGGAAGATTAGACGTCCCGCTTAGGTCAAGCACTCAATAGTAACTTACTCCCAGAGCTCTGACCAGTTGTGAGTCTTTGCCATAACTGATGCCCACTGCAAACAGAGGCTTCTCTGACCAAGGCTGATCTATGAGCATGAACGCAAACATGGAAGCTGTTTGATGGGCACAAGTCCATTCAGAAAAACAGCTTCTCCTCTAGGGCCTATGACTTCCCTAGCCACAGACTTTTGACCAGGTTTACAATACCAGGCATGAAACTCCTCCTTGTGGAGCAGGCCTCAGATCCAATCAGAAAGCTGTGGGTTACTCAACAGTCATACCACTGTTGTACCAGTGGGCACATCTTTCCTGTCAAGACTGAATCCTTGGCCACCTGATGACAAAGCTCGTTTTTCAAGTTGTCTTTCTCTAAGCGCCTGTACTAGAAACTCATGTACCACATTCTTTACATCCATGAACCCATCTCCTTCTCACACAGCTTTGAGGTACATGCCACTAACATATCCATCCTCAGAGAAATTAAGTAACTTATTTGAAAAAAACAAAACAAGACACCACCACATAATGGTAAATAATAGAGCTATGATTTGAAACCACTGAACACTAGTGGTCTGACCTGTTAAAACTGGGGCACAAAAAGTGAAATAGATTGTCCACTTGGCTGGATTGGACTGGGCTTCAAATTCAGATATCATTCAACCCCAAACCTTTGTTCCTAACCCTCCAGAGAAGGGAGGAGGTGCAAACTGGAACATTCATGATTGGTCTGTGAGAGTAACACAAGTCCAGATGATCCTGCAAGAACTAACCTTTAAATAGAAACTGCATGGGAAGCTCATGAGCGCTGACTAATCAGAGGTTCATGTCAGCCGGCCAGGTGACGGGACTGACCAGACTGAGAACAAGGTTTCTGGAGAGCCCACTGTGAACTCCACCAGCAAGAGCTGTATATTGTGTTGGGTAGGTGATGGACGAACCAATCAGTAACTGAGAAAAGAGGATTATTTAATAGAACTGACCGACTAAAGAATCTCATCCAGGCCTGCGGCGGCTCTGAGTTGGACACTCACTTGCTCCTTGTAGAGGTAATCTGACTTCCTCATGGCAAAATTCCACCACTCCGCTCTCTGACTGGCGCCATGGTTCTAGGAATCCGCTCTGAGGCCATTCCTGTGCCAGCGGTGACTGCCAGGGTGCCTTTGCCCATAGATCAGCCATGAGGTCAACTGTCTGTGTGACTCACTTCGTGAAAATGAGGTGGTGGTATCAGGCCTTACTGTTTCTCTGAAAGCATTTCAATTGATTTTTCCAGCTGGTTCAACTCGCCCCTTCATCTTTAGACAAAGGCTTAAGATACGGCTGCATAGCAAGTCCAAAGAGACTCCAGGTCAAACAGCCCTCCCACCTCCTGCCAGGCAAGACCCAGACTGTGGCCAGTGAAACGAGTTCTTTGGATCCATGGCTGGGAGTCATTTCTGGGGACAGCCTCACTGAGAATCACTGCCTTAGATAGCTCTACTGACTCACAGTTGGGGGGACATTCTTAACAAGAGACAGAGACTCACAGTGAAACACCCCACTAAGTGGTGACCTCAATGCCACAAATGTCAAGAAAGCACACCTCACTCTGGGGAGATGGCTCAGTGGACAAAAAAAAGTGCTTGCTGTGCAAGGATAAAGGCCAGAGATTGGATCCCCAGTACCCACATAAATGCCAGGCAGGCAACCATGTCCTGCCTAGAATCCTAGTGCTCAAGAGGAACCAGGAATTCTTGGGAAGGAGGACTAGCTAGAGTAGCCAAACCTATGAGCTCTAGGCTCAAGTGAGGGACCCTGTATCAACAAATAAGACGGGGGCTGGAGAGATGGCTTAGCAGTTAAGAGCTTGCCTGTGAAGCCGAAGGACCCCAGTTCGAAGCCTGATTCCCCAGGACCCACGTTAGCCAGATGCACAAGGGGGCACATGCGTCTGGAGTTTGTTTGCAGTGGCTGGTGGCCCTGTCACGCCCATATTCTCTCCCTCTCTCTCTGTCTCTTTCTCTCTCTGTCACTCTCAAATAAGTAAATAAAATAAAATAAATTTCATTAAAAAATAAATAAATAAGATGGGGAGTGATTTAGCAAGGCAACTGGGCATCAGTCTTTGTCTCTCCCCCCCCCCCCCGGCCATCTCTCACACACACGTGTACATGTGCAGACACATGCACCCACACACATACACAAAAAATAGTAAGGTTTTAGAAAGGGGCTGGAGAGATGGCTAAGTGGTTAAGCGCTTGCCCGTGAAGACCAAGGACCCTGGCTTGAGGCTCAATTTTCCAGTACCCACATAAGCCAGATGCACAGGGTGGCGCATGTAACTGGAGTTTGTTTGCAGCGGCTGGAGGCCCTGGTGTACCCATTCTTTCTCTCTCTCTCTATCTCTCTGTAGTTCTCAAATAAATAAAAATAACAAAAACTTAAATAAAACAAAAGAGAGTAAAGTAAAACAAAGTTTAAAAAATTTATTTTTTTAAAAAAAGGAACCACATCTCTCCAGAACGTTCAAACCACATGACACTTCTCTTAGGTGCAGAAGCGTCAGTATCTGAAGGAATTGGATATGTGGAGGCTCCCAGGGAAGGAAAAAAAGCCCTAGCAAGTGTGCCCTCAGATCTGTGCAAAGTTCTTTCCCACGGCAGCCTCCATGTCTCACCATCTCCCAGCGCTGCTGCTCGATTCACAGCCTTCAATGCATACACACACCATCTTGGTTTGGGTTGTTTGGAAACTGAGCTCAAGATAAGGACCTGATGGAGGTGGTCCACTTGGAAGGAGATGTGAAGAAGCAAGAGTGTAAGATGAGACAGGAAGTAGGAAAAACTCAGTGTGTTTCCCTGAGGTCCTATGTATAGACACAGAGGTTCATTCTGGAGGTTCTTAGAAGTGTACCGTGTGGTTTCCAGAAGTGTCCACCTGCCAGGTGAGGAGAGCTGGAATCTACCCACTGACTCCTCTCCCACACTGTTGGTCCTGGAGATGTTAGACATCTGCTACTAGGTGTAATCTGCATTCTGGGAACAAGCCTCCATGGCATAGGAGAAGCCTAGAACTGGCATCTGAAAGTCTGCCTCCTTCCTGAAGTAAGACTTTGGGAACGAGTCTGCATTAGTCAGCTTTCCGTTACTATAATGAATACCAGAGGTAATCAATTTATAAAGAGAAAGGGTTGACTTTGGCTCAAAGTTTTGGAGGCTTCCGTCTATGACCAGTTGGCCCCACTGCTTTTGGGCCTGTGGCAAGTCAGCAGAGTATATGAAACAAAGCTGATCACCCCATGCATGAGAAGTGAAAGGAGAGAGGAAGAAGAGACTCAGGTTCCACAAACCTCTTCAAGGTTATGCACACAACGTCTCAGTAGGCCCCATCTTTTAAAGTTCCATCACCTCCCATGGCGCCTCTCTGGGGAGCAAGTGTGTCTTTAGCACATCCACACAGCAGCAGAGTGTGTGCTTGCACAGAACTGTTCACTAGAGCAGTGGGTGAAATCAGAGGTGGGCCAAGGCTTTGTGACTCAGCTGCAGGTACACACCATGACTGGAACCTTCTTGAACAATTTTCTGAATTCTGAAAGAGAACATAAGGGAAAAGGAAATGAGAAGTTTGAACCAATTTATCTCATCCAGACAGAGATACATAGAATTCCTCACGATGGCAAAAATGTCCGTGACTTCTCAGCCTTACACACTTGGATTCAAGTCCTGGCTTTGCCACTTAGTAAGTTGGTAACTGTGGACATGCTGTCTTGCTTCTATATACCTTTGCTTCCATAAGTGTGTAAAAGGAATATAAATGTTTACCACAAGCTGGGATGTAGCTCAGTGGTAGCATGCTTGCCTGGAATACACAAGGCCCTGGGTCAAACCCCAGTCAAACACACAACAACAATAACCACTTACTTCATGAAACAATTGTATGCAGAACCCTTGGGACCAAGAAAGCTCTCTCTTAAAGTATAGAAATTTACTAAAAGGCTGGCACATTTTGCATATGCCAAAAGCCACCTCTGAATGCCAGGCTGTCTCTGTGGAAAAGTTCACCTTCTGTAGATCAGAACAATCTGACATGCAGCTGCTCTCAAGGCCAAGACTAGACTTCCATATGGGCTCTGCTGTCCTCATCCAGGACCTTAACAAAAGCTCTTCATGTCTAGAGAAGGTTTGGCTCAAATAACTTAGGTGGTAGAAGAGAAACAGGTCTGCATGACAGACATAAAATTAAGCTACTAAAAACAAATGGAATACTGTGGAAAATACCAGCCTTCTGAGAACTATTTCGATCTCCTACTCAACAACTAAAAAATACAAACTTCCCTCCATGATTTTTTTCTGTTTATAGTCTGAGTTTTGGTATTAAGTTGCAAAACAAGCATGACATTGTGATAAGCAAGATCGAGTTCCCCTGGGAAACATCCCTGTGTGTCACGTCCAACCATCTAGCTCTGTATTGTGCCAGAAGTGGTGCTAATTACAAGGGGCTTTTAAAAACACATTTGTTGTTCTCATTTTATTTTTATGCATAGGTCTATGTGGTATGTGAACATGTATATGTGTATTCATAAGTGTGTAGGAGTGTGTGTGTGTGTGTGTGTGTGTGCACGCGCAGGAAAGCATGAATGTACCTGCGGAGGGCAGAAGTCAGTGTTCCGTTGGGTGTCTTCCTCAGTCACTCTCCACCTTAATTTTTCTTCACGAGAGAGTGAAAATGAGAGCGACAGTGAGAGAGAGAAGCTTGGCGCACCAGGGCCTCCAGCCACTGCAGTGGAACTGCACACGTGCGTGCCACCTTGTGTGCACGTGCGGCCTTGCTTGTGCATCTGGCTAATGTGGGACGTGGAGAGTCAAACACGGAGCTTTAGGCTTCACAGGCAACGCCTTAGCTTCTAAGCCTCCCTCCAGCCCTCCACCTTAATTTCTGAGACAGGGTCTCCCCTGAACCTATAGCTCATGGATTCAGCTAGAGTAGCTAGCCAGGAAGCCCCAGGGGTTCTCCAGTCTGCCTCCACGGAGCTGGGGTTGCAGGCATGTGCCACCACGCCCACATTTTATATGGGAGCTAGGGATCCAAACTCGGGTTGAGCAGAAAGCACTTTACCCACAGTGTTGCTCTTCTTCGAATACTCCATAGATGCCATTGCTACAACGCCTCAGTGTCTCCTTCAGGTGACCTGAAATGTGACTCCTTTAATAGGTTAAAGTGATCATGTGTTTTACTCTAAATACCTCCTTCCTCTGACCTCTTGTAGGTCTAGGGCTGGGCAGAAACTCCCATGCAGACATCTGCCATGACGTCCAAAGCTCCGTAGCAGGACTTCGGGAGGGGGAGGGAAGGTTCCCGCATCGGGAACACAAAAGCCAGAAGACTAAAGGGGTTTCTGTCGTGAATAAGCCTATGACCTTGGGCAGGTGCCTCATGGATCTTGGCTCTGGTTTCCTTTCCTTTAAGGTGGGGGGCTTTGACAGTAGGTGCTCTGGGAGTCTGTGGGTGTGATCCCTGGGGGCTTAGGCAAAGGTCTCTAGATAGGGAATTTTTTCTGGGCTCCGCCATAAAGTCCCTGGCTTGGCTAGGGGCTCCCGCAGGGCAGGATCACGTTGCCCCAGATTCCAGGACTGGCTGCAGCACAGATCCAGGATCGGGTGACAGATCCATCCAGCCTGGACTGGCTCAACCTCTCTGCTACAGCCGCATCCATGGGGGCTGGAAAACCAGAGCTAATGCAAGCCAGCTGGAGGCCAGGACAAGATTGATGAAGGACAGGGAGAGGATTTGGACAAGGTGTGGGGGGACCGGGCAGAGGAGAAGAGGGAATAATTGGTCCTGCTTCCTTCCCAGAGGTCCCCACGCCTGGTCAACCTCATTAATTGGGAGTCCCCAGTGGAAAATTCTTGCTTATGACCCACAGAAGAAAGGGCTTGTTAGGAGTTAATTAGTAGTGAAAGTGCCAATGGGGAAGGTGTTTAAACTCTTAAGTGACTGCACACCTGTTTACCGACAAACAACTGATATGGCAATTATCTGACCACTCAAAACAGGTTCTCTATGATAGTGATTAGCAAAGTCAGGTTTTCCTCAGGGTCACCCAGGAACCATGTTATACATAAGTCTCCAATGACGAGATCCTGACTGGTCAGCCCGAGGTGAAAGCCACTACTCTAAACCCTCCACCAGCTCAGGGTCTCTTGGCATAATCTCAGTGGCTACTTCTATCAGCAGGCAACAGGTCCTATTGTTGCTGGCCTTTCTAAAATGAATTTAGCATAGACTATGCAACAAACGCAATGCTAGGCTCTCAGGGTGTATTGTCTCTTTTAGTCTGCATTACAGCCATGTGTGGTAGGTGTTGCTATCTATAGGGAGTGATATAATTGAACTCACAGAGAGGAGAACTTATGAGATCTAACAGAGCTAGTAGGAGGTAGAGATTATATTTGATCCCAGACATTTTGACTCCAGAGTCCACCTCTTCACGTCAACTTTTTAAGTGATCCTCAAAGACTTCCCTGTCATGTTGGTGATGAGGACCAGACTTCGAGGATAGTCATAGTTCTATTAATGATATTATCCATTATACACATGGGAACCGCCTCGCCAAAGGGGACATTGATTGCTCCAAAGAGTCCAGGCTATGGGCCATTTTTTGCCAGACAAAGCAATCACCTGAAATAACAGGCTGGCAATAACAAGAAAAGCTGGCCCCAAGTGCCAGGTGTGAACATGTGTGCTCTGACATTCAAGAAGCCGAGTGATGTGGCGATAAGTACTGTTCCCTTCATACCACTGACTCCAAGCACGAGGAGACAAAACAGTGAGCTTGTGCAGGTCTCAGTCACCCATTGCCATACAGAAGTGCTGATACCCGGTCTGCTTTCTGCCTTTGTGGATGGAAAAGGAATGATGGAAAAACACTGTCATAGTACAGAGGTTGCTCCAACTAGAGGGGAGCAGCCTTGACAAAAGGGGCCATCTTGCTCAGCTAAATGACAACTTAGAGCTTGGTAGAATGCAGAGCCCTCACACCACTGGGCCTGAGCCACAGAGCCCACCTGCCTCTCTGTGGGCCAACAGAGCTCAAGAAAAGGCCTCCCAGTGTTTTCCAGGGAGCTGGAGAAGTGGTTGACCAGATGGCCCTCTCGCCCTTCTTCCTGTGATACCTGGGTTAGGTTTCCTTAGTCAGACAAGCTTTGCAGCTCTACCTCTCAGACCAAGCGCAGCCACCTCATCTTGCCTCCAGAACTACGCCTGCCTAAGAGCCCCATCCGGATGCCCGCCTGGTTCCCTTCCGCACGGGTAGGGACAGAGGCCTCCCCCCTCTCCTGCTCGCTCCTCGGCCGCCAGCCCAGCAGCTGTTGCCTCAGATCAGTGTGGACCATCTAATCCCCTCTCCAGAGCCCTGGCCCCCTCCTCAGGCAGTAAATTAAGGAGGATGTAAGAACAGAGGGCACCAGCGTCAGCAGAGCGGCATCTGAAACATCCTCCCCCACCCTGCGGCCTGAGTCATGGGCCTGACTTGGCCCCAGTGCTCCTGAAGGACAACCAAGCCAGAGAAAGAGGAAAGAGGGAGCCAGAACGCAGAGAACCGGGCGACAGCGGCCTCCAGAGAGGAACGGGGCTAGACTCCTAGGGGTGTTCTAGCTCATTCACCTTCTCTGCAGTTCTGCGTGAGACCCCCAAATACCACACCAGAGTTCTAGAGGGCGGGGAGCCCAGACATGAGGTTCTTTGCTGTGCCTCGACTCCCCACTCCCATCTCTTTCGCATACCACACCCACCCTTGACTGTTTATCTCTGTCACTAGATGGGCAGAGAACAGTCAACTGCTGAGAGTGGGGATACCTCACTCCATGTCTGTCCCAAAACCTGTGTCAGCACTGAGCTAGCAGGGGCCTCTCAGCATGAGCTACAGAAGTGACCTAAAACTCTCTTGCTGCCAAACATAAAAACACCATCATCTGAGACTTCCACACAGTTGATACATTGATTCCCATAGCAAGCATGTCCTGACCTAACTCCAGTCTACCAACAAACTAAAACAGAAGAGAGAGAGAGGGCTAAATGAAGCTGGCAAAGTATTGGTGGGTCTCATGTAGAACAAAGTTCAATGTAGAGATGCCTGGTTCTTCAAAGGTGTCATCTGGGAGAAGGGGCTGGTGCATATTATGCTGGTCTCTGATGTGGTGGTCAGATAGGATGCTAAAACCCCAGGAATCTGAGGTTAGTCTGCAAAGCCAATGATACCTGTTAGACTTGTCTTAGATGTAGTAGCATGAGACTCACTCCTCAGAAACAAGATGGAAAGGGCTGGAGGGATGGCTTAGTGATTATGGCACTTGCCTGCAAAGCCAAAGGACCCAGGTTTGATTCCCTAGGACCCACGTATGCCAGATGTACAAGGTGGCACATGCATTTGGAGTTTGTTTGTAGTGGCTCGATGCCCTGGTGCGTGCTCACTCACTCTCTCTCTTTCTATCTCTTTCCCTCTATTTCAAATAAATAAAAATAAAATATTTTAAAAAATAATATGGAAACATTTCATGTGCATGAAGAAAATGGTTCGGAGGGAAGGATAAATCATTCTATATGTCGAAAATATCAACATTAGTATTTCAGACTTGCTTTAGGTACCACTTAGAGGCTGTCAAATGACTTAATACTTAGATGTCTGTTAAATTTATGTCTTCAACCCAGGTCACTCAACTAAACCCTAAACTCAGGTATTTCAGCTCCTGGATAGCCAGCAGACCTCCCAGCCTGACCACCCAACATGAACCAATCTCTTCCCACAGCCTTGCCCTTGAGCGCTCTTTTCTCTCAGTTCATGGCAACCCCATCATCCACAATGGTCAGGCAAAAATCCTTGACACTGTATGAATCCCATCTTTGTCTCTCCTTTGACCATATCCAATCTGAATCTGCAATGAGATCCTATTGGCTGTGTTGTATACAAAAGTTACCTACTTCATTGTTAATGCTGTGAATCAAGCAGCAATCATCTTTCACTCGGAATATTTGTGGCATAAATCCTTTCTACATTCTTTTTGCCTTGTCCCCTTGACCACACCCTACAGCCCTGCCCCAGCTATTCTCAGCACAGGAGCTGGAGGCATTCTTTTGAAAATGTAGATTATACCTCATAACTCTGCTTAGAACTCTTCAAGCTCCTCATCTCACTTGAACTAAAAGCCAAGGTCTGGGCAGTGACTCCAGGGTTTCGCATGACCTTGTCTCAGTAACACTTGCCCTCTGAGAACCTGAGCTAACGACCGAACAGACCTAAGATTCCAGTGCTCTCCAGCTTAAAACACCATCTGAGACTCCTGCACAGATGTGCTCCAGGCACACGAATGCCTTGCCGGGTCTCAAATCTTAGTGTCCTGCCCTACAACCTTTGTTCTCATTGCTCTCTCTCTTTCTGTTTCTCTGTCAGACATTTGCTTTCCCAACTCCTTGTTGTCTTTGAGGCTTGGCTCAACTCTCACCTTTTCAAAACAGGCCTGGTGGCTCACACCTGTAATCTCAGCATCCAGGAGGCAGAGGCAGGAAGATGATGAGCTGGAGAACAGCCTAGGCTATATCGCAAGATTCTTTCTCAAAATGCTAATTGTAGGGCATATTCAAGATAAATTGTTCTTAGGAGATGAAAATTAAAACCACAGTAAGCTACCACTTCATACATACTAAGATGACTTTCATTAAAAAAAAAAATAAAAGAGCTGGGCGTGGTGGTACACGCCTTTACTCCCAGCACTTGGGAGACAGAGGTAGGAGGATCACCATGAGTTCAAGGCCACTCTGAGAGTACATAGTGAATTCCAGATCAGCCTGGGCTAGAGTGAGATCCTACCTCGAAAAACCAAAAAAAATAAAAATAAATAAATAAATAAAAGAGAACATGGGGCTGGGGAGATATCTCAGTCATTTACTTTCATTGCAAGCATGAGGACCTGTGTTTGATCCCCAGAACCCATTTAAAAATGCTAGGTGAGGGTGCTGGAGAGATGTCTCAGAGATTACAGGTGTTTGTTTGCAAAGCCTAATAGCCCATGTTCAATGGCCCAGCACCCATGTAAAGCCAGATGTACAAAGTAGCACATGTATCTGGAGCTTGCTTGCAGTGGCTGGAGGCCCTGGTGCATCCATTCCCTCTCTTTCTCTCTGCTTGCAAATAAATGAATAAGATGTTTTTTAAATGCTGGGTGTGGTGCATACATTTATAGCACCAGGCCTGGGGAGACTTAGACAGGAGGACCCCTGGGGCTCACTGGCTGTCCAGTCTAGCCTCATTGATGAGCTCTGGGCCAATGAGAGACTCCATCTCATAGAATGTGGACAACATTCTTGAAGAACCTGGGACTGTCCTCTGGCTGCCACCCATATACACACACACATACCCGCACACACATGAACATGCACACACATGCACAAAGACACAACAAGTGTTGGTGTAAATATGTTCCCACCATTATTTCTGGTGGGAACATACATGGACACAGTTATTACCTGACAATTCCTCAAAACTCTAACCATAGAGTTACCAAAGGATCCGGAAATTTCCTTCTGAGACATGTCCTCAAGAGACTTGAAAACAATTGTTACATGAAAACCTACTCATATGTGTTCATGGCATCTGTATTCCAAACAGCCAAAGATTGGGAACAATTCAAATGTCCATCAAATGATTAATGGATAAATATATTTTGACATATGTGTACAATGGGACATTTAATCATAAAAAGAAGTACTTATGTATGCTACAACTTGAATGAGCTTTGAGAAAAACTTATGCTAAGCAAAAAAAAAAAAAAAAAAAGCCAGACACAAAAGGCTGAACATGGTCAAATTTATACAAAATCTCCTGAACAGGCAAAGTAGATTGGGGAAAGTGAGGGGTTACTTAATGAGTATGAGGTTTGGTTTGGAGGAAGCAGTGAAAGTGTTCTGGGACTAGATGGTAACAATGATTGCACAATTTTGTGAACACACAAAAAGTTACTGAATTGTCCACTTAAAACACGCCACCAATTAGCTCCCAGTTCTGTGAGTCAGAAGTCTGGGTGAGCTTTGCTAAGTTCTAGTCTCATGGTCTCACAAGACTGACACTGAGGTGTGAGTGGAAGACAGGCATGAGAAATGTTCTAGAACCTGCTTCCAAGTCTATTCAGCTCGCTGGACGCGCCGAGTCTGTGTGGCTATAAGGCTGCGCTTTCCCCACTCCTCTCCAGCTGCCTCTTTCCCAGCAGCCTGTGGCCCTTCTTGTAGTTTCCAGACTAGTGAAGGTGCGATGGGTCCTTGTGCTCTGAGTCCCTCAGATTCCTCCTCTGCCGCCAGCATGAGGCAGCTCCTTGTGATTAATGATTTAAGCAATTAGCCTGGACTCTGCTATAGTTTGGGTCTGGAACGTCCTCTCAAAGGCCCACATTGAAGACTTGGTCTCCAGGGTGGCAGACTGGATGCTGGTGACGGGACCTTTAGGGAGAAGGGCTTAGTGGAAGGAAGCTGGGTCACTGGGGCATGTCCCTGAAGGGTGTGTTGGGACCTCCTGTTCTCTCTTTCCCTGCTTCCTGGCTGCCCGGAGATGGGCAGCCTCCTTCACACTCCCTACCGTGATGTCTGCCACACCACAAGGCCAAGCAACCATGGACGGAAGCTTTTTGAAACCATGAGCCAAACTAACTCTGTCCTCCTCTAGGTTTCCTCAAGTATTTTGTTATAGTGACAAAAACCAAACATAGACTCCTTCACATAATTTTCCTTCTTTAAGGCACGTGGCACCCTAGAGCAAGCATGTTAGTCAGAGGATAATTATAACCACCTGTCCTAGGGGTTAGGCCATGGACACTGCAGAGACATTTCTAGAAATTCTGCTGCTCCATCTCCTGATCATTCTTGCTGACAAGCTGGTCTTTTATGAGGGACAGAGAGAGCCCCAAGAGCACATGTTCCACCCATGTGCTGAAAGTCCCACGAGTAACTTCTTTGACTCTGGGTCGTAGGACAGTTCTAGAGCTTAATGTGTGCGGACTGGATACTCCTGAATATTAGCCAGAGTGTCCCCGCCCTGTGAGACGGAACCCAGGAATGCAGATCTGTTCATATACCAGGAATTTGGGGAGTATTACCTTCCAGGAGAGTTAAGACAGGTAGTAGGAACACCTGGGAGAACGTGATTTAGGGAAATGTTTTCCTGAAGTGAGCCCTTAACCATTAGCCAAAGAAGATGAGAGGAACCCAGAAGGAAAGTGTTCAAGCTTGAATAAACACAGAAACTGTCTGCATGAGATACACTCTAAGCACACCCCATTTTTATAAGGCAAATTTCACAAAGTGAGCCAAGAAGATAGACAGGAGCACAGAAGTAAATGAGATATGCAAAGACAGAATATTTTTTTCAAAAATTTAATTGTAGGGTTGGAGAGATGGTTTAGTTGTTAAGGCATTTACCTGCAAAGCCAAAGGACCCAGGTTCAATTCCCATGTGCCCATGTGAAGCCAGATGCACAAGGTGGTGCATGCATCTGGAGTTTGTTTGCAATGGCTAGAGTCCCTGATGCACTCTCTCTCTCTCTCTCTTCCTCTCCCTCTTTCTCTCAAATAAATAAAACTGAAATATAAAAAATTAATTGTAAACAATAACTGTGAAGAAGAAAACTTATGGAAGAAATGGGGGATAGCACTGTATGAGAATACTAGTCAAACTACATGACATAATAAACACCACCGCGTTCTTTTAGTGGTACCATTCATTGAACAAGCATCTGCCGAAGGTGCCAAGACAGCCTCTAGAAGTTGGTTCCTGCCCCCTAGTGTCACGTGATCTCTTCCCTTTGAGGGTTATGTCAGAGAAGTGCTGCTGGGATTTCACATTTAAGGTGGATCATAACAGGATGGGCTTTGTCTCAAGGGTGCTCCCTCTGGTATGCTATCTTGGTGCACTTCCACTAAGAGAAGCCCTGTCTGGTGTGACAAGGTACTGGCCTCCGGTCAAGAGCCACCTGAGTGAGATGGATGTGGACCCTCCTTCCATCCACTCTCAAGATGGCTGTGGCTCCATCATAGCCAACCCCTTCGCTGTGGCCTACGAAAGACCTTGCACCCTGACACGGCCATGCTGCTCCTAGATCCCTGACCACAGCAAACACGGCGCTGTGAAGTTCACTGTTTGAGATGGCGAACCAAGGGAGTAGTCGTTATGCAGCAGTAGATAGCTAAGACAGGAAAGACTGTACTAGAGAAGATGGTAGTTGTGACCATTATAACACAATAACCAAAAGTCAGAGGCAGGATGTGCACTGAACCAAAGGGAGGGCTTCAGAGGAGAGTCAGGAAGGGAAGAAACCACGTGCAGTGGGACAGAAAGTGTTTGAGGCAGCGCAAACTACTCTCCAGTATCATTCTGTATCCGCCGTCCATCCTCCAGCTTCACGTTCCTTCGTTCACTTCTCCAGTGTTGCCAAGAATGGAATTTGGTCTTACAAGGAGCAGACTGAAGACTCAGAGGTGGGAAGAGGCTGTCCTAGAACTTAGACCTCTCCTAAGCATTGTTCTGTTCAGGCCCCAAGAGATCCCACCTGGTCCTAAGCACCTTAAGGTGAAGTGCTGGTGGTGTTGGTTCAGGGACGGGGAGTCATTCTGTGGGTGGAGAAACAATTTTGTCTTCATTTCTAGAAAGATGGCACTTGTGATGGTACTTCTTTTTTTCTCAATTTTTATTAACATTTTCCATGATTATAAAAAATATCGCATGGTAATACCCTCCCTCTGCCCCAACTTTCCCCTTTGAAATTCCATTCTTGTGATGGTACTTCTTGATAGCCACCTGACTGGATTTAGAACCCCCTAGGAGACACACCTCTCTGGTGTTTCCAGAGAGGTTTAACCAAGGTGGGAAGACCTGCCCTGAATGTAATCAGAACCATCCCATGCACTGGGATCCTGGACTAAATAAAAAGGGGAACATTGGACTGGAGAAATGGCTTGGCTATTAGGCACTTGCCTATGCAAAGCCAAAGGACCCAGGTTCGATTCTCCAGTATCCATGTAAGACAGATGCACAAGGTGACACAGGCATCTGAAGTTTATTTTCAGTGGCTGAAGGCCCTGGCATTCCCACTCTCCCTCTCTCTCTCTCTTTCTCTCTCCCTTTGCTTCCTTGTCTCTCAAATAAATAAAATATTTTTAAAAGGGGGACATAGCTTTTCATTCATTTCTTTCTGCTTCACAACAGCTGATGTAATGGGACCAGGTGCCTCACTCCTGCCGTGTCTTCCCTGCTATGGTGGGGTGTTTTGTTTGTTTGTGTTTATTTTTGTTGTTGTTTTTTCGGGACAGTGTCTTGCTCTAGCCAAGGCTGACCTGGAATTCACAATGCTATGATGTTTTGTGCCCTCAGACCATGAGCCAAAATAAACCACTCCTTCCTCAAGATGTTTTTGCCATGTAATTTGTCACTGAGATAACAACACTACCTAATACAGATCTCAAAACACACAGCCCAGGATGCTCACATTGGTCTGGGAAGAGGGTTGCTCGAGAACAGATTCCAAGTGGTGATGTGTGAGCCAGGACCAAGGCCAGAGTTCTCGACACAACTCAAGTTTTGCCTCATCTATCTTCTTGATTTAAAAAATATATATTTAGCCGGGCATGGTGGCACACGCCTTTAATCCCAGCACTTGGGAGGCAGAGGTAGGAGGATTGTTATGAGTTTGAATTTGAGGCCACGCTGAAAGTACATAGTGAGTTCCAAGTCAGCCCGAACTAGAGTGCGACCTACCTCGAAAAACAACACACACACACACACCATATATTTTGCACCACTTTGGGGTCTGGCTCACATGGGTGGCTTGGGAGTAGAACCTTGGGCACGCAGACTTGGAAAGTAAGTGCTGAACCTGATGGGCCATGTGCCCAGCCCTCTGCCATCTTCATTTTTGAACAGCAGAGATTGAATAGCCACAGCCAGGATCCAGGCAAGGCTGTGGGTGTGGCCCATCTTGATTCCATATGGATGCGTTCCGCAGCCTTCACAGCTTGGGAAAAGGAGTGAAAATACCATTAGTAAGCTGTGGGGTCATTTGAACAACTACAGAAGGGTAACTGTGGTGGCTTGCATGTAAAGGGTCTCCCATAGCCTCATGTGTGTGATCCAGCCTCATCCTTAACCCCCAGCTGGCTGGCCTTTGGAGGTGGAGCCTTGCTGGAGGAGATGTGTCATTGGAGAGGGCCTTGGGATTTTATTTGCCCGCATCACTGGCTCGCTCCGTCCTCCCTGTTGGTGTAACAGATGCCCGCTGTCTGCTTCTGCTAAGCTTTCCCCACCACAATGACTCTCCCCTTCAAAATGGTAACATGATGTAAACGCTTTCCTTCCATAAGGTTCTTTTGATCTGTGTTTTGTCCCAGCAGCAAGAGAGTAACTGCTAAAATGCCCAGCTAGAGGCTCATTGTCACCTAGATTCCCAGGAGCTCTATTGAATACTAATATTAACAGTTAAGCTGCATTAGGTACTTACATCGAACCAGAAACTCTTCTAAAAAAACATGTTGTCTATGGCCATGCCATCCTGAATGTGCCCGATCTTGTCACAAACTCTTCGAGGCACTTTCCACAGATTTTTCTCATTGGAATCACAAAGCAATCCTGTGTGATTTTTATTACGATGAGCCAAAGATTCTGTGATGTTATCTCATTTGACAAGCTCTCCGAAGCATAACCAGGGTCAGAAAATTCAGACTTAGTGCCTGTGCCTTAACCCTGTGGCCCTGTGTGACAGAGATGCCAATGTCCACAGTGCTCTTACCTTGGGAGAAGACACTTGGGTCAGCTCGCATGAGCTCGAAGCAGGCTGGGGTGGGGGGGGGCTCGTGTGATGGCATACAGACACGCGTGTCCGTGTGCGCAGGGTGAATACTATGTTTGCCATTGGATGTGCCCACTGCACGGGTCAGCAAGTGGTTGGGAAAAGCTGAAGGGAGGAGGGCGGGGCACTGCACACAGTGCCCAGGGTGCTGAGAAGCAGCAGGAAGTTGGTCAGTGGGTCAGGCAGCCGGTCACCCGGTCACCCTAGCAGGAGGGTGACAGGTGGGCAGGGCTGTCAGGGGTGACCAGCAGGCTCCCACCTGCCGGAGCTGTCCATCAGCACCACTACTGGCCGTGCCTGATGCCAGGACCCCCAGCAGGGCGGGCCCAGAGACGCATCCTTCCAAGGACCCCCTCACTGACTGACAGCAAGTCGTGGCCAGACCTAAGCCTCATTCATCCCTATTCCTGCCCATCCCAGAGGTGAACGCTGCCTTGGGCAGCTCAGCTGAGAGCTGTGCGACAAGGCGGGTGGTCAGGGGCCGTCTCTCCCCACTCGTCACCTTTACTTTACATGAATGGACCTTAGTGGACCTTGCTAAAGTGGGGCAGCAGGAGGGGCCTCCGGAGTCTTCCACACCACACTCTTTTCAAATAAGGGCCCAAGATTTCATCAGGGGTCTAGCAAGGTGAATCCTGCCTGGATACAGCTCAGGCAGGTAGAAACAGGGGACAGGAATTCCCCGGGACTTTATTACCCAAGCAGAGCAGGGGTCTGAAGTCGGGCCAGCTGAACAGGGCAGGGGAGTCAGGGCCTTGTGGCCCAAGTTGATCCAGGGAGTGCCACACCAGGATGGGGATGGGAGACCGGTGGGCCGAGAGGAGGGGGCGGCGGGCGCCGGGGTCCGCGGCGGACGGGGCGGAGGGCTGCGGCGGGCGCAGGGCGGCGCGTGGCCGGCGGCCCCCAGCTGCGGCGCAGCTCCGGCCGGGTTTACGGGGGCGGGCTGGGGATTAGGGGCGGTGGCCGCACCTGGCGGGCCGGCCGCGGGGCTAATGCTGTGTGACCGCGGCCGCCCCGCCCGACAACTGGCTCCCTCCCTCCCTCCCTCCCTGCGGCCGCCGACCAGGGCTGTGGGCTCGTTCGCCCGCCGGCGTGTGCGCGCGCGTGTGCGCCCCGGGGCCCCGCGGCTGTCGCGGATGGCCACCGGCTGCGCCTCCCGCCCGCCCCAAGGGATCCTGGCAGTGAGGCAGGGGCCTGGGCTTAGAGATCAACGGGAGGCCACTTGACTGTGTGGTCCTGTACTGTGTTGCTGTGACTCTGAGACCCTGGAGGCCTGATTTGGTGGTGCGGGGGGGGGGGGGGGGAGGTGTGCGGTTGTTAAATGGCAGTCACTGTCACCACCCATTGCGGATAAATTGCATGCCACCGCCCAGCACCTTAGCCCTTCGGTATGTGTGCACAAGGATAAGGGCAGGGGACGTCTCCACACCCTGAATATATGCGGGGCGGGGGGGGGGGGCGGATCCCGAAGAACTTTTCTTGAAGTCTGCTGCCCAAGTTCCTTCTGCAGGTTCGTTCGGTTTTGGGGGTATAAAGGGTCTCCACAAGCTGCTTTCACCGCAGTCTAGGCCATGAACCCCGAGGGTTCCAGATTTCTGGTGCTAAGATGGATTCATAGCAAGGGACGTCTGGCCCCTGGGGACCTCTCACCCTAAGTTCATCCCTGCACCATCAGGCCCTCCAGAATTCCCTAGCTTGGGAACCCCTGCCCATGGCCTACCAAAATAATAGGACCCAACAAAGTCTGGGTGAGATCTGACAGCTCCTATGTGAAGCCATGTATGAGCCTCGGCGCCTTGGACTTGCTGTCCCCTCTGCCAAGAATGGCTCTTGCTCATTTCCAGGGGTGCCTCCATCCTGCTCCGCCCCAGTCTCCTGGAAGAACTTGGGAGTCCACCTGGCCTGGGCGATTCTGATGGCTTCTCGGTTCCCTGGGCAAGTGCAGAGACAGGGCCCAGACCGGACTGGACACCCAGTGAATGTCAAGACTGTCACCAAGCTGAGGTACTGGGCAAGGACTTGTGCCTACTCTATCCTTGCAAGTCTCCTCAAGAAAGCCTGCCTGCCAGGGGCAGCCTTTCTAGGGGGCAGGAGGCCCTGGAAGTGTGTTCCCCCCACCGTCTCTCTTAGACTCATCCTCTCCCCTTTGGGGAAGCACCCAGCTGTCAAGAACAGCCCTGCCCCCACGCCGCACCAGTAGGCAGTGAGGAGCAGAACCGTGTTGTCCTCACCCGCCCTCCCAGCCTCGCCCTGGCTGGTCCCTGGCCATGCCTGGGGATGCCAGCACCCATAGCAGGTGCCTGGACAGGCTCGGGGCTAGCGAGGCTGGGCACAGTGGGAAGCCTCCGGGCAAGAGAGCCGGGTTCCAGTACCCTCCTCTCCCTCCTGCTCCCCAGCTCTCCTTAGCTTCCTTAATAACCACAGCCACCATTTACTGGATGCCGTTGTTTGCCTTTGTACAGGAATTTAAAAATAATTCATTGTGTGTATTTATTGGATATGGTACTGGATTATATAAGAACCTTTTTATAAGGTGTATAATGTATGCTCACTGGGCCTATAGTCCTTTCCTTGCTCTACTTACCCCTATGTTTCCCCTACATTCCCTATACTTCCCTATATGTCCCTAAATTTCCCTATATGTCCCCTATACTTCCCTCTACTTCCCCTCTACTTCCCTGCCTTCCTCTTTCTTGTCTCTCCACCTCTGTTAGTCCTCTTTGTTCCCCTAGACAGTTTCATTTATGTTTTCATGTCATATATACTTACATGATTTTATATATCCATATAAACTCTAGGACCATGAATGAAGGAAAACACAAGATATTTGTTTCTCTGAAACAAGCTTAACTCACTTAATATGATTATCTCCAGTTACATCCAGTTCCCAGCAAACGGCCTAACATCATTCTTCATTAGGACTGACAAAAAGTCCCCTTGTGAACACACACCACATCTTCTTCATTCCCGAGCTGCTTCCAAGATTTACCTACTGTATATAGTGCTGCGGTGACCAGTGGTGGCGCTCAGGGCTTCACACTGTGAGCTGTCTGGGCCGTTCTGAACCGTGCCAAAGGGCGGAGACTGTCCTTCTGTCCCCTCTTCCTGACAAGGCAGCGGACATTCGGAGTACTTGTTTGCTTTGTCCAAGGTCATCTTGAAAAGTCAGTGGCAGAGGCAGCATTCACATCCATGTCGTTCCAGGCTTGTGTCCTTCAATGCTGACCCTAGGTGCGACTTTGCTTGTCCTGGGTGATAACTCTGATTTCCAGCTTTGTCCCACATCAAAGAGATTGCGTGGGAGAGCCAGGGCTGCCCCAGAGGAGGCGTGGAGGAGCGCCTGGAATAGTGTCATTTGGTTGTTAGATGGCAGAGCACAGCAGTCACCTGCCTGAGTCGGAAACTCAAGTATGGGAGTTCAAACCTCAGATCTATCTGTGACCTCAGAAGACTCTTCTTTCTGCCTCCGTTTCCCCTTTTACAAAACGAGCATAATGAGGAAATGGTGGTGTTTGAGAGGTTGAGTTTTCTTAGGAAACATTACTGTCTTCAGAACAGGACGTGTCCCACTCCACTGTGTCCCCGGCACTCAGCAGGGCTGGCCTGGAGTAAGTAGAGCCCTTCTCTTTCCTCCTCTGCGAATGTCTCAAAACACACAATGCTGACATGAAGAGGCTTGAAGTATGCCAAATGCTTGGCACAAGGCAGAGGGTGGCACCCATGATGGCACCAGTAGGGGTTGCTGATAGGGTGATTGGGGAAGGGCGAATTTGGTTCTCTTTGGATCCAGAGGCTCCTCCTGCCCATGTGCCTCCTTGTCATTCCCTGGTCTTGAAGACTTGCAGAGCCCCTCAGAATGGGGTCTCTTCTGTGTGGAGGAAGCTGTGCGCTCGCAGGTGCCCTGGGGCTCAGGTACACTCGCTTTGTCTCTTCCTGAGCCTCCCCAAAGAACCGGTGGTCTTTAGCATTGGGATTGGAGTCAGGCACACAGATCCTGTGCCTGTCCCTCCTAGGTCAAATCACCGTAAGAACAGAATAATTTTGCCACATAGAGCAGATGGGGTGGGGGTCATTTTGTTATAAATCCACTTCTAAGTTCATATGCACGACTCTTCTTCTTGTAAAGGATACTGTTATTCTCCACCAATTACAGCTGAGCCTGGCACACAGTAGGCACTCAGCAAATAATTTTGAACAAAGGGTTAGTGACTCACTGGGGGTTGGGGGCGAAGTGGGAACATATGTGAAGATGGGAGATTTTTCCCAGCGTCAGATTTTAAGCCTACACATTTGTGTAGTGCTCTGGGAGGAAGGTTGAAGATGACTGGTCTACACTGGTCTCTTTTTAGTAGATGAGCGCACTAAATCCAGAGAACCAATGGCAGAGCTGGGCTGACCCGGGCGGCATGATGCCCCACCGCAGGGCTCAGATGGGCTGCATCTCCAATCGTGGGGTGGGTCTTTCTCTGTCTTCCACAGTCCTTGTGCTGTGGCCCGCCACCCTGCTCCGTGCATTTCCCAGCAGCCTTTGCCCAAGCCCGAGGCAGGCAGGAGCCAGGCCCTTCCGCTGACTGCAAGGATGGGCTCTGTTCCCGATAGGCGTCAACCATTGCCCAAGACCTTTCTCAGCACGGCAGGGCCCCGAGGGCGGGCCTACCCAAAGACCACCAGACTGACGGGGCTTGCTAGGTGGGTGAAGAGCGCGGACACGAGTGTGGCCATGGAGAGCACAGGCAGGGGAACACCCAGGAGCACCCCGGAATAGGGGCCCCACAGCAGTTGGGGGCATTTATGGGCCTTCCTATAAACTTCTGAGAGGGTAACTTTATCCTGCTTCTTTCGGCCAAGTATCCTCCTCCAGCAGCTGGTCACAAAGCTGGTTAATCTCCCAGAGTGCTCAGCTTAAAACCCATGACTCACGGTGCAGCCAGTTGGGGGGAGGGGACCGCCCCCCCAAACGTGGCGCCCAGAGTCAGCTGTTCCGAGGCGTCTCGGGTTTCTCCAGCTCAGGCCTGAGGCTGGCCTTTGTCTTCCTTCCTGGAGCCCTGCTCTTCACCATCCCCAGGGTCAGGGCCCCAGGAAGAAGGCCAGTTCTGGGCCTTCACTTTGGCCAGACCCTTAGGCTCTCCCCGAGAGTGAACAGGAAGCATTGGCCTTCAGGAAAGGCCATTTCAATTGTACTTCTGGGAGAGAGTGGGCGTGACCCTTGTGGTGGTTTGAGTCAGGTGTCCCCCATAAACTTAGGCATTCTGAATGCTAGGTCCCCAGCTGATGGAGATTTGGGGATTAACGCCTCCTAGAGATGGTGTATTGTTGGGGGTGGGCTTATGGGTTTTATAGCCAGTTTCCCCGTGCTGGCGTTTGGTACACTCTGCTGTTGCTATTGTCCACCTTATGTTGGCCAGGGGGTGATGTCCACCTTCTGCTCATGCCATCGTTTCCCCTGCCATCGTGGAGCTTCCCTTCGAGCCTGTAAGACAAAATAAACCTCTTTTTCCCACAAGCTGCTCTTGGTTGGGTGGTTTCTGCCAGCAATGCGAGCCTGACTGCAACATCCCAGAAACTGGAGTTCCTGCCTCGCCTGTGCAGACTCAGTCACTCCCTTTGCTCCTGACCCTCCCATTGTATATACCAGCCATCCCTTGTCACAGTGATGGGGAATGTGGAGAGCGACTGAAGTGAGCTAGCAAAATGTATCTGTACCTGCTTCCCCATCTGCAAGGCAGGGCTAGCAATTGTACTCACGTTGGTGAGCTAATGGATGAGACTGTTTTGCCTGCTTAGGAAGAATAAGCTATTATCAAGCTGGGTGTGGTGGCACACACCTTTAATCCCAGCACTCGGGAGGCAGAGGTAGGTGCATCGCTGTGAGTTTGAGGCCACCCTGAGACTACATAGTGAATTCCAGGTCAGCCTGAGCTAGAATGACATACTACCTCGAAAAACAAAAACAAAAAGAATAAGCTATTATTCCTATTGCTATCATTGTTCTTCACTATTGCTCAGAAGATAGAAGACTGCCTTTCCAGTCGTCAGAGACCTGTGTCTGTGGAGTGGGAGGGAACCCAACAGTCAGAAATGCTGGCCTGGGGACTCCTCTCATTTGGTAGGGAGGCTGTTCGCATGCATATATGTCTTCTAATGATGAGAGAACCCCTGAGTCAGTCACGTGTATGCTTGCTGTGGCTGAAGACCAGACCAGACCTAAGAAGAGCCACAGAAAATTGAGCAACACTCAGTCATGGGCTAACTCTTGACAATGTCTCCAGGATTGTCAGTATCTTGTGCTCTGTCTGAAAGCCCCAGAGCAGCCAAAGAGTCAATGGGTGGGAAGAACTAATCACTGTATAAATTCCTATTGTGGTTGAGGCACTATAATATAAATATATGAATATATATTCTCCATATTTGCCCCTCATCGCAAGCCTACCGTTATGCCCATATGACTGCCTAATTGCATTAATGAACCCAATTCTTCTTTGCTTCTCCTTGTTCCATGTGACGTTCCACTCTTCCCATTAGAAGGCAGGTAGGTAGCACTCACTGTATGTTACTTTCTCTTTGCTGTGGCCACGCATCTAGCTAGAAGCAACTTGAGGAAGGATGGGGAATATTCTGGCCGACAATTTGGAGGGGATGCCTTCCATCGTGGCAGAGAGAGCCTGGTGGCAGGAGCAGGAGGCCAGCTGGTCACATTTCAGCCACAGCCAGGAAGCATAGAAAGAACGGGAAGGGAGGCCAGGCTATACAACCTCTGGCCCCACTCCCAGTGACTCACTTCTTCCAGCAAGGCTCTGCCCCCTAAAAGCTCCCCCTCCCCCCAACAGCAGCACTAGCTAAAGGACCCAATGGTCAACCACATAAACCTGTGTGGGATGTTTGACACTCAAACCACAAGTACACTTCAGTTCTCCATTCTTAGTTCAACTGTGTAACTAGGTATGACTCACGGGACATTAACACACTTATGAGTGGTTTTCTGTGTTTCTGCTTGCACACTTCTTAACACTTCCATCACCATGAAGGCGGGACCAGGATAGCTTCTGCAGGATGAAGAGCTGAGATGCCCCAGTTATCCCACCCAAGCCAGGAGCCAGTTGACCTCAGCATGTGAGTAAATCCAACTGAGCCCAGAGCACTTTCCCAAATAAGCCGGGAAGAACAGCCCACCTGAGGCATCTAACCTACTCAGCTCACAAGCTGAATAAACGCTATGGCTCAAAGCCAGTGATCTGGGGACAGTTAATTATGTAGCATTACTGGACAACAGGTGCCCACCATTTGTTAAAATTTTATCTATTTATTTGAGAGAGACAGAAAGAGGCAAATAGACCGAGAACAGACGTAGCAGGGACTCTAGCCACTGCAAGTGAACTCCAGATGCAGGAAATTGAACCTGGGTTCTTAGACTTCGCAGGCAAGTACCTTAACTGCTAAGCCATCTCTCCAACTCATAGCAAATTGTGCAGAAAACACATGTAGTCTCTATATTTTCTGTTTCTCACACACTTTCAGTCTGTACATGTGCAATATCAGATTAACTTACACTGACACGTCATGCTTGCCCAAAGGACATAATTTGCTAGGGTTGAGTCTTGGTATTATGTATCTGCAGACTTTATCAGATGGATAATGACATGTATCCACCATTTCAGTATCTTATTGAATATTTTCACTGCCCTAAAAACCTTCTGAACTCCCATCTATTCATGGCTTCCACTCTCCTAATGCCTAGCAACCACTAATTTCTATCTGTTTCCATGGGATTGCCTTTTCTGGCTTTTCATACAGCTGGGATTGTACATTACGTAGCCTTTTTAGGTTGGCATCTTTCACTTGGTCATATACATTTATATTTCCTCTCTTTTCATAGCTTGAGAATTCATTTCTAGTGGTACCACAGTGTATATATTCATTCTCCTATTCCTGAACAGAATCTTGCTTTCTTCCAAGTCTTGTCAAGACTCTGAAGTGCCCATTAGTTTAGTCCATCAAAAAACACTCATAATCTGGTATTCAAACTCAGGTGGGTCTCATCTGTTGAGAATCCCCAAGACACACATGCCCTTTCAGGTCTCTCTGCTTTTGCCCAGAAGGTCCCCTGGCTGAGGAGCCTTCTCCTCTCTCCCGTATCCCTCTAAGATCAACTCAGAATGAATCTCTCTGGAATCTTCCTCACTCCTCTCCTTCTCCCTACAACCAAGGCATCCACCGGTCCTTTCTCTGTGTTTGTGTCTGTATTGAATGGTCATGTTGAGGGCACTCAGGAAGTCCTCATTGAGGCCTGTTGCAGTGTGAGATCACAGACAAAGTGGCGTACATTGCTAACTCCATGGCTCAGGCTATGGAGAACTTCAGGGAGGAGTTTCTTTAGGAAGAACTACCAGGGCTATGAGGTCTCTTTCATGAAAGTGCAATCTCGTCTGTTTATCCCTTCACCTCAAGTCAAGGGGAGGGGGCTTAAAAGAGATTCTGAGTGAGACAGATCAGAAGGACCCCACTCTCCCTAAGGGTATTAGGCTAGAGGTTAAGCACTGTTAAGTACTGTGGAGAATGTGAATTCTTTGATGAGTCTTTATTGTAAGCACCCTTTAATGGTTTTTCTTTCATTTTGTTGTTTTTGTCTTGTATTGGGAACCTACTCCTTTGGCCTCTGGAATTATAGCTGACACACCCTTCACTTATATCTAGCTGCCTTGAGTAATGGCCTATCAATTAAACCCTGAAGGAAGTTTTGAACACTTGATAATTACACAAAAGGAAACCCCACTCGGGTAACAAAGACCACTGTAACCACAGCTCCCGATGAAGCCACAGGTCTGGCCTCAGGAGGCCTTGCTGCAGCCACACTAGCGCTGGCTTGGGAAAACTCCACTCCAGGCAACCCAAGCCTGTGGACTTCAGATGTTCCTTCTCCCACTGCAACTCTCCTCACTCAGGAAAGGGACAGTGGACACCTCCCCAGTGACTCAGCAGAAGTCCATGACTGGTGCAGTACAGTGTGACTGGCTCATACGTGAGGCTTGGGATTGGTGGAACTGGAAGCCCTGCACATGCAAGGCTGTGGTTGGTGGAATTACAGTTCACACAAACATGCTGCCATTCCCTCCCTTGTAGCTATACAAGGAAGTGATTTCTCAGTCTTTTTGGATAAGTTTTGGAGGCTTCTCCTGTGTATTTCCCTTGATGTTGCAACATTAGGCACAATAAAAAGCTCTCCTGAATGGTCTTTTGTCACTGGCTTAGGCTCTCTATCATGGACAGAGTGTGCTGAGGTAATAGCTCTTGGAGCAGACAACATCCTGAACCTCCAGCCCCAGGCATCGGAGAGCAGCTGGAAGGAGGCAGGAAAGGGCTTTCTCAGGCTGCAAAGCTCCTGGACTCTTGGAGATATAAGCCCCCAGCTCACGTAGCAGATAGGAGGGCCCCAAGAATAGCCAGAAGCAGAAACTAAGGTGGCTATGAAGAACTATGAAAAACCATGAAGGTGAGAACTGACTGTTGAAGGCAAGAGGACACAGAGGCCTGACAGCTAGTTTTAATCACTGGAAGAGCACTGGAGAGCTTCAAACAGTGGACAGCCAAGGCTCCCAATACCAACTGCTAACTTTGAAGACCCAGAGCTTACTATGAACTGAGCATCCATCACAGCATAAGAAGTCTCTAGCATTGAAATCTTGGAGCCTTAAGTCTCTAGATTTCAGAGGCTAGAATTTTAAACCTCTGGAGGTTTTGAAAGTCTGATCCAGAAGCCCCTGACACTGAGTAACTCAGGGTCACCAACACTGAGGAAGCTGTCCTCTTGTCTATTCATGATCTCCATCCAAATAGAGCCACAGGACGCCCTGCCAGCTGTCTGTGAAATACAGGGATCTCGGGGTGAAGTTGAGTGACACATGGCAAGGTAAAAGAGTGAGAAGACGGAACAAATGACCTGGGCTTGTAGGCTCCAAGACGGACATTTCTTGAAATGTCCAGGTGGGGTTGCCTGAGTATTTCCCACGGGCCATTTGTAAAGAAGGGTCAACATGGGGGAGTCTCTCTCAGCTCCTGTGCCTCAAGCTGTATGCAGAACAACGGGGACTCAGAAGAAAACTGACAGTGGACCTTCCAAAGTGCATCACTGCAAAGGGCCGATGGAACAGAGATACCACCCAGGGCAGGAAGGATCTCTAAGAACCATGGGAGAAATCAGGATGGAAACAATGAACTCACAAACAGCTTGCTACCAGTGGGCACTGGCGCTAGAGCACTGGGCCAGGACCATGTCCTCTCCTCCCTGGTCACTGCAGCCTGCTTGTCCGTCACAGTCCCAAGATGAAGGTCGGGGACAGCAGCGTCTACTGAAGTCATTGAGGAGCTTTGATCACCATGGGAGACTTGGGCCTGAGGAATCTTTGTGGACTATTGTCTGGAATGACTCTTGGTAGCTAAGGACCTTTCTCTAGTTTACGTGTTCTTTCTTTTCTCTCTCTCTCTTCTCTCATTCCCTCATTCCTTCCCCATCTTTCTTCCTTCCTTCCTCTCCAAGTCCTTTCCTCCTTTCTCTTTTCTTCCATCCTCTGTTTTCTTTCCCCCACCTCCTCCCATCTTTACTCCATCTTCCTCCCTCTGTTCCTCCATTCCTCCTTCCCTCACTTCCTTCTTTCACTACCCTTCCCTTCCTTTCTTTTCTCGTTTCTTTCCATGTTGGGTATTGAACTTTGAATTCTGCTTATGCTAGGTAAGTCCTCTATCATGGAGGGACAGTTCCAGCCTCTGGTCCTTTCTTTAAAAAAAAGTAAAAGCTATTTTCAAGTAGAGAGAGATAGAAGAGCGAGGCCAACAGATGTAATGGGCACACCAGGGCCTCTAGCCACTGCAACCAAACTCCAGACCCATGTACCACTTTGTGCATCTGGCTGTAGGTGGGTACTGGGGAATTGAACCCAGGTCATTAGGTTCTGCAGGCAGGCACCTTAACTACTGACCCATCCCTCCAGCCCTCTTTGGTCCTTTCTGTATGGTAGCCTCCATCTTTAAGACATAATCATGTTGTGGTCCTTAGTTTTCTTTTTTGCAGCAAGTGGGGAAAATTTACAAAGGAGGGGAAAATTGCTTTTCAAGGGTTCATGTGGTTAGGTCAGGACCACTCAACACCCAAATCTTGAGAAAAGCTGTGCCATGTGACAATCTATTCACAGAAGTCAGTCATCAGATCCAGTGTACATGGGGCTGGCTACCAGAATCTTGGGATACATGGAAGATTCTTCCACAGCATTGCAACCCAACATCTCAGTTGGGTTTTAAATTGCCTTAAAGAGACCAGAGAGGTTCTGAGGGTGCCTATTTCCATCCTGGATCAGGGAAAGAGCTGTCACACCAATGAGTAGATTTAAAGATCAGAGATACCTTCTTCCCCCAATGTTACTTCTGGATAACCCCACCAACCACTCTTGTCTGCCCAGACTGTTGTTGCCCACACTGATGAGCACTTACTTCATCTCCTCTGGAGCCCATAAGCCATCCTCTCTAGACATGAGTCACTTCAAGGAGAAGACTAAGACATGTCCCCTGAAGTTCTGAACAAGGGATGAGCAAGCTGAGCAAACATGACCTTTTACCAAGGATGACGCTGCCAGGTCTCCTCTGCCCTCCTCCTGAAAGCCACTGGAGGTGAGAGCAATGAGAGAGGCGGGGTGGGGGGACACTTTTAAGGGAAGTTTCCCTGGATTCTACATGCTCTCAGTTAGGCCAAGTTCAGTCTCCAGTGTTCATTAAGGTCAAGAAGATACAGGGAAGGGACAGACATGACCAACCCTTTCACCTCCACTTCTCTTACTTGGGCAGAGAATATTAAGTGTTAGCCATAACTGTTCTAGAAGTGTGTGTGTGTGTACATGCATGCACATATGGAGGCCAGCTGTCTTAGGTGTTATTCATCAGGTACCATCCACTTCTCTTTTGAGACAGCATCTCTCCCCAACCTAGAACTTTCCAAATAGACTAGACCAGTGAGCTCCAGGAATCTACCTGTCTCTGCCTCCCCAGCACTGAGATTACAGGCACACACCGCCATGTCAAGCTCTGGCAGGTACTGGGAATTGAACTCAAGTCTTCATGTTTGCATAGCAAGCGCTTTATCGGGTAAGCCTCCAGCTCTGTGCTTTCATCATTCTCTTACTTCATACCCACAAAAACACAGCAACTTGAGCAATGTAAGTAAGTATCTCTACTTTTTGAATGTGGAGCTGGGACTCAGAGATGTTGAGGGCCCTGCCAAAATCACATAGTAGCCGAGTCCAGAGTTCACCCTAGGCAGTGTGACTCCAGAGGCAACAGGCTTAACCATACCACTAACTGACTTCCACTCAGGTTTCTCTTACTTCCTACCTTCCCCACAGGTTACCCTGGAGTCTCAGGAACACACCATCTGTTTGCCTGGGGAGAGAGAGATACCCAAACTTCTGGGCCTGTGTGCAACACACAGAGAATGATGTACCTACTTAGCAGCAGTCATCTTTGTCCAACGAATACTTATTACCTCCTTTTTAGTGTTCATGTCATCTCTTGGGCATATCCCAGCCCTTGCACTTAGCACACACGATACTTATTCCCCAGTTCCTGCATCATTGCCAGACACGTAGTAGATGTGCATATAACTGAAGTTACAGATTAGACTGCTATAATAATTAAAAGAAAGTTAAGGGCTGGACAGATGGCTTAGTCCTTAAAGCACTTGCCTGCAAAGTTTAAGAACCCATGCTTGACTCCCCAGGTCCCTTGTAAGCCAGGTGCGCAAAGTGACATGAGCATGTAAGGTATCACACGTGCACAAGGGGGCGCACACATCTGGAGGTTGATTGCAGTGGCTGGAGGCCCCGGCATATCAATTCTCTCTCCCTCACTCTCTCCCTCTTTTATGCTCTCTTGCATATTGGGCTTGTCTCAAAAAAAAATAGGTAGCTACAATTTGCAGTGTATTTCTTTTTTACATAGCACTCTCACGACATGATTCAAGACTTGAATGGCAGCTGAACAATTCTGTAGGTCAGATTCTCCCCTTTACTGCTCTGCGCAGACTCAAGACATTATTTTCATCACATGAGCTGAGGTCTCAGTTTCTTATTGCTGGTGAAATAAATCATCATAAATTTAGTGGTTTAACATAATTTTGTTGTTTTATAATCCTGGAGGTAAAAAGTCTGAAGTGGGTCTTTTTCTTGAAAAGTAATTTGAGACAGGTTCTTATGTAGCCCATGTTAGTCTCCAACTCTCTATGTAGATGAAGATGACCTTGAGCCTGTGATTTTCTTGCTTCTACTTTCTGAGTGCTTGGAGTACAGGTGTGTACCACAACATCTGGTGTCTGCAGTGCTGGAAATGGAAACTTTGTATGTCCTGGCAAGCGTTCTTCTGAGTTATATCCCTGAAGTGGGCGGACCTCCTGGGGCCAAAATTAAGGTTCTGATAGGTTAGCACCCTTATGAAGGCTCTACAGGAGACCTAGTCCTCAGTTTCCAGCTTCTAGAGGCTAACTGCACTGCTTGACTTGTGGACATGTCACTCCAGTCTCTGCTTCTGCAGTCACACTTTCCTCTGTGCCTGACATTCCTGCCTTCACCTTAACCTTGTAAGGACTCCTTTGAGTTCACTGGGCCCAAGTGGATAATCTGGATTAATCTTCTCATCTCAGCCTTCGTCCCATCTTCCAAGTCCCTTTGCCATGTGAGATAACATATGCGTGGGTACTGGCATTGGGACACAAATATTCAATTCTATCTACTACAGACAGCTACTCCAGCTCCTGTTGCTCACTCATATTTCAACCAATGAGATGGGAGAAAGAAGAAAACAGCCTCAATCTTTTAAAGTCATAATCAGGAAAGTGTACAGAAACTGCTTCTGTCATGCTTTGCTAACCATAATGCAGTCCAATGAGTGCAGCTAGCCGCAAGGGAATCTGGAAAATGTAGGTGGAGCCACGTGTTATGGAAAGAAATCTGTGGCACCCCGCTCACACCTATGTTGGATCCCCAACCCCTCAGTGTGACTGTATTCGGAAGTAATGAAAGTTAAATGAGGTCATAAAAGTGGAGGCCCAATCCAACATGACCAGTGTCTTCGAGAGATGGTGGGGATGTGCATGCACAGGGAAAGGCGTGTGGGGACACACGGAAGGCATCTGTCTGTAAGCCGAGAGAGGACGCAGGAGAAGTAACCCTGCCAACACCTTGCTCTTGGACTCCCGGCCTCCAGAACTGTGGGGAAACAACTTTTGTTAAGCCACACGGCCTTTAGTATGAGGTTACGGGCAGCCCAGCCTGACTAATACATCATGTTCGCAATTAAAACTTATATCGTTACAAATAAGCAGAGTATGGACACTTGGGGACAACTGTCTTTGCCATGTCTCTAACTGACCATGTGGATGGGAGATGCCTGCTATGTGGCACACTGAGCCGGAGCTCTGGGGACTGTGGCATGAAGAAAGTATGAAATGTGGGGGGGGGGCGACTCATTGCCTATGATAGAAACTAGAAATAAAATAGCATCAAAGTGATACAGAAAGTCACACAAGATGACATAGCAATATTATTGTGCCTCTTACTGTGTTTATGGCTCTATATTCTGTATTCATGGTTATGTATTCCATCCATATATTCGTTACAGAAGAGGAAACTGAGGCACGGGTTCAGAGAGAGGACACTGAATCAGCCTGGATGCTGGATATCAAGGGACAGAGTGTTCAAAGGCTTCCTTAGTGTGCCCCTGAGTTGAGTCTTCAAGGACAACCCACCAGTGGGCCATTCATGGAAGAAGGGGAAGGCAAGGAAGGTTCTGGCCACTTGACCTGAACTATCTGTCAGAGGAGCCCATGTTACTTCCTGAGGAGCACTGAGTCATGCAGCCAGAGAGAATACATTGGGATATATTCTGGAAGGCCTCGAATATCACACCAGAATTCTTGTCTTATCTAGGAGGTGGTAGGAAGCCATGAAAAGGTGCAGCCGCACTGTATTACTTTTTCGGAATCGAGAGCATGGGTTCAGAAGAGAGTTTGGCTTTAAAGGACCCGGAGACTGATGGCTGAGATTCCAGGATGATGTTGCAAGGATCATGGGCACCTCCAAGGATGGCCTCCGGCAGAGGCCACGCCGTGGAAAGAAGAAGCATCAAGGGATATTCAAGAGGACACAGCAGGAAGTGTGGCCAACTGAGCATGCAATGGAAAAGAGGTGAGAGCTAATATCTAGGCGCCTACCTTGGACAACAGGGTGGCTGGTGAAGAAATAAAGTGTCTCAAGGAGTGACTGGATTCCTGGAGGAGCTCGAGAGCATATGTGTGCATGTGCGTGGGTGGGTGTGTCCCTGTGCCAAAGCAATGAGATGTGATCTTAACCACTGAAAGTCAAGCCCACTTGCCTGTGTCTAGTGTCTGGGCTGCTAGACTTGGCTGAAGATATGGAGTCAAGAATGATTCTTTCTGAGCTTGAGAGATGGGTTAGCAGTTAAAGCACTTGCCTGCAAAGCCAAAGGATCCTGGTTCGACTCTCTAGGACCCACGTAAGCCAGATGCCCAAGGGGGTGCATGCGTCTGGAGTTTGTTTGCAGTGGCTGGAAGTCCTAGTGTGCCCATTCTGTCTCTCTGCCCCCCTGTCAAATAAATTTAAAAAAAATAAAGTTAAAAAAAAAGAATGAGTCTTTCTATGTAAACCCCAGGCAAGTGTGTTGGGTCTTTGGGCCTCAGAGTCCCAGTCACATGTGGTCAGTGGTGTGGAATACAACAGGGGACGCTGGCTGCCGAGGCGTGGGCTCTGCAGAGCTGGACGGATGCCTTCTCAGAGCGCCGCCCCTCGTGCCTCCCCACCCCCTCCCGGCCAGGCTTGCAGCAGTCCCTCTGCATCTGTCATCGGCTGCGCTGCTCCCCGGGCCAGGCTTTGTTTGGGGGTAGCTGGCAGGCTGCCCATGCACAGTGGAGGTGGTGACGCCTGCTGCTGCAGACAACCCTTCACAGGCTGCCTCGTCACCCACCTCCCACCACACCAAGAGCCCCCTTTCCCAAGAGGTCCACAGCCCAGAATAACCAGCCAGACTCCAGACTGCACCTTCCCCACCCCATCCCACCCGCTGCTTGCCCACATCTCCCATCCAAAAGCAGAGTGAGGGCGGCAAAGCGTCCGCGGCTCCCACCGCGCAGTGTGAGGCTGCCGCACAGCGTGTGCCTGGCTGTTGTGCCCGCACAACCCTACGTGTAGGTGTGAGGCCCGGACACCTTTCACAGCTGAGGAAAAGCAGACTCAGAGAATGGGTGTCACTTCCCAAGACAGAAAGGGGGCTCCCCTGCATCTGAATGACGCTCATCAGACCCTTAAGTCCAGTGGAGAACTCCACCCTGAAGAGCTAGTCTTCCTGCCGGGCCACGTGGGCTGCGGGACGTCATTCCGCCTCTGCAGGAGAAGAGACTGGGTCACTCAAGACCCCTCCCCCCAAGCCCCTTCAGGTGAGGAGCCCAAGTTAACTGGGAAGCAGCCTGTTTAAAAAATTTATTTATTTATTTATTTTATTATTAATATTATTTTGTTTTTTCCAGGGTAGGGTCTCACTCTAGCCCAGGCTGACCTGGAATTCACTATGGAGTCTCAGGGTGGCCTCAAACTCACAGCAATCCCCCTACCTCTGCCTCCTGAGTGCTGGGATTAAAGGGTTGCACCACCACTCCCAGCTATTTATTTATTTGTTTGAGAGAGAGAAAGAGGTAGAGAGAGAGAGAGAGAGAGAGAGAGAACGGGCACGCCAGGGCCTCCAGCCATTGCAAAAGAACTCCAGATGTGTGTGCCCCCTTGTGCATCTGGCTTATGTGGGTCCTGGAGAATTGAACCCGTATCCTTTGGCTTTGCAGGCAAATTAACCACTAAGCCATCTCTCCAGCCTGGGAAGCAGGCTTTTATCTCATTCTGAGCCCCAACCTCGCTTGGGCTACAGTGCCTTGGTGTACCCAGCCCTTTGCTACGCCAGGGAGAAGCAGAGGCCCAGTCAGACACCAGCCGGAGTGCGCCCGGAGCCTAGGTCAAAGCCCAAGCCCTCCATGTGAAGAAAGTGGCCAGGGTGGCATGAGAGAGCCACGCTGCCAGGAAGCTCACCGCCTAAGCCACCTGACAAGCCCTCCCAGCCCCTACCATTCCTCCACACACTTCCTGCTGCCCCACATGACCTGTTACCTTCTAGAAAAGAAGTGAGCTTCCCCTCACCCAGAACTGACTGGCCCTTGAGAGTCCCAAGCAGCAAGCCTAAGCAACCCAGGGAATATTAGACACAGGGTCAGCTGTCTATTGACTATGCCAGGACATGCTGGCATATCTCCTGACTTCCCTTATGCTGTTTGCTAAGCCAGGAACGCCTTCCCTGCGGCTCCTTCCCACCCTTCACCACGGTGGGGGGGGGGGGGGGGAATAGCGAAGGTCCTCTCTGGGTGCTCCCGCAGGGTGCTGTGGTGACTCACGGGTCTCTCTTGCCACTACTGAGTTCTCTGAGGTTGGGTCCCTGTCTGAATTATCTTTGGATTCTGCCACAGTGCCTATCTTGGGGCCTGGAAATAGAGTGGGTACTTAGGGGACACTTGAAGGGTGGAAAGAGGTGAGGCCACTTGGGCCCACGAGCCATAAATCACTTTCCTGAAGTGGGAGAAGCTGCAATCCAGGAACGTTTCCCGGATGTCACAGAGCGGGATGGGGGCCGAGGCAACGCGTGCCATCCCAGGCAGCCCGGGCTGTCATGAGGACCTTGGCCTTCCGTCTCCCTGTCCTGAAGTCTCTGTCCTAGCTGTCACTGGCCAGGAGCAGGCAGGTTTGGAGGAGACCATCAGCCCCACCTCCCCTCCGAGGCGTGTGGCTGGGGCAGCTGCTGGGGGCAACAGCTGGCGCCTGTCCCTGGAGCCCAACGGCTGTGTGCGCCTTAATCCCAGCCCCTTGGAGCCCCCATGGCGGGCAAGCGGGCCGATTAGGCGGGAAGGAGACGCCGCACGGCCGCAGCTGCCCTCTGCATCCGGTGCTCTCGGGCACCATGCCTCCCGCCTGCAGCTCTCCTCAGCCCTGGTGCCAGAGCTCAGGCCTGAGCTGCAGCCCTGGCTTTCTCTGCACAGGGAGAGCGGCTTATAACCTCCAAGTGGAGACCATAAGCAAGAGGTGGGCACCACAGACATGCCCCTCAGTATCTTCCTTATGGTTGGGGCACGGGCAGGCAGCCAACAGGGCAGGCGAGGGTCAACACTGGCACCAAGATGTGGAAGGGCCTGACCTAGACTGTGAGCAGGTGGGACATGGGACACAGATGTGGAGCACACGTGGCATGTGAGGTGTGTCCTGTGGGCGAGGTGCACACAGCCCAGGAGGCATGTACGTGTGAGGTATACGTGAGCAATGAAGTGTAATGTGGGGGTGGGGGTGATATGCAGTATGCAGGCAGTGTGAAAGCTGCGTTCTGAATTTGCGCCACGATCGTGTGTGAGAGGCATGTGGTGTGTGAGGTGTAAACAGGTACGGGATGCTCACAGGGAGTCAGGCTCACGTGGCACAAGGTGCATAGACAGTGTGAGGTAACCCAGGTGTGAGGTGATGTAAGGCAATGTATAGGTGAGCTGTACTTAGGTGAGCCAGTTACATAGGGTGAGAGGTGTACACAGTGTGCGGTGTGGTGTGTGAGGAGACACGGTGTGAGGCGTATGCGGCATGCGTAAGGACATGAAGAAGAGGTACGCGCACGCAATTACACCGTGCGCGGGGTACAGGGAAAACGAGAGGTGTGCAGGATACATGAGGTCTGCAAAGCGAATGGAGCCTCCACAGTGTAGGGTGTACATGCATACACTTATGTGGGACGTTTTCATCGTGAAATAGGCGTGCACAAAGTGTGAGGTTCTGTTATGTTATGCATGAGGTGGTCAGAGAGTGTGAGATACAGATGCACACACAAGTTGAGGAGTGCATTATGGGAGAAATGTGTGCAGAGTGTAAAGGGAAGAGTGCATGAGATGGTGACAGTTCATGGCTATAGATAAGAAAAGGGAAGATGGAGATATGTGGATGGGGACACAGTCCTTAGACACAAATGTGTCTGCCGTAGACAGTTCTAGGTCATTGAGATGAAGTTTTAAATTAGATATAGTTATGGCGGGAGGGATATTTATTGAAGTTTATAGATTTAGGGAAGTTTTATAATGACAGAAGAAGTTGACAGCCTTGTAAAGGACAAAACAGAGAGAGAAAAGCCCCAAGCCAAAAAAAAAAAAAAAATGGCAAAGCCATGCCACATACGAGCACACAGTCCTTAGACCCAAGGGTGCCCATCAGTCTTTCGGCCCATGGCTGGACAATGTGGAGAGGCAGACACAGAGAGGACGGACAGAGGGTCATCTTCTACCTCTCTGGAAATGCTCACGTGCATGGAGCAGAAGGCATCTGTGGCAGTCAGGTTCTCCTTGCTGGTAGAAATCACCCAACCAAGTACAGCTTGTGGGGGGGGGGGCAAGGTTTATTGTGGCTTACAGGCTTGAGGGGGAAGCTCCATGATGGCAGGGGAAAATGATGGCATGAGCAGAGGATGGACGTCACCCCCTGACCAACATAAGGTGGACCATGGCAACAGGAGAGTGTGCCAAACAGTGGCAAGGGGGAGCTGGCTCTAACACCTATAAACCTGCCCCCAACAATTCACTGTTTCCCAAATCTCCATCAGCTGGGAACCTTGCGTTTAGAACACCTAAGTTTATGGGGGATGCTGGAATCAAACCACCACAGCATCTTTGGGAGGGTTTCCCATCAAGTCTTCTGTCTCCACGCCACCTCAACTCAGTGTGTTCTCTGGGCCAGCACCATATATTGGTATAGCAGGCAGTTTTAGGTTCGCTGAGATGAACTTCCAGACCAGGCAGAGTTTTCAATGAAGGAGGGGATTTATTGATATTTACAGATCCAGGAAAAGTTCCATAATAGCAGAAGAAGCTGGCCTGCCTGCACAGGACCAAACCCAGAGGGAGAAGCACAAGCCTAAAAGCCACACAGCACAGCTCACTTCAGGAACTCCAGCCAGGCACACTTTGCATCTCTTTAGACTGGAATCTCAAACCCACCACCACACCTTAGGGCTGGACCTAAGATCCACCCAGTGACCCCACCTCCAGCCAGGTGGCTGCAGATGCAAACGACAATATATTGAATATATTGGGGGCCATCTATTCAAACTACCACACTTGGTAATACTGTTTCTTTTGTCTAATTTAAATCCCTCCTGCCACCATGTAAGTCTATATTGTTTCCAGTGCCTTATTTAATAGAGGTGGTGACTCCTCTCATGCAGCTTTCAATACATCAAGAGCCTAAGGTCCCTACCTGGAAAATAAGTAACACTTCACAAGCTCTTTCCCTTGTTGCATTTCTAGTTATTAAGCCATGTCACATGACTTGCATCATATTATCATTTGCACTAACGGCATGTGAGATGCGCATGGCATATGAAGTAGGAATGGTATGTCAGGTGTGTATAGCATGTGAGGTGTGAATGGCATTTAGGGATGAATGACATGTACATTATGCCTGCCTTGTGAAGGATGAATGCCATGTGAGGTATGACTGCCATGTAAGATGTGCATAGCATGTGAGGTATGACTGTCATGTGAGATGCACAAGGTGAGTGAGGTGTGCAAGGTAGATGCAGTGCACATGGCAGGTGTGAATGGCACGTGATCTGTGAATTGTTCATGAAGTGAATGATGTGTGAGGTGTACATGGAAGTTGAACTATGAATGGCATATGGAGTAAACTTATGGTATGTAAAGAGTAAGTGGCACGTAAGGTATGCATGCTGCTTGAGTTGTACATGCTGCAGCGTGAATGGTGTGTAGGGTCTGCTGTTTGCTGGAATAAAGAACCCAACCAAGAGCAGCTGATGGGAGGAAAGGATTTATTTTGTGTTATACTCTTGAGGGGAAGCTTCATAATGACAGGGGAAGGATGGTAGAGCAGGGGCTGTGCATTGCTACTTTGCCAACATCAGGTGGACAATAGCAGCAGGAGAGTGCACCAACCAACAGAGGCAAGCTAGAGGCTAATAAACTTCAAGGTCCACCCCGAGCAACACACCTCCTCCAGCAAGGCTCCACCTTCCCAAATTGCCACCTGCTGGGAACCAAGCATTCAAAACACACAAGGTTGGGGCTGGAGAGATAGCTTAGCAGTTAAGGCACTTGTCTGCAAAGCCTATGGACTCATGTTTGACTCTCCAGGTCCCATGTAAGCCAGATGTACAATGCAGCAAGTGTGCAATGTCACACATGCACACAAGGGAGCACATGTGTGTGGAGTTCAATTACAGTGGCTAGAGGCCCTGGCACACCAATTCTCTCCCCCCTCCCTCTCTCTCTCTCATAAAAAGTCCAGTCTTTTGGGCTTACCTCAAAAACAAACAACAAAAAAAACAAGAGTTTATTGGGGACACCTAATGCAAACCACCATAAATGTCATGTGAAATATATAATGAAAGTGGAGGATGAATGTTTTATAGTGTACATGGCTTGTGGGATACTCATGGCATGTGAAATGTTTATGGCAAAAGAAATTGAATGTCACGTCCCACAGCCCAAGCCCATTGACCTGAGTTTGAGTCCTTAGAGTTTGTTTGCGGCAGCCAGAGGTCCTGGTGCACCCATTCATGTTCTCTCTCTCCAAATAAATAAGTAGAAATATGTTTAAAAATAAAGGGTACTTCTTGGTAAATTTTTAACTAACGCATAAAATTATACTAGAAAATTCTCTCTTGAGGAAATATTGACATCAATTGAAGTGTGGTGTCAAGAATGAAGGGGTTCTCAGTAAACCTATTGGAAGGAGAAGAGCACCGGCCCATTAAACCTAACGAGAAATCCTTTTAAAAGATTTGTTGGTTTGTAAGAAATCCTTTCATTAGGAGTGACACACCACTTGTCCAACCTCACCCGCAAGCTCTCTCTTGCCTCCACCCTCCCACCCAGCACGTGCAATGCCCAGAAGTGGACCAGGGACTTCTTCTTGCTCCCAACAGAGGTAACTATCCCATTGAAGGTCCTCAACCACCATTTTCTTCTCTGCTTAGAACATTCTTCTTTGGAGGCCACATGACCCACTGCAACCCCTCTCTTACCTCTTTGCTTGGGTGTCCCTGCGTCAACATGATGGCTCTAGCTGGTACTGCAACCAATCCCCCCAATCCAACAATCCCACCCACCTTACGCTGCTTGTAATGTCTTTTTGGAGTGTGTACCACCCTGTCACCTGCTATATGAGTTACTAATTATTATGTTTATTTTTGTTGTTGTCTTCCCCTCCAGAATTCCAGCTCCACATGCAGGGAACACTGTTCATCCCCCGCTATCTTCCCAGCACCTGAGTCAATATTCGTAGAATGAGTGATTGAGCCATAGACTGCTCACCTGGCAGGAGGCGTGCATTCCTGTTTCTCAAGCCCCAGCCCTCACACCGCCCTGCCTCCTGCCTTTCCACACATGTGCTCCAGCTCCTAGATCATTTTCCAGACTGCTATGCCCTGCCTGTGTCCTGAAGGCTGAGGGTCCTAGATCAGGAAGTGTGGAGGGGACCTTCCAAGACCCCGGCCCTGAGACCACACGTGTACCCCGCAGCATCACAGAGCCTCTCCACTGGCCCCAGGGCAGGACCTACACCTGTCTGGGGGGCAGTTTCAGGCTATCCCCGGAAGCCAAGTTGATAGGAAACATAATACTTGGGATGAGGCTAGAGATAGGAAGGGAAAGGCTAGAAACAGAGCGGGGACCTGGAGCTGGCCCCACTCCACTTGGTCCACTCATGTCCTCACTCTCTGGCTATTCAGAGTTCTGCCTTCCAGCTAGCTATGGAGCCCAAGCCCAGAGGCCACAGGTCCCCTCCTGGGTAGGGCAGAGTGCCTAGGGACCAAGGCAGGTGCTAGCTGGATTTGGTTTCCAGAGGCTATATATATATATATAAAGGCTGCCGCTCCCCAGGGCACAACACCCTGGGGGCCTAGCCAGACCAGCATTCCTGCCAGAGGCCAGCTCTCCATTTATAGCCCCCTGGGTAGGCCAGCCAAGGAGCTGAACAGCAAGTGAGACAAGGAAAGGGCAGAGAGAAAAAGAAAGGAACCCCTTGTGCTAGAGACAGTAGAACTGAGGGTAAGGTGTGTACTTGCCCCCGATCCCAGAGCCCACAATTTCATAGGCTCTACATTGAAGGAACAGTTGTCAGGGGTGCCCCGTGTGGGGGAGAGAGAGAGATCAACATACCAAATATACCCATTGATAGAGAACTGGAAGGCCTTCCCCACCTGGACATGTGACAGTGCAGAGCATTCACAAGAGCCCTCCCTCCGCATCTCAGGAGAGGGAGGCCACTACTGTAAATGGCCTATGATGGTGTGAGGTTTTTGAGTCTTGAACCTGGCCCAGCTCTCTAGGCCACTTCCATTTTCAGGAATGCCTTTCCCTTCTCTTTCTTAATAAACGGACTCTATTTCTACCACTATCCATGTGTCCCTGGTCCAATCCTTTGTCCTGGGACACCATAACATGAAAAGTCTGCCCAGAGCCTTCTGGATTCAGATCTGTAACTATCAACACCCACAGTCCCACTGCCAGTGCCCCATCTCCCATGCCCAAAGACCTTGCTGCTTCCTAACTGACGTCCTTTCCCTCCCTGTTCCCCCACCCAGCACCAGGCTCCAGGGCAGACACCCTTCTCCATGCTCTCTGGGTAGCAGGGCAGGATGACAGTGTTGACAAAGTTCTCTCTAAAGATGTCGTACAACCCAAAGGATGATGCCAGGCGGGAGCTGATCCCAGGCTTGGAAGAGTCTCTAAAGGTCACCACTTTCAGTGAGCTCCAACCTTTCTGGAAGCAGCAAAGCCTCACGGCAAACTTGGTAGCCCCATCTAAGAGTGGCATTTTCCCATGAGTCTGTGGTCACGCTTCAGACGGTGCTTTCTCACTGGGCACAAAGAAACTGCGAATCAGGTTTAAAACTGCAAGAGGTTCAGACTTATCAGCCACCAGCGATAAAATATTAAGTGTATTTGGTAAAGTTCAGACATACACCACTTACTTATTGTAAACATACCCTGATGGTGGCCTGGAGGACGTTTCCATGAACAGAAAACCAAACGGCAAAGTTGTAATCATTTAGTCTCAGCATTTATTTAATTTATTTCGAGATCTTCTTTGTTTGCGGAAAACTTAGATCTGCAGAAAGAAATGGTTTGAAGAGCTTCCCAGGAGTGTGCTAGGGCACTGTCGATTAATTAAGTGGATCTTTTCATCCACTCACGGAGTACCTACTATGTGTAAGCATTCAGCTGAGGTTTGAATAAAAAGAGGAAGAAATACATGCTTTCATTAAAATTATGACTGTGACAATAATTCACATTCCTGTTTTAAGTCAAATGAAAAGACACTTGCAATCAAGCCTTCCATTAGCATGCTGTCACAATACTGCAACAGGCATGTTTAGTGGCTCAACATAAGGGGATGTCCCAGGCAAACGAAACTCAGCCTTACCTGGGAAGAGCCAGTGCGACAGAGCATGTGTCTAACCATATCTGTGATGTCCTAGTTTGAAGTAATACAGAGATTAATTACACATTTCACCAAGTTGAGATACAAGCGTGGAAACCAACAGTGTGAGATTGCCTGCTCATTTCCTTAACACCTACCAAGGGCCTACTATGTGACCACTGCTGTGGTGGTTTCCAAAAATGCTGCCATGAACAAAACATCCCTGAGCTCATGATTGCCTTCATATCTGTCACTGACCAAACTTGGAGACAAGATCGCTGTGAAGTGGCATTATGAAGACAGAAACAAGCAGGGTGGTGCTCTGCTCCCGGTCAGGGATGTGCCTACCTGGGTGGTGGGGGGAGGGGGATGGTTAGAGACATTTCAAGAAGGCAACATTCGAGCTGAGAGCTGAAAGCCGAGAAGTTGCCAATCTTGGGCACAGCCCAGGGCAGAGGGCTCTAAGCTTACAGCAGCAAGTGCAAGACTCTAAGCTCTGAGGCAAGATCCTATGCAGAGTGTTAAAGAAAGAAATGGAGGTCAGGCTAAGTGGAACGGGGCCACCTGAGGGGACAGTGGCTCCAGATGAAGTTGGGGAACAGGCAGAGGCCAGCTCACACATGGCTGTGTAGGCCAGGAAAGGGAGAGATTTAGGAGTGCCAGGATCTCCACTGGGCTGTGGAAGGCTCCCTTGGGCCAGAGTGCTAGTGAGCAGAGTAGGCATCTAGTGGAACCATCCCAGCCAGCAGGGGCAGGGTGGCTTAGCCTAGATGATGACACTGGGAATGACAGACTTGAGGGCAGTATGAAAGATGCAGTGGTCAATGCTTCAACCTGCCTGAACCTCCCCTGTGGACCTCCAGCCTCATGAACGAGGTAGGGTCTCACTCTAGCCCAGGCTGACCTGTAATGCACTATGTATTCTCAGGGCGGCCTCAAACTCATGGCAATCCTCCTACCTCTGCCTCCCGAGTGCTGGGATTAAAGGCATATGCCACCATACCTAGCCCACTTGGATATTTAATGTGTTTCAAAGTTTGCCCAAACTGGGTCTTTTCATCTGCCACCCCCAGACCTGCTGTTTCCTAACACCCTTCTTCCAAAAGTCATCTTTCACTCCTCTCTTGTCCCCGGGTGCACAGCCAGGCAGGAATGCATCTAACTGGCTCCATATTGAAAATGCATCTGGGGCTGGAGAGATGGCTTAGCGGTTAAGCGCTTGCCTGTGAAGCCTAAGGACCCCGGTTCGAGGCTCGGTTCCCCAGGTCCCACGTTAGCCAGATGCACAAGGGGGCGCACGTGTCTGGAGTTCGTTTGCAGAGGCTGGAAGCCCTGGCGCGCCCATTCTCTCTCTCTCCCTCTATCTGTCTTTCTCTCTGTGTCTGTTGCTCTCAAATAAATAAATAAAAAATATTTTAAAAAAAAAGAAAAGAAAATGCATCTGTATACAACCACTTGTTTCCTTTTGCTGCAGGGTCTTGTCTCACTCTAGCTCAAACTGACCTAAAAATTCACTGTGAAGTCCAGGCTGGCTTTGAACTCCTCGTGATCCTCTACCTCAACCTCCCCCGTGTTGGGATGACAGGCCAAAAGCCATTGACAGCTCAGTATTACCAGCGCCACTGCTGCCCTGCAAAGCTAAGTGTCCATCTCAATGGCATGACCACTGGCTGCTTGCATTACTGCAGCGGTCTCCTGATCGGCCCTGTTGCTTTTGGCCTTGCCTTCTGGTAGCCAGCATGCTCCTGGTAAAATAAGCCGGAGCTGAGACTAGTCAAATCTATGAAAAGTCCAGGGGAGATGACTATATAGGCTTAGAGCAACAACTATGAGACTCTGAGGCAAAACCTCGTTGACTGTTAAAAATTTTTGTGAAAAGGGCTGGAGAGATGGCTTAGTGGTTAAGCGCTTGCCTGTGAAGCCTGAGGGCCCCAGTTCAAGACTCGGTTCCCCAGGACCCACGTTAGCCAGATGCACAAGGGGGGTGCACGCATCTGGAGTTCGCTTGCAGTGGCTGGAAGCCCTGGCGTACCAATTCATAATCTCTCTCTCTCTATCTGTCTCTTTCTCTCTGTTGCTCTCAAATAAATAAATAAAAATTAAAAATAAACAAAAAAAGTTAAAAACAAACATGTATCAGGCTAAGTGGAATGGAGCCCCCAAGGCGAGCCGTGGCTCCAGGTGAAGCTGGAGAGGCGGGCTGGTCTTCCGTAGGCAGCGCAAGCTCCGTGCTGTGCCTTAAGCCCGCCCCACGCAGTCCTGCCACTGCCCCCTTGCCTGTCTTCACCTGTCTTTGCAGGACTCGTGAAGTTCTGCCATCACTGCCTCCTTGCCCATCTGTTTGCTAAGCGACCCTACAATGTGAGCACCCTGGGAGGGGGCCTTGGGCTTGCTCACGGCTCTATCCAATACCTGAACCAGACTCTTACGTATGGCAGATGCTTCATAAGTGTGTGGAGTGAGTAAACAAAGGTGACGTTATGGAGTGAACACCTTATGGAGGGGCCTTCAGCACTAGTACTACCAGTGACGGAGAAGTGAGGTTTGAACCCGGAGTGGTGGCGCACGCCTTTAATCCCAGCACTGGGGAGGCAGAGGTGAGAGGATTGCCATCAGTTTGAGGCCACCCTGAGACTCCATAGTGAATTCCAGGTCACCCTGAGCTAGAGTGAGACCTTACCTTGAAAAACCAAAACCAAACCAAAAAAAAAGAAGTTTGGACTTCCAAAAGGCCTTCTGGTTTTGCTAGGTGAGGTGGTCTTCTCAGGGCCTAGAAGAATCGGCTAAGATGGCCTCCAGAAGGTCGTGCCAACACCATCCTCACTCAGATTTCTAGTATCCAGCAGTGGCTATGAGGTAGGCTGTCAAGAAAGATGTCCAGCCAGACTCCCAAGGTGCCTAAGGTCCTCGGAGGTGGGGTGGGGTGCGTTGGGGTGCATATCACGCCTCCTTTGGAGTGCCTGCCTCCTCCTGCTTCTGGCCTCCCTGCTGGGAAGAGACACGAATGAAGCCTCCAGAGGGGCAGAACCTGGAGTCTCCGAGGCTTCTTGCAGGACTCAGGGGAAGGCTAGACAGACTGCTGCGCCTACCCTGCGCTGGGGCTGGGACCGAGGCTGGGCCACAACCTCACACCGCCCTTTCTTCCGAGTCTCATCACAGTTATGCCAGGAAGTCGCTATTATCCCTGGGTCTATAAAATGGAAACTGGGGCATGGGCAGGAGATGTGACCTGCACCAAGTCACACAGACCTGGACTCCACTGTGAGGTGGAATTCCCCAGGCCAGGTCTGGCCATCATGACCTTTAAGAAATGTCTTCTCTTGCTTCAGTTCAGATCAAGATGACATGAACCCAGACAGGTTTTCTACCTAGCTCACCCTAGACCACAAGCCGCGCCCCCTGGACACCGGGAGAACAGCGCTGGGTGAGTTGGGTGGCAGTCCCTCTCACACTTTCCCTCCCTCCCAGGCCAGGGTTTAACGAAGACGTCTAACTTCTAGAGAGACAGGACTCTGGAGGGTTTCTAAGTCTCCAGGGAAGATGTGCTAAACCCGCAGCACCCAGAGTGGAAACTGCCCGAATGTCACACCTTCATGTTTTTGGTCTCAGACCTACCCACTTAGACCCTCCGTGTCAGAGTCTCTTGCGCCCTTTCCAGTCGCCCTCGCCCCTAGCCAGCATGTCTGGTTATGTAACCATCTCGCTACCTGCCCTCTGATTTCTAACCCATATTCTGGCCCTGGTCTCCCCACAACTCAGGAGACAAGAGCGGGGTCCGAGGTTAGCTCCGGGGTGAGCGCGCGGCTAGCATTCCCGCGGACGCAGGAGTAGCGCTGGAGAGGCTCGGGAGGGGCGCACGGGAGAGCCAAGTGCCGCGTGGCGCTGCCAGCCTCGGTCCTCCTCCCAGGCTAGGCAGCGGCCAGAGCGCGCGCACTGGTGCGGAGCGAGGGGAGGGGGACTCCTTGGCCCCGGCGGCCACCCTGGGGACCCCAAGTCCCCGCCCTGCTCCGCTCCTATTGGCCTCGGGCTTCCCCGCCCTCGGCCGCGCGCTCGGTCTCCGGGACGTTTAGGCTATCCCGGATAAATAGCCCACCGGAGCCTGGCGAGCAGCTAGGGTTGAGGAACCCCCTGGACGCGGTGACTGTTTCTTCGCCACACCTCCGAGCGGACAGGGCAGGACTGGGTGGAGGTGGAGGTGGAGGTGGAGGACAGTCGGGTGTGCATTCCAAAGCCCCCGGCACTTTGCCATCTCACTGCCGGTGGCTCCGCAGTGACACCCAGTCGGGTCGCTCGGGTTGGGCGAGGGCAGGTCCGCGCCACCCCTCGCTGGGCTATGGAGCTGCTGTCGCCGCCGCTGCGAGACGTGGACCTGAGTGTCCCCGACGGCTCTCTCTGCTCCTTTGCCACAGCGGACGACTTCTACGATGACCCGTGTTTCGACTCCCCGGACCTGCGCTTTTTCGAGGACCTGGACCCGCGCCTCGTGCACGTGGGCGCCCTGCTCAAGCCCGAGGAGCACTCGCACTTCCCGGCCGCCGTGCACCCGGGCCCGGGCGCGCGCGAGGACGAGCACGTGCGCGCGCCCAGCGGCCACCACCAGGCCGGCCGCTGCCTGCTGTGGGCCTGCAAGGCTTGCAAGCGCAAAACCACCAACGCCGATCGGCGCAAGGCGGCCACCATGCGTGAGCGCCGCCGCCTGAGCAAAGTGAACGAGGCCTTCGAGACCCTCAAGCGCTGCACGTCCAGCAACCCGAACCAGCGGCTGCCCAAGGTGGAGATCCTGCGCAACGCCATCCGCTACATCGAAGGCCTGCAGGCTCTGCTGCGCGACCAGGACGCCGCGGCCCCCGGCGCCACCGCCGCCGCCGCCGCCTTCTACGCGCTGGGCCCGCTGCCCCCGGGCCGCGGCGCGGAGCACTACAGCGGAGACTCGGATGCGTCCAGCCCGCGCTCCAACTGCTCCGACGGCATGGTAAGTCCTTATGCGGGAGAAGGGAAGACTGCACCGAGGGCCTGCGACGTGTTTCTGGGGACCAGGAACTGGACCTGGGGGAGGGAAGAGCCAGCCGCTTCCTAAGGGTAGACCTGGGCGTCAGCAGCAGCCCTCTCTGGGGTAGCGGGCTGCTCTCCCAGTCGCTTGGGACGTGCGCCATGTGCCGGGTAGAGGCACTGCTAGAGCCCTGCTCCGCAGACACCGAAAGTACGCTTTGCCTCCACGTACCCTGCGGGTCAGAGCGCAGATCTGTGCCTCTAGGTGACCGCCCACTCTCTGTTTTGGCCTCACTTCTTAAAATTTCTTAAAATTATTTACTTATTTAGAGAGAGAGAGAGAGAGGAAGGGCGCCCCAGGGCCTCCAGCCAGTGCAAACGAACTCTAGATGCGTGCGCCCCCTTGTGCATCTGGCTTACGTGAGTCCTGGAGAATCGAACCGGGGTACTTTGGCTTTGCAGGCAAACTCCTTAACCGCTAAGCCATCTCTCCAAGTGAGCCCTTGGCCTCACTTCTTAATGCATGCCGCCATCTACCTCTTAATCCGGATATAGGTCCGGTTCCCAAAGTGGAGGCAAAGGAGGAGTGGGAGTTGGAGATGGGGAGGGGGCGGACTCAGAAAGTGATGCCCGGGCCCCACGCCGTCTGGTGGAGCTGACGAGGTATTGTTCCTGCTATTGGCAGATGGACCTCGGCGGTCCTCCGAGCGGCGCCCGGAGGCGGAACTGCTACGATGGCGCCTACTTCAACGAGGCGCCCAATGGTGCGTATCCCCGTCCCCCACACTTCCGCGCCCCCCCCCCCATTTGAGCTGCCCGGGCTTCCCCTCTATCTAGGACCCGCTTCCACACACACACGTGCATATCTTGAGTGATGGCGCAGGGAATGGGATGATAAGCTCTCCCATCGTCCTGCTCTGTGGCAAGTCCTTAGTGTCCCCGTCTGGCCCCAAAACACAAGGCCCGGGGGATTGGAGTCTTACGATGACCCGAGTCCTGCTTGCTAACCTTGGTTTCCCCCTCTTGCCCCACCCCACCCCGCGTGTAGAGCCCAGGCCCGGGAAGAGCGCGGCCGTGTCCAGCCTGGACTGCCTGTCCAGCATCGTGGAGCGCATCTCGTCCTCCGCGAGCCCCGCGGCGCCCGCGCTCCTGCTGACCGACGCGCCGCCCGAGTCGCCTCCGCACCCGCCGGAGGGCGCCGCCCCGAGCGACGGGGAGTCTGGGCCCGCCACCCCGGCCCCCGACGCCAAACCGCAGGGCCCCGCGGGCGCGAACCCCAACCCCATCTACCAGGTGCTTTGAGGGGTCGTATGGATAGCGAGCCACCTGTCCTCCCGAGGGATGGTGCTCCTCGCGCCCGAAAGACGGGAGTTTATATGCCACTCCTCCCAATCAATCTCGCTTTCAAAGCGAACTCTCCTGAGGCAGGAGAGGCGGGAAAACGGAACTCTGTCCCCAACCCCGGCCCCAGGGCAAGGACGCACGATCCGTTCTCCCCATAACCCTCCCCCCCCCCCCCAAGTAGCATCCTTCCCTGAAAGCCACCGCCTTGGCTATTTGCTGCACCCCCACCATGAGCCAGAGCGGATGCTGGCACGGACACGCCTTGCCTTTTCTTTATCGTCCCGGAGTCGGGGTTGAGCTCCTGGCAAGTCTACGCCCCGCCCTCCACGCCCAGGTGGTCGGTGGAGACGCGGCCCCTCGTGGTCGCGCCGTCCCGTATCCGGGGCCGCTCCGATCCCGCGTGTAACAGGTGGTGCCCGGCCCTCCCCCGTCCCGCGGTTCAGGACCACTTTTTTAAAAATCATGTATGTGTGTATATATAAGACTTTTGTAATCTATTCCTGTACATAAGAGCCGCTCTCTCAGAGCGGGAGCCCCCAGGGCTGTATTTATCTCCGAGGTGTGGTGTGCGGTGCAACAGGGACTTTGTATGTTTTTACGGCAGGCGGGCGAGCAGCGGGCGCTCGTTCGCTCAGGTGTTGGAAATAAAGACGCTAATTTATAGCGCGGTGGCTCCGGCTTTCCCTGGGTCTGTGGGCAGGGGGCGGGAGGTAAGTCTGCGAGCGACCCCTGCGGGCGGCGGACCGCACGAAGGACGGCGCCGGGGAAAGGCGGCTGGCCGCGCCTCCAACTTTTGGGAGTTTCCTCTGAGCACCGCAGGCGACTCAGCGCTTCTTGTGCACGATGCGCTGGGATGCCAGGAGGAGGGAAGAAGGAAGTAACGAAGGGGAGGAGGGCTGAAGAGATGGCTTCGCGGTTAAGGCTCTTGCCTGCGAAGCCTAGGGACCCAGGTTTGATTCCCCAGTACCCACGTAAGTCAGCTGCACAAGGTGGTGCATATGTCAGGAGTTAGAGGCCCCTGAAACACCATTCTCTCTCTCTCTCTCTCTCTCAAATAAATAAAATATTTTTAAAAGAAGAGGTTGGGGCTGGAGAGACGGCTTAGCGGTTAAAGCACATGCCTGCGAAGCCTAAGGACCCAGGTTCGCCTCTCCAGGTCCCACGTAAACCAGATGCACGTGGAGGCACATGCATCTGGAGTTCGTTTGCAGTGGCTAGAGGTCCCGGCATGCCCATTCTCTGTCACTCTCCCCCTTTCTGTTTCCAATAAGTAAATAAAAATAAAATCTTTTTTTAAAAAAAAAGAGGAGGTAGATGGAAAGGAGAGTGAGATGGTGGAGATGTAGCTCAGCTCAGCTCAGTCTTGCCTGGCATGCGTAAAGCCCTGTGTTCTATCCCTGCACCGCATCTGATGACACACGCCTGCGTGATCTCAGTACTTGGGAAGCGAAGGCAAGAGGGCAGGAGTTCAAGGCCATCCTCAACTGCACAGTCCAAGCCTGAGACGTATAAGACACCATCTCAAAACAAAGCAGCAAGGAAGGGTTGCTCACACCTGTAATGCCAGCACTGGGGAGACTGAGGCAAGAGGACAGCTGCAGTTTCGAGGCCACATGCGCGACAAAGTGATACCCTGTCTCAAAAAAATCCTTTAAAATAAAAAAAATTAAATTGAACCTGGGCTAGTGGCACACACACGTTTAATTTCAGCACTCGAGAGGGAGAGTTAGGAGGATCACCATGAGTGTAAGGCCAGCCTGGGACAACAGCGTAAGTTCCAGGTTGAGACCCTACCTCGAAAAAACAAACAATAAATTAATGAATTACAAACTCTTGTCTGGCCCCACTCTGTAGAGATTCTGATTTGATGAGTGTTTGCAGATAACCCAGGGTGATGCTGGGGTCTTCTATAGTCTCCTCCCACTGGCTGAAGCGGGTGAGAGGCTGAGAATGTCACTCCTGGCACAGAGTGAGCCCCAGAGCCTGTGAGAGGAGCGCCACTGGGGACCAGGACCATACTGCTCCCCTGGGGCTGAGCGGGCTGAGCGGAAGAGAGGCATAGACTCCGTGCTGAGGAGGGCTGCCGGCCGCAGAAGTGCATTCAGCTGTGCCTTGAGAAAGGAGATAGAGACCACGCCGCCCGCGCATACCTCCTTCCAGGGACCCCTGCGCTCCTCTGGGTCCCAGGCCCTACAGGGCTTCTGCACACATTCTACCCCCCAGCCCCCACAGACCCTCATCTTAAGAACCTGGCAGGGAAGGGTTCTTGTTGGGGTGAGGTCCTCTGGCCCCTGCTGCAGCCCCTGAGGCCATGCACTGCTGCGCCACCACAGAGGCTTCTAGCTGAGGCTGCAGATGCCCTGAGCGGTTCTTGACACTCCCTTGAGGTCCCCCAGGGTTCTATCACAGAACATGTCTTCCCCAGGGCTATGCAAGCTCATGGCTGTTCACCCCAGCTCTGGCTCGGATGACAGGCCAAAGTATGATTACCCCAAAACCAATGTTGGTGAACCAATGGGTTTGTTGGGGTTCCTCACAGTGCAGGATGAGAGGTTGCTCACAGGAGCGTGGATGACTCAAAGGCAGCTGTGTCACCAAAAAGCTCACCCAGTATAGATGACTGCTCAGAGAAGCTGCATCTCTGGGCCACATGACGCAACCTGCACGCAGCTCAGCTCACAGGCCGGATCAACTTGCAGGCAGCTCTTCCGCACAGTCCATCCCTTCCCCAAGCGGTTTTCCCTGTATATAACTTTCTGGTGGGGTCTTGCAACCTTTTCCCAGACTTGTTGAGTTCCAGAGTCTTCTGCGCATCCTCCCCTCTCCCACCTAGGACATAATATTTCAATTTCTAAGAATCAGAGGTCAAAACACATCCTTCACCAGTTGTTTACATTCCTATAACTTTGAGGAGTGTTGATGTGACTTAACTTCCTGAATCCCCAGAGCTCCTTCCTCTCTTCAGGAAGGAATATTTCAACTGGGAGGAATCTGCTACATAACACCCTTCCTCCAGCTCTGACACTCTTTCTGCCCCTCCTCTGCAATGTTCCTGAGCCTTGGTGGTGGGGAGGAGTGTAAAAGGTGCCCATCTTTGGCTGAGCACTGGGCCACTATGTCACAGCAATGGTCACTCTGTCAGGAGTTTGATCAGTTATGAGTCCTTGCATCAGCAACCACTGCCAACTGCAAGTTTTCCTCCAGGACCAAAGCAGACAGCAGCAGGAATAGTGGCCATACTGTATGGACCAATGCTTCTCGATAGACACAAGCACAGGTGTTCGGCAAACAGTCTGACAAGACCATCACCTGCATCAAACAAAACAGTAGCAGTAGCTTCTCCACTGGGGCCTATGGCCTCCCCAGCCATGGGCTTTTGATCAGGTTTACAGCACCAGACATGAACTTCCTCCTGTGGAGCGGGCCTTGAATCCAATCACAGAGTTGTTGGCTGTGCCTACAACAGTCATGCTATGATTGCACAGGCAGGCACGTCTTGCCGGGCATGTTGGTATTGTAGTGTACAGGCCCATAGTTGAATAGGACCATTGATGACCATTCTTTCCCAACAGCCTGTATAGCACCTTCCAGCACTGTGAAAGCCAGCCAGCAGGAATGATGCTTCACTGCAAGCCTAATTTCTCCACATCCTGTAACCAAACCATGCCATGTGTCAGTGATAGGGTCATACCATTTAGTTCTAGAATGCAACCAACAAGTGTGGTAGGAACCTTTTTTTTATTTGGGGGCCTCCCTGGCCAACAACTCTTAGGAAGGTAGCCCTTCCCTGGCACTGTGATCTTTACTCAACAACCTCATGGCTTTTAGGAGTTCTCTTTTCATCCATGCAGGAAAACATGGGTTTTAAACTGTTGTCTTTACTGTCCTCTCAGATACCTTCCTAAACAGGTAAAAAAGCCCAGACATTTCTCAAATGTTATATAAGTCTATTATGAAACCTTTTGTACAGATAGTAGGCAGGATCTCTGAAGGACCATTGCCATCCATTCCAAGCAGGCACTAATTGGTCCCTGTGGTCAACAGCTAAGGAGATACTCAAGGAGAGTATTAGTGAGGTCCAATACAGCATGAAGAGGTTCCATTGCCTGGATCAGTTATTTCCTCCAAAGGGCAACGATGGGGACGGCATCATGGATGGGAGGCACTCCCCAACTATCATTCTGTAATCCCAGACATCCTTTCTTGAGATGCCCTGCTTTCACTTAGAATGCTTCCTTAGCGCATCCTTGCATCTCCCACCCCAAGGGGTTTGGTGCGGCCCATGCAATCCTCTTGGCACAGCCAGGACCAAGGGGGGCATGAGGGTGCCCTCTGGCCTGCCGTGGGTTGCCCTGTGGGTGGCTTCCCATCCCCTTCTTTTTACAGGCTCCAGGGTGCTGACGCTGAAGCCTTGGTCATTGTCTCTGCCTCAGCCACACCTGGCTGCTATGAGCCTCAGGTGAGAGCTATTGACACCCTCAACACACCTGTTTGCAGGACAGAAATGTCCATGGCTCACTCTGAGGGTGTAATTGCCCACCCCTGGGACGCGCCTAGCGCTTTACACTGGAAGCACCATCATCCATGCTCTCTGAGAACTGACCTCCAGGCCTTGAAGCTTTCCAGAGGCTCGCTGGTACTGCTTCTATCGCCCACCCCCAACTCCAGCTCTAAACAAATCTTGCCACATCTGCCTTTGAGTGGCTCAGCCTGGCTTCTTTTTTCTGCTTCAAGCTTTGCTCACCTCTAGGTTGCTTGCACACTTTACCAACCCCATCTATCATCTTTCCCTTGCTCTCTCATCCCCACTCTCTGACTCCTCCCATAGGGTACAAGTTTTCGGATCCCATGATCTAATTTGTGCGTTGTTTCCCTCTCGGCCTGCTAGCTGTGAGCTAGCACCTCTATCTCATCTTCTCTTTCATCCAATTTACCTTCCAAATCAGAGCCTAGCGCAGAACACCCCATGTCCTTTACACAGACATTCCCTCTGCACAACCATGTTCCCTCTGCCCTTATTACCCATAACAACGGCCAGGCTACTCCTGTGGCAGCTTCCTTCCTTTTCCCCTGGAGGAAATATTTCAATTTTTAATTAATATTGGTCAAGGTTTGTCTTCTGTTTATCATGCTTGTAACTTTGGGGAGTGGTCATGTGACCTTTTAAGTTCTTGCTCTTTCAGACCTCTGGCCACCATTCCTCATTCGGAAGAGTCTGCTATGTAATAACAAAATGGCATGAGATTCAGAATATGCCACCGTAACAAAACCTCCAAGACATCAGCAAAATTTTGATGAAATTTATCCACTAAGAATATGTAAAATTTGGACTGGGAGATGGCTCAGCTGTTAGAGGCACTTGCTTGTAAAGTCTGCTGGCTTGAGTTCAATTCCCCAGTACCCACATAAAGCCAGATGCACAAAATGGGAAAAGTGCAGTGGCAGAAGACTCTGACATCATGTCCTTGCTCTCTCTCTCTCTCTCTCTGTTTGCAAATATAAATGAAAATTTTAAAAATATATTTAAAATTTATCACCACATGAAAAAATCTAAATGCTTTGCACTCTTAACAGCCCACAGAGGAAAGACGCTTGTTTGAGGTTTTTCCAAATGAGACATCAACCTTGAAAACATACATGACATTTCCAATAGTCAGGAGCCTGAAGGAAGCTCCTCAACATTATCAATGGTACAAAACAAGTTTTCAGCAACTGTGCTGATGACTGAATGATTATACAGCCAACGGCATTATAAAACCATGTCGCAAGAGGAATTAATCAATGCAAAGCCTGCGGTGGGTGGAAAGAGGCTGGCAAGACTGAAAATGGCAAGGAAAAGGAGACAAGGTGGAGAAATGAGAGGAGGAATATTAAGAAAAGAGCATAGGGGGCTAGAGGAATGGCTCAGTGGGTAAAGCCCTTTTCAAGATACATAAGATGCCACACACAATGGTGAATGCTCCTAAACTCACTGCTGAGAGGCAGAGACAAAGAATCTCTGGGGATCGCTGGCTAATCAAATCAGTGAGGTTCAGCGAGAGACCCTGTCTCAAAGAAGACAGCGGAGGGCAACCGAGGAAGACGTCAAGGTTGAGCTAAGGCATATACACACATGCAGCTGCCCACACACATACACACACATGCACATACCATACTTATATACACACACCCTCTTCCTCCAAAAGAGGGTTATGAGATAGTAACTCAGGACAAGTCAATTCCAGGTCATTTGAAAAACCTTTAAATAACCTGCATACATGCCACTATTACTGAAAACTTTACATTTGAGATTATGCAATATTTACTTTTATTTCGTAGAAGATCTTTTCTTTTCTTTTTTTTGTTTTTTCACTTCATAGAGGATTTTAATTCATGTGAAATTCCCATGGGCAGAGAAAGTGAGTCAAGAGTGCGGCAATGGCTGTAGGCTGCCTGGGAGTTGGGCCTGGCTGTGCCACTGACCAGCTCGGAACCTTGGAAATGTGACTTGACCAGTCTGGACTTTGGCTTTTTCTCTTTGAGATAAATTAGTGATTTTAAAAGGTGCATCTAAGCTCTGAAACTCTCCACTATTTCACTTGAGGCATTTCAGAGAAGGAAAGGAGCTGACCGTGAAGGAGATCTCTTACAGGAATCAGATTTCACAGCTGAGAGTTGTCTCAGCCATACACATTATCTATAGTCTCCTGGCTAGCTTAGCCTTCTTTATTTGTACCCATTTTTTATTAAGATATAATTCACAGAATAGAAAACTCATCCCTTTGAAGTGTAAATTTCAGACAGGAGTGGTGGTACATGCCTGTAATCCCAGGGTCCAGGAAGCTTGAGGCAGGAGGATTGCCATGGGTTTAATGCCAGCCTGGGCTATCCTATAAGATCCTGTCTCAAGAAGTAAGTAAAGGCAGGTGTGGTGGTACATGCCTGTAATCCCAGCACTCGGGAAGTCAAGGTAGGAGGATTGTCATGAGTTCAAGGCCAGCCTGGACTACAGAGTGTTTCAGATCACTCTGGGCTGCAGTTAGTCTCTGCCTCAAAAGAATTTTTAACAAGTTCATTCAGTAATAAAAATTTAAAAAATAAGTATATTTTAATTGGTTTGTGCCATTTTCATAAGTGTACAGCCATCGTCACTATCTAATTCCAGAACATTTTTATCACCTCCTTAAGAAAGCTGTACCCATAAGCAGTCATTTATCCCTATATCTCTACCCCTAAGCCCCAGGTTTATTCATTTTATATTTCTATGGGTTTGTCTATTTTGGGACATTTTATATGAATAGATTCACACAGAACATGGCATTTTGTGTGCTGTTTCTTGCACTTAGAATAATGTTTTTAAGGTTTATTCATGGTATAGCATGTCAGTATATCATTTCCTTTTATGTATGAATAAACTTTCATTATATGAGAATATTACATTTTATTTATTCATCAGCTGTTGGACATTTGGGTTGTTCCTATTTCTTAGCCATTATGAATAATGGTTTTGTGAACATTCATACACAAGTTTTTGTATAAATGTGCACTTTTAATTCTCTTGGATACATACCTATGATGGGTAATCTTATCAATTTGAGGGGATTAGGAATCATGCATGATAAAAAAAAACCTGTGGGGTATCCATGAGGGTATGTCTAGAAAGGCCTAACTGAGGTGCAAAGACCTTCCTGAATGTGGCCAGTGTCATTGCATGGGCTCGGGTCCCAGACTGAATGAAAAGGAGAGAGCAAATGATGCACCCACACCCACCTCCCCCGCCACCGCCTGTGGTGCGATGTGACCAGCTGCCTCCCACTGCTGCCACCATCCCTTCCCCGCCATGATGAACTGGATTCTCAGATGTTTCCTTCCTTAAGTTACTTTTGTCTGGTATTTTGTCACAGTAATGAGGAAATTAACTTATACAATTCCTAAAATTGTATTAGTTTGAAATTGTTAGGTACATCATAATTACGTTTAAATATTTTAGAAACTGCCAAACTTTTTCCAGAGGCATCACCATCAGAGTAAGACAGCTTTAATTTCTTCACATCCTGGACAACACTTATTTTTGTCTTTAAAAATTTTTTTGTTTATTTTTATCTATTTATTTGAAAGTGGCAGAGAGAGAAAGAAGCAGACAGAGAGAGAGAGAGAGAGAGAGAGAGAGAGAGAGAATGGGTACTCCAGGGCCTCCAACAACTGCAAATGAACTCCAGATATGTGCGCCCCCTTGTGCTTCTGGCTAACGTGGGTTCTGGGGAATCAAGCCTCAAACCAGGGTCCTTAGGCTTCACCGGCAAGCGCTTAACCACCAAGACATCTCTCCAGCCCTATTTTTATCTTTTAATAACTATCCAAAGTGGGTATACAGTGGTATTCCGTTGTGGTTTTTGCCTAATGATGCTAAACATGTTTTCATGTCTCACTGGCAATTCGTATACCTTCTTTGGAGGAATGGTAATTTAAATAATTTGCATATGTTTTTCTGGAACATTTTTAGTTAATTTTTTACATGGTGTGAGGAAGGGGTCCAAAGTTGCCATTTTGCGTGTGAATACCCTGTTGTCTTGTCCTCCTTTTCTGTCCTGGCCTCCTTGCAAGAAATGAATTGTCCTAACTGCATAAGTTTACCTCTGGCCTCTCAATTCCATTCCACTGACGGATGCCTCTGTCCCTGGTAACTCCTGCATTTGATTACAGAAGCTTTGTAATCACTTTTCAAATCAGGAGGTGTGAGTCCTCCAAGTCTGCTCTTCTACAAGATTGTTTTATCTGATGCCAGGCATGGTGGCATGGACCTTGAGTGCCAGCTACTTGGGAGTTGAGGCAGGAGGAACACTTCAGCCTACATGTTCTAGACCAGCCTGGACAACAGTGTAAGATGCCATCTAAAAGGAGAAAAAAGAAGTGATTGTTTTTCTGACGGGACCCTTGCATTTCTTAACATCTTCCAGTGGCACTGTTCAGTGGAGTTCTCAGTGGGCTTGCCTTGGCTGGTATAACCTGGGAACTAAATTAAGCCGGTTCTTTGTTGCAAAGAAAACCAGCTATGTAGGGAGGACTGAGGCTGAGTTCATCTTCAGATCTCAGATGAAGACTGAAGCCTGTGTAACATAAATGTTATATTAACTAAAATTATCTCTTTATTGTCAGAAATAAGGGTTAAAACTCTGTTGGCATTCTGAACACTTCCAAGTAAATATAACATATTTACAAATACTGCATATGATTGTCAAGCAGTTAACAGCAGAAAGACTTTCTTCTGGATGTTTATTTTATTTTTTGTTCATTTTTACTTATTGATTTGAGAGTGACAGAAAGAGAAAGAGGCAGACAAAGACAGAGAGAGAGAGAATGGGTGCAGCAGGGCCTCCAGCCACTGCAAATGAACTCCAGATGCACGTGCCCCCTTGTGCATCTGGCTAATGTAGGTCCTGGGGAATTGAGCCTCAAACCAGGGTCCTTAGGCTTTATAGGCAAGCGCTTAACTGCTAAGCCGTCTATCTCTTCAATCCTCTTCTGGATTTTTTTTTTTTAATGTTTGTAGTATTTATTAGCTTTTTTGTTTGTTTTTGTTTTCTTGTTTCGTTTGTTTTGTTTTTCGAGGTAGGGTCTCACTCTGGCTCAGGCTGACCTGGAATTCACTATGTAGTCTCAGAATGGCCTTGAACTCATGCCTTTGCCTCCCGTGTGCTGGGATTAAAGGTGTGCGCCTTTAATGCCTGGATATTTTTGGTTTTTTGAGGTAAGGCCTCACTCTAGCCCAGGATGACCTGGAAGTCACTATGTAATTTCAGGCTGGCATCAAACTCACCACAATCTTCCTACCTCTGTTTCCCAAGTGCTGGGATTAAAGGTATGTGCCACCACAGCCAGCTATTTATCAGCTTTAAAAATTTTTAAATTTCTTCTGATTTGTTTTCTGTCTAAATATTTCCTTTTATCTTCGACTTTAAAACACAGTGGCCCCTTATCAAGACTGACATCACTTGCACCCATCCGTGCACACTGCTAGCCTGTCCCCTGTGGGCTCAGACACACACAGGTACCACTGTTGTGTCACAGGCACACCAGAACCACCTGGCTCTTCCCATCAAGTGAACCACGGTGAGAGGAAAACCCTGGAGGAATTAAGTCTCCAGCTACTTCCAGGGGAACCCAGTCTAGGGCTTCCGGGGACATGTGTGGAGAAGTGCACACAGCCACTCCTTCTTCCTGCACACACACACACACACACACACACACACACACACACACACACACACACACACCCCTGACCGTCTGCATGTACCTTCATCGTCTCCCAGCTCCCCACCTCATTCCCATAGCCAGCACAGAGACAGAGTGAGGCTCTGCCCTCCCAAAGGCCAGGCCCAAGGAGGTCTAACACCGTCAGGGCAAGGGATTGCAGTAGTGGGGAAGGAGAGGTGGGCTGGGACTGGTCAGAGAGGTGGAAATGGGCAGCTGAGGGAAGGGAAAAGCGGGAAGGAGAGGTGAGGCACCATTTCATTTAATAATCATGAAGTAACGTTCCTTTTACACAGATGAAAAAACAGAAACCTAGAGAGGTAAAATGATTAATTCACACAGCTACTAAGCAACAAAAACAGGGTTTATAACTAACTCTGACTAGAAATGTTACATTCTAAGTGACATCTCGCTGAGCCTGTTCCAGGGGTGTCCAACCTAAAGCCCACGTGACAGCTATGAATGAGGCCCAACACGAAATCATAAACCTGCTTAGAACATTATGAGAGGTTTTTAGAAAAATATTTGTATTTGTATGTGAGTGGGGGTAGAATGCCACATATGTATGCCACTGTTTTGGTTTTGTTTTCTTTGTTGTTGTTGTTGTTGTTTTCAAGGTAGGGTCTCACTCTAGCCCAGGCTGACCTGGAATTCACTATGTAGTCTCAGGGTGGCCTTGAACTCATGGCAATCCCCCTACCTCTGCCTCCTGAGTGCTGGGATTAAAGGCATGTGCCATCATGCCCGGCTCTTCTTTTCGATTTTTGAAGCAGTCTTACTTCAGCCCAGGCTGACATGGAATGCACTCTGTAGCCCAGGTTGGCCTTGAACTCACAGCAATCCTCCTACTTTGGCCTCCTGAATGCTAGGACTCAATGTGTATGCCACCACTTCCCTGCTCAACATGGGTCAGCTTTTGTGTTTGGCTTTATATGAATGCTGGAGAATTGAACCCAGGCCAGCACGCTTTACCAGCAAGTACCTTTAGCTTCTGAGTCCTCTCTCCAGCCCCATTATGAGATTTTTTTTTTGTACTTCAATTGCACAGTTTTCAAACATGAACTTTGTAGATGACAACATCATGTCACAATGTCACACAAAATGTCTGTATTTACAACCTGTGGGCAGTGGGTTGGACACCCCTGGGATGTGTGGCCTGACAGTCCTCTTCTTCCAATGTGGATCCAGAAAGTGGCCAAAAGGTTTCATAGACTTTTTTCCCCATTGTCGTGACTGGGAAAGTGACGCACATCTACTGGGTGGAGGTCTAGGTTTCTTCCTGTGGTGAACAATGAAGCACCCCGACTTCTCTGGTACGAAGTGTCAGGAGTGCAGAGACCTTAGAGGAGCATGTGTCCTACAGGCGACCAGAAGGAGCAGCTGTATGTCTCCTGAGGTTCAATCCAGATGAAACATCAGTGTCATGGCTCAAGGTGTAGATCTTTTTATGGCCAAGGTCGTCAACTGCTCATGATGGCGCCTCTAGGTTCACTCTCCCCTGCCCATTACAGAGAGAGGAGGTCTGACCTGGGGAGAGAACATCTGTCAGCCCCTGGCCCCACCCTCCCAGCAAGGCCTCCCCAAAAGTCTACTTTGCCACTGTCCTTCTTAGACTAGTTTCCAGGCCCGGCCACAAGATGGCAGCCCAACCCACCAGAACTGTGGAGGCTCTGGTTGCAAGAGAGCAGGCAGGACCATGTGCCAACTTGACAAGCTGGAGAAAGGCCTGGGACCTGGACTTGGGCCAGTTCCCCAAGCCCAGCAGGACCAGACCTAAGGCCTTCCAATGCCAGCTGTGACAACATAGGCCAAACTTGGCTTTAGGTCTCCCCTCAGATTCCCAGTCCATCCAGCTCAGCTCACAGGGCCTTCCTGGATCAGGCATGCTCTGCTCTCTAGCTGAGCCAAGAAAAAAAATCCAGATCTGAGGCATGAAGGATATAGGGACAATTATTACCAAAACCCAAAGATAAAGGAACAAAGGGAAGTTGAGTGACTTGCCCAAGGTCATGATTAGTCAAAGGTGGATGGACGGGGGATTAGAACCCAGGCAGGCTATTTTAGTCTATCTCATAATTGCTGGATAAGGGTGACCCCTGTCCCAGCAGTGGGGTCACCAAAAACCTTTTGGCAGTGGGCTGTACAGCTTCCTCTGAAGAGGGGGCAGGGGCAGAAACCTGTGCTCAAGAGTGGAAAAGAGGTGAGGTTTGCAGCTGGGGGGTGGCCTATGGTTAATATTTGTGAGAAAGAAACTAGGGTTGGCTAGCAATTCCTCTACAAAGCCCTGGTTTTGGTTTCTCTGTTTCTTGGTGTGTTTCTCCCCCATTCTTATGTGTTGTCATTGTGGGTTTTCTGGGCTTTCTGCAAATGCCAGCCTTCTCTCGGTGTGAAGGGGAAGTGAGAAAGGGACTTGTATGCCCTGCTTAGGGTACAGAAGAGGAGCAGTCCTTGAGGCCCAGGCTGGGAGGGAGTGCTGTCATCGGAGATTAAAGTGAGAACCCTAAAGTGGAGCAGATGAGTGCCATGGAGGAGGGAGGCTCTTCTGCCTGGCCTCTGCTGAGCAGGGTGTGCTGGGAACCCTCCTCTACGCTCAGCCTTTAGCCCTGGCATCGCTCTTTTTCCTAGCCCACTCTGATTAGAGTCCCTCACCACCCAACTTCCTCCCTACTAAGGTCCTTTGGTGTCTATCTCTCTAGCTAACCAGTTTCTCTGCCTACTTCTCCCTATGCCCAGGTCACACTGGGTGGCTCCCATTAGGACTTGCCATGGGGTAGGTTTGGATGAAAGTCAGTATTGAGCACTCAGAGACCATAGGCAAGCCCCTGTCCTGGACTTAGCCTCAACGAGGCCCAGACAGCTACAGTCTCTGAAGATGGCATCTCAAGAGTCCCAGTCCCTGTCCTAGCCTTTCTTGAATCTTCCAGAGCTCAGTGATGGGCTTCTGTGTTTGGGGCTCTGTGGGTGGAAACAAAATTGTTGGGGAGCCCCGAGACGCTGGTAGTCCTTTGGTTGAGATGAGCTAGAGAGAAGGTTCAGGAACTGAACTCTGATGTTACATGGCTCTGAGGTTCAGGGATAGGGGACAGCCTGAGGCCCTCTGACTGGCATCACAAGTTGCACGGGGAGAAGGGCTGAGCATCTATCTGGCTATGCTAGAAGCACTCTGCTACTCTAGAGAGACCCTTTCTTGTTTTCATCTTGATGGCTTCCAGCTGGGGCTGCGTGTATTTTGGTCTCCGTGTCCATTTTCATATCTTCCCTCACTCTCCCCGCCCCTCCCTCCTTCCTTCTCACATCTCTTGCTTCTGGCTCTCCACATCTCCACTCATTCCTCTTAGAGGTGGGGTACACCATTCCTGGAGCTTGTGTCCTGGGGCTCTGAAAAGGAGCCAGGCTTGGCGGAACCACAAGGGGACTCCTTGTGGTTAAGGGATGGGATTCGCCTTGGTCAGGGGAGAAGGACACTGAAAAGCAGCCTCCCCATTCCATCTAACTCCGAGATGGACAGGAAAACAGCTTCTATTTAGAGGAGTGAAGCACCTGGCTTCTGTGGGGAAGAGAAGCAATCCTGACTCCAGCCATCTCTTTGCTCCTCTCTATCTCTGTTTCCGACTTAAATGGGCCTCTCTGCCTCTCCCCGTATCTTCCCCGCTTTCATTCTTAGCCCTGCCCCTTGCCCTGCTCCACCCCTCCAAGCCTTTTCCCCATGACATACAGATTTGGCTGTTTGGGGAGTAATTTCCCTAAGTAAGGAGAGATGTCTGCAGCATGGCTCCGTCCCCCTGGCTTATGACAATGTCTCTGGTCAGAGGGACAGCTGTCTGCACAGTTATCAAGTGCCAACAGGTCAACAAGAGCCTTGGACCTTCCTGATTAAATCGCCCTTTGCCTGGGCAGCCTGTGTTCGATTGATTGTGCTGGATGGAGATCAGCAGCCCCAGGAGCTGGACCTGACCTCCACGCTCCCGCGTCGTCTCACCTGCCCACTTCCCCTAAAGGCTGGGAGCCCCTACAGGGTAGGGGCGGGATTTAATTTGTCCCTCGTAAACGGCCCCAAACAGGTAAGGAATGAGGGGATGATAAGTAAACTGAGGCATGGGTAGGAGGGCCCTGAGGCCAGCCCCCAGAATAAGCTCTGAAGCTGTAGGGACCACACAGCAGGCAGCTGCACACACCCAACCGCGACACACATCACCACCCCAAGGCAGCCGAAGATATAAGGGGATTGGGGACCCTCAGTGACCAGGGAGCCTGAGGGCGCTTGCACCACCTTGAATGTGGGCCTCACTTACAGACACAGGTTAGTGGGGGGGAGCGAGGGGGCAGTTGGTGAGCTGGGACCCAGTGGCAGAGTCCCAGTGCTCTGGAGCTACGGGCGAGTCTGCTTCAGGAAGGAGTCCATGGGGCTAAGAGGATAATTAAGATTGATTGTTAATGGAAGGCCAGGAGGACAGGTGGGCGGTGCCGGAGGTGTTATTCTGGAGTCCATGCGAAAGGATGCCTGTGCAAGGATCGTGGGGGCTCCGGGGTCGGTGGGAAGGAAGGGTCGGTGTTTCCGGGCTCCGTGGAGCGGAATGTCCCAGCCTGGGTCAGGTGTCGGGAACGTCCTGTCTCCCCGGGGGAAGGGGGAGGAAGATGGCCCCTGTCTGGAAGAAGACTGGCGGGTGCCCACGCCCTTCTCACCTCGGTGTGACCCGGGGGCGCGCGCCCAGACGTCTCCGGGAGCCCCCGCCCGCCCCAGGCGTGGAGCTCCCTGAGGGCGGAGCGTCGGCGGGTCCCCACGGAGCCGGAGGCGCAGCGCCGGGGCGCAGCGAGGCCGGGTTCGGCGCGAGGCGAGGAGGGGGGCGCGGAATCAGGGCTTTTTAGGACCCAGCGCGGCGCCTCCCTCCGGGGGCGAGTGCGGCTGCGCGCGCCGTGTGCCCGTGTCCGGAGAGCGGCGGGCTGGACGCGGACCGCGCGAGCAGCCGGCGAGCCAGCGAGCCAGCGAGCGGGCAGGCGGCGGAGCTCAGCCCGCGGCGGCGGCGGCGGCGGCCGCTCCGCACCTCGCCTCCGGGCCCGCCGGCCCCGCCGCGCCCCGCCGCGCCCGGACCTACCTCCCCCGCCTCCCGGGCCCGACCTCCGCAGCCCCTCTCGCCTCGGCTGGCGGCGCCTCCCGCCCGCCCGGAGCCCGGAGCGGAGCGCGGGGCGCAGAGACACCGGAGCCGGTGCCCGCTGGCCCAGGCACCCCAAAGCCGGCGGGGACGGCAGCCCCCCGCCCGGCCCAGCGCCGCTGCCCGGCCGTCCGGGAGCTGTCCCTTCAGCACCGCCGCGGAAGCCCGAGTCCCAGCGCAGCCCAGCTGAGGAGCCCCGGTCGAACCCGAGCGCCCGCGGGGCAGCACCCCGGTGCCCCTGCCCGGGGCGGGGGACCCGCCATCTCCTCCGGGAGGCGGCGGGGAGAAGGAACGAGGAGGGCGGGCGGGCGGGTTCGCCCGCTGCGGAGGGGAGCAGCCAGCCTGGCAAGGAGAGCGGAGGGGATCGGAGCCTGCCCTGAACCCCGAGCTGCAGCCGAGCCCTCGCGGAGGAAGGCGGCCGACCGGCATCCATCCTTCTCGCGCCCGGAGCGCGCCGCAGCGCCCACCGCACGGCCACTCGAGAGCGTTTCCAGGCGCCCGTCTCCTCCCCTCCCCCTCCTGGGGGCTGGTCTACGGGTCCGGCCCCCGGAGAGGAACCGCTGGCCTCCCCCTGCAAAGATTAGCTTTGTGTCGATTTCTCCATTTTCCCGCTGAGGTGGTAATGGGAACCCGGCCCCCCCACCCTCTTTGCTCCCCTCCCGGGGCTCGCTGCTGAGCGCCGCCTCTCTCTCTCTCTCTCTCTCTCTCCCTCCCTCCCTCCCTCCTTCCCTCCCTTCCTCTCTTTTTCCCTCCCTTCTCTCCTCCTCTGCCTCCTCCGCAGCCAGACCAGCTCCCTCCTACATCTGGCGCCCGGAGACCCTCGGGATCCCTCCCGCGCACACTCCTCCCCCCTTCCCTGGACCCTGGACCCAGCGCCCTCCGGAGTGGGCTGGGGTCCCTGCTTGGAGGGGGTGGCCCGAGCCGCAGTCCTCTGTGCCCCCGCCCTCCTCCAAACACACACACACGCACACGCACCCCGACCCAACCCGACGGCTGGGGGAGGGGGGAGGAGGCCGCGTGCCCCCCTCCCCGGCGCCAACTCCCCCTGGCGGCAGCTCCCATGGGTGTCGCGGGGCCGCGCCATGCCTAAGGGGGCGCCGCGATGGGCCAGGGGGACGAGAGCGAGCGCATCGTGATCAACGTGGGCGGCACGCGCCACCAGACGTACCGCTCGACGCTGCGCACGCTGCCCGGCACGCGGCTGGCCTGGCTGGCCGAGCCCGACGCCCACAGCCACTTCGACTATGACCCGCGCTCGGACGAGTTCTTCTTCGACCGCCACCCGGGCGTCTTCGCGCACATCCTGAACTATTACCGCACGGGCAAGCTGCACTGCCCGGCCGACGTGTGCGGGCCGCTCTACGAGGAGGAGCTGGCCTTCTGGGGCATCGACGAGACCGACGTGGAGCCCTGCTGCTGGATGACCTACCGGCAGCACCGCGACGCCGAGGAGGCGCTGGACAGCTTCGGTGGCGCGCCCCTGGACAACAGCGCCGACGACGCGGACGCCGACGGCCCCGGGGACTCGGGCGACGGCGAGGACGAGCTGGAGATGACCAAGCGGCTGGCTCTCAGTGACTCTCCCGACGGCCGGCCCGGCGGCTTCTGGCGCCGCTGGCAGCCGCGCATCTGGGCGCTCTTCGAGGACCCTTACTCATCCCGCTACGCGCGGGTAAGTGACCGGCTCGTTCCTCGCGAGGACGGGGCGCTCGCCGCTCTCGCCTGCCGCGCCCGGGGTGCTCCGAACCGAAGGGGGTGTGTACGTGTGTGAGAGGCAAGGGGTGACTTGCCAGGCTGTCTGGTTCTGTCGGTACCGAAGCTTGTCTGTTGATGAATTCAGTATGCGTGAGAGCATATGAATGGGTGTGTTTGAGGAGATTATGCATGTATATTTATGTGCATGTGCTGCTGTGTGTCTGAGTAGGTAATCGGCTGAGAATGAGTATGTCTGTGTGTCTGAGTGTACAGAACCTCCCCTCCCCAACCGCTGCGTGCCTTTTGCAGATGCACACGGTGAAGGTGTGAATTGACCTCTGGCTCAGGGGAGACACAGGGAGACTTTATTCCTCCCAGGTCAGGATGCCCCGGAGTAGCAGGAGGGCCTTGGGTCTGCTGGAAAGCTTGACTCAGACCAGTTCCCCAGCGGCCAGCATCAGGCCATTTGAGGAGATGGTCTAGGGTACGTTCATGGGTAATTAATAGCTTGATGGGTGGTGTGCACAGGGCTGGGGTGGGGGATAGGAACCGCTGTAGGACCTGCCCCTTAAGGTCAGAGGTGTCTTCCCTCCTCCTGGAAAGGGGAGGAGCTTGGAGGAGGTCTGCGACTTAATGGTCCTCCTGCCCCCAGCCTCTGTAGGGGATATGTGGGTGTGGGAGACGAAGAGAGGGGGTCCTTAGAGGAGTCTACCTGGACAGTGTGCAAAGGGGGTGTGTCTTCATCAGCCACACCCCTTTAGTAACAGCAGATATTAAGCCAGACACAGAACACCCCACTGTTGACCTTGGTCCCTCCCTTGGCCTCTCAGGATTAGTTTCCTCATTTGTAAAACCGGGAGAGGGCCATTCCTAGTGGACCATCTGTCACTGAGCCCAAAAGAGAGACTGGTCAGCAACCCTGGAAGAGACACTGCTGGGCTTCATTATCCTCAGGCCCAAAGAGGACCAAAGATGAAGGGAAGGGGCAGTATGGAATTTGAAAGCACCCCTCACTGTCTGTCAGCCCTTTCTGCCTCTGAGGCAAAACTGCTACAGTCTTGATGCCTTGTGTGCTCTAAGCCCCTTCCCTGGGGTCTTTAGGAGCCTGGGAGCAGAGCTGGGGAGGGACCGACATTTGCAGATTAGTGGACAAGGGGAGACTTGGGGGCCCTGAAGGTACCCAAAGGCAGAGAAGGACTGTGGAGGCAGACACCTGGCCGATTTGTTGCCATGATAAAAACCCAGAAAGGCACATGAGGAAAGGGGCAGCAGTTCAGAATATTACACCTTGACTCCTAGATCAGGTGTGTGTTTGGGGTGACAGGGAAAGGAAAGCACCTGGCCTGTCACGTTACCCCTGGGGACTTTGGCCAAGGTCACCCTGGAAGCTGGACGCTAAGTCTCCTGCCCTGAGCACCAGCAGTTCCCTGCCGTTCCCCAGAGTAGAGAAGGACCCTCAGAGGTCTGCCTCCTCTCCTCTCCCCTCTCTGACAGGCCACCACAGCTAAACGATTATGTAACTGGAGGCTGTGCTGAGCTATGGGGAGGGGCTGGAGCAGGGGCCTGGGAGGTTGAACCAGCACTGGATAGAGAGTGGAGGCAGGCAGGCTGGGCAAAGACTGGGTTAGAGCAGCTGTCCGGCCCACGTTTGACCTTGGGCAATGCCTTTTCTTGGCCCCTGGAAGCCAGGAGTAGGCCTAACATCCTCCAGGTAGTTGGAACCAGAGGGAATCTGAGACCCTCCACTCCTGTCCTTAGACCCAGCTCTGATCAACGTCGCCAAGTTTCAGGGTAGCCAGGAATCTGTGGTGGGCGGGGGGGTCAGTGTTCTTTCCTCCCACTGCATATTCCTAGGCTGTGGGGCGGCCTTCACACAGTGGAAACAAATAGGCCACCTGAGTGAAGCCTGAGGTCTCGATGGTGCATAAAACCACAAAACTGAAAAGTCTTTTAATTCTCTAGTGGCTGCCCATTGAAGAGTGGACTGGGGAAAAAGCAGTCAGAGAGCTCTGGGGGCGGGGGGCTATTGGAATGCAGGTGTCCCATTTCAGGACATCTGTGCCACTTTCCCTAAGAGCTCACAAAGACGTTGTAGTCCCTTTCCACGCGTGTAGGTAATACTTGAGGGTGCCGAGGCCCGCAGCGGGAGGAAGCAGCTCAAGGGCAAGCTGAATGGAGGGGCAGAGCTGGGATTAGAACTCGGGCTCCGGCCCCTTGCCCGCCTGGCTGGTCTAGCTGCATTGCGCTGCCTCTCTGCGGCTCTGCGCAGAGACTAGCCAGCTGCCCGCCCTCCTCCCCTCCATCTTTGCTCTGCTGCTGCTGAGCCCGCCCCTGTGTTTACTCCTCCCCTCTCACAGCCCGCAGCCTTCTCAGATTGGTGGATCAGGGTTTAGGATTCAAATCTTTATTGTGGATTCTAGATCCAAATCGTATATGTGTATGACACTGCCTGCGTCAAAGAAAAGCTTGTATGTGTGTGAAGGAATCTGTGTAAGTAAGAGATTCTCTTGTGCGTGAGACTCGTGTGAGAATAAAAATATTTATGAGATGAGTGTGTACACAGGTGCATGCCAGTGTGTGCGTGTGTTGGGGATGTGACTGAGAGAAACTGTGGCTGTGGGGGCGGATTCTGTATATGTGTGTCCCCATGTGAGAGAATGAATGTGTGTAAGGAGAATGAGGTAGATTGACTGCATGCATAAGAGAGATGCTGCATGTGAAACTCCGGGTGAGGGTATCACTGAGTATATGGTGTGTGACACGTGTGAAAGTGTGCATGTGAAGCTCTACACATGAGTCTATGTGTAAAGCCGTGTGCATCCGGTGTGTGACAGACTCTGTGAGGTCTTTTGTTTGACAGCATGTTTTGTGTGTGTGTGTGAGAGAGAGAGAGTTATTGTTGCAGTGTGTGTTTTCGTGTGAGAAAGCTCCTCTGTGGGCCTCAAGGAAGATGACGTTCCAGGTCAGCTTCCTTCCTGCCTCCATACCCTGGGACTTCTGGGCTGTCCCTCTCGTGAGCCTCTTTAGAAGACATGCCAGGTGTGGGTGCGCTGGCCAGTGGTGAGGCCACCTTTTCCAAGGAGCTCACCCATCTAGCATGTTGGCCATGAAGATAGGGGTGCTTGGTTGGGATGGGAAGCCCTGTCTGGAGCTCTGAGGGGTGACAGTGCTGGCTGGAGCAGATAACTCCCCATCCTTCTCTTCTGCGCTGCTGAGCGGGTGGGATGAGCCCCATTTATAGTGTGGAGCAGGCGTGGGGCCTCGGGTACAAACACACACACAGTTTGGATGATGATAGTGTTTTGTAGCAAGAGGTGAAAGGGATTCCTGGGAAAAGAACCATCCCAGAGGAGCCCGTGCTGGGGCAGGCACTGGCCTGGAAGAGGGCAGGGGATGGGCAGTTCTTGAATGCAAAGTGGCAGAGGTATGAGAGCAGGTGCGTAGGAGCAGCTAGCTGGCTTGAAGCCTACCCTCCTCTCCTCCTTGAGGGCCAGCTCAGGTCCGAGGCCTCAGGGCTTTGCCTGTGATTTGCATGTTGTCACCAGGAGCATCCTTCAGGGTCATATCAAGGCCAATGGTGGTCTGCAGGTGGCAGGCCAGGAAGTGTCTCCAGTATATGTATGAGGTATGTGTGTGAGCATGGTGACATCTCTCCCCTTAGGTTACTTGACCTTCCAAATGCCAAAGGTCAGATGTACTACCCATCTGACCCCTTGCCCAGGCCTGTCTTTTTTCCCTCTTTCCTTTCCTCTTTGGGACTTGATGTAGCCCCGACTTCCCAAGCTCCCTGAGGAGGACAGGGGTAGAATGAAGAACTCATCCACAGAATTCTTCATTTCTCCAGTTCCAGCTGACACAGGACTCGTGGCATCCTGGCTTAGCGTGAGGAGTGAGCTATTACCAGGAAGCTTCTAGGCAGCTCTCTCCTCACTTTAGAGTCCCCAGGCCCGGGCCCACTTTCAGACAGGGTAGTGTGTTAAGGAGGCCCCCACCATGGAATAGTCCCTTGCATTCAGTGTCCTTCTCCTTCTCCTTCCAATGATCCTTTACCGGCAGTCTTCCTGTCTTTGCAGTGGTATCTCCAAGCTCCCTTAGCCCCTTACAATAATGCAAATCACAGGCCAAGCATCTGGTAGCTGGAGTCCATCAGGCTGGTCACTAACAAATGGGGCTGCTTAGAACCAACCACAGAGGTTCGTGTGGCGAGATGCTGCAGGCACACAGGAACGGCTCGGGAAATGCTTGTCTTTCCATGGCTGCTTCTCGGTTGTACCATTTTACTTCACACTGTCTTGGACTCTGTCCTCCATTGCCATCAGGCCAGCGTTGTTCCCCTAGGCCCAACTCTACAGCAGCTTCCTGGCTCCCCTTGCGTCTCTGCACCCAGGTTCTTCCAATTCATTTTCCATTTGGCAGCGACAGAGGCCTTTTCAACTCACAAATCTGTCGGGTCACCAGAGTCTTCAGGGTTTCCCAGGTCTGTTCTGGGCTCTCTCGGGGCCCAGGCTGACTCTCCTGTCTCCTGACAAGGCTGTCCGAGCTCGAGTCCCCTGGCCTGGCTCAGTTGCTTGCAGGGGCCTAGTTTGCCTGACTCAGGGCATTTGCATACCCTGTCCCCTTCTTTATCCTTCTTGCCCACCTCATCAGTTCTTCAGCAGTGCCCTTCCTGGTCCCCAGAGCCCTGCACCTCAGTGACCCAGTTGGTGGTCAGACATCTACTAGCAGCCTTGCTTGATTCAGGCTCATCTTCTCCTGACTCCTAAGTCTCCTCCACACTCAGTGTCGTGGGGCAATTGTGACAGGTGAGGTCGAGGCCCAGAGAACAGTACTTTACCCAAGGTCACTTGTGAGCAGGTTGGCTGGGAACCCTTGTCTCTCCTAGCCCCACGTTCAGTGGGTACTTCAAATCCCATCTCAGATGGTGCTTGGAGTCTGGCACCCTGAGGGTAGTGTCTGTGCTCAGGAGGTCCTGCATGTGCCGGAAGCTTTGGAGAGCACTGGCCTGACGCCCCCAGGGAGGGCAAGGATTGTCTTAGAGGTGGTGGAGCTGTTGGGAGGTGGTTCATTCCAGGGCTACTGCTTGAGCCAGGGATCTCAGGCCTCCCACGACAGCTGAATTTAGTACCTCTGGCTATTCTAAGCAGTCTTATGACCAGTGTATTTGCGCTGGACCAAAAGGTCAGGCCCTTAAGCCGCTCCCTGCTGTCACTCCCAGACCAGCCTGTCCACTACCCTAGTCTCAACTCCCATCCCTGAAGGAGGCTCAGAGAAAATGGAGAACTTGGGAGGCTCGGGAGCATTTGGCTGCCGACTTTTGTTCAGGTGAACCGCTTGGGTGAGAGGATCAGCTTTTCATGGGCATGGAATGTTGGGCAAGATGGGTGCTCCCAAGGTGGCCTCCAGTGGCTACTGTTAAATAAAAAGTTACTTAATGACTGATGTTAAAGCATGCATCTTTAGAAAGGCAAACTTTATTGAGGACCGTTATGATGGGTTCAGGGCCCCATGCCACAGAGCTTCACATTGAAGATGTACCTACCTGTGAATACAGCATCAGAGCAAGTAGGAGTGTGTAGCCAGGGAAAGGGAGGCAGAACTGGTCAGTAAATGAAAAGTTACCATTGGGAAAGATCAGGCTGAACCAGCCCAGTGGGATTCTCACCAAAACCAGGACAGGATGACCAGTCATTCTTGAGGGTGATGGCGGGTGGGGAACCTGCTCCATCTGGGGGATGACCAGATACCAAGGATTGAAGGTCTAGCTGAAATAATTTAGTAATGTTCCTTACTAACACTACATGTCATGGGAAGTGCACCAATAAACCCTGAAGAAGGGTCAGGGCTGGACTGAAGTCTCTGTCATGTCCCCTATTCAGAGCAGAAGAACCAGGCTCAGCCGGGAGACAGCATTGCGCAAAACCACATGAGTGAGCGGGTTTGGGCCGAGGGTCTGGCCATCTGTTCCTTTTGGTTCTCACTTTTCAAAGAACCCCAAACCATACTTGGGAGGGCTGTTCTTCTATTTCTGCTGCCCCATCGTCCTTCCCAAGGGAGGCAGAATCAGCAGTTGCTCCTTCCCAATGCAGCCAGGCTGCTCGGGACCTCCTCGGGTCAGCTAACCTAGGCTGCGGCCCAGACTCCTAGCACCTCCCAAGCCAGATTTGCACGTCATCTTCCCTTCTTGCATCTTTTTTTTAAAAAAATTTTTATTTATTTATTTATTTGAGAGCAACAGACACAGAGAGAAAGACAGATAGAGGGAGAGAGAGAATGGGCGCGCCAGGGGTTCCAGCCTCTGCAAACGAACTCCAGACGCGTGCGCCCCCTTGTGCATCTGGCTAACGTGGGACCTGGGGAACCGAGCCTCGAACCGGGGTCCTTAGGCTTCACAGGCAATCGCTTAACCGCTAAGCCATCTCTCCAGCCCCCCTTCTTGCATCTTAATGCTCACGCAGCCATGGTGAAGGCGCTTACTTGTGTCAGACACATCGCAAAGGCTGGATTTACATGTTCTCATTTAACTCTCACAAGACTCCCAGGGACTACATTTCCACTGCCGGGCCAGTGTCATAGCAAGTTCACCAAAGTACTAAGAGGTCAAATTATTTGTCCAAGGCTCTCAGTTCATAAACTGAGAAGCCAGCATTTAAAGCTGGCCTACCTGGCATCAGACTCTGTCCACACCCGCCATGCCATCCTGCCTCTTGTGCATGTTCCAGAAATGGGGGGATCTGTGTGTGGCCTGCCATGCTCCAGGTTTGTATTTCCATCTGGTTCCCAACCACCTGTCCAGGGATCCTGCGCAGCAGGTCCTGACCTGGATCGTTGGGGGAGGGCTGTGGCCGGTTGGGCATTCCCAAGAAAGAAAGCCTCCCTGCAGTGCCCAGCTGTCTCCCACACCTCTCCACACAGGTTGAGCCTGGCAGGGAAGTGGCATGGGCACTAAGGAGGACGAGGAGTTACCTTGTGAGAGAGGGTGCATGGAAGGAATGCTGGCTGCTCCTCGGCTCGACTTCCGAGGCCTTCTGCTCTGGGCCGGCCATGTCTGCAGCTGCTCTCCTCTGCCGGCCTCCTTCCAGGCCTCCTGGTCTTTAGCCCTCATTTTCATCTCTGTGCTTTTGCTCATCTAGTCCTCCCACTTCCTGTCCTTTCTTCTCTCTCTCTCTGCTGAACATGTAATTCATCCTTCACAGTTCCTGTCTTTCAGACTTACCTGCTTCTGCCCTCGCTCCTTTGGGGCCAAGGGCTCTGGGCTGGACAGCGGCGCACTGATCTTGCACACGTTAAGCTAAGGCACTGGGGCAGCTCTAGAAGACTGGGGCTGGTGCTAGGCTGACCCTCAAGGAAGGAGAGGTGAGACCGCACACAAAAGGTTGTGGGCATCAGGCAGTCAGACCAGGGCAAAATCTGTTGCCAGGTCACTAAACCAACTGGGCTACCTTGGGCAAAACCCAGGGCACTGGGGCTGCAGACCCTCTACGTGGAACAGTTGGAGGTTGACGCCAGTGACCACTGAACATCGCCTAGCTACAACATGGTGAGGTCTAAGAGTTCGCGCTTTCCCAGAAGACCAAGTTCTCCCTCCCCCTGCTTCCTCACTGCAGCCCAGCTGCTGTCCAGGGCATGGGTGAATTTTGGGGCAAGAGTCCTGTCACCAGATGGGTGGGAGCCCGGGAAGTGTGAGGAGCTTGTCCTGCTTATTCAGCACACTCTACCAGTGCTCATTCATTCGTTCATGCAATCATTCACTCAGAGCGTGGCAGCCTCACCCTCTTGGCATGGGCTCGGGGTGTCACTGCTGTGGGTTGTGCTTCTCCACCCCATGGGCAACATTTGCTGCCTCCTCTGCAGTCTCCTTTCCCTGGCTGTCAGCCCTGAGGGACCTATTGAGAGGAGACCCCCAGCTCCAGGCTGTATTGATACCCTGGTGCTGGCCATAGTGGGAAAGTGCTGTGCCAGAAAGGAGAGGCTGACAGAGAGGCTCGGGGGTGGATGCCAGAGGACTCCCACCCCAAGCCCCACCAGGGCCGACCCTCAGAACTACCCAGGATAAGCGACCTGGGCAGCTGCCAGAGGTTCAGACGCCTGAGCTGCATTGTGGGAGGACTCCATCCCTCGAGCCGCCGACTTCCAGGTGAGGACGCCGAGGCAGCTGGGGAGAGCGATGGAGCCTGGGGCGTGTGGGCTGCTGCTCCAAGTGTGGCCTTCTGACCAGCAGCACCAGCAGGGCCTTGTTAGACATGAAGTCTCCCAGGCTGCAGCCCAAGAACCCTGAGCCCAGCCCTGCATCTCAACAAGCTCCCCAGATGACTCAGACCCATCCAAGTCTGAGAGATGCTGATGCAGGCCACTGTTAGCTGCCGGGGAGAAGCCTCAGGACGCAGGAGCTGGACGGTGTGTGCAGGTTGGCAGGGCCACAGGTGACTCTGAACATCCTGGTTCATCAGTTTGGTGGTGGGGTGATGAGGTTTGACAGCGAGACCCCTTCTCAGTAGATGTCGTCTGCTTTCGTCCAATGGCTCAGACCCAAAGCTGTGAGGTCGTCCTGGGTGCTTTTCCTCACACAGCAACAAATCTTTTCATCATGCCTAAAACACCCAGTCCTCAACGGCACCCACTACCCCAACCGCCCTGGCCAAAGCCGCTACCTTCTTGACTGTAGACTTATTGCCAAGGCCTTCCATGCTCCCCACCTCGGCCCTGGCTGCCCCGCCCTGCCCACGCCCCTTCTCTGCAGGACAGCAGCAAGGTCACCCTGACAGGTTGGTAGACTCCATTAGCCCTCTGCTCTGTCTCACTCAGGTTTCGAGTCTCCCTCAGAGGAGAAACCCAAGTCCTCCCGGGGGCTGTAAGGGCCACAAAGTGCCCCTTCCCCGTCAGGTTCCACTCACTGCTCTGGTCACTCACCTGGCTTCCGTCTGTGCTCCTGCCTCAGGCCTACCCTCTTGTTGGCCCTCTAGTGCAGACAGCCCCCCTTCCGGTCTCTGCTCAGGTGCCATCCTCTCAGATTGCACCTCCCCCAGACTGCAGACCTTACCCTCTTTCAGGCGTCACTGTTCTCTTTGGCAATTATCAGCATCAACACATCCATGTATTTTCTTCATTTTGTCTAGCTTCTTGTCGGCTCTTCTAGCATGTGAGTTCCCTGAAGTCAGGAAAGTCTACTTCTTTCATCAGTTGTGCTATCCCCGGAACAAGGTGGGGATACATATGTATTGATTAAAGGTCAGGTAAGATGGCTGTGGTGGCGAGTTCCTGTAGGCCCAGTGCTTAGAGGCAAAGGCAGGAGATCTCCAGTTCAAAGCCTGTCTGGGCTATACAGTAATATACTGCCTCAAAACAAGCTTGGCGAATGGAAAGGCGAAGGTCAGGGTTAGAGAGATGACCTTAGAGGAAAACCCTTGTCGCACGAGCCCGAGCCGAGTTCAGACCCAGGAGCCTTGTAAATGCTGAGCACAGCAGCAAGTACCGGTGGTCCCAGTGCGGGCGGGTGGGGACAGAGTCCCTGGGGCTCACTGACCAGCCAGTCCAGCTGAACTAGCAAGGTCAGGGTTCAGCAAGAGGTTTGGCCTCAAAGAATAAGGAGGAAAGCTATTAAATAAGATGCCCAATGTCAAGTCTCTGTGTGTATACATGTATATGTACCCGTGCATGCATACAAACACACATACCATGCACACATATACACACGTGTGCAGTGCACACTCACACACATCTGAAAAGAGGTGGGGTGATGGGTGCCGTGCCTTGGAACCCATCCTTGGCTGATGTCTTCCTGCCTTGCTTCGCCTGGGAAACGCCTCCACCCAGCTTGAGCTTGAGTGATGAGCAGGCGCAGGGCGGTCAGCCCTACAGCTGCCTCAGTGCCCCAGTCAGGCAGGGGGCCCGTGACACTGTAGGCATTCAGGGCCACTTGAAGGTGTTCACATTGTGTCCCTGATATGGGGAGCTATTTACCTAAAATGGGGTGCTTAGGAATAATCCTTGAACCTCAAGCTCTGAGTTCATGTCTATTAACCAAAGAATTGGCAATCCAGACTAAAGAGAATGGTTTATATTTTTTAATTTTTTTTCAATTTTTATCATTATTATTATGGTTTTTTGAGGTAGGGTCTTACTGTGGTCCGGGTTGACCTGGAATTCACTATGTAGTCTCAGGGTGGCCTTGAATTCACGGCGATCCTCCTGCCTCTGCCTCCTGAGTGCTGGGATTGTCACGCCCCGCTAGAGAGAGATTTTTAAGTCACCACAGTATTTGAACATAACCGGGACGTGAGGGACAGAAGAGGGCTGAGGGCTGAGGGGCTGAGGAGAGAAAGTGGCAGGAAGGGGGAGAACGCACCGTGTGGTCTGAGAGCCCACGTAGAGGAATATAGACCTTGGATTCAAAAAAATGTGAGACGGCACTTAAGAAAAGTGCGCACTTCCAAAGAGATTAAAAAGTAAAAAGAATTAAAAAAAGTGTCCCTTACCACCTGGTGCCAGGGTGGAAGAGAGAATCTGACCAGCGGAAAACCCCAGGCGTGTGCTTGTGCGCAGCTCGAGGGCCAGAGATGAGGAGAATAAAAGAGCAGTTTCTCCAGGAGCTCAGCTTGGAGCCTGTGCTCCAGAAGTAACTGGCACACCTGCGCCAGGTGTACCGACCAATTGGCTGGGATCAGCGGAGGAATCTCCCCACCTGGGCAGGGTCGAGTGCTGGAGAGAGCTGAGTCCCTGAGACTGGCAGACACTGAGTCCTGCAGCTGCAGCAGGCGGGATGAGCTGAGACAGGTGTGGTGAGGGCGTGATGTAAGCGGCCCTGCCCCTGTCTGACTACCTAAAAAAGACAAGCTATGTGTCTAACCTGGCCCCTTACATCCCATTATCTCCTAACTTTGGTTTCATATTGCATCAACCTGGCCATTCCCAGCTAGAACTTGGAGGCCAATCCATGAGTGTCCTAAACCAACGTGTACAAGTTCCAAGGACCCAAAGTCTGACTTCTCTGGGATTTTCTTTCCCTGAAGGCCAGCCAGTTCTCTTTAAAAAAAATTATTTATTTATTTGAGAGCGAGAGAGTGAAAGAGAGAGAGAGAGAGAGAGAGAGAGAGGGAGAGGGAGAGAGAGAGAGAGAATGGGCGTGCCAGGGCCTCCAGCCACTGCAAATGAACTCCAGATGCGTGCGCCCCTTGTGCATCTGGCTAACGTGGGTCCTGGGGAATCGAGCCTCAAACCCGGGTTCTTAGGCTTCACAGGCAACTGCTCAACCACTAAGCCATCGCTCCAGCCCAGCCAGTTCTTTGTCTGTTTTCCCTGCCCATCCTCCCCGTCCCTTCTCATTCTCCTCTTTGCCCTGTCAACGTGTTTGTGGGAAGCTCTAGGTATTAGTCACTGTGTTTCAAAACAGATTCTTCTTCTCAAAGGCCTAGGAAGGATGGTTTTTTTTTTTTTAATTTATTTTTTGTTCATTTTTTATTTATTTATTTGAGAGCGACGGACACAGAGAGAAAGACAGATAGAGGGAGAGAGAGAGAATGGGCGCGCCAGGGCTTCCAGCCTCTACAAACGAACTCCAGACGCGTGCGCCCCCTTGTGCATCTGGCTAACGTGGGACCTGGGGAACCGAGCCTCGAACCGGGGTCCATAGGCTTCACAGGCAAGCGCTTAACCGCTAAGCCATCTCTCCAGCCCGAAGGATGTTTTTTATCCCTAATTCCTCTACTTGGATCCTCAGTCATACATTTAGTTTAGGGGGGAAAAAGTAATTTTAGACCAGGTGTGGTGGTGCACACCTTTAATCCCAGCACTCAGGAGGCAGAGGTAGGAGGATGGCCATGAGTTCGAGGCCACCCTGAGACTACATTGTGAATTCCAGGTCAGCCTGGGCTAGAGTGAGACCCTACCTCAAAAAAATTTTTTGAATGTGTGTGTGATGGGGGACTCCTTCCCTCTTATGCAATTCTTGCTTATTGTCCCTGGCAATATGACCCAGAGCCCCTATCTCTCCTCAGAGCAAACCCTTTTGAAGAAGCCTGAGTTCGAATCACAGCCTCACCGCTTTCCAGCTGTGTGACCTTGGACAAGTTCCCTAACCCATCTGTGCCTCAAGAGAAAGATATTAATAGCACCTGACTCATAGGGAAGTCAAGAGGATTAAATGTGTTAAGCATTCAGCCCAGAACCTGGAACACAATCAGTGTTTAATTACTGTGGGTTCCATTCTCTTCTTTTCAGCAGTGTGTGGCCTTAGAAGACCCAAACCCTCACCTGTGCCCCACCTGCTTCCTTCCTTCAGTTCCCAACACGCCGCAATACCCCTTCCAGTGGCCACTTTCCTGTCCTGGCCCCCGGGGCACCTTCTTTCAGTCTGTCTCCCAGAGGCCAGATTTCAAGGATGTCACCCCCTGAGAGATAGGCATGGATTTTCTCTTTATTCCCCTGTGGTGCCCCCATCTATTGGGCAGGTTGTACCCCGTCTGAGTCATAGTGCCCCGATCTGTTGCAATGGACCACTTGGTCCCAGCTCTTCTTCGTGGGGTATGAGAGACGGACGACAGAACTTCTGCCTTCTGGGTGAGAGGAAGGGAAAGCAGCTGACATCAGACGCTGGCCCAGAGCCAAACTCAGTGACCTGGGATGCTGACAAGTGTGCCAATGTGGCGGGCCTGGTGGACAGGGGGGCATGTCACGGCGTTCTGGTTTCTGTCAGGTTAAGGCAGGGGTTTCCTGCTCTTCCATGGACCTCAGAGCTGCAGAATCATGGGGTCAGTGCTGAGGGCTCCTGTCGGTGCCAATGGACAGTGTCCACTCTCAGGCCGGGCTACTCCGCCAACCTGACGCCAGGCTGGGTGGGGACAGCTAATATTAGCAGGGCCACCCTGGACAGCTGAGCTCGGGGGCCTCGAGAGCCAGCTTCACTGTGCCCAGGCCAGAGGCCACACTGCCTGTGTCACGGTAGCCGCGCTGAGCTTCCTCCAGCCTTTGCAGGGCCTTGCTTACCCCGTCCATCCCGGCCCTGCCCAGATGCCTCCCTGATGGCCAGCCAGCTTTGCCCTGCCCTGCTCCATGTCCCATGGCGTCCTCACCTTCCCTTTCCTCCCCCGCCGTGGCACAAGAAGGAACCCCTTCTCCTGCACCCCTGCCTACGCCGAGTGTGTTCCAAGGCTGCTGTCAGCACTCATCCATGCGTTCATTCACGAATTCATCCCGCAGATACGAGCACCTACTGTGTGGCGGGCCCCACTGTAGAGCTGGAAACCAAGCCAAGAACAAAATGGAAACTCTTGTCCCCGAGCCTGACAGTGCACTGCAGGGGGAATGCGAAGAAGCAGTCAGTATGCTTGGACGTGTGGTGCGGCTGAGGGCGACAGGTGCCACGAAGGCAGCAGTTCTATTTATTTATTTGACAGAGAAAGAGGGAGGGAGAGAGAGAGAGAATGGGCGCGCCAGGGCCTCCAGCCACCGGAGACGAATTCCAGAGTTCGCCCCCTTGTGCATCTGGCTAACGTGGGTCCTGGGAATCAAACCTGGGTTCTTCAGCTCCACAGGCAAACGCCTTAACTGCTAAGCCATCCCTCCAGCCCACGGTAGCCGTTGTAACTAGTGTGGGGGTGGAGAAGGTGAGGGAGGGAGGGAGCCTCGTGATACCTGGGCAGCAAAGGAAATGCGACGTGCAGGAAGCCCTGCACAGGGGCAGCAAGAACACATGGGCCAGCGGGCTGCTGACGGTGGGTCTGCCCCCAGCGTAGTCCAAGAGCCCAGCCTCCTCACGCTCGCACTGTCCTCCACGGCCACAGGCTGGCCCACTGTGCAGCGGGTCCCCGCGTGACGCTGCAAGTGCCCCCCCTTCTCTCGAAGGCTGGCCTCCTGACTGCACCAGGCTGGGGGTGAGCTTTCTCCTGAACGGGCTGAGAGGCCAGAGCACAGCTGGTGAGGGACCCTGGCCTGCAAAGCTCACGCTGCCTCTTCCAGTCACACAGCTGGTCCTCCTAGCCAGGGAAGGGGTTTGGGCCACACTTCAGCAGACAGGCTGGCCCGGCCTGGCTCTGCAGGCTAGTAGCTGTGTGACCTCTGCAGCTCTCAGCCTCCTCCGCTGTCCAGGGTGACCAGGTCCTTGGGCAAAGGGCTGCGGTGGCTTCTCTGGAGGAAGACACAGAAAGCTGCTCCGTGTGTCCGTGGCCCGCGTGGCGGGCGCGAGCTTTGACATTGTGACCATTCTTGCTGTTTCTCAGGACGTCTTTACAGACACTGGCCTGGAAGGTTCTGAGAACATGGCCTAAAGTCTACAAGTGAAATTGTTATAATTGGGAAATGTTGATGGGGACCCAGGCCTGCCTTGTGGTTCTCCGGGACTTTCTCTGCAGGTGGCAGAACCTTGTCATCAGGTCATGGTTGTGAACATCCTTCAGAGCAAGCTTCCCGCCAGGGCCAGCATCTCACCCGTCAGAGATCAATGTTTCATGTTCCACCTCAGGGGCCTCTGAGCAGCTGTAAGGAACACAGCCACCCGCTGGGCCACCAGGAGCCAGTCAGAGCCTGGGGCAAAGCCTGTGGCTGAGGTCCACTGAGGGGGGTCCTCGTGCAGAGCACTTTCCCATGGAGCTATGGTGGGTGTTCCTACTTGACCCCTGGCCAGCCCATGCACCCAGGACCCAACCTTTGTCTTTCCAGAAATCCATGCTTTTTTTGTTTTGGTTTTTCAAGGTAGGGTCTCACTCTAGCTCAGGCTGACCTGGAATTCACTCTGTAGTCTCAGGGTGGCCTCAAACTCATGGCGATCCTCCTACCTCTGCCTCCCAAATGCTGGGATTAAAGGCGTGCGCTACCATGCCCAGCTCCATGCTTTTAGCTATGAAGTATACATAGTTACATTGGAGAATCCAGAGAGGACTTGAGGAAGAAAATAGGGTTCTGCGTTGGGCTGTGTATGTGAAGGGGCCACCGTCTCCCTAGCCGGGAGCTCTGGTGGGGGGGGGCAGCACAAAGGAGAAGGCTCAGGCATTTGAATCTGAGCAGGACTGGGCTCTCACCTTCCCTGGGGCTCGGTATGGAGTCTGGCCAACAACATCTCGCTGGGTCTGTTTCTTCACATACAAAATAAAGATAACAGTTGATATGTCACGATGGGTGGGGTGAGTCTCCAAGGGGAAGAGCCCCCTGCTTAGTACCTAGCACTTTTATTTATTTGTTTGAGAGAGAGAAAAAGCAGAGAGAGAGAGAGAGACGGGGGGGGGGAGAATGGGCACGCCAGGACCTCCAGCCACTGCAAACAAACTCCAAATGCATGCGCATAATTGTACATCTGGCTTACATGGGTCCTAGAGAGTTGAACCCGGGATCATTCGGCTTTGCAGGCAAATGCCTTAACCACCAAGCCAACTCTCCAGCCCGGGAAGGCACTTTTCAAGGGCAGGATCTGGCACCATTCCCATCAACGTCCTGCACTCATATTCCCCAGGGTAAAGTGAGGCCCTGGCCGAGCCACAGTTATGCACAGGGCAGTTGTGGGAGCCTCGTCTGGTGGCCCCGCAGCCCCAGGGTCATGAACCACCATCACTGATGATATATTTAACAGCACAAAGGTCAGAAATGCCAGGCGCTGGCTTCCCTTCTGGGTGGCAGGAATTGTGTCTCTTGAGGCCGGGCTGTCACCAGGCAGATACATATTTTTTCTGTTTGGCAGTCTGGAGATTTGAGCGCAAGCCTCAGAACTAAAGCATGGTGGTTTGCATGGGCCTGTCGAGGCTTCATGTGCCCACGACCCTCTGTAAAGTCTGATGGGCTTCCTTGGAAATCCCACCCTCCTTGTTCTTACAGGCCGCCCACCTGCAGCCTTCAGGCTCAGCCTGTCCTCGTGCTCACGCCATCCGCCTTTGCTTTCCGTTTCCTGTACCGAGAGTGTCTTCGTTTCCCTCCTGCATGTGTGAAGCGGACAGCGGACATCTTGGGAAGCCAGCTTTGATGGTCCCTCCCTTAGAGAGCCGTTTCTAAGCCCCCCCCCCCAGAAGCCTGCTCTGTCCTTTGTGCTTTCCGAACAGATATTTCAATAGATGGTTGCTAAAATGTTCCTGTGAGGTGTGAGGATGACATACACTATCCGTCTTATTGATGTTGGAAAAATAAGCAGTGATCCCTAGAGATTAATGTCTAAACTATCTAGTTCATAAGCAGTTGAAGAAAGATTAGCTCCCAGGTCTTCTGTTGAAGTGAAGAAGTAAGATAGAGCTGTGTCCGTGTTTCTTCTTGCTCTGGAAGTTAGTAGCTCTGTGGTCAAGAGTGACATGTTGGGTGGATAGATGAGTGACAGGCAGGTGGAAAAACGGATGCATGATGATTATGCAGCTGCGTGGGCATGGGTGCACGGAAGGAAGGAAGGGCATGCTGATGGCTGGAAGAGCAGCTGGGTAGGAACCAAGTGGATAGATCTATGCATGCAAGCATGGATGGATGGATGGATGGATGGAAGGATGGATGGTGTTGCAGTCCAGTTCACATTGCTGGTAGAAATCACCCAACCAAGAGCAGCTTCTGGAAAAAAGATTTATTTTGGCTTACAGGCTCAAGGGGAAGCTCCACAATGGCAGGGGAAAACGATGGCATGAGCAGAGGGTGGACATCACCCCCTGGCCAACAGAAGGTGGACTACAGCAACAGGAGGGTGTGCCAAACACTGGCATGGGGAACCTGGCTATAAAGCCCTTAAGCCCACCCCCAACAATACACTCCCTCCAAGAGGCATTAATTCCCAAATATCCATCAGCTGGGAACCTAGCATTCAGAACACCTAAGTTTATGGGGGACACCTGAATCAAACCACCACAGATGGGTAGGTGGGTGGATGGATGGATAGATGGAAGGATGTATAGATGGATGGAAGGATGGATGGATGGGACTATTTGGCCTTCAGGGTTGGAGAGGAAGTGCCACCTTTCCTCACATAGAAGCATCCCTGAAGACAGGACTTGGGAGCTTGGACACTTGGGTGGAGCAATCCAGCACACAGGTGGGATTGCCAGAGGCAGGATTGTAAGTGGAATGAGAAAGGTAGGAGCTGGGGCCCAGGACTGTTCTGAAGGGATGGCGAGAGGCCCTGATGGAGGAGAGGAAGCCAGGACCAGGCTGGGGACAGCTTGCACGCAGGGCCCCCTGACAGGGGACAGCGGGCTTTCCCCAGACTCATCTCTCCCTTGCAGCCACTGGAGGGCAGTCCATGAGTGAGAGGTTGTCCCAGGGACCCTCGGCCACGCTGAGCATACTTTGTGGTTTCACCTGCTCAGTGGGGAAAAGGGCATTTCCTTCACCAGGTCCGTAGCCTCGGTGCGCAGTAGTGCGGGCAAGGGTGTGCTCCCAGAGGCCGGGCAGGGGACACAGCTCCAGGGAGCTTTCCTTGGAGCCTCACAGACCTTGGCTCCATCAGAAAAAGACCCACCATCTTCCTGCTGCCTTTGTTGCCCCCTGCCCTAAGACTTCAGCCATGTCTCCCCAGCTTTAATCCAGTGGCCTAGCAAAAGCAGTAATGGGCTTGGGCCTGGATGGCCACGTGGTCGAGCTTGGAAGGACCTGGATGAAGGCTTCGGTGCTGCAGCCTGAACCATGCTCTTCCAGCTAGAGCTAGGGAACTTCATTTGCACAAAGCACAGAGCTGTGAGCTTAGTCACCCCCCCATCCAGCCCTGCTCTGGCATTGCCTAGCTCCAGGCGGCCCCCCCCCCCCACATACACTGGCCTCAGCGATCTCCCTGGGAAACCAGGTCCCAGTGAGCGCCTGGTGCGCAGCAAACTGCTCATTACAGTCACGGCTGCCGCTAACTATAGCTCCCGCGCACACGAGACCAAGATGACAAGGGAAAGTCTTTTCATACAAAAGCCCCACATGCAGACGCTCAGACATCTGCACACACATGCTCCTGCACAACAGTAGCCTTGCACACACAGACACATACTTGCACCAACACAAAGCATCCTTGTCCACTCATTCTCTTGTTCATTCACTAAATGTTGTGTGGGGTGGGCGGGGGTAGGAGTGTTGTTAAGAGCTGGACAAAACTAGCTTCCCAGTTCTGACCGTGTCACTGCCTGGTTGCATGGCCGTGGACAAGTTACTTACCTTCCCTGTAAAATTGAGGTGACCACAGCGTGGACCTCAGAGTTGGGACACAAAAGTACTTAGTATGGGTCTGGCTCAGGATGTGTGAGAACATAGTAGGTGTCACCATCATCACTATTAAGTGCCTGCTATGTGCCTGGCTCCCTTGAGCATATTATCTAAGACTATCACTGCTGAAGGGAGTTGTGAAGGTTGACAATGTCTGTTGCGTAATATATGCTTAGTAGATGTTTTATGATTGAACGAATGAATGAATGCTGCATTGAAGGGTGGCCCGTTGTCCTTAGAACATTTCCTCCCAGGAGGAACCCATTTGCACTTTTCTTTCTCAAGCCAAACAGTCCACAGGAAGTGGCTGGAGCCCAGGCAACCAGAGTGAGCCAGCCTAGCAAGTGGATGGTGCCTGGTTTAGCTGCAGCCCGTGGATGCTGGATCCCAGGCCCACTCCCACCACAGCCCTGGGCCTGGCTTGGGCAAACACAGGAGTCCTTTAGCCTCAGGCAGAGCTTGGCTGGCCATCGGGTAGGCAGAAGCCTCTCATGCCTGCCGGGCGTGAGGCAGGCGTGTGTTTACTGAGGAAGGGTCTTGGGTACAGGCTGGATACAAAACAAGCGTCAGGCTTTAGAGGCCCTACTGCTGCTCTCAACCTTTGAATAGAGCAGCTGCTAAACTGCCTGGACAGTCTCCTCCCATCACACCTCCTCAAAAAGAAAGTGACATTTCCTGGTGCTTTTTAAAGCCCAGACTGGCTGGGCCAGGCCTGGTGTTGGGTGGGGAGGGCGTGGGTGACGCTGGGAGTCATACAGCCATGGGTCTCCTCACCTTGAGTGATCTCGGGATGCTGGGAATAGACATGGCCTCATCTCCTTGTTGTGCATCCCACATTCTTATCCCCATGCCCAGATTCCAGAGTCTCCACTCGGCCTCCGGCCTCCTGGCTTTGCACTGTAGACAGGACCTGGGCGACACCATGACCACCTTCCATTAGCCAGTCTTCTTGCTGAAAATGAACCCTGGTGGCCTGTGTCCACTCTCCATGGATGACATGTGTCACGTTTGTAGCTGATGGCCATTCAGGTTGCTGTGCACCAGCTGTCCCCATTGTCATGGAGATGAGAGGGACTGTGCCCTCTGCCAGTGTCCGTGAGTCTGCTGTCAGCAGATGCTCCGGTTCTCAGCATGGACATGGGTCTGCTTTCAGTTACTGTGCCCATTGGCAATCGAATGGGCAATCTGGGAAGGGCCTGAGTGTGCCAGTTGCCAATAGCATAGCTAAATGGTTAGTGACGGTGGACCGTTTAGTCACAGAATTGTGGGGACTATCCTTTTTCCAGCTTGGGGGTAGATGCACATCAGTGTGGCCAACACCAATGCAGCTGCACGTCAGCAATCAGCAGCCATGTTTAGCACCAGTGGCAGTGTAGATGCAGACGCTGTAGCCGTGGACCAATTACTGCGTGCTGGAAAAGGCTCGTTTCCTACGGAGGCTGCCGGGAGATACTACCCACCCTGTACACAGGGTTGAAAACACAAACCAGGATGTAGGCCCGGTAACCTCTATGCAGTGGGAAGCTGAGTTAATGCTTCCCTGTGTTCCTGGTTCCGAGGAAGGGCCCTCCCTTCTGCTCATAGGAGAATTTGGCTGGCCCTCCACAGAGTCAACCACCTAGGACATTCTTGCATCCTCATGAAAGCTAAGTCCACTAGCGTGTGAAAATGGCTAATATTCATCCAAGTGGATGTCTAACGTGGGTGAACGTTACTGTATGCAAATTATACCTCAGTGAAGCTGTGGAGAGTTAGTGTGTTAAAGGATGGTGTGCTCTATGGGAGAAAGAAGAAGGAAATTCAGGTTACTGGGGAAGCTGGTTGAAGTTTGAGCCAGGATGGTCACAGGAGGTCTCTTGGGATGGGTGAGGGAATGAGCCACAGGGATGCTGGGGGAAGGGCCACTGAGGGAGGCCCTAAAGCAGGCATGTGTACTGCATGTTTGAGCAGAACATCTTAGGGTGCAGATGTGGCAGAAGGGCGTGAAGCAGACCACTAGAGAATGAAGGCGGGGGAGGGGCGCGGGTGGCAGTCTGGCTCAAGCAGGCTTCTCCAAGGAAAACGGGAGCCCCTGCAGAGTTTAAGCAGAGAAATGACACAATGGGATGCATGCATGAAAATTGGATCATCTGGCTGCTGTGTTGACAGTAGTCCCAGAGTACCCAGGGATTTGTGGAAACCAGAGACCATGGCTATGACTGGGTGAGGGGAGACGATGGCAAGGAGCTGGGCGGAAGCAGCGGGAGTGGAGAGGGCTCAGAATCGGATTTGGTTTCAAGCAGAGTAACCAAGGTTTCCTTACAGACCCAGTGCAAGGTGTGGCACAGAGGGAGGTGTCAAGGATGACTACAAGGTTTCTGGCTAGAATGTCCTGGAAGAATGGAAATGCAGAGGGCTGCAGCAGTTGTGGGTACTCAGGAGTTTAGCCGGCATGCTGAATTTGGCTTAGGTACTTGAAAGCCGCCTTGGGATGCCATGGAGGTGGGCCCAGGAGAGCGGGCCTGGGGAAGCACCTGGGAGTGTGCTGCTCCGTGCTCTTTGGATGGGAGACAGATCAGAAAGAAACGGAGCAAGGCGCTGAAGGGGCTGGAGCAGAGAGCAGGGCGACATTCAGAATGCCCTGCAAGGAGAGGCCGGGCGCAGAGGCTGACAAAGGACTTAGGTGGTGTAGCTGAGGAGGTGTGAAGACAGTGAAGAGGTTGCCGGGTCCTGGGAATGAAGCGGCTGAACCAAGTGGTCAGTGTCATCAGCCGTGGCTGGGAGCGCAGGGGCCTAGGGGAGAACTGGTGCTGCTCTTTGCCAGGTCGCTCTTCCACACGGCCATTCCCTGGCTGACGCATTCACCCTGTCCCCAACCTGTACTCCTTGTCACTTCTTGGGCAAGCCTTGGACCCCAAAGCTTGTGAAAGACCTATCAGATGTTTTCTAGTGCCTCCTCACAGTCCTTGTCACCACATATAGGTGCATATTTCCTTATATATGTCTGGGGGCAATGAAGACTGGCCTCAGTATGTGTGTGGGGTTCACGTGATGCAAACATGCGGTAAATGGGAGAAGCCCGCATCATTGTGTGTGTGTGTGTGTGTGCACGCTTGTGAGCCACTGTGAGCATGAGGAGGTCCTCCATCTTGCTTTAAACAGTGGCTCCTGTTTGCTGCTGAGGACACCAGACTTGCCGGCCTGTGAGCATTGGGGTTCTCCTGAATCCAGCTCCCATTGCTACAGACACTTGGGAATCACAGACCTTGTGTCACCTTGTCTGGCTTTCCGTGGATTCTGAGGATCTGAAAATCTGGTGGTCAGGCTTGAGCAGACAAGTGCTTTAAGTGCTAAGCCATCTCTCATGAACCAGTCCTCATTGGGACATATCTATGATGACTGTGCCATGTGGCTATCCATGTCCACCAGGCTGCTTGAATGGACTTATGGGAGGCAGTGAAGAACCTGGATGTGGCACAGGGTGGCCCTGACCCTACAAGAACTCTGAGACCTTGGTCAAGATCCCACTTTTCATCTGAAGGAAGTGCCTCACTGGGCTGGTGTAGATTCCCATGTTGTGGTGTGGAAAGTACCAGAAGCAGGGGCTGCTTGAGATAGGTGAGGTGATGCATTTCATCTTGTTCCCAGAGCTGGGCTAGAAATTCATAGGCAGCTCCTGCTCAGCTCCCCACTCAGCCTGTGACCTTGTATGTCCTCTGAGCCCCAACATGGAAACACTGTGTGTGGGGACGCCGGGTCTCCATCCCTCCAAGGGCCACACCCATGCGGACGAGAGGCCCGCAGTGCTGAGCCTTGGGCATGCCTGGCATCGTCTGCAGGATGCAGGCCGTGAGGGCTGTGTCTTTAGCACTGCTGAAACCCGCACTTGTTCAGAGTCTGTTGTTATCAGGTAGGTGGCAGTAAACAAATTTGGGGGGAAAACATAAATGGAGCATGCGGGGCAGCCCCCTGTACCATATTTTCAATAAAACAAAAGCCCAAGTGTTGGGTCAGAATTCTGTGAGAAAAGTTGTCACCAGACTCTTGTGATGTCACCAATAGGAAACTGGTGATCTTTGAGCTTCTCTGGGTATTCGAATTCCTCTTTGGACCAAGGGCAGGCCTAGGGTCCCTGGCATTTCTTCCACAACCCTCCTGAAGTGTGTTATCATTGTTCCCTTTTTGCTTAAGGGGAGGGGATTGGTGCGCCAGGGCCTCCAGCCACTGCAGTGAAACTCCAGGTGCGTGCACCACCTTGTGCACTTGTGCGACCTTGTGCATGTGTCACCTTGTGCATCTGGCTTACATGGGATCTGGGGAGTCAAACATGGGTCCTTAGGCTTGCAGGCAAGTGCCTTAACTGCTAAGCCATCTCTCCAGCCCGTCATTGTTCCATTTAAAGGACTGTGGGACTGGAAGAGGGCGACAGGACACAGTCTAAGTGAAGCAGAGCTCCGTCTCTGGTCATCCTGAGAGCTCTGTGGCAGCTCTTGTCCCTGGCTGTGCCTTGATCTCTCCATTTCTGCCTTTGGGGTGGCTTTTCCTCAAAAACTTTTGCAGGCCCACTCGGTCTCAGTGTCCTGCTTTCATAAGTTCAAGATGGCACCAATAAGACATACCATTAGTTCAGTGTCATGCCAGTGACGTTATGGGAAGAGATGCTACTGCTTTACAGACGATGCGTGTTGTGTTATAATTCGCTGTGCAAACAATGTGCATTTTGTGTTGAAAACCTGTGGACACCTCTGCCAGCTCTAGCACCTTTTCTAGAGCCCAGCTGTCTTTATGGCCTGGTCCTGACACAACCTTCATCTAGGCCTGTGAGTGAGTTAGTGACGGGAGGGCCTGCCTGAGGTCTGAGCTCCACGAGGCTGACCACTGCCTCCTGTGACCCTCGCCAGACTCCAGGGTGACAGTGTCGTGTGTGGTGGTGGTGATGGGGGCTAGTGGCTGGCACACTGTGACTCGCACACAGCCCTGCCTTCCTTAGAGGACTTGTCCTCACTCCCACCCTGCCTAGTCTCTTTATCTTTGGGCTGGTATGTGAGTGACCATTTCTAGCATGGGAAGGGTTCAGGGCCCTGGTTCAAGTCTTCTCAGGAGAAACTCAGGGTGCCCAGCTAGACTGAGGTCCTCAGGAGACACTCTGTCTATGTGCACACACACCTAAATACACACACACACAGAAACCCGCCCAAACACACATACACACACTTATTCTGAATTCCTGACCTCCCCTCATGCATGCAAACATCACAGATCACAAACACCCCGATATGTGCACACTCATGCATACAGCACACCTCATACGTGGCTCTTTGCATATACACACAAGACACACACACCCACACCTCGTCCATGTCTTCCTCTCCCACAGGACACCCTGCTCCAACTCACATGACCTGCACCACACAAAGCCACCACTGAGAACATAGGCCTAGGCCCAGAGCCAGGTCACACACACCCATTATGCCCACACCAGCTCCTCAGTTACACGGTGCCCCCAGGATACCCTCCTCCCCTGCACCTACTTTCCCCACCAGGCTCCTCTGCGCACACATGCACCGTGCAGCGACTCCCTGGCTCTCACCACGGAGGAGCCCTGTGGGGAGCTCCTTCCGCCCACTGCTCCTTGAACAGGTGCAGCAAGTGAGTGGGGAGCTGTAGTTGGACCCACACAGGGCACTCATGCTCTTGGGTGCTATGGTGGAAGCCATTCCCAGTTCTCACCCCCCCAAACCCCACAGCCCTGGCCAGTCCACTGCACGGTGGGTGTGCCCAACCAGGGACGTCCAGACAAGCCTAATTCAGTTTCCAAACTCGACTCAACTGACAATTTATTTAAGACAATTGACTCTCCTGTCTGCTTTGCATCATTGGCCCTGAGTAGATGGGCACGTGCTGCACCCCTCCTGGGCAGATCGCATTAGGTAGAACACGGACCTACAGCCTCTGGGGCCCTGGAGCTGATCTGGACCAGGGTGCCCCTGACTGGCCATTATATGCCCCCAACTGCCTGCAACCTTCCTCTGCCTCACAGTCCTCAGAAGGGACCAGGCCCAGCCTTCGTTCTCACCATGATGGAGTCCGTAGAGAGCAGTGGTTTGTCAAGGTCACAGCAAGGGAGTGGTCTGACCAGATGCTCGTCCCTGCTCCGTGTTACAACTCTTGCCCCATTGCTGAGACCCCGACTGTAAGAACACGGATCCCCATGGTGAACTCCTGAATAGCTCTGAAAGGAAAACACAGTATTTGAAAGATGACTGTGGCATAAATAATTCATAAATGAAAGTCAGAGCGCACATTGGTCACTTTAATAGATAGTAAATTGTCTCTATGATTTATGTTTTGGGGGGTGGGGTTATGATAAAAATAACTTGGTGATTTATAAAACATCTTCTTAAGTCAACAGATCGTTAGTAGGTTTGTCTGACTTTACAGCCAACAGCCTCACCATCCTTGTTGCCATAGAAATGGGATGCCTCGCTCTGTTTCCATGGCTACCATTTCTAGAACACAATTGGTGGCTCTTATGGTTTGTGATTTGGTTCTGGAAAAAAATAAAGAGGCAGGAACAACCAGCTTGGGTGTATGCCACATTGTCAAGCCATCGCCCCTGCACGGTCCTGCGTTTCCCTGGGCTGGCCAGGTGGGGTGACAACAGCACTGTCCCCTGGCTGGCTGACTTAACTCCTTTTGCCTCCAATTAGACTGGGAGCCCCAGAGGGACCAGACTCACAGCCAACCTGGTCCTGGGCATACTGGGGTTACTTTGCTACAAAGGCTGGCCTTGAGAAAGGCCGGAGGCCTGACAGGTGACAAGATATCAGGAAGCCAAATGATGCTGAGCAGGGCTTCGGGTACGAGAGGCAGGCTGCAGGTGGTAGGGACGGCTGAGGGGCAAAGGCTGGGCAGCCGGCAGGGAGAGTCACCCCCCCCCCCCCCAGAGGGGACAGAATGGGCAAAGGGCGGGCTAAGGGCCAGAGGCGGGGCAGCTGGACACAGGGCCTGGGGTCTGCATATACTCACAGTGAGGTTACGATGGGGTTTTCCCGCTGCACCACCAGCCATGTGCTTAGGGGGTATGCATGAGACATGCGTGCATACGGTGCCCGAGGCTGGCGGGGCGTACTGATGTGTCTCTGTGAGCTACCGGGTTCTCCGTGTGAGGTCCGGGGGCTGTGCTGTGGCTAGTGCCCATGCACGCCATGTCTGAGCTCCGGGCACAGGTGAGTGGTATACTCTGGGTCATTGTGTCTCTGGGTGACTATTTCATTTCTGAGCAACTGGGGATTAGGAGGCAGACAGGTTATGGGAAGGGTCCCCTGAACATTTTCTCTTTGCTGTGGATGTTACCCTGGGCCTGCCAGCCAGGGGTCCCTGATTCTATGTCTTACCCCACCCTTTGGCTGAGTTCTGTGACTACGGCGAGGTCTTCCCTCCCAGGTCTCAGCAAGGAGGGATGTAGGCTAGACCACCCAAGGCTTCACCGAGTCTTCCTAAAGGGACTGTTCCTGCCCCAGGTGCCACCAACCTGTGGGCACCAAGACCTGTGGCTGACTCAGGAGTGGTCGGGCTCCCGTATAGTTGTGTCTAGTTGCTCCTGCCCGCTGTCAGTCACAGGCACGGCACAGCCCACCTGTAGGGGGTCTGGGCAGTGAGTGTCATGCTCAAGGTGGAAGCTCAGACCTGACTTGGCGCTGGCTGCCTGGTGGGCAGGGTTGGGGAGGTGGGTGGTGAAAGAGCTCAAAGTCCAGATCTGGGTAAACTTGGTGCCCGTCTCAGCTCCGTCACTCGCTTTGATCCCTTGCCTTCATTCCTGAATGTCTGAGTTCTTGGCATTCCCTCTGGACACAGTGGGGATATGACTGTCAGTCCCAGCAGGGCGTGCACAGTAGCAGGTTCTAGAACTTTGGTAGCATTTCCTGTCGCTCCTGTGCTCATCCTCAGCTATGGGCCTGGGCACTGGGGACTAGGGCTTGGCTCTTCTGCCTTTGGATGCCCTCCAGTTAGTCCCCGGGCTTAGAAGACCAATTAAGGTGTCTGAGTGAGCGAGGAGAAGCTTCCTGCATAGCCCCTAAGGGTTCTCAGGGACCTGGATCTCTCTAGGGCCATAACTGTGACAAGATAACTAGGCCTTGTAACAGCAGAGATTAGGAAGAGGGAGGAAGCCTGGCAGGTGTGGGATCCAGGCCTCCCCTCCTGGCTCTTCCTGGCTATGGTGTCTTCATATCTGGCTCCAGGACTGGATTCTGCTACCTACTCCCTACCCCTTGAGTGAGTGGCAGAGGCCAGGCTGTACAGTGATTCTTGATACCTATGCGTTTTTCTATTGTTAATCTTTTTTTTTTTTAACCAAAAACAAACCATTGTTTTATTGTTTATTTTTTTAAAACTTTTTTTTTTTAAATTTGCAATAGGCAAGGAGAAAGAGAGAATTTGTGTGCCAGGCACTTATCTTGATAGACCTCAGTGTCCCCATCGGGATCAGAACTGTGAAAGGTCAGGTGAGCTAAGAGGGCTCCTGGGAAACCAGAGCCTCGTTTGGCCTATTCTCATGAGCCTCTGTGAGCACAAAGAGCCATCACCGGAGACTCACAGCCTCCGTCGGTGGACGTAGAGACTCCTTGGGGGAGTCCCTTGTTATATCTCTCAAGGACCACACGTGTCAGTGGGAGCCTCACCCCAGAGGACAGGCCATTAATGGTGCCCTGAAGGATGCATGTGATTTTCCCAGGTGGCTCACATGCAGCGGGAACACTCAGGAGGAAGGGCGAGCAGGTGCAAGGCCACAGGGACAGGGAGACCCTGGTCAGGGTGGCGGAGAGTTGCATGAGGCAAGAATATTGGGAACCCACAGGGGAAGATCCCTGAGAAGCCAAGTATAGCCAGGACGCAGAGTCCCTTGTGCCCTGGGCTGGCAAGTCTGGCCTTTTCTCTGTGGGCAGCAGCAGCTGTCCAAGCAGCTCTGGAATTCCCTCCGGAGGCTGTGTGACTGAGTCTGAAGCCCAGAGCCTGCTTTGATGGCAATGGCCCTGTGGAGAGAGGACACGGAGGAGGAATGCTGTAGGGCCTAGGACGGGATGTCCTGGTGACAGGGCACTAAGGAGAGGAGGTTCTTTCTTGCTCAGGAAGGGTCTGGCTTCCCAGCCTCTCACAGGATATATCCCTCCCCTCCATGTAAAGCCAGGGATAGGGACATGACCTGTCCTTGAAGAGAGCCTGACCTGGTAATGTCAAGCTCCAGGAAGAAGATCCCTGCCCGCTGCGTCTGGGGCCAGATACCTAGCAGGTGGGGCTGCGGCTCGGGTCCTGGAGCTTGGTGACTGACGGTAGGAAGAGCTCTGTGGCGGAGGAGCCCCCCGAGGAGGACTTAGAGAGGCGCTGGGTGGTCTAGACTGCGTCCCACCTGGCCCTCCTCCCTGCTGGGGTGGCAGCCTCTTCTTCCCGCCTCAGCTCTGCTTCCCGGAAAGTCATCCTGTGTGTGCTCCAGGTCTGAACGAGCTAGACCCTGACGGAAGGGCTTCTCAGAGTTGGAAGACTTCTTCCTGCCCTGCCTCTCCCGAGGGCATACGAATAACTGCTTCCCCGGCCCCACATGCGTCAGGGGTGGAGAGTGTCAGCGCTCCCGTCTTCTGCCTGGGCTGCTCTCTGCGTCCTCCTCCCTTGCTGGAGCTCGGGGACGGGGGTGGGGTGAGCGGACAAAAGGCTTTAGCTCTGCGCCTGGTGTCCGGTGAGGTATGGCAGGAAGAAAGAGTGGAGGGGTGAACCAATGGGTAGGTGAGTAGGTGGATGGGAAGGAGAGAGGGAAGAAGAAGAGAATAATATGAGGATATGGCTACAGGGAGGGCGGGAGAGGACAGAAGGAAGAATGAGTGGTTGGATGGGCATGTGAGTGAAAGTAGGGGGGATAAGTGGATGGGAAGGAGGGAGAGAAGAAGAGAGGGAGGAAAGAAGGAAGGAAAGAGTGTGCTAGATGAGAGTAAGAAATGAGCGAAACTGCTGGGGAGACGGCTCAGTGCTTGCTGAGAAACCATGAAAAGCCGAGGTTGATCCCCAGCACAGGCACGAAACGTCCCGGCGTGACTGCTCAGCTCTAACCCCCAGTGCTGAGCGGGGTGGGGACAGTCTTCCTGAAGACCCGGCTCCAGTTCATCTCCTTAAGCCCCTGCCGCAAGGAAGAGGGGTGGGAGAGCACTCGAGAACACCTGACGTCTTCTGGTCTCTGCACACATGTGAATACACTAAACGTGCATGCGCGCACGCACACACACACTCACACACACACACACACACACATGCACACACACGCACCCAGAAACAAATATGGATGAAGGATGCACATGCATTGTACTTGACAGTGGCCTAGGAAACAAGGTTCTAAAAATCAGAGTGCTTAAAAACCAACAGGATGTCAATACATTGTAATGAGCAGCTCAAGTCTCTTCCTGTTTCTGGCCTCAGGCTTCCCTTCTGTATCATGTGATATCTTAGACTGATCATCTAAAGACCGTTGTCATTCTGAAAGATCCACTGTCCCTCACACTCCTTCCCCTCCCTGCAGCCCAGCACATGGTTTGGATGATCCACTTTTTTCCCTGCCAGCTTGGATGTGAGGCCCCATGGTCTTGGTTGACTTCACGGGGCGTTGCTGGGACTCTGGGGACAATCCTATGGGGAGGAGCCAGTGAAAGCCATTGCTGGAGGCTGCGTGGCTGCCTCGTGCTGGTGGTAAAGGGATGCTCCCAGAGAGGCAAGCAAGATGGGAGCCCAGGCCTCGGAGGGGCCCCATTCCACAATAGCTGCCCCCTCTCATTTCTTTGCACACTTCAACCCCAGCAAGCTGGGTCATTTATCAGTCAGCATAGCTAAATGCTGTGAAAAATCACCTGTAGATGGTCGTCATTCTCATCTGGCTAGTAGTTTCATGAGGGTATTAAAAGATGGCTTCTCTTTTCAAGGAGTCAGGCTCCTTTCCTCAAGTGGCTTTGCTGGGCTCTGGGGCAAGAGGTTTGGCTGGCATTGGGGAGGGGACCTGGTTAGGTCAGGGGGGCGGGCTTTGCCAGGCAGCAGCACTGACCTCCCAGGCCCTCAGGAGGAAAGTGGGGCCCCTCTGCAGGGATCATGGAGGAAGGGCCCTGTGCTTAGACCCGCACGGGGGCGTTAGGTCTCTTCAGTCCCAGTGGGCACCTCCCTCTGACGCCTGTGTCTCTCACCCGCAGTAGTGGGTACCTCCCTCTGACGCCTGTGTCTCTCACCCGCAGTAGTGGGTACCTCCCTCTGACGCCTGTGTCTCTCACCCGCAGTAGTGGGGTACCTCCCTCTGACGCCTGTGTCTCTCACCCGCAGTAGTGGGTACCTCCCTCTGACGCCTGTGTCTCTCACCCGCAGTAGTGGGGTACCTCCCTCTGACGCCTGTGTCTCTCACCCGCAGTAGTGGGGTACCTCCCTCTGACGCCTGTGTCTCTCACCCGCAGTAGTGGGGTACCTCCCTCTGATGCCTGTGTCTCTCACCCGCAGTAGTGGGGTACCTCCCTCTGACGCCTGTGTCTCTCACCCGCAGTAGTGGGGTACCTCCCTCTGACGCCTGTGTCTCTCACCCGCAGTAGTGGGGTACCTCCCTCTGACGCCTGTGTCTCTCACCCGCAGTAGTGGGGTACCTCCCTCTGACGCCTGTGTCTCTCACCCGCAGTAGTGGGTACCTCCCTCTGACGCCTGTGTCTCTCACCCGCAGTATGTGGCCTTCGCCTCTCTCTTCTTCATCCTGGTCTCCATCACGACCTTCTGCCTGGAGACCCATGAGCGCTTCAACCCCATCGTGAACAAGACGGAGATTGAGAATGTTCGGAATGGCACGCAGGTGCGCTACTACCGGGAAGCCGAGACGGAGGCCTTTCTTACCTACATTGAAGGTGTCTGCGTGGTCTGGTTCACCTTTGAGTTCCTCATGCGTGTGGTCTTCTGCCCCAACAAGGTGGAGTTCATCAAGAACTCACTCAACATCATTGACTTTGTGGCCATCCTCCCCTTCTATCTGGAGGTGGGCCTCAGTGGCCTGTCTTCCAAGGCTGCCAAGGACGTCCTAGGCTTCCTGCGTGTCGTTCGATTTGTTCGCATCCTGCGAATCTTCAAGCTGACCCGCCACTTTGTGGGCCTGAGGGTCCTGGGCCACACCCTCCGCGCCAGCACCAATGAGTTCTTGCTGCTCATCATCTTCCTGGCCCTGGGCGTGCTCATCTTTGCCACCATGATCTACTATGCCGAGAGGATAGGGGCGCAGCCCAACGACCCCAGCGCCAGTGAGCACACGCACTTTAAGAACATCCCCATCGGCTTCTGGTGGGCAGTGGTCACCATGACGACGCTGGGCTACGGAGACATGTACCCGCAGACGTGGTCGGGCATGCTGGTAGGAGCACTGTGTGCGCTGGCGGGCGTGCTGACCATCGCCATGCCCGTGCCCGTCATCGTGAACAATTTCGGGATGTACTACTCCTTAGCTATGGCTAAGCAGAAACTACCAAAGAAAAAAAAGAAGCATATTCCACGGCCACCGCAGCTGGGATCTCCCAACTATTGTAAATCTGTCGTAAACTCTCCACACCACAGTACTCAGAGTGACACATGTCCGCTGGCCCAGGAAGAAATTTTAGAAATTAACAGAGCAGGTAGGAAACCTCTTAGAGGCATGTCGATCTGACCTTTCACCTCCGCCCCCTGTAGTGATGAATCCAGATTCAGTCAGACTGCTTCCTTAGTGCCGTGGGCGACCCCGGACCCTGTGGAGCTTGGGGCCCCAGGGAGAAGCTGGGCAGCCAAATTCAGAAGGCGAGAGCCTGCTTGAGGAACCTCACTGGTGGTCCTGGGTAAGGAGGTAGACGTGGTTGGTCTCAGGATGTTCTGAAGAGACCGCATGACCACGAGGTCGCTGAGGACGATCTTAGCAGGAGCCTGGGGAGCTGCTGCTCAGGTGGGCAGGAGTCGAGCCGAGTCTCTGACTCAGGCGACTGACCCAGCGGTGGGCAGGCACGGAGTGGATGTGATTCAGAGACGCCAGATAGCTTTTGATTTGGTCCTTAACACGGCTCCCTTCAGGCTGTGTAGCAGAAATGGCGCGTGGGATCCCCGAGGGTCCCTGCGCAGGCAAGTAGCAGGGATTCTCAGCCCCAGTGGCACCTGTCTCCATCGCCGAGTAGAAGTCCTGCTCTGATGGCAGCTGCCTGGCTCCAGGCCCTTCCTAGGAGCCGCCCCTAGCCTTCTGTGATGAGCTTACTTACCCCTTAGCATGCTGAACCAACTCATCCTCACCACCACTCTAGAGTTTAGCGTTTATCTTTAGGACTCTATTGGAGCGACTGTGGCTTTCACGTTGTCTGTTTGGGTTGATGGTCCAGTGGGAGTTTCTGGTGACCTTCTGATGGAAACTGGTGAGCAAAGGACTTAAAGGGGGCCACACCCTGGACAGCTTAGACGAAAGCATCTCAGACCAGTGACAACCTCCCAGTGAGGGCTGTCCCTGCGCCAGGCGGTAACCTGCAGCAGCAATACAAGACATCCCAATTAGTGTCCCATGACTTCACTGGGGGCCAGGAAAGGGGGGAAGGGAGCCATGAAGCAATACTAGTCACCGTGGGATATATTGTAATATTCCATGGCTAGTGGATTGTGATGGGCCTATCTCAGTTTTATGAGAACTAGAATATAGCACATATAGTTGATCACGGGGCTCTGGTCCGAAAATGAAAACCCATAGTCTACCTCTACCCATGGAATCTCATTGACTTATTCTACAGACATGGACACAGGGACCTCCAAGGAACAGATGACCCAGAGAGCAATGACAGCACTGAGCTAAGGAGTGTCCAACTGGGGTGGCCGCAAGGCTGACGGGAGTCAGTCAGTCTGTGGAGGGTGTCTATGGCCCCGATCTGGCCATGAGTTTCAGGCTAGCTCAACCCTGAGTGAGGAAGTCTCTCGTCACCCTGGGTGACCTGCCCGTGGGTGATTGGGTTCCTTCACTGTTGGTGTGCTCTCTGCTCTGCCTCCCCTTCCCGACCCTTCACCCCACAGCTTTGTCACCCAAGCCCGCTTCTTTGCCCATGGGGTGTTTTGACCCCCTCTTCCCTGCCTTTCCCCTCCCCTCCTGGGATTTCTGTAGGCACTTGAGTGGAATGAGGCTTATTTGGGCTGGGCTAGGGGTAGATCTGGTCTGAGGTAGAGCAAGGCTCCTAGGCAAGCCAGGACTCCATCCATGGTGTTAGCTGACCTTTTCACCTCCGGAGCCACCACCTGGACAAAGACATTTCCTCTGGCTCTGGGAAGCTCTGGTCTGATCTGCTCCCTCCCCCAGCTTCACCAGGTCGCAACAGGAAGTGCTAAGCCTAAGGGGCATCACCTGACACCACTATGCCCTCTGACTCATGTTCCCAACATTGTGTCATTCAAGATTGGTGCTCCAAGTGTGGAGCCTTAGCCAGTCCATCAGTGATTCCTGGCTGCTTCAGGCAGGCTCAGACTCCTCTTGTGCCCAGTTCGTGTGACAATATTGTTTATGTACTGAACACACACACACACACGCACACGCACACGCACACGCACACGAGTCTGGCTCTGTGTGCTCATACCTACACACTGTCTCGTTCTGGGGACACTAGGCCTCTTCCCACACCGAGGCGTGCTGTAGAAACTGTGTACTACTGTGGAATACCCCTGTTGGCCACTCCCAGCCTTAGCTGCCTGCCCCTGGAAAACCTTGCCCTGGCTCCAAGTTTTGGGGACCCAGAGAGCTCTGACTTAGTCCTGTGATTGGCCCTCTGGGGTTCATACGCCTTTGACTCGCTTGCCTCGTGCCCCTCCCACCCGCCAGCTGCTCTGTTCCTGGTTCCTTCCCTTGGGTGTGTCCGTGCTGCCTTGTCTGGATGCCCCCCTTGGCTCTGAGAACCCACTCCCACCCCAAGACTCGTCCCTGGATAGAACACTCTTCCTCCAAAAGCTAGAGTGACAGGCTTACCTGCCACCAAGTGGGTGGGCTTGAGGCAGAGGAGAGTTTGAGAGTGAGGGAAAAGCCAGAGACCAGGAAGGCCGATGTGGTAGGCAGAGCCGAGACCCGGTGGGAATGCGGAAGGCCTTTCCCCAGAGGCAGTCAAGTGGCTTAAGTCTCACTTCAAAAACTTGGGTTATGGTCCAAACATCCTGGGTTCTACTGGGGGCATCTTTGCCTCGCCCACAGGACTGGTGCAGCTCCTCCCCGTGCCTCCAGCTCTTGGTCACTGCTGAACCTCTGTCTGGGGATCTATCCAGGGATGATGTGATGTCCGTCTCTGGACCATGAACCGGCATGTTCCCATATCTTGTCATGTCCTGGCGTGCTGTCAAGGGGCCAGTTCTTGCCTGGCTGTGAGGCTGGAAGGCTGGCGTGGAGTAGCTGCCCCTTTCCAGGAAGGGTCCCCGGTCTATCCACAGCAGTTACCCACCTGCACTGGGCAGCTCGAGTGACCCTTCTGTCCTGCCATGCTCACTCTTGTATGTTGTGTCCATCTCTGCTCCTGTGATGTGGGTCAGGTCTTTGTGCTGTGCGGTCTGGGGTTTCAGGAGTGCATAAGCAAGCAAGGAGGGCAAGGATGGAGACAAGTTGCCACGCTCCCTTCTTGCCTGTGGGCACATAGCAGGGAGGTGGGCACACAACAGTGAGGTCCCAGAGAGGCCCCTTTCTGAGCCCCCCCGCCCACGGGGGCTGTTACTGCAGTCTCAGGGTCATTTTGGGGAAGCAGCAGAGTCCCAGGTTCCCTCTGCCTGGGCCCTGCAGCTGTCTCCGTGTGGGCTGCAGTGGCTGTCCAGGAGCGGGGCTAGTCTGTGGGGTCGGGTGGGTGATGGGATGAGGGGCAGAACCGATGGGCAGGCACGCGAGGGGGCTGAGAGCGTATGGGCCAGCCCAGAGCCTGCATGGAGCCCAATTGCCCGCTGTGGGCTGAGGGGGAGTGCACAGGAGGAGAAGTGACCCGACTCTGAGGTCCGGGCATGGGCATCCTTTTCCGTGTCGCTCGTGTTCTCTCTCCTCACTAATCATGTCTCTCTTTCTCTCTCCTTTGTTGCATGACTGCTGGTTCTCATGACTGTGTCTCTCACAGACTCTCCCCATGTAGCCCAGGATGTTATCCCTGAGGCTCCAGCTGGGCAGACCTCTTGGGGGTAAACCCAAGGGAACATTCAGCCATCCCCTCCCAGCCCTCTGTGTGCCCCACAGTGCCCACTGCTCAATGACCAGTAAGTACAGCGGCGGCCGTGTCTGCCGAGGGCAGGAGAGCCGGCCTTGCTGGTGGAGGGCTCGGCTGCACAGGTGCTCCTTGCTCCAAAGTTTAAAAAAAATGACCCTGTCGCGGACACTCATCTCAGCCCATTTCAAAGCCTGGACATCATTTCTGAGACGTGCCCATGCTATCATTTCATCATTGCAGCCTGCGGGTCTAGTGGTGGCCTGGGGCCCAGGGCCAGAGGAGGTGAGGCCCCGGCTCTCAGGAAGCAGGTGGGAATAGAGGCTCCTAGCTGCCATCTCATCGGAGGACAGACAGGCCAGCAGGCGGGTGGGGACATCCTGTGAGTGACCCTTTTCATGGTCTCCCCATTTGAGACAGTGGGTGTCTGTGGCTTCTCTTTGTTGTAGCCATCCCACTGGAGTTAGGGGCAGGAAATGGATCAGTTCCAGAAATCATCTCCAACTGCAGATGAACTATAGCCACTGTTATGGTCCCCTCCTCAAAGGTCAAAGCTGAGATAAACAAGAAGCTCCGGGGACACCCCGGAATCCACTCTAGATCCCTGACAGCCACTCTTTGCTCCCAGCCCTCTAGAGAAAATCAATCCCACATTAGAGCCCTTTACAGTTTGGAAGTGGGGGCCTCCAGGGATCAAGGAGCTTGTGGTGCTGGCTCTGCACTCAGAGCCAAAGGACGGGTCTCAGGCAGAGGCAAAGGGGGCCAGCCTCTCCCAGACAAGACCTATAGGCTGTAGACATCCACTGATAGACAGTGGCCACGAAACAGATGTAAAGTCTTCACTTGCCAGCTAGAGGCTATGCACCTGGGAGCTACTGTTCTTGCCCTGGAGGAAAAGTCAGGGCACACGGATTCCAGCTTCCATCCTTTCACCCTTTTCCTCTCCATACCAGAGACCCTTGGGGAGGGAGACAGGGGACAGGCAGAGTGCAAGGGAGGACCTGAATGTCTGTGAGCACACTTGTGTGCCTGCAGACACACCCCACAAGCTAGGCAACCCCCAGCTCCAGTCACATGGTGTCAGAGTTTCCTTGGTAACCGGCCTTTCTGGTTCAGAGTCAATCAGGAGTGACGGCCCTGGGATCTTCAGGAGACGCAGTGTACGTGAAATGCTTTGCCATCTTGTACGAGAGACTTTTTTAAGTTCCAAAATTATGATGGGATTTTTTTTTTTCTTTTTGGATTTGCTTTATGAATAAACCTGATTGGTCCATTTCTCTTTTGACTGACTGCCTCTTTGTAGTGACATGCTGTGTACACGGGTGGTAGTCCCACCCACGTGCATGCGCTAATGTGTGCACGCGGGGAAGGATCATTCCTGCGTGTAGCTACATGATGTGAACCATATCACGGGAGAGGGTTGCTTCGGGTGGGAGTTACCCGCAGTTCTTCCCGTGTTGATCTTGTGGAGAGCCTCCCCTCGTGTGCTTGCCCACACTGGCTTCCTTCTCCCACCACAGGGCTTGTTTCTGAGGCTCTCACTCTAGGTGTAGGGTTTGAGTGGACTTCACCCTGGCCAGGAAGATTCCGGAAAAGGGGGAGACAGGATGCCTGGCCCTGGCCACACTCGCCCCTACCACACATGTCCCTGTGACCTCCTCCCAGGTTCCTTCGTAGGTTACGACAGAGGCCGGGACTTGAACTTTCCTTACCCAAGGCCCTCAGCTGCTGTTGCCTCCGACACATCCATGTGCTCTCCTTTGCCGGGACCACTGGCAGGAGGGACAGGAATGGGAGCCCCTCCGCATCCCTGTCCGACCATCACAGCCTCATGCATACATTCCTGTTGTGCAAGCTGACCAGGCCCAGCAGAGTGGTATGGGAAGATGCTGCTTGAGAGGTGTGCGGAGCAGACTGAGTCCGGGAGCTCAGTGTAGCTAGCACGCTCGGTCTTGCTGAGTCAGGGGAGGCACAACGGGACTAGCCAGGCCTAGTTTGTACAGAGGATAGGAAATCGAGGCACCTGCTGGTGTCTCTGTGAGAACAGTGACTAGTGTCAGTCTGTTTGGGGCAAGGATTCAGAGGGACCAGATTGTGTTCCTGTGAGGACAGTATAGAATCTATGACCAGTGTCAGTCTGGGTGGGGGACAGGGATTCAGAGGGATAAGACTGTGTTCCTATGAGGACAGTATAGAATATATGACCAGTGTCAGTCTCTATGGGGGACAGGGATTCAGAGGGATCATAGTGTGTTCCCGTGAGGACAGTATAGAATATATGACCAGTGTCACTCTGGGTGGGGGACAGGGATTCAGAGGGACCAGGTTGTGTTCCTGTGAGGACAGTGTAGAATATATGACCAGTGTCGGTCTCTATGGGGGACAGGGATTCAGAGGGTCCAGATTGTGTTCCTGTGAGGACAGTATAGAATATATAACCAGTGTCAGTCTGGGTGGGGAACAGGGATTCAGAGAGACCAGACTGTGTTCCTGTGAGGACAGTATAGAATATATGACCAGTGTCAGTCTGGGTGGGGGACAGGGATTCAGAGGGACCAGATTGTGTTCCTGTGAGGACAGTATAGAATCTATGACCAGTGTCAGTCTGGGTGGGGGACAGGGATTCAGAGGGATAAGACTGTGTTCACATGAGAACAGAATAGAATATATGACCAGTGTCAGTCTCTATGGGGGACAGGGATTCAGAGGGATCATAGTGTGTTCCCGTGAGGACAGTATAGAATATATGACCAGTGTCACTCTGTGTGGGGGACAGGGATTCAGAGGGGCGAGATTGTGTTCCTGTGAGGACAGTATAGAATATATGACCAGTGTCAGTCTCTATGGGGGACAGGGATTCAGAGGGTCCAGATTGTGTTCCTGTGAGGACAGTATAGAATATATAACCAGTGTCAGTCTGGGTGGGGAACAGGGATTCAGAGAGACCAGACTGTGTTCCTGTGAGGACAGTATAGACTATATGACCAGTGTCAGTCTGGGTGGGGGACACAGATTCAGAGGGACCAGATTGTGTTCCTGTGAGGACAGTATAGAATATATGACCAGTGTCAGTCTGGGTGGGGGACAGGGATTCAGAGGCACCAGATTGTGTTCCCATGAGGACAGTATAGAATATATGACCAATGTCAGTCTCTATGGGGCCAGGGATTCAGAGGCACCAGATTGTGTTTCCATGAGGACAGTATAGAATATATGACCAGTGTCAGTCTGTGTGGGGGACAGGGATTCAGAGGGGCGAGATTGTGTTCCTGTGAGGACAGTATAGAATATATGACCAGTGTCAGTCTGTATGGGGGACAGGGATTCAGAGGGACCAGATTGTGTTCCTGTGAGGACAGTATAGAATATATGACCAGTGTCAGTCTGTATGGGGGACAGGGATTCAGAGGGTCCAGATTGTGTTCCTGTGAGGACAGTATAGACTATATGACCAGTGTCACTCTGGGTGGGGGACAGGGATTCAGAGGGTCCAGATTGTGTTCCCATGAGGACAGAATAGAATCTATGACCAGTGTCAGTCTGGGTGGGGGACAGGGATTCAGAGGGATCATAGTGTGTTCACATGAGAACAGAATAGAATGTATGACCAGTGTCAGTCTGTATGGGGGACAGGGGTTCAGAGGGACCAGATTGTGTTCCTGTGAGGACAGTATAGACTATATGACCAGTGTCACTCTGGGTGGGAGACGGGGATTCAGAGGGATCATAGTGTGTCCCATGAGGACAGAATAGAATATATGACCAGTGTCAGTCTGTGTGGGGGACAGGGTTTTAGAGGGAGCTAATTGGGACCCTGTGGGGACAGTGTAGAAGGCTTGTGTAGTTCTAATCACTTAGTCTGGATAACAGAGGGACCACATTGGGTCCCTGTGGGGATAGAGTAAAGGTGTGACTAGGCCTGGGGCATCTCCATGGCCCGATGGGTCCAGATAGAGTGGTAGGAAATTGGCCAAGTGATTAGAAGGGTGTGGGCAGCCATGAACCGAGCGATGGGACTGGATCTGAGTGGGATGAAGTGGAGATCAGATGGGGTCAGCGTGGGCCTAGGGAAGTCTGCCCACTGCTGTATGTCACTAGGAGGCAGCCAGGCTCTGGTCAGTAGCAGAGCGGTCTGAAGAGCCACCTCTCTGGACTGGATCCTTTCTGCATGTCTGTCTGTCTGCTCCCTGAGCTCTGTGTCTGGCCCTCCACATGACTGCATCACACCATCCTGTCTCATTGGGCCTCCTTGGGCCCTGGGCCTGCCCCCAGCACCACATGCTGGGCCCATCACCAACTCATCTTTTTGCAAACTTTGAGCAAAACCCGGAGTCCCTCCCTCCCTGTACTGCGGGCCCCTCAGGGGCTGCCTGAAAGAGCCCTGAAACCCAAGCCTTGCACTTTCCTCTGCAGCCACCTGCTTGCCCGCCCTCAGGAGCTGGAAGCCCTTTGCCAAATGCCCAACCTTGGCCTGACCCCTTCGCTCACTAAACAGTTTTCAGTGTCTCAATAGCTTCTGCTTATATGTTTGAAGATTCCAAACTGAATGGGGAGGTGGCGAAGGCCGCGCTGGCGAACGAAGACTGCCCCCACATAGACCAGGCCCTCACTCCCGATGAGGGCCTGCCCTTTACGCGCTCGGGCACCCGCGAGAGATACGGACCCTGCTTCCTTTTATCAACTGGGGAGTACGCGTGCCCACCTGGTGGAGGAATGAGAAAGGGTATGTAGAGGAAGTCGCAGCTGTGCATTGGCCGGGCCCGCCTCGTGCTCCTGCAGATGGGTGGGCAGGGTGGCGGGCAAGGGGCGCTGAGGGGCAGGCAGGCACACTGAGGGGGCAAGGATGGAGGGAGTCCCCTAGGGTAGCCCCTGGAAGTCAGAGTCCCGGCTGACTGCAAGAGCTTGAGGCCCAGGCGGTTGTGAGTTGGTGCTGAGGTGAATGGAAGGTAGGGGTTTGGCCCAGGCTGGGTGGTTTTGGGTTGTGACCCCAAGACAAGGGGCACGCAGAGGGGCAGAGGGGAGCTTTGACTGCCCCAGACTGCTCTCTGGTGGGGCAGGGTAGGTACAAAAAAAGGAAAATGCCTTCTCCTTGACCACGTTTGAGGAGGGCAGTAGGGTAGGCCTGACTTGGCCAGGATCCTGTGGGTTAAGCAAAAAGCCATCTGCGGAAGAGGTAGCCTTTCCAGGGAGTCTGCAGGCCAGCAGGAGGGGAGGCATGAGAGAAGAGGCTTTGGGGCTTGGGGTAAGGCCACTGTCCTTGCCGAGGTAAGGCGTGTGCTGTAGTCAAAATGTTGCTCATGGAAGACAGAGAACTTGCCAAAAGAAGGTGGATGAGCAAAACTTAGGTAGGCCCTGCCTGGCCGAGAGCCCATCTACCACTGCCCTGGGGTGATCAGCTCCCCCTTGTGGCAGGTAAAAGCTGGGACCAGTGGCCTCCTTGCAGTCAGAGAAGGGTCTACAGGAAGTTGGGCGCGGGTAGGGAGGGGTCCAGGGCTCTCAACGCAGGACTGTGGGCCCTGACTGGCCCTGAAGGGCTGGGAAGCCTTCGTCATGGCAGCAGATTGGCTGGGTAGCTCGTGCATGTCTCGAAGTGCCTGATAATGCTCACGTGGATGCATGCTGACGGGGAGCAGGCTGGGCTAATGAAGAAATCAGAATCTTGAGACCACCAGCTGGTTTACCTTGTGGCCTGTGTCAACTGCTCTAGCATTTTAAGTAGTTAAAGCAGATGCAAGGAGTGAACAGACTTCCAAGTCTGAGGCGGAGTTAGGAGAGGCGAGGCGGCCACACCAAGACGAGCGAGGCCCTCCGGGTCGGGAGAGCTGACTTGAGGGCCCTCACTTCAGGGTGGCCCTGCTTCTTTGCCCTGCCGGAGGTCCCCTGGACCTCAGTGCGGTCTACCACTCCTTGCATGGTGCTGCATGGCGGAGGGCTGCCAGCCTTGGGGAGGGCCCCATCCTTGGCATGGATGGCCCTTTGCAAATGGCTTTTGACCAGGTAGAGCCTCTAGAATGCCCAGGGTCAGGAGCTACCCTTGAGAAGTGAAGGGGGAGACTTTGTCTGTTACCCGCCCAGTAAGGTCCGATGGGTGTCTGACTTCTCTGCCCTGAATGTTGGATCAGTCAGGACTGTGTAAAACAGTGACAGGGGAATCTCTACTGCACTTCCAGAAGCCCAAGGAATGCGGGGCAGAGGCAGTCCCATCTTCAGGTAGTGCTGGGGAGCTCACTGCAACTGCCATCCGCAGGGGACCCTTAGCTTCAGAACCCACAGGGGCTTGGGTGCCAGACACTTTGGAGGTGCCAAAGGTGTAAGGTCCCACACATGTCCACCCAGCCTTGCTCTCTGAGGACCCCGATGCAAGGACTTGCTGTTCTCTGGCTGATTCGGAGCCCTTAAGGCTGGCAGGTTCAGAGTAGAGGCAGGGGCTCCACCTCCCCCGGCCGCCCCCAGCAGGGAGAGAAAGGCGCTGCCAGGCTGCCGCGCTGCATGGGAACCTGCCCGCTGGAGAAGAACCTGCCTGCCCTGCATGCGGCTGTTCTGTCCTCCTCTCCTCCTTAACAACTAAGCACCAAGCGGGACGGGAGAGCCGAGGAGGGAAGCTCAAGTGTTAATTGTATTCTCTACATACAGATCTTTGCAAAGAAAGCCCTGTCATTGCTAAGTATATGCCGACAGAGGCTGTGAGAGTGACTTGACCAGGCGGCTTGGCCGAGGACACTGGTGGCTATTAAGCATCTGGGTGGACCTGCAGCCCTCCTCACCCTCGGACAGAGTAAATTCACGCCATGCAGGTTTGCCGGACGAGTCCGAGTGGCCCAGGCATTGTACTAGGACGGACGTAGCTTTTCCTACGGCCAAATGGTAACTGACCGTAGAGGATTTCTTTTCCTTCTTTTCATTTTTTTTAAAGTTCTCTTTTATTTGGGGAGGGGGTGGAGGGACCCCTTAGCATGACTTGCATGAAGTTAAACAGAAACCCAGCAAAACCAAACCCACAAATCCCTTGCAACTGTATGATTACCCCAAACACCACCAATAATGGAAAGAAAAGGCAAAAGTCCTCTATTTTCTTTCAGAGCATTTACTTTTCTACGCAATGTCAGAGCCAAACTGTAATGGCGTTCGGTAGAAGTCTGTACATTCCTGAGAGGGGGCGGCGGGGAGGAAGGCTGGGGCCAGGGAACGCATTGCTTCCCTTTTGTACACACGATCCAGAGTAAAGGTTTCAAAAAGGGCAGCTGGTCGGTCACTCATCGGTCATATTGACCTCACCTTCATAGTTCATCTCTCACGCGGAAACCGAGAACTTTCTCCAAACAGGACTGCGGAAACTTGCACTGCCGCCCCCTGTCTCGGCTTGGCATGCTTGTGACCCAGCGGACGTCTCCCCAAGATCCCCATCTCCCCACAGCGGCTAGTTTAGGTTGACTCTCTCGTCTTATGGGTGTGTAGACCCAGTGTGACTAGCTTTCATAACAAATTGTTCATAGTAACCAAGCAGCACCGAATGGATTTTCCAAGTGTCATTTCAAACCAGGATGTAGAACCACAGAAGTTCAGGACCACTGGAGGGGCATCCCCCTCCACCTTTATTAAGGCACAACCTGGCATTGTATGCAATTTAGTACTTCAGAGTAAAACAAAAACTCCTGCATGCCCAATGTTATGCAAAGAGATTCGAGCATGAAATAAATTTTGTATCATGATTTTGTCTAGTCTAAAGCAGATTTGTTTTCCTGAAGCCATTGGAGGTTTGCAGAGACGCGCTTCTGCATCCCGAATAAATATAGTATTTTCCCAACAGAAACAGAGGACAGTAGCTTGGCTTTGGTCTGATTCTAAAATTAGTGTGTGTGGGGGGAAGGATGGTATTTTTGAAAAAACACATGCTTGCGTTGAAAAAAAATTGCAACATCTCAAGCCTTCACTGCAACGTTTCCTGGAAAGAGAGCAACGATGCTTTATAGCTCACCAGCCTCCCCTCCCTGGGCCCTGGCCCTGGAAATAAAAAGCTGACTTTGGAGATGAAGTGTGGAGTTGGGTTTTTATTGCCTTCAAACTGTGTCTCTATTCTGCTCTGGGCTTCTGACATGTGGTGGCTACGCTGGGTCCTGGCGACTACGGCCATCAGCCGGGCTGAGGTCATCTTGCTGGGGAGAGCCAGGCCCTAAGGAGGAAGCGCCCACCTGCAGGGCAGGGGCTGCAAATACGGTCGGGTTAGGGGAGGGGCAGCTCTTGTTGCTGTATGAAGGGCACAGGGTTGAGGAAGACCTGATATAAGAGTAGCACATCCTCTAGGGAGGTCACCTGACATGGAAGCTTCATTGTGAATCACATCATGTATATGAATCCTTGTGCCTGGCCATCTAGGCACCTAGCTTCCCTGGGCAGACCACAGTGACCCCCTAGGGGTACTGCTGAATGTGAGGGAGCCAAAATTAGGGTCCTAATGGTGAGATCTGGCATCTTAGCCAGCTGTACCCCTGCAGAGCCTGGTCTAGAGACTACCTCGTTGAATACCCTTCTCTCAGCTTGGGCACATGTTGGAAGGAGTAGAGTTCTCTCTGTCCATCCTGCTGTGCTGGTTTGGGTGTGGGGTGGAGCAGCCAGCCCTTCCTCAACCCTTGGAAATTCCTGAATATTTAGGTGGAAAGAGGCTCCAAAGGCTATGCAGTCATCCTCTGAGTATTATAGACAGGAACATGAGGCCGGGGAGGGCAGCAAACTACTCAGGAACACTGATGGAGTCAGTCCTCTGACTTCAGTTCTCTGGACACGGCCCAGCATGGCCCGAGTTAGTGACCCTGGGGGACGGAAGGCTGAAGGAAGGTCCCAGTTTCATCCCCCCAGTTTCTTAATAAGCGTTCACCTCAGCTTCCTGGTACCCTATGAAGTCCAAGGGCCCAAGGGGGTGGGGGTGGGGAGCTCTGTCCAGGTGGTCTGTGATGACCGTTCCTGCCAGGAAGTGCAAGATGCCGTGAGGAGGTTACGCCTCCAAGGAGCTGCAAGCACAGAGGAGCCTTTACTTGAACAACAAAGCCATCTGAAATATGGGCTTTCAAGGTCACAGCAGCTAATGGGGCGAGGGGACTATCACACTGAGCAGCTATGATGTGGGGGGCATCTTACAAACACTGTCTCATGACTGCTCACAACAACCCACTCTATCAGGCAAGACAACAAGGTGTGGCCTAAAGCCATGCGCACGATGAAGGGTGAAGTCAAGTTTGCAATGAAGCTCAGGCTAGGCTCTTTCAAGCTAGCTGACCCCTAGAGGCGGAAAGGATAGGGTTACCAGTTACTGGTCCTGAAGTCAAGACCCCTCAGGGCTTGTCTTTGGGCTCTCCTTCGTGAAATGCCATTGGTATGACGAAAGGGGTCACTTCATAGGCTGCTCCAAGTCTCTCCCCTCCCACAGCAGACCCTCGCCCTTGCTGAAACATCTTGCTGCCCCAAGAATGAACTTAAGTCCCACAACTGACTTTCCGCCACACTGCGAGCCTCTCAGCCGCCTCCCTCGGTGCTACTCACAGACTTTGAGCTGGGGCAGGACCCCCCCCCCCCACTTCTTCACAAACTTGAATGGCTAACCCAACTTCAGGTGACCACTAAGTCACCCCACCAGAAGGGGAGGATGTCTTGGGTGTGGTAGAAGGGTTTTATTCTGGGTTGCAGGTTTGGGTTCTCCATCTCTAAGCACCATTTTGTCCAAGGGCCAGAGGGAGGGGTGGGAGTGTCAAGGGAAGATGGGTGACTGTGACCAAGAGGGGTGAGTGTAGTCAGCAGGGATGGTACTGTCTGGCACACGCTGAGGCTCTGCTAATCACTCCATGGGCACATGACAGGCCTGCCTCTTCTTCCCTGTTTGCCTTCTTACTTGGGGGTGGGGAGGGGAATAGGAAGGCTAACTTACTTAATTGGGAAAATGGAATTTCTAAAAGCCAGTGGCTGTTTACTCAGGTGAGCCCCTATGACTCTAACGCGCCTAGCAGGGTGATTGGTACTGACAGCTAGTTCTCAAACAACTGCAGAGGAGATACACAGGATGAGAGTGGACAAGGGTCAAACACACACTCCTGTAACCTCTCCACTTCATGACGGTCCTAGGGGTGTGCTGACGACATTATTCATTGACCTTGCGGATGGGGTACCAGAACTAAGATCCAGCCTCCTGCTCCCAAAGACCACATGATCAACTAGGAAAGGAAACTTGGAAATCTGCAATATTTGAGAATGACCAGGATGCGAGGGGTGGGGGGAACAGAAACAACCTGAGTCACTTGTCTACATCTTACCATTGACAAGTGTTTTCAGACACCCATCACAGCCAGCCATGGAAGTGGCTTGAGAATTCTGTCTATGCTACACTCAGGAAGGGTGGAATGGTTGGGGGGGGTGGTCCATGGTGACTTCTGGTGCTAAGAGCCATTCATTCCTGCACTATGGGCCACTGGTGCCCTGCCTGCTTCAAGAAGGATCTGGCTCCTCCGAGAGCCTGAGGTTCTGGGTCAAAGGGCTTAGGGCTTAGGGTTTAGGGCTGATGTTCACATGATCTGATCCCCTTTCAGGCTGGGGAGGAGCCCTGTGACCCTTGGTTCTGAAGCTCACAAAATGGGCTTGGGGGAGTGTTGCAGTCAGATTCACATTGCTGGTAGAAATCACCCAACCAAGAGTAGCCTGTGGGGAAAAGGTTTATTTTGGCTTACACGCTTGAGGGGAAGCTCCATGATGGCAGGGGAAAACGATGGCATGAGCAGAAGGTGGACATCACCCCCTGGCCAACATGAACAGCAGAGTGTGCCAAATATTGGCATGGAGAAGCTGGCCCCCAACAATACACTCCCTCCAGGAGGCATTAGTTCCCAAATCTCCATCAGCTGGGAACCTAGCATTCAGAACACCAAAGTTTATGGGGGACACCTGAATCAAACCACCACAGGGAGACTGTGGGGTTCCAGTAAAGACCTTGGGGATTTTGAGCTCTTCCAGCAGGTGTTGAGAGAACCTGGAGGGACTGCTGCCGGCAGTCTTGAGGTGGGAGGGGCTGGTTCCTGTGACTGGGAACTGCCGAGGTGGTGAGGATCATGGGGAGTTTCTGGCCTGGGTGTCTGGAACAGATCACTGAGCCTGGAGGACAATAACCCTGGCCTTTGCTCAAGCATAAATCATCCCTGGCCATCGCCCCATCTCTGTGGGTACAGAGCTCAGGACACAGATGCCACCCTGAAATTCGTGGGTCTGGGAGATGAGGAAGCAAGGGCTGCACTAGTCAGGACAGCTATGGTTTTCCGGTGCGGCGCTGGGAGGATTCCACGCACTAGGGTTCAAGATGAGCCTGTGGCTGTGGGCAGCATCTAGGATCAGGCCCGAGGAGTTTGGGATTGTCCTTATCCACGCCATGAGCTGAACCCACGTCTAGTTGGTGGCTACTGGTTACTTCCTAGCCTGCCCTTGTCTAGCCGGGTCACTTCTAGCCAAGACTCTGGGCAAGATGTGAAGGGACAGCCCTGACGTGGTCCCTTCCCCTCTTCAGGACTCCCTTTATCCCTCATGAACAATGAGAATGTTGGGTAGGATCAGCAGTCTGTACACCTTCTCAAGGACTGGCTTGTCCAATGTCATCTTAGGTAGAGTGCAATATACAATGTACAGATAAAACAAAAGGGGGGCGGCGGGCAAGCTGGGCCTTCGGTGTCTGCTGGTCCTTTTTACCAAAGCCTACGAGGAGATTCTCCCCTGGGGCGCACAGGCTAGACTAAAGGCTCTCCAGCTTTGCAGAGGCTATAAGCTTGACCACTATGTTACCCAGGCAGCCCCAGCGTCCCGCCATGTTAGAGAAATGCATACATCTTCAGGGTTCGCTGGTTCTGGATACCCTCATCCGTCCCAGGCGTCTCCTGTCTTTTTCTCCACTCATCTGATGCCTGCCACGCCCACTGCACAGCCTGCTCCTCGGGCTCCAGACCAGAACCCCAGAACCCTTGGCCAGGCATACCGTGTGCTCTGGACTGAGAACGAAGCCCCAGGAAGGCTTGTGCTGCTCTGGGTGTGGCCCTGCACACTTTGTCCCCCGACCTGAGGCTGCTGGACTGAAATGGTCCCATGGCTGCGGCATTTTTCTGCCTCCTCCAAGCCGGGAGACACAAAGCCTTCCTGGCGGCCTTCCATGCTCTTGGGTGAGGACCGCATGCCACGCTCACGACTGCAGAGGAAGGGGGCCGCCTTCGTGAGCGCCAGCACCGGGCACTCAGCATGCCATCACAGCCTGGGATGGGCCCAACTACCAGAGCCTACTGTGCCCTTCTCAGGCACCCCACGGCCCCACGAAGTGATTCTCTGGTGACACTTTTAGTGGGACAGCCACTTTATTAAAGGTTCTCCATCAAAGTCCCATTTCTGGATCTGTCACAGTGGCTTTGGGTGGATGTCCCTGGTTCTCCCTCCTTCCAGTTTCTCTGTCCGTGATGTCCTGAGATTCAGTGTGCTCTGTGGCACGAGGAGATGGGCGGATGACCTTGGGATCCTGGCCCAGCGCAAGGTGTTCTGGAAGCTGACAGAGGGCCAGCGAGTGGCCGGCCCCGCAGCCCACGAGGAGTCTTCCTGGAGACCACAGAGCCTGCACGGGCTTCGGGGCCCAGACGCTGGCGTCGGTGCCGTCGCCGCACATGCCGTGCTCGTTCCAGCCCCAGGAGCAGCACACTCCGCCTGTGCGGGGACAGCAGAAAGAGCGCCGTCAGCCCCCGTTCACACTGGAACCCAGAGCGCTTCACCGTGACCCTCAGGGGCATGCACGGTCCCCTTCTCACCGCTGCTCCCTGCCCACCCCCGTGGCAGCGTTTCCCATTCCCCTCACCTCACAACCGTTTTCCTCCAAACCTGACATCTTCCTTGGCCTCCCCTCGCTGTGAACCCCAAGTCACCCACCACCAAGACTTTCTAACTTAGCCAACACGAACATCTCAAGCCTTCTCCCTACTTCCTCATTTCTTTTTATTATTATTTAATTAATTTATTTCACAGAAAGAGGGAGAGAGGGAGGAAGGGAGGGAGAGAGAGAGATGGGGGGGGGATAAAATGGGCACACCAGGGCCTCCAGCCACTGCAAATGAACTCCAGACGCATGTGTCCCTTTGTGCATCTGGCTAACGTGGGTCCCACAGAGTGGAACCCGGGTCCTTTGGCTTTGTAGGCAAGTGCTTTAACTGCTAAGCCATCCCTCCAGCCCCTCTTCTCTATTTCTACTGCGATCACCCCGGGCCAGCATGGGCATTCCCCATCTTCTCTGACGGCCAAGAAGCCACCTTTGAACTGCAGACTGAGGCACACAGCCGTCTATGCTCCAACACTGACCTCCCATGGCACTTAGGGAGGCCTTTCCTTGGCTGGACACCTGGCCCTGTCCTGCTGGCCTCACACAGCGCAACTCGACCCTCCCTCACCATGCTCCCAAACGCTGGCTTTGTTTAGCTTTAAATGCACCCTGTGAGGCCTTCCTTTCTCCCAGAGTCCTCACTTTTGGGGCATTCCAGACCTGCCCTCCTTTTTCCAGACAGGATTTTCCTTTTGGCTTTGCTAGCTGTGCCACGGCTCTGCGGGGAGGGAGAGGGAAGCACGCATGTTCCTATACTGCAGTTTCTCGCACGGGAACTACTGCTCAGTGCAAGGACAGACTCAGTCCCACTGCCAGAGAGAGGCTGAGCCCACAGGCCAGCCAGGCCACCTCCACCCCGCCTGTCGTCTCCTCCAGGATTACTCTTCTTCACATGTGTCTGCAGGTGCTTGTTCTTCTGTTGTAAAAATAATACATCCTAGGGCTGCAGAGATGGCTTAGCGGTTAAGGCATTTACTGGAAAAGCCAAAGGACCCAAGTTCAATTCCCCAGGACCCATGTGAGACAGATGCACAAGGTGGTATACGTGTCTGGAGTTTATTTGCAGTGTTTAGAGGCCCTGGCACAATCATTCTCTGTCTCTCTTTGCCTCTTTCATAAATAAATAAAATATTACAAAATACACCTTAATGGCAAGGGGAAAAAGAAAACTGGAAATATGGATGAGTGTAAAGAAAAGCATATTTGGGCTGGAGAGATGGCTTAGCACTTAGGACGCTTGCCTGCAAAACCTAAGGACCCAGGTTTGATTTCCCCAGTACCCATGTAAACCAGATACACATGTGGTGCATGCACCTGGAGTTCGTTTGCAGTGGCTGGAGGCCCTGGCACGCCCATTCTCTCCCTCCTTCTCTCTGAAAACTAAAAGAGCAAATGTGTGGAATCATGCCCACTACTACAAACATGTATCACCTTCAAACCCTGGCATGAAATTTGCAAGATTTTATGTTTTGTCATGCTTTTATTCTGGAACAACACAGCATAAACATTTCTCCATGGAATTACATATTATTAAAAGCATAAATTTAAAAATAATTTGCATGGTCAGGCTTGGGAGGCTGAGGCAAGAGGATCAAGTTCCAGGCTTGCCTAAGTGTCATTATAAAGGTGTCATTCCCCTCCCCAGAGAAAACTGCCTGAAATATTGAAATGGTTCAATATGCAGAAAAGTCTAGAAAATTATTTAAGGTAGCTCTACCCAAATTTATAACATTAGTTATCACTTTGCCATTTTGCTTCAAATCCGCCCCTTATTTTTAAACCCTTCCTTTAAAAAAATCATGATGGGGCTAGAGGGATGGCTTAGTGGTTAAGGCGTTTGCTTGCAAAGCCAAAGGACCCAGGTTCTATTCCCCAGGACCCACATTAGCCAGATGCACAAGGGGACACATGTGTCTGGAGTTTGTTCGCAGTAGCTGGAGGCCCTGATGTGCCCATTCTCTCTCTGTCTTTCTCTGTCAAATAAATAAATAATAAAATATTTTTAAAAAATCATGATGTTTAGGCCTGCCTCCCTCCCTTGGTGGCCGTTCCATTCTTCCCAGCAGCAAACAAAATTCTAAGGTTGATGCTCATTATTTGTATGTTTGTATATTTTTCTTTACAATTTTTCATATCCATAAGTACTATGCAGTCTTTTTAGTATATTTTAAAGATTTACAAACTAGCATCATTCGAATATATACCTTTCATGTGACTTGTTCTTTATACTTGGTATTGTTGTAGAAGCCTGGCTCCTTCTTGTTATCTCGTTATACCATGTTCCGTTTACCCACGGCCCTGGGGCCGGGCAGCTCAGTGGCAGGCCCTGGTAACATGCAATGCACTGCTGCCTATAATATGATACGGTGGCAATGCCGCGGCCGCTGTTCTGAGCAGTACTCAACGAGCATCCAAACCTCCGTGCACATGGTCCCTGACGGAGACCGGTGTTCCTGCAGGGGATTCCTGGATGCGTGCACACGTCACGGGGGGGGGGGGGGACCCAACACGGCGAGGAAGCTTGCCCAAGCGGCTGCAGTCATTACTGCGCACCTCAGCCATGGGATGACTTGGTCTCTGTGCGTCTTTGTCATTGGACTGTTGCTATTCCAACTTGTCCATTTAGTTAGCCTGCATTTCCTTGCAAATGAGCTGGCCCATGTCGCCTGTGCATTGCTCACATCTGTCTTTCTGTTCTCTGGTTGCTTGTCTGTTTCTGACCCATTTCCTAAGTGTTCTCTGTGTAGTTTGCTTATGTGACTCCTCCCATTGCTCTGTGCATGGCAAGTGTCTTTTCCTGTCTGCAATGTGCCTTCCACTTTGTTTGTGGTGTCTTTTGTCCAACAACTTACTTACAGTGGCGGCCTAACTGCCCATTATGAAGACTAAACAGTTTGCTTAACTTGTCTGCTCTTATCAGATACTTAGGTTGTATCTAATTTTTTCATTATTTTGCATAGCATCCTAGGAACATCTTTATGCATGAATGTTTGTTGCTGCTGCTAATTATTTTCTCAAATTAGATTTGTAGGGTGGGGATTCCTGGTCAAAGGGTACAGCCATCGTTGAGGCTCCTGAGGACTGAGTGCTGCCAGGATCCTTTTCAGAAAAGTCAATGAACAAAATTTAGCGATCCGTGGCCATTTCACTCACTCCTATTTTGTCAGTATTTATTAGCACTATGATATTTTATAATATTTTAGTTTCAACATAAGATAGTATCTCTTTAGTTTGTACTTTGCTTACTACTGAAATTGAGAAATAATTCGGATTTTATTTGCATTTCCTCTTTTCTGGTTAGCACAAAAGGTTAAGTACTCAGACCCAAAACCAGCTGGCTGTAGTTCAAATCCCAGCTCTCCCATTCGCCAGCTGTGTCGTCTTAGGCGAGTTACTCAGCTCTCCGTGCCTCAGTTTCTTTCCTTCCTTCCTTTTTGTTTTTTGAGATGCAGTCTCACTAGTCTAGTCTAGTCCAGGCTGGTTTTGAACTCACAACAATCCTTTCTCCTCTGCTTCCCAAGTGCTGGGATTAAAAGTAAGAACATCCTACACAGCTGCGCCTTCATCTACTAACTCTGGATAATAGCGTCATCTTCTCAAAGCATTACTTACAAGAGTGAAAGGAGTAAATGGGTGTGTATGCTGAGAACAGTGCCTGAGCAAGTTCTAACTACTTGCTCTTGTTAACGTTCTTGTTTAAAAAATTTTTATCTTCAGGATATTAATTCTTCCTCTGTCGTGTTTGCCATTAATAGTTTTTGTTTGACTTAAGGTTTTTTTTTTTTTTCCTTTTTTTTGGTGTTTCAAGGTAGGGTGTCACTCTAGCCTAGGCTGACTTGGAATTCACTATGTAGTCTCAGGGTGGCCTTGAACTTATGGCCATCCTCCTACCTCTGCCTACCGAGTGTTGGGATTAAAGGCAGGTGCCACCACACCTGGCTTGACTTAAGTTTTGTTTCAGATGTTCTCATAGATGTTTATGGCTCTATGTAATTTAAGTAATTTTTTTCCTCTTCCTCCCACGTGCTGGGATTACAGGTGCACCACCACACCCAGCATGTTTCATGAACTTCCATGTTTACTTTCTTTGCTTGTACAAGAACCGAAAGCCCAGCTCTGTCCAGATCAACAAATTCTGTTTTAACTTTCTGACGGCTTGAATGTTTAAATCTTTACAGTCAAGCGATGATCTAAAGTTTGTTTTGCAGGCCGCTGTTTCAGAGGGGGAGGCTGGCTGGCCTGGGATGGCCCTAATCGGCCTCTTCATTAGGAGGAAGGCAGCAGGTTTGGGGAACAGTCATCATGTTGGCCCATGGAGGAGGAAATCACACAGAGAGGATGAGCCCAGGCCGCAGTGCCTGCAGTCAGGCAGGATCTTCCGCCAGGGTGACTGGATGCCAAAGAGGGAGGATGGAAGAGGCCGAGTACCTTTGGGCCTAGTTTGGCACCTGGCGTGGGCCGAATGCCCAGCCCCGGTGAGTGGCACAGCTGACAGTCAGCAGGGTTGGGGGTGGGAGGAAGGCAGAGCTGACCTCGCTGCAGGGAGCCGTACAAGGGCAGCTGGCATGTCCCGCGCCTCCTGCCAAAGGGAACTGGCTCCGAGGAAGCGGCACTCGGGCTGGGCAGCCAGGCCCAGGGCTAGGACTCTGATGCAAGCTGGGTGGAGAAGCCTGGCCAGAAATCTCTTCCCTGCTACTCCTAAGACACACTACTCAGGCCGTGTGCTGTTTGAGTTCTAACAGCTCTGCGAGGTGGCCGGCCATGTTTGGATGGATTGTTTTCTAGAAGATAAGACTGACGTTCCAGCACCAGGCACCAAATGCTGTGCTAACTCCACACGGTAAAACCCAGGCTTCTCCACACCTGCTCATCAGGGCCGGGAGGATGGGGCTTAGGCATGAAGGCTACATTACTCTCTCTCTCTTTTTTTTTAAATAACTCTTTGAAGGTCATAAAAGAATGACTTGGGCTTCATACAAACGTAGGCCTTAGATCAGGGCTGCTCATGGCTCTCTGACTGCTGCTGTACACACCTCATCTACAGGACACTAGTCACCGTGGACAGTGCTGGGGCTGTCCTCAGCCCGTGCTGTGATAATGGCACGCAGTCACCAAGAGGATGAATGTGCCCGGCTCAATGCCTGAGACATGGAGGCAGCTTCCACCCACAGGCAGATCACAGGGCGGGAAAGGAAAGGCAGGAAGGCCATGCCAGTGGCAAAAGGCACAGAGGAGAGGGAGGGGCAGCAGCACATGGGGACGCCTAAGGCGGAATGCCAGAAAGAGTGGGCTTTCCGAGAACTCTGGACGAGACTCCATAGAGAACAAGCAGGCTGTGAGCCTCGAGCGCAAAGCTTTTCTTGTTCCGAGCAGCAGCAGCGCAGCCGGGTACCGGACCTTGCAAGCCATGAGCGCCTCCCGGCTTCGAGAACAGGCATTCCTGTACAGGTCCCCCTTTGGGCCATCTTGTCCCAGCACAGTGAAGACAGACAGTCTCTGGTTCACAAGCCTTACTGACCATGTGCTTGAGGATACGGGAATCCTGGCTTTGCATGCTTCGTGGCTGTGGGTGGAGAGCCACAGTCGCCAAGGAGCTCCACGGCCCCAGGGGATGAATGTCCCTGCCCACATGGGTCAGTGGTGGGGCACAGCGCCCACCACACGTACCGGCTCAAGAGCTCTGCAGGTAGCAGAATCTTAGGACTGGCCGGGTCCATGGCACAAGGTGGACATAATGCCCACATCTCTCTAGGCTTTGTGACCCCTGCCTGAACCTCTTGGCACTGTGGGTCCTTTGTCACAGAGCCTTATGGTGCTGGGACCTCAGACCAGTGCTGGACGACCTTGCCTGATGTACACGGCACAGCAGCCACACAAAGCGGACACTGCCCGCAGCTGGTGTGACCAGTGAGGTTCATCACACTGGACTGTTCGCTAATAGCTTACAAGGCTCCTTCCGTAAGAGGCGGCATAGGCCCCTTCTTTTTCCCTCTTCCACCTTGTCGCTGGGAATGTGATGTGACCGCTGGAGTTCTGGCCACCGTCTCTGATCCTGGGGATGAGGGTGGCGGCCTAGTACCGTGCCTCTTACCTTCATATGGCCTGACCCTGACTCCACAGTGGATCTCCACTTCAGAGATGTGGTAAGTGGGCATGACAGGGTAAATCAGCTTATCTATGGTCACAACCACTCCAGTCAGGACAGAGGCAAAGACTCCCCTATCTCGTGCTCCTCTCCTAGTTCCAACTCAAGTGAAAGAGGGTGAGAGGATCTGGACTCCATGGTGCATTCCAGGTGCTGTGAGAAACACTTCAGGCCTGAATTCCCTGACCCTTGTAAGAAGCCCATGAACACAAAGTCACATGACCCCTAATTTCCACAGAGGTGATAATGTGCTCCAATCTAGGTAACTCAGCCAGGGGGAAGTGGCACAGGGCTTACCCAACCTCTGACTGGGGACCTCTTTTGTTGTCACATTGTCCCTTCTAAGGAAAGCACTGCTCCTCCATTAAGCCATGAATAGAGTAACGCCCGTCTGCATGGGGACACCGTCAGTGATAGAAAGCAAAGGCCTCGGCTAACAGCATCACGCGGAGCAGCGTGGCTCTCCTGCAGCCAGCTGAGCGTGGGCCTGAGCGGGCAGCCGAGGCCCTGCCCCTTGCACATGCAGCGTGGAGGGAGGCGGGTGCCAGGTCAGGGGATGACGATGTTTCCTGCTAGTGCTGGAACTGGCCCAGATCTGGACAGCCAAGGGGCACCTCTGCACATAGTCCAGGGGGAGGGCACTGGTCCTCAGGAAGGCTTTACACTCACTGTGCCAGTGAGGATGCTGCCAGGCAAATGTGTGAACACTTCTGAGTGTCACCCACTGAAGCTTCCAGGGACCCTGCTCCTCCGCAACCCCCCCGCCCCGTGGGCTAGTCCCTAGGGTCCTACTGTGAGCAGGGGCCTTAAAATGTAGTCTCCTAGGTACCTTAGGTCCAGGTGGCACCTTTAGGACAGAAAGAAGAGTCCAGGTACTTCTGTTCCTGCCTGGACAACTGCAAAAGCTCCTCTGTATGAGCACCAAGGCTGCCGGCACGGGGGCGGGCGGGTGGTCAGCTGGCACTCGCCCCTCCTTGCCTCTCCTCGACTGCCCGGCTTCTGGCTGCAGTACTGCAGGCTTTCTGCCCCGTGCCCAGACCCGCCACGCCCGTCACACAGCATGCGCCTAAGACGCCAGCCTGGTCCATTCGTCCCACATCTGAGGACCTTTTCTAGCTTAGGCCTTGTGCTGGATGCAAGGCCCTGAGAAGAGAAACATTCTAGTGTGTCTCCAGGTCACAAGAGAGGATGGTCATAGGAGCTGGTGGCCTGGGTCCCAAAGAGGTATGACTAGGGTGTTCGCTATATCCTTGTTTGGAATCATAAAAGATTGAGGAAGATAAAAATATCCACAAATAGAGGAATTCTTCAAGAAACTGGGCCTTGGCCCTCCTATTAAATAACATACAGCTATTAGGAATGATGACGTGCACTCAGTGGCCCGCCACGGGAAAGGTATCTAAGACATATTTAATAGAAAATAGGTTATAGAACAATAAGAGTGTGATTCAAGTTATATAGAGTTCCTGCATATTTTTATATGTTCAGATCCTGAAGAATATATCTCAAACTGAGAACAGTCTTTGAGGAAGAGACAGAGAAATGGGGGTGGGGGGAGGTGACTCTTTATTTCTTTGTTGTGTATTGTTAAATATTTTTAAAAAGTAATGACCCAGAATGACAGTTGAAAGAGAAAAAAAACAGTGCATTTATAAGAGACAGAGGTTTCACAGAGGAGAGGAAGACGTGCCCTGTCAGGGACAGGAGGTGCGTGTGACTGAAAGTTCCCAAGTCCCTTTCAGCTGTGTTCTGAGGAAGGAATAGGGTTCGTCAGTCAGGAGCCTGCTTGCTAAGAAATGAACCCCATCTGGGTGGAGCACTGGGTCCCTCGGGGTTGTCGGAGGGCTGCTCACTTCCTTCCAGCTGCTCTGGCAGCCCCTCCTCTCTGAGGCACATCTCACTCCCCCTTCTACGGGTCTTTCTGCTTGTGACTGTCACCAGTCTGTGAGCTGGGGGTCTGAAAATGGTGCTGAGGGCAGAGCTGGCTCACTGATCACCCCTCAGGAGTGAGGGACGGGTGCCTCGGACCCAACCCCTGAGCAGAGTGAGTCCACGCGGCTTTTACCACACTCGCCACCTGTGGGCAGACAGGCAGCACGCACGCACGCAGCTGCAATGTGGCGCTAGGCACCTATTCCTGTGCCTGACTACTTACCTCTATCCCTTGTCTGCAGCTGCGGGCCTGTGCCATGCAGAGGGGTAAGGCAGCCCCGGTAGTGCTGACCAGGACCGAAGCAGCGCTGACCGGAGTGAGCCTGTGGGCTGCCTGCCGGGGCGGAGGGGCCCTGTCAGATCAGTGTCCCCCCAGTACTTCCAGTGGCCTCAAGGTAGAGCTGAGGCGGCAGGAGGCGGCGGGATTGCAGCAGGAAGCACTGCGGACTTCGGCAGAGACCCCTGCTGGCAGCAGGAGGACCCAGACCAGGGGGGATGGGGCCAGGGAGAGACGGGGCCGGGGGAAGCCAGCAAGGAGGCCGGCGCTGTCTGCAGGTAAGAAAAGAAGAGAGCCTGAGGAAGGGAGGGCTTGGGAAGGCACCATTCAAAATAGGTAGCACACACCACCTCTCAGCGGACTCCTGGCTGCTCACTGGTTGTCTTGCCAAGGCACCCTAAACTCTCTCTGCTGCCTCAGTTGCCCCTGTGGCCCATTTTCCACACAGCAGCCCAAGTGGTCCTGTTAACGCCCAAGCCAGACGTGATTCTGCACTGTTAAGACCTCAGTGGCTTCTCTGCTTACTCAAATGAACAGTGGCCCTCTGCTGTCACCGATCACGTTCCGCTTTGCTGCCGTCACCATGGGGAAACTGACCTCCTTGCTGCTCCTCACACAGCACTCGCCTCTAGGATGCCCCTGCCCTTGATTTCCACAGGTCACTCCCTCATGTTCAGATGTCACCTGCCCTGAGATGCTTTCCCTGAGGACATGAAATAGTAAGCTACTCTTACTCCTGCCTCTGACACCTCACACTTGCTTTTCTTCACATGTATGCATCTGTACATATGTTACCTTTTCTCCCCATCCAAACACAAGCTCTTTGAGAAGAGGCTCTGCTTTGTTTGCCATCAGTGTCTGAAAAGGTGCATGATGCGTACTTGCATCAATAAACACGTGTGTGAATGAGCAAACAACGAATGAATGGTTAGTCAGGGCCAAAAGAAAGCCCACGGAGGTGGACAGAAGCAATACAGATGTCCAGCCCCAGCATCCTACCTGGGAGAACGCCATGGTGATTGGAGGCTAGAACCTAGTGGGAGCCTTGCTGGAGACGCACAGCAGACAGAGGCTGGGATGGAACAAGTCAAAAGACTTTCCAATCACAGAGAGCCTGCAGTGTGCTTGGGGAACGCAAGAGGAGGGAGGCAGGGGCAGATGAGCAGAGAGGAGGAACTCTTGATTCTCGGGGTGGCTCTCTCACAGCAGACCAAATAGCTTTGGTGTTGGTGGCAAGTAACAATGTACTTCGTTAGTCTCTTTCCATGAGAAGACGCAGAGGACCACAAAGCATTAAATGGTCCCGGTCAAAAGTCCTTGCTGCCTTCCCACTGCTCCCCAGCACCTCATCTGGCAAGTGGAACAGCCCAGGGAGGTGGGTATATAGCCAATCCTGCATGGAAGGTTCAGAAACAGCCAGCGACCCCTGCTCCTTGGCCCCCAGGACCGGGAGGTACAGAGGCTCCTGTGCATGCACGTCCTCAGGACACTAGAGACTGTGCTGAGACACACTGGCTCTGCTGGGTCAATTGCCTTGGATGATGGGTTAAGAACATGCAAGCAAGGGAGGGTTGCTGCACACGTCCTTCTGAATGCTGGCCTCCCGGTTAGAACTACAAGGTTTCTGGACTTAGTGGTTGCTCTAGGAGAAGGGACAGAAAAGGGAATTAAGCCTCTTGAGATCTTCCTCTGATCATGTATATGCTGTGGGCTTTTGAGTGACCTGTACTGTTTGACGCAGTATTCCTGGGAAGAAGGCATTTGATTCATGCCCCATGAATGAAGAGACAGGCTGGAAGCAGTCCTGGAACTAGCATAGCTGGGCCACGGGGGGCAAGTGGCAGGCTGTGCTGCCAAAGGGAGTGTGGGCTGGTGGGTGGAGCAGCCAGGGTGCAGTTATGGCTCCTCTGGACTTTAATCCCTTCAGGTGTTTGAGATGGCTCTCCTCTCTTCTAAGATTTCCCCCCTTTGTTAAGATGTGGTAATACAGCCTGTCCCTACTGCCAGCCAGGTCCCCTTGGCACATTCTAGGTTGTCATCATCCTTCTAGAAATGGGGTGCCCAGGACTGGCCAAGAACTGAAGGGACAATGAGCCCGCTAAGAGGCCCACGGCCGTGAGCCTCCTCTGTTTGCACAGCTGAGGCCTTGTTAGCTGCTCTGAGCCTGCTCCCCACGAGGACCTCCCTGCCCTACACTGTCCTCTGCTCACTAGGAGTCACTGGTGTGCAGGAGAGGAGGCTGGAGAATGACAGCCATGGTGGGGGCGAGGTAAGGAGATCCAGAAACATCCATACACCGGGTTTATATGGGGCACACAGCAGAGACCTCAGCCAGGGTTCTCCCAGAGTCTCCAGCCACCCAGTGCCTACTGACTGAGGACCCGCTCCGAGCTTGGTGCCAGCGTGATTCAGTGGCCCACATGGGCACATCCCCCTGCCCAAAGTGCAGAGAAGGTGACAAACAGATAGTGGCATGTATCCCTGGCAACAGTGCAGGCTGAGCAACCTGAAATCTAAAATGCTCCAGAATGTGGTCTTTTTGCAGTGATGTGCCATCACAAGTGGAAAACTCATACCTGGTTTCATGAGATGGGTAATGGTCAAAGTGGACACACTAAAAATCTTGTACAAAATGACTTTCAGGCTATGTGTATACAAGATGTTATAAAACATAAACAAATTTCATGTTTAAACTTGAGTCTTGTCTATAAAAATAGCTCATGAAACATATGCAAGTGTTCCCCCAAACCAGTAAAGTCTGAAGTAGGAAGTACCTCTGGTCCTAAACATCCAGGAAAAGGGGCAATTTTCCATCCTGCAAAATTTAATTGCCCTAAAAATCATCTAGATTTTATCTCATTATCATTTCATGTGGCACTCTGATGATAACTACAGGGGTCCTATAATACTCAAGAGGGGTCCAGCTGCAGGGAATACAGAAGCCGTGAAGACACAAGGCCCCAGTCTCTAAGGGGCCTACACTCGAATGGGCGATACGACTCATGTTGGAGCAGGCATGAAAGCAACCGGATGTAGCTAGTGATAAGAGCTGTATAGAAAATATGGCAGTCTGATCTCAAACTGGCTATGAAGCTGAGGATGACCTTGAATTCCATCACACCTGGTCAGGAAGCTCCCCGCAAAAGGCGGATTTGAGCTGTGAGCTGAGGGACAGGAAGCAGCAGCCATGTGCATGCTGGGGAGGGTAGAGGGGAGGGATGAGGTGGTGAGGCCGAGAAACATGTACCCAAGCTACAAGTAGGGAGAAATTTGGCCAATTCCAGGGGCAGCCATGAGATTGGCCCTGGGTGTTGGGCAGGCAGGCCTGTGAGGGGCAACAGAGCTGTGGACGTGGAGAGGAGCTGGCTGCTTGTCAGCGTGGCAGGGAGCCCCTGCCGAAGCTTAGGCTGAGCAGCTGCAGTGCAGTTTGGACAGGCAGGCGTCTGATGGCTGGACTCCAGGTGCAACCACAGGAGGCTTTGGCACTGCGGGCTGGATGGGGGCTCAGAGCTGCTGGCAGGAGACAGGGTTTCTAGGGCGATCAACGAAGTGAGCAAAGGGCACCTGGGATACCTGCATCTTTATCTGTGTCTCTTCCCCAGGTGGCCACACTGAATATCTCTTCTCTGTTTAACAACAACAACAATTTCCTGAGGGAGGGGCGGGCTTAGGAAGAAGATCCAAGAGTTTCTGTTTTGGACATTTTTTTGTGTGTATGGGAAAAAGAGGTTTATTTTGGCTTATAGACGTGAGGAGACGTTCCATGATGGCAGGGGAAAAAATGGTATGGGGACACCTGAATCAAACCACCATATTCTGCTCCTGGCCCCCATCAACTGACATCAATACATGATGTAAAATACAATGCACTCAGTCCAACTTTAAAAGTCCCCATAGTTTTTGTCAATTCCAATGATGTTCATACATCCCCATAGTCCAAGATCTTTTAACTGAGCCATAATACCAAAAAAAAAAAAAATCCCCCCAAAACTCATAATGGCACAGAATAAACATTCACACTGCAAAAGATGGTATTGGGCATAGCAAAGAAGTACTCAAGCTATATATGATTTAAACAGGGCAAACACAAAACTCTGTAGCTCTAAGTCCAACAACTCTAGCCAGTGACAAGTCTCTGCAATTTCAATTCTGCCCTTCCAGCTAGGCTACTCACAGACCTGGAAAACTTCATGGGGCCAGCAGTTCTCCTTGGCAGCCATTTCATGGTCCCTGCATCTCTACTGGGTCTCCACTGCAACCCACAGTTCATCCTTATGGTCCTATGGGGTCTCCATGCAGCACATGGCCATTTCCAAGACACAAGACCACATTGCAAACTCAATGACCCTCTTTTTCCTGCATTTCTTGTACTCCACAATACCAGACAGGTTGCCAATTTGTTAATCCAGGGGGGAATAAAGCAGACCTTGAAGAACAGGACACTCCTTGAGCTCTCAGGCCCCTTCAAAAGAGTTTATTTTCTTCCTGTTGCCCCAGTGCAGGTCAGCTGGCCCAGTCTCAAAGGCTGTCATCTCTCAATTGCAGCTGAACAAGCAGCAGCAGTTCACCCAAAGATTTTTTTTTTTTCTTTCTGTGCCATATCCCTCTGCTCACACCGGTTCATTTCTTTCTTTTTTTCTTTATAATTAGTTTACTTTTATTCTTTTCACAATTTTTATTAACATTTTCCACGATTCTAAAAAATATTCCATGGTAATACCCTCCCCCCCCCGCACTTTCCTCTTTGAAATTCCATTCTCCATCATATTACCTCCCCATCTCAATCATTGTACTTACATATATACAATTCCAACCTATTAAGTACCCTCCTCCCTTCCTTTCTCTTCCCTTTATGTCTCCTTTTTAACTTACTGGCCTCTGCTACTAAGTATTTTCCTTCTCACACAGAAGTCCAATCTGTAGCTAGGATCCACATATGAGAGAGAACATGTGGCGCTTGGCTTTCTGGGCCTGGGTTACCTCACTTAGTATAATCCTTTCCAGACCCATCCATTTTTCTGCAAATTTCATAACTTCATTTTTCTTTAATGCTGAATAGAACTCCATTGTATAAATATGCCACATCTTCATTATCCACTCATCAGTTGAGGGACATCTAGGCTGGTTCCATTTCCCTGCTATTATAAACTGAGCAGCAATAAACATGGTTGAGCTGAGATTTGTCCTTAGGATATATGCCTAGGAATGCTATAGCTGGGTCATATGGTAGATCAATCTTTAGCTGTTTTAGGAACATCCACACTGTTTTCCACAATGGCTGGACCAGATTGCATTTCCACCAACAGTGTAGAAGGGTTCCTCTTTTTCCACATCCCCGCCAACATTTATGATCATTTGTTTTCATGATGGTAGCCAATCTGACAGGAGGGAGATGGAATCTCAATGTAGTTTTAATCTGCATTTCCCTGATGACTAGTGATGTAGAACATTTTTTTAGATAGTTATATGCCATTCGTATTTCTTCCTTTGAGAATGCTCTATTTAGCTCCATAGCCCATTTTTTGATTGTCTTGATTCCTTATTATTTAACTTTTTGAGTTATTTGTGTATCCTAGATATTAATCCTCTATCAGATATATAGCTGGTGATGATTTTTTCCCATTCTGTAGGCCGTGGACATTTTTTTGTTTGTTTTGAAGTAGGGTCTCACTCTAGCCCAGGCTGACCTGGAATTCATTATAGAGTCTCAGGGTGGCTTCGAACTCATGGTGATCCTCCTACCTCTGCCTCCTGAGTGCTGGGATTAAAGGCGTGCGCCACATGCCCGGCTTGTTTTGGACATTTTAAGATGGAGGTGTCAGACACAAATAAATAGGTACATGTCCCAGAAGGAGATTTCGGACGAGCCTGAGAAGGGAGTGTGCAATGGCAGGAGGCGCGGGGGTGCAGTGGCTGCCCAGAGCCGGCGCTGCTCTCACCAAGGTTCACTGGACGCCTTTAGAACTCTAACTCACAGCTTGTGCCTCGGTTTTCTCCCAAACAAGGTGCATGCCTGGGATATATACATACTACAGGGTTAATCATATCAATGAACTATTAATATTAATTCATTCACATGAATTACTAAATACAAATTTCCTTTATAAGTATCCTTACTTCATAATACCGTATAATGTTTGAAAGGAATCTGGCCATTTTGGATAATTACAACCCCTGGGTCAAGACCACTGGAAGCAGCATTATTCCTACTCCTGGTGAGAGGACTGGACTGCTGACATGGTCACAAGCCCAGTGACTCTCAGGGTGATGTCATGGGAGAAGTAGCTTGCTCAGAAGATGTGGTGTTTGCAGGGGGAATGTCCAGACCCTGTGGCCAGGCTCTCTTGGGGCCATCTAATTCTTCAAGAGTGTGAGGATACCTAAAAGTGAAGGTCTGGTGAGCCCCTAGGGTCCCTGCCTGCATGACAGCCCATGCGTGCAGATGACAGTACGCAGCCTCCTATGGCCCTGGTTCCTCCTCCCAGGCAATGGGGCTGGAAGTTCCAGGGCGAGGCCAGGGACATGTGTCCCCAGATGTAAGTCCTTGTAGCATGTCCATGGCTAGCTCAGGAGGAAATCAAAGTCATGACCTTCACCTAGAAGCCCTCTATCGCCCTGTCTTGGCTGGCTGTCGGACGCCCACCACTGCCATGCCGTCCTCAGCACTCCCCCGACCACCCTGGAGGTGAGACCTCCCTCCCCTAGCCACCCGTGCTTCAGCGCTAAGCCTGTCCCCGCCTAGAGTGCATCTCCCCAGACACCACATGGCCCCTTCCTTCCCTTCATTCAGGCTCAGGTCAGATGACACTCCTGCAGCGGGCCTTTCCTGATCACCCGCTTCCAGCCGTATGCTGCTTTACTTCCCTTCCTAATGCACCCCACGGCGAGCTGTCTCCTGCTAGAATGGACAGTCCCACGGGAGCAAAAGTTCACTTTTATTCAATATCTCTACCCAGCACGTAGAAAAGTTATACGTAGGGGCTGGAGAGGCTCAGTGGAAAAAGCCCTGGCGGCGGAAGCATGAAGACTGGAGCAGGAATCCTCAGTGTCCACGTAAAACCCAAGTGCCAGTATGGTGTGCCTGTACCCCTAGAGTGCCCAGGGCTGGATGGGAGACAGAGATGGAAGAACAGGAAGCTCACAGGGCAGCAAGCCTGGCAAATAAGTGTATGCAGTGGCAAACAACCGGAAGACCCATAACCTCCACACACATGCTGTGGCATGCACATGCCTGCATGCATACATGCACACATACACACACGCACACACACACACATGCACGATTTAAAAAAAAAGAGGGTGCTGTGGCTCATGTCTTTAATCCCACTATTTGGAAGGCTCAGGTAGGAGGACAGTCATTAGTTTGAGACCAGCCTGGGCTGCAGTTAGCGCTTGGAAAAAAAAAAAAAACCAGAAAAATTATATGTACAGAAAAGGTGTTCAACAAATATTTGTTTTAGGCATACATAGTTCCTAAATGTCACCCATCCCTGGACGGGCTCATTCCCTTGAAGGTGAGCCAGGTGAAAAGGCTGGACAGGCCGTCCGCAGCCACCCAAAGGAGCTGCTTGCTTACTGTGTGCGTGCATGTGTGTGTGTGTGTGTGTGTGTGTGTGTGTGTGTGTGTGCGTGCACACACACTGCTTCGTTGTGGACTAAGGAGCCATCAGAGTAGCTACTGGGCAGCCTCCACATCTACCTCTAGGCCCATGTTGGGGCAGGCTGGGCAGGGCTGAGTCCATCCCAGCTCCCCAGTGGCCTGCTGCAGACTGACCTCCTTCCCAAGGCGAGGCTGAGCTGCGGCCAGTACCTATCTCGAGCTCTTACTCAAGGCATCAGAGACATTGGAAGCAGTAGTTGCTGCCCAGCAGTTTCGCGGTCAGACAGGCTTGTATGTGATGCTGCCTGATAACTGCTGTACACCTATATCTTAAGTTTAATTGTCTGGAAACAAGGATGGGCACCTGTCTTTTGACTTCATTCCCCCCCCCCCCCCCCCGCAAGGTAGGGTCTCACTCTAGCCCACGGTGACTTGAAATTCACTATGGAGTCTCAGGGTGGCCTGGAACTCACAGTGATCCTCCTACGTCTGCCTCCGAGTGCTGGGATTAAAGGCGGGCGCCACCACGCCCGGCGTCAACTTCATTGTTTTAAATAGCTACGTACAGTCCCCGGCACAAGACCAGCTCACGACATTCTCTTTCCATCTCACCCGCACTGGGATGCCCCTGGGTCTTGCCCAGATATAGTTCCTAGTCTGTGTTGGTCCGGTCTGGACTGCTGCCAGCTTGGGAAAATCTGGGGGATGCCTAAATACCGGGTTCACAGGACAAACCAGGCCCCCCTCTTGCCTCCCATTCCCCAGCAGCTGTGTGTGGAACAGTAGGTAACATTTCACATCGCTCCGGCCAGGTTTATATCAGTGTTTGTCTGAGGCATGCTGACAGGCACAAGCCACTTGGCACTGCTATGGAAACCTGCTTGTTACTTTCTGCCATGTCGTTTGTTGCTGGCTCTGTGGCTGTGGAGGGGCACGGGGAGGGTCCTAGGCCTGCCTCCTATGGAGGTTTACGCCACCGGCAACTCCTGCTCCTTCCTGACCTCGCCTTCCCGGATCCCAGGAGCAGGTCGTGACTGACTTTTGCACTTAGTCACAACCAGAGGCCTGGTGCCCACCTCAAAGCAGCTCTTCAAGGCGGATTTGGGATGCATTCCCAAATCCCAGAGCCGCGGCAGATCGTAGTAGGAGAAACACTGGCTAAGCTACAAAACAGTATCTCCAGCATCCCAAGGCACCAAACCACAGCACTAGCCCATTTGTAGCCCCGCCCAGCCGCTCGGCCTCCCTGTCCCTGCTGTTTCCATGGGCTTTCTAGTTTCCCAGAGCTCAGGTTGGAAACCATGGACCAGATGCTTTCTAGAACCTTCTCTAGACGGGGAGTTGGCACTCATCCTTTCACAGAAGTGAGTTAAGTGTCTTGTGTTTTGTTGATGACAGCTCTCGGAAGTCAGGAGCTGTCCCACTCAGTACATGTGTAATCTTGGGTGATTTAATCTCTCTGAAGCTTAAATTTCTCACCTGAAAAATGAGAATGATATTTTTCTACCTATTTCCCCTAGTGATTAGTCACATGAGAGTATCTATGGAAAAAATGATAACAAGTTTACAAAAACACCGAGAGAAGACTACAAATGCCAAAGACTGTTCTTACAGTGACGAGCTGTGGCGGTGTCTCTCTCTGAAGCCCAGAGAAGTAAATGGAGCCCTTGGAGGAGTCTCAGGACGGATGTTCTCCTTTCCACCATGAAATTTCTGGAAGGTGTTGGAGGGTTTATAGAATCACTGGTCTTAAAGTCCTTAACTACAGGATGTAAACCTTCTTTTAAGAGTATTTTTGACTACTAAAAATATTCCTTAATTTGTTACCTTGTAAGTAAAACGTTCTCAATTATCGAAGTTTGCTTTAGCAACCATGTATCAAAAATTAATTACAAAACGCAAGTCTGTTCAAATTACTGGCTGATACACATAGTTCTCGGAGAACCCTTCTTCCCTTATACTTTAATTCAAAGGAGGCACCAGGAGCCAGGGCAAATGCAGATCTCTGGCAGTGTGGTAATGGCGTGGTGCTGTAGGAGATAGGGCTGCTGGGGTCAGACAGGACTCCAAGGCCCATCTCACCACAGTTCAGCAGACGTAACTGACTACCTCTCTCACGGGCTGCATCTTGGCCCTTCCCACTCCAATGGGCCATGCTCAGCACAACAGGAAGCACTTAGCTCAAGTGGACTTGCGGGGCTAAGCCTTGCTGAAACAACTCATGGAGAAATGCCCCAACCCTTATCATGTGCTCCAAGGTCCAGTCTCCCAGGCACCATCAGCCCACGGTAGGGTGGTAATGAACAAGGGAGAAGAGGCAGTTTGCTTAAGACATGTTAGCATGGAAGTGATGCATTATGATCAGACCCCAGGTGCTTTGACATTAAGCTCATGTTCTTTGTTACTGGGATCATAGCCTAAAAAGACTTACAGATGCCAAGGCCTTTATTCATGGGAAAGACCACCAGGGTTGGAATTAGAGGAGGCAAACAAGCCCCAATTTTGTGGCATGTGTTCAGGATCACTGCTCTGTTACTAAGTGAAACCTTCCTTATCCCTAACAGAGAACTACTCTTAGTAACAATCCAGTGCCACGGGAGGCTTTGGGGAGAGAGGACAGAAACCTCCTGTATATTATAAAGTTAGACTACAGTGAAAGGGAAGGCCACATAGTGTGCCCACAGGGAAGGAGGAAGTGTGTTCCCCCAAAAAGCAATAACCCAGTGGAGGATAAATCGTAGGTCATGGGATATAAATATGGCCATGTAACATAAATGGGAATTTCGCTCTACTGTGGGGGGCTGAGATTCACAGCTCAGCCTGGCCTGGCCCAGCTCTGAAGACACTACAAGGCAGCAAGTAGACCACCAGTGTAGATGGTTTCTTCTTCCTCACACACGCCATCCAGACAACAGCATCTGAGGCGGATTCCAGATGAAGTAGTATGTCAGGACCTTTTTTGTACAAGCAAACAGGAAGGAGGGAGAAGGAGCACAGGTGAATACAATGGTCCCATTTTGTTAAAGAAAATAACATTTAATAACTAATATATCTTGAGCTCTTACTGTATATCAGGAACTGTGCTTCTGTTTTGACTTACTTTTCTCTGTCATTTTCTCTCTCAATAGCTCATAAGGTGGGAATGCTCAGGACCCCCACTTCAACCCTACAGCAGCAGCCAAGACTTAGGCGAGGCTCAGGTTCACCTTGAATTCTAGTGGTAGAGCCAGGACTCAGCCATGGCTGGCCAGGCTGGATTCTGAGTTCTTAGCCCCACGTCCCATGGCATCTGAACTGCTGTTTGACCTTGGTGAGTGTCTGTCTATGTACATGTCCAAGACCCCTAGGAAACTGATGATCATCAACCACTATGAGCCAAGAGAGAAGGGGAAAATGCCCTCCCAAAGTAGTGCAGGAGTGTCCATAGAAAAGGAAGGAGGTTGTTACCAGATCCCATATTGCAGAAGTAAAGGCGTGTGCTGTGTGCCCAGGTCCCAAGTGAAGGCGTGTGCTGTGTGCCCAGGTCCTAAGTGAAGGCGTGTGCTGTAGGTTCAAAGGCTCTAGAGGGAAGATGCCAAGAACAGCCTGGTGCCATGGAGTCCAGACCAGGCTTCTGCTGGGCTGTGCTCAAGTGGCAGGTGGCAGAGAGACATATCCACCACCTGCCTTCTCCACCCCTCCGTCCTGCCTCACCACACTCCACGGACCTCCGCAGGCAGCCTTCGTTCACGCCGGGCTGATTTCCCCTACCTTCTCTGCCTCTTTCTCTACGAGGTCTGACACTGACAGACCAGAAAAGGCAGCACACCTTTAATACCTCCTCCAATGCTATCATCAAGAGGCCCCACATCCATGGGCTACCCACTTTCCATTAAGACTCTGGTCCCTGGACAGCAGCTCCCTATCTTCACAACTTGCTCAGTCTCAAGTGGAGAAAGAACAGTGGCCCTTTCCATGTGAATCGTTTACAGCAGCAGATGCCAGTAAGGTTGCCTGGAGAGTCTGGAATGCCATGTTGTCATGGCAACGACAGACCAAGGTTGGGGCTGCTTTATCCCTGATGAGTTGTCCTGGCAATACCATGCCATGCTGCTGGTGAACTCTTCCTTGATGAATCACAACACAACAAAACCACTCCTAGACAAGGGGCCAGCACTGAGGTTTGCCTCCTGCACACACATGAGGAGGGGGGAGGAGGGCTGACCTAGTCCCCTGGCTGATCAGGAGGCCAGACCCTGGCTCTTGGCACTGTGGCGCACATGGTATAATACAGGTTTTAACTGGCTCAGCCAACAAAGCAGCCCCCCCCCACTCCAGCCCCCAAATTACCACTTCTCTTATTTGATGCTGCCAACCAGGGATCTGCCCGGCGTGGACCCTGGCAATTAGCACAGCACCCGCATTTGTTGCGAAATTAAGAGCCACTGATTAGCCTAATTCCACGCCATTTACAGGCAGTGAGTGTCAGCCTGAGGTTGGCCTTTCCAAATGGTGGCCCAGAGGGTGGCATGTTCATGGCACACATTTGAAATGGAAGCCAAGGCCTGGGGAGCCAGGCTGTGGACCAGGAGCAGAGGCAGGCCTCACCCTGGGCTGGCCATCTACCAGCCACTGCCTCCTGCAGGGCTGCCCATCTAAGAGACCTGAAGATCAGAAGCAGGTGCTTCCAAATTGAGGTCATGTCTATTGCCAAGTCATCCTGACCCAGAAAGGGAACCCATTCCAAGCAGCAGCTTCCTGGACGGCCCCTGCTGGGAGCTCTGCAGGCCCGGTGCACACCGAACCGGGGGCTCTGGGGCTGGAGGTCAGAGGGAAACCCTCCCTGACTGACCGGGACACTGACTTTGCTGAGACTCTCCTGCCTTCCTGTCACCTGGGCCTGGATCTCTTACTGAACCCACACGTCGTTGTCTGGCTGGGGCCCCTGAAGTTTAAGTGCTCACTGGTAACCGCCTTTGGGTCCTAACACTGGACTCGTGGCCCCAGCGGGTCCCCTAGGATGCTGACACTCCCGGGGTCACACAGGCCCCGGCACCTGGCAAGGGTCCTGGCTCTGCACGGGCTAAGTTCACGTGTGCCCCGAGCTCCCTTGGGTGTCACCTCTCTGGCAGTTTGTTAGCGCACTGCACACAGGCGTTGCAGCCACCGCCACGTAGCACTGGCTGAGTACCTGCTCACGGGCCCCGGGAACTTTCCTCAAGCCCTGTCGGGAACCAGCAGGAAGGCTTGGCCAGACACGCCGGGATCCTGAGGCCTCTCCCGCCACACACAAAACAGCGACTGAATCGTAACAGAGCTGCCCCGTGACCTCTCTGCCCGAGGAACCTTGGGAGTCAGCTGGCAGCTCCTAATGGATGAAGAAAAGCCAGGGGGAGAGGGAAGCCAGGCACTGCAGGGGGAGAACAGCGTGAACAAAGACTCAGCCGGGGGAGGAAGGCCTCTGAGGCATGTGTGCCAAGCTCATCATGGTCGTCCCATTTGGTGGGAGAAAGGGAAGTACAAAAATTAGTAGAAGGAAAGACATCTTGTGTGATAGGCAGGGGACAGAGCACTGCAGATGACTCAGGAAATTTATTCTGCACAAGGCCTGACTGTAGCTTTCGGACTGCATTTGGCAGCCAACTGGAAGCCACTAAGGCTTTGGGAAAGGAACTGCGGAATCAGAGCTGTGCTTTGGAAGCCAGAGCTGGCAAAACCACCACCACCATCTTGCTGCTGCAGTCGCCATGACAGGCAGCGGCAGAGTGCTCGTGGCTTGCTGGCAACGCTTCTTCTTCCTCTTAAGAGTTTTATGTATTAGAGACAGAGAGGAAGAGGAAGAGAGAGAGAATGGGCGCGCCAGGGCCTCCAGCCACTGCAAACGAACTCCAGACACATGTGCCCCCTTGAGCATCTGGCTTGCATGGGACCTGGAGAATCGAACCAAGGTCCTTAGGCTTTGCAGGTGAGCGCCTTAACCACTAATCCATCTCTCCAGCCCACATTTTTTTCCTTTGTTTTTGGTTTTTTGAGGTAGGTTCTTACTCTAGCCCAGGCTGACCTGGAATTCACTATGTAGTCGCAGGGTGGCCTCAAACTCATGGTGATGCTTCTACCTTTGCTCCCAAGTGCTGGGATTAAAGGTGTGTGCCACCATGTCTGCTGGAAACTTTTCTAAACACTCTGGATTGACTATGGATGAGGCCCAACCTGAAAATCAGCTTGGAGGAAGGCCGAGGTAAGTCCCGGGATGAATGAGGCCTGAGCTGTCTCAGAGGCAGCAGGAGGAGAGGGAGAGTCCCTGGGGAGGCAAGACCCAGAGGCCTCAGTGTGGGCAGAGGATGAGGAGGAGCTTGGCAGTCTTAGCCAGGAGACGGGTGGAACGGGAGTCACAGCCATGCTAGGTGTGATTCTCGAGGCATAGGCCTTGCAGGTAAATCTGGAGTCTGACCCCAAGGACACAGTGAAAATATCCCTTTGCTCACCCCTAATTCAGGAAAAGATCTGTGGTGGAGCAGACCACCAAACAAAGGCAGAAGTTTAGGCAAACTTAACTCTCCCATATGCTATCCTGGTCTTGCCAGCCTGGAACGTACTGGTTAGAATGAGGAGAGGATCATGAATCGGAGCCTTTCCTTGCTCTGGCCCCGGTGCCTTCTCGGTGAAGGGCTTTCTATCATGATGTGCACTACAGCAGGACCCCAGGTAAGAATAAAGCTCCAGAGGTAACCTGCCTTGTTTGTTTCTCCATCCTGGGGGACACTCTTGGGGTGGACCCAAGCCCATGGGGACCAAGGTCCTGAGAGGAAACACAGAGCTGCCTGTGCTGAGATCGCGTTCCCTTGCAGTCTCGTCACAATGCCTTCCAGCCTAACACGGCCTCAGCCTGGGCTCCCGGATCCGCCTCCCTCTCCACTGCCAGAATACTTGTCCATTTCTCCTGGGCCAGTCCCAGTCCTCACTGGCCTTCAGGGCTCAGGTCCTGCTCTGTCCAGAAAGCCTGCAACAGTTATTGCTCAGAGAAGCTTCTGAGCAGTGAAGGAATGTAGTGATCACTGGCCCATGGCGAAGGGAACTGGGGGCCGGGAGGAGACAGACGAGCCATGATTAGAATCCAAGTGTACAGCGCTCCCGACACGCCTCCACGAACCCTGCAGCTCTGCCCCACCTCACGCTAGACTCTACGTGAGGACAGAGACTTCTGTACCTTTCTGTTCCCCATGGCGCCTAGCTGTGGACGGCAAGTGCTTCAGGAAACAGAATCCTCAAAGACAAGGCTTGGGAAGACAACAGGTCCTGAGAGAAAGGGACACAGGTGAAGGGAGAAAAGCCTCCTCTCAGCAGCTCCCCACCATTCTGGGCTGGGGGCCAAGCCCAGCCACGCGCTAGGGTCGGTAATGCGAGGATGCATTCAGCGGAGACGCGTAACATCCGACCAATTTCTGCATCCAGATCCTGCCCAGGACTCCTGGGAGAGCCAGTTCCAGAGCTGGCAGAAGGGGTCATGCTGAGGTCATTCTCCAGCCCAGAGGCACTGTGTGATGGTGGAGGCAAGCACAGAGCTTTTTTTTTTTTTTTTTTTTTTTTTTAGCGGAATGCTGGGATTTCAGGAACTAAAGGAACCATTCAAGATCATCAACTCTAAGTCCTGAATGTTTTCAAAAGGAAAATTGGGAAATTGGTAAGGAGAGAGACACAGCCAAGGTATAGCACTGGACCTCCTGGTCACAACCTTTAGATCTCTCAAGGGGGTAACACAAGGAAATCATGTGATAAGGTGACATGGCAACTTAGCTTTTAGTTAGTTTGTTTGTTTTTTCAGGTAGGGTCTCCCCCAGGCTGACCTGTAACGCACTATGCAGTCTCCGGCTGGCCTCCAACTCACAGTGATCCTCTTACCTCCACCTGAGTGCCAGGATTAAAGGCACGCATCACCATGCCTAGTAAGGGGAGTGGGTGGGTATGACTAGGAATGGGCATGCCAGGGCATCTAGCCCGTGCAAATGAGCTCCAGATGCATGCACCATGTTGTGCATCTGGTTCTATGTGAGTACTGGTGAATTGAACTACGGTAGTTAGGCTTTGCAGGCAAGCGCTTTAACCACTGAGCATCTCTCCAGCCCAATTTTTCTTTTCAGAGTGAATTTTAATACCTGGCGGTACATGTGGGTTTGGAAGAAGTGACTGGGCTCACCAAAGTTCCGGGTGAAGACGATGCTTGCTTGAAGTCAGAGGGAAAGGTAAAGCAGAGAGTTAAGAAGATCATCTTGCCACTGGCTCAAGCTGCTGTACACGCTGCCTCCAGGCTCGAAGCTCAGCGAGAATCAGGGCGGGCCGACGTTTGGGGAGGTCTAGTGAGGGCTTCCCAAGCGCACTTCGTGGCTCAGCACAAGCGGGCTCTGGGCGGTGGGGACGCAAACAGGAGATGAGATCTGGGAGTAGGGACGAGTGACCTTCAGAGGGTCTGACAAACCCGTTCTCTACATCCTGACATGAACAAGGCTAAGGAACAGCCTGTGAGAGGGACGCTGTGACAGAACAGGCCGGCAGACCCCAGCCCGCCGTCTCTGGGGAGCACAGCACCTGGTGCGCCGGGAACATTCACTGTGCAGCGGTTGAGTCGGTGTGTGAACACGCAGCGGTGCCCACAGGGACTGCAGCAACCCAGAAATGCCCGCAGAGGCTGCCCAGGGCCATGCTGGCCCCTCCATCTGTGCAGGGGCAGGAGGCAGCTGGTGGGTCCAGAACTGCTGACAGAGAGGGACAGAGCTTCCAGCCCCAACCCACTTCTCCATGGCAACTAGCTGACAGAAACGGCACAGGAGACTGAGAAACACATTTTAAAATGAAGACAAAACATTGCTGGTGTGAAGCCACACGTGCAAGGCCATAGCCTCGTGCTCCCCAGACCCTAGCAGCGCAGGCGTGACCACTGTGCTGAACTTCCTTCAGTGTGCCCACCCCTTGCCCAGGTGCCCTTCCCTGCCTACCGTGTGCTCGTCTAAGGCTGCCATGCCAGCGCTGGCTCTTTGCAGTGTGGGTTTTGGGCCTTGTGCGGAACCCGACAGACGACAGTAGGGGCTGCATACATATGGCGGGGCCTACAACACCCAGGCTGCCCACACGTGGCTGCGGCTCAGGGGCCAAGGAGGAGGAGCAGATGGTCCTTCATCCCCCAGTGTCCGAGACCTGCCCCGAACGCGAACGCGGGGCTCAGCTGGGTTTGCCTTCACCTCCCCCCAGGGCTGAATTGTGCCTTCTTCTATAAACCAAAGCCTCGTGCTCACATTTCAAATGTAGCACTTTCCAGTCTATTTTTCATTAAACTTCTGCTTACTTATTCTGCCCCGCCCCCCAGTAGAGAACCAGGTATAAGACAAAACCTCAACAAATGTTTTCTTGTTGAGTCAACAGCATGAGGAAACATTTTAATTGGTGAAGCTGGAGAGTGGCCTCCTCCAGCCTAAGGGCGTTCGTTCCTTCAACGGCCTGAGAGACAAGGCAGAGGGCCGTCTCCCCTCCGCTGGGCGCGCACGCTCGCCTGTACAGAAACCATCATGTGGAAGGTGTCCTGAGCCGTCTGGACTGGGGGTCCCGAGCCCACTCCTAGTGTAGTCACACCCCATCCGGGTTTAAACAAGTCATTTCCCTGTCTTTGAACTTCAATATCCTTGTCTGCAAAATAAGACCACCACATTTCCACAGCTTGATTTGGCCTGCTCAGGTGTGCTGTGAGGAGCAGAAACGGATGGCGAATAGCTCTGAAGGCTGCCAGGCAGCGCATGCACCAAGGGGAGGTGAGGCCTTGCTTAGGAATCTTAAGAAACGGTAGCCAAGGCCTAAGCTCATGAAGTGACACTTGCCCTGGGTCACACTGGGAATAATGACAGAAAGATCACAATCTTGTGCTGCCTTAGATAATACCATCAAGATCTTTTTCAGCCTGTGGCAAAGGCAATTCTATATCCATGAAAACCTGTTGGGTCACATGAGGCGTAGGAATCTCTGTAAGGGAAGGGAGTCTAGCTCTGTTCCAAGACAGGCACCACCCAAACACATCGGAGGCAGGGAGCTAACTCCTCTTCCTCCAGTCTCTCCATTACTGCTGACTTGCCCACCCAGACTGGTACTGGTCACCCTGGCAGCTGACACACTGCCCCTGTGCCACAGCTCAGGTCTCCTGCTCTGAGAGAATGAATGTGACATTGCAAATCCTCCAGAGGCAATTTGGGAACAACTTGGGTGGGACCCAGAGGAAAGCTCAGATGGCTTGGAGCACAGGTTTCGGTGGCAAATATGGTGGCTCTCCTTGGCCTCTGGGAGCAGGGACCCTGCTTGCTGGGATGTAAAGCCAGCAAAAATGGGACCTGAGAGAGATAGGAAGGATACTTGGGTCCTAATGCCAGAGGTAGGTAGCATTACCGTGAAATCTCTTCAGATCTCAGCAAGCACTTCACAGAGAATGGAAGGAGGGGCGGAAGCAAAGAGGAATTGCTTTGTCAAGAACCCTTATCCTTATATGGTGTGTTGGTTACTTCTGGGTCACCTTGGAAAGCCTATAGAGACCACTGTTTTGTCCAACACCCATTTGGATGTTTTTGATTTAGTTAACATTGTACTGGGATGACTTTAAGTAAAGCAGATTACTTCTGTCATGTGGTAGGCTCCTGTGTGTTAATCTGAAGACCTGGAGACAAATGACTGAGTCTTCTCACAGGAGTTCCGTCTCCACACTACTGCTCTAAAACTGGGCCAAGTTTCCCGCCTTCAGACTCAGGACTGCAACCTCTCCATTCTGCAGCTTGCTCTGCAGATGTTCAACTTGCTGCCCCATACTACTGAACTCCTTCAGGTTTGCCGTAACCCCTCTCCACAGGGGAGAGTGAGGTTGGGTCCTACAGACCCCACTTTGCTCGGCTGGGACCCCGATGACGATGTGTCCCCCTCTCCACAGGGGAGAGTGAGGTTGGGTCCCACAGACCCCACTTTGCTCGGCTGGGACCCGATGACCACGTACACATGTAAGCTTGGGCATCTTCATCTAATTTGCACAGTCTGATTCTCCACACGAAGCTGGGAGGCAGTTTCGGCTGCTCTACGTTTATCTGTGGGGGACGTGAAGGCTTGCTGAAAGCATGACGGGAAGCCATGGGTCTCTGAACCCCACAGCAGGGCCACGAGAAAGCAGGCTTTCTCTGAAGAATGCTGGGACAGAATTCCTGCCCAAAGCAAGCGCATAGCTGATTTCTCAGAGTTCTTCTCCCTAAGGACGCAGATAATGCCCAAAGAACGAGGGTCCGAGCAGGCTCCTCCTTCAAGAAGGTGACTCGCTTTCACGGAGCAGTCCTTAGGATTTCCATACAACCCCTAGATCTGGCCCAGACTTGCTCTTTCTAAGTTCCCCAAGGTTTCATCGTGATTAAACCTGGCCCTCAAGTTGCTAGGGAAGCTGCTGCTAGGGTGGGTGCTGGGCAAGCACTTGGGTCGACCTGGTGGAGGGTAAACCCGGTTGTCGACTGCTTCCATTTGGCTGCTGCCAAGAAATGGGGGGCATCAGTGCTGAAACCCAAGCTGACCAAGCAAGCAGCCTTCATTCTGCCCCTCCAGCTCCCCATGCCTCACCCAGAGGTTTTTTGTCTCCTGAGTGGCTCCCAGAGGAGGCAGAATGTTTTCTAGAATGACGCCAACCCCAGGGTGGATGGAACGCTTCCTCATCCAGCTCTCCTTAGTGCGGCTGAAACGGGGGATGCTTGCAGGGGGGTTACTCTGCTCGGTGGCAAGGAATCCTCTCAGCATGTCCACCAGCAAGCAGGGCTACTAAAAGGTTTCCGTGTGTGCATGTACGTGTGTGTGTGTGTGTGTGTGTGTGTGCGCGCGCGCAGACCAGAAGGCAGCTTCAGGTGTCCACCTTTTCTTTTGAGACAGTCTCTCACTGGCCTGGACCTCACCAGGAAGGCTACACAGGATGGTCAGTGAGCTCCAAGGATCTACCTGTCTCTCCCACCACCATGCCTGCCTTTTTTGTACACAGGTTGTGGGGACTGAACTCAGGTTCTCATGCTTACGAGGCAAACACTGCCACCTGAGCCACTTCTCTAGTCATTTTACATTCAAAACACCATTTTACATTTAAACCAGCATTTTACATTCAAACCAACATACAACGCCAGCGTGAGGACCTGAGTTTGGATCCCCAGTACCCATGTAAAAATGCCAAGCATGGTGGTGCACATTTGTGACCCCACTGCCGGAGGAGGAGACAGGAAACTCCTTAAGGTTTGCTGACTAACTTGCCATTTAGTGAGCTCCAGGTTCAGTGAGAGACCCTGTCTCAAAAACTAAGGTGGAGGGCTAGAGAGATGGATCAGTGGTTAAGGAGCTTGCCTGCAAAGCCTAAGGATCCAAGTTCAATTCTCCAGGTCCCATGTAAGCCAGATGCACAAGATGGCGCATGCATCTGGAGTTCGTTTGCAGTGGCTGGGGGCCCTGGTGCGCACATCCTCCCCCTCCGAATAAATAAATAAATAAATACAAAAAGTAAGGTGGAGAGAGATTGGGCAAGACACCTGATATGCACCTGTGGAGTCCTCATATGCACCAATGCACATAAAAACACACCCATCCACGTGCAAAAAAGAAAAACGTCCAGGTGACAAGCGCTTGAGTTTTGGGGCATTAAGGAGGCACAGAAACCGGAGAAGACAAGAGCTGGATCTGGGCCAAAAAGAGAGAGCTCAGGCACGGAGGGGGTTGGGGGGACAGAGAAGACTCCATCTCCATCATGTGCGTGCATGTGTGTGTGCGTGTGCGTGTGAGTGTACAGGGGTAAATGGATTTGATTGGCCCTTCAGAAAGATCACTGCCTGCTGTTCAATCGTGAGGTTGGAGACGGAGGAGGTGCCCGATGTTGGGTGGCAGAGCCCCAGGGCCCGGTGGCTCCGCCACTGCACAGCCCGCGCTGCCTCAGCTCTGTTCCCACCGTGCGGTCTCTCAGCTCCTCCATTTCCTTGTCTGGAAAATGGATATAATGATGCATCCATCTCATGGGATTTTTTGTGAAATATAAGTGAGATATACACATGCAGCCCCTGGGACATATTAACGTGTTCAGTAAATGTTTATTTCTTTGCTGCAAAATTTTGTACTTTATGTTTTATCTCTTAAAACCAACTTAATAGGTGGTGGGTTTGCTTTTTTTGTTTAACAGATACACAGACTGAAACTCAAAGATGCCAAGTGTGGTGTTTCTCTATAGGAGGTGCCCCTGCTCAGGCCTTGGCTCAGTCAAACCAGAAACTGAGAGTTCTGGTCACGGTCTTGATTCACTTGCTAGTTCTGCTGCTCCATTATTTGAACGTCCTTGGAAAAGAGACCACAACAGTGCTCAGCCTCTCTGTCCTCACTGAGAAAGAATCATAACATCTTCTGCCTACACTCAAAACGCGACCCTCCAAACAGCGTGTCACTGTCTTAGCCCCCCCCCCCCCGCAAACTTCTGAATGTGACATTATCATCAAAATGAGCTTTTATTATGATAAGAATTTTTGAGATGAGAAGATTATTTTGGATCATCTGGGTTGGCTCTAAATGGTGTCAGAGTGGATTTTATTTATGTTACAGATTGAACCCAGGGTGCTGTGCATGCTAAACACACGCTAACCAGTGACCTAAAACCCCAGCCACTAAGTGCCCTTTTAAGAGCCAGGCAAGGGGAATCAGATAGACAGGTGATGCAGTCAGGTTTGCACTGCTGGTAGAAATCACCTGACCAAGAGCAGCTGGTGGGAAAAAGAGGTTAATTTTGGCTTACAGGCTCAAGGGGAAGCTCCACAATGGCAGGGAGAAACAATGGCATGAGCAGAGGGTGGACATCACCCCCTGGCCAACATAAGGCGGACAATAGCAACAGGAGAGCGTGCCAAACACTGGCAAGGGGAAACTGGCTATAACACTCATAGGCCTGCCCCCAACAATACACTGCCTCCTGGAGGTGTTAATCTCCAAATCTCCATCAGCTGGGAACCCAGCATTCAGAACACCTAGTTTATGGGGGACCCTGAATCAAACCCCCACAACAGGCAATGTGACTATGGAGGCAGAGACTGTGAAGGTGGAGCCCAAACCAAGAAAGGCACTAGCACGAGAATGAGGAAAAGAATGGATCTTCATCAGTGAGTCTCCAGAGAGCATCTGCAGAGAAGGAAGCTAAGAACTTTGGGGTTGGACCAATCAGGAGGATCTGGTGGTTCTTAAGGATGAGGAGAGGCAGACACACAGAGGAGAAGGCGAGGAGGAGGCAGAGACACAAGCTCGGTCTTTGCAGCAACAAGCCCACGAAAGCCTGCAGCTACAGGACGCGAGGCAGATTCTAATGTCGGAGCATGCAGAGGAACCACGGCCCTGCTGTCAGCTTAGCGTTGGACTTCGGCCTCCAGAAGTGAGACTGTAAACACACGCCAATGACAAGGCTACAGCTGTACCACAGAGGGAGAGCACTGTGTAGCAAATTCCAGGCCCTGGATCTGATCCCCAGAAGAAAGAAAGATCAGAAGGCAAGAGAAGAGGAGGGGACAGAATTTCTGGTGTAGGCACTTCCTCAGGACAGTTCCGTGAAGCTAACTGTACTTCCCATCTGCTGACTTAGCACATCTCCTGTGGGGTGTGATTCAGGGTCCCCCATACGCTCAGGTGTGCTGAATGCTAGGTTCCCAGCTTATGGAGATTTGGGAATTAATGCCTCCTGGAGGCAGTGTATTGGTGGGAGTGGGCTTACTGCTATTATAGTCAGTGTCCCCTTGCCAGTGTTTGGCACACTCTCCTGTTGCTCTAAATGGTGTCCACCTTATGTTTGCCAGGGGGTGATATCTATCCTCTGCAAATGCCATTGTTTTCCCCTGCCATTGTGGAGTTTCCCCTCGAGCCTGTAAGCCAAAATAAACCCACTTTTCCCCAAAGCTGCTCTTGGTTGGGTGATTTCTGACAGCATTGCGAACTTGACTCTAACAGTAAAGTTGGTACTGACAGTGGTGTCATTGCTGCTGGACACCTGACTGTGTGGCTTTGGCCTTCTGGAGCTGATTTTCAAGAGGAATGTGGAAGGATTTGAAACTTTGGCCTAAATGATGCCTTGCAGTGCTTGTAAATACAGCTTGATGGACTATTCTGGTCAGAGTTGAAAGACCTGAATGTAGTAAGAACTATGGACTGTGAAGTTTGGCTTGTGAGGGTGAGAAAGAGCTTTGCCTGGACTGTGCTAGAAGCAGTTTGAGAGGCTTGCTGCTGTATCCGTGTCCTAAGAATGTGTACAGGGTTGCAGTGTGTAGACATCTTTCTGTGCCATATCCCTCTGCACACACCAGTCTATTTCTACGCAGAGGGATATGGCACAGAAAGAAATCTTTGGGCTGAAACTTCTGTCTGTTCAGCCGCACTTGTATGAGAGATTAAAACCCTTGAGAATTGGCTCAGCCTATCTGCACTGGGACAACAGAAAGAATGCAATCTTCTGAAGGGGTCTGAATGCTCAAGGAGTGTCCTGTTCTTTAAAGTCTGCTTTATCCTCCCCTGGATTAACAACTTGACACCTCTCCTGACGTTACAGAGTATAAGAAAGCAGGACAGAGAAGGTCATTGAATTTGCAACACGGTCTTTTGTTTTGGAAGTGGCCATGGACAATGTGAAGCAGGTGTGCTGGACGCCTGCATGGAGACCCCAGGGGCCCTGAGGATGATGGGCTGCATGGTGAGTTGCAGTGGAGATCCAGCGGAGATCCAGTGGAGATGCCAGGACCATGAGATGTCTACTAAGGAGAGCTGCTGGCTCTAGATGAAGTTTTCCAGGACTGTGAGTAACCTAGCTGGAGGGGCAGAATTGTAATTCCAGCAACTTATTGATGATTAGAATTATTAGACTTGGAGATTTGTCACTGGCTAGAGTTATTGGAATTGCAGAGTTTGATGTTTTCTCTGTTTAAATCTTATATTGGTTGAACATTTCTTTGCTACACACAGTGCCATCTTTTGCAGTATGAGTACATAGTCTGTGCCACTATGGGTTTGGAGGGATGTTTTTGGTATTATGGCTCAGTTAAAAGACCTTGGATTATGGGGATGTTTGAACATCATTCGGATCGATAAAAAAATGGAACTTTAAAAGTTGAACTGGACTTCCGGTTAAGATGGCGGCGTAGGTACCATGCCAAAGCAGCCTAGGGGGGAAAAAGACCAAAAAAACTCAGCAAAATACACACTTTTACTAAAAAGTGAGGTGTATAGGAAATTGAAGCGGCAGCGGAGAAGTAGAAGAGTTATAGAGCATCCAGAGCCCGCACAGGCGGGAAAAGCGGCTCCGGCAGCTCGGCCAACCGCCGCAGCCATGGCGCAGCAGAAAACCGCCAGACTCGGCTCGAGCCGCAGGAAAAGCCAGGTGCGGGATTTTCCCCTCACACCACGCTCTCCGCAACTCGGGACATGTGAGGGGAGAGCGGCAGCGAGCAGCGGAGGAGAAGACCGCGAGGTAGAAGAACACGTGGAGCAGCGAGACAACCAGAGCAGCCGCGGCTCCCTCCCCTCCCCCACCGCCTGAGCCCAGCTCCAGCGAACAGAGCAGCAGCCGGGGACCCGGCCACGCCAACTTGGGCTGACGGCGGGACCCAAGCAGGAGCAGAGTTCGGGAGCAACATCAGCGGCTCCAGCACCGGTACCAGCGGCCCCAGCAGCAGCGGACCCAGGAGCGGCAGCGGCGGCAGATCCCGCAGCAGCAGCTTCAGGGGGAGCAGCGGCAGTGGACACAGCAGCAGCAGCTTCAGCAGCAGTGGTGGCTCCAGCAGTGGCAGATACAGCAGCAGCAGAGGCAGCAGCGGCTCAGTTTGCCCCATAGGAAAAGCAAGTGCCCAGCTCCAGAAATCAGAACAGCAGCCCGACGACCCAGGCAGCAACTTGACTGAGACCAAAAGCACCCAAGGTAACTGGGATTGCACCAGGGAAGGGTCTCACTTGGTCACAAGCTGACTTGGATCCCTCAACAGACCAGAAATCTAAACCTCTTTGTTGATAGAGGATCTGGTCATTATAATAACTACTCTTGCATACATACTCGGGGCTGTTTTTGATTGAATGTGTACAGTGTTTAGTTAACTTTTAGAATCTACCTGTATTTTATTCCACTCAGCCTGCTTGAATACTCCTATAGCAGGGAAACTCAACCCCTAAGAACATCTTTGTAGATACTCTGAGAGTCTTAAAGAGCCACACCTAATACCTTAAGGTCCTACCCTGAAAATATATTACATCAAATCAATTGATACAGCTAAGAATACACAGCTAGCTAGAAAATCCAAGCATTAACTTAATCCAAGATGCAAAAATATATACATTATAACACAAGAAACACTAAAAAGCAAGACGATATAAATCCACCTAAAAGTATTAATGCATCAGAAATGTTCTCCAGTGAGAAAGAGTTAGAGGAAATGCCTGAGAAAGAGTTCAAAAGAATAATTATAAATATGTTCAAAGAGGTCAAAGAACACATGAAAACAATCAAAGAAGAAATCAAAGAGGAAATCAAAGAGGAAATCAAAGGAATCAAAGAAGAGGCAGGACACCAATTTAATGAAATAAAGAAGGCAATACAAGACATAAATAGGGAAATAGAAATAATAAAGAAAAACCAGTCAGAATTACTAGCAATGAAGAACACAGTTAATGAAATAAAAAACTCTGTAGAAAATCTCACCAGTAGGATGGATGAGGGAGAGGACAGAATATCTAAGCTAGAAGACCAGGTGGCAGACCTAATGCAGTCCAACAAAGAGAAAGACAAACTTATAGAAAAGTATGAGTGGGAATTTCAAGATATTCGGGACACTATGAAAAGATCCAATATAAGAATTCAGGGCATAGTAGGAGAAGAACTACACTCCAGAGGCATAGTAGGCATCTTCAACAAAATCATAGAGGAAAATTTCCCCCAAATTGGGAAAGAGGTGCCAATACAGATACAGGAAGCCTTTAGAACCCCAGCCAGACAAAATCCAGAAAGAACCTCTCCTCACCATATTATAATCAAACTTCCAAACACACACACCAAAGAAAAAATATTGAAAGCAGTTAGAGAGAAAAATCAAGTTACCTACAAAAGCAAGCCCATCAGGATTACAGCAGATTATTCAACACAAACTTTTAAAGCCAGAAGGGCTTGGAGTGATATATTCCAAGTTCTGAAAGATAACAACTGTCAACCAAGGTTACTTTATCCTGCAAAATTATCCATTCAAATAGATGGAGAAATAAAGACATTCCATGACAAAAGCAGGTTAAAGGAGTATTTGAAGACAAAACCAGCTCTACAGAAAATACTTGATAGAATCCTCCATGCTGAACAAAAGAAAAAGCACACATATAAGGAACCTAGAAAAAACAAGCTATACTCAAATACCAGTTAACAGAAGAGAGCACAGGTAGAACCAGAAACACACACACACACAAAAATGGCAAACATAAATACACACCTTTCAATAATATCTCTTAATATCAACGGTCTCAATGCCCCAATGAAAAGACATAGATTTGCAGACTGGGTTAAAAAGCAGGATCCTACAATTTGTTGTCTCCAAGAAACTCACCTTTCTACAAAGGATAGACATTATCTTAGGGTGAAAGGTTGGAAGACGGTGTTTCAAGCAAATGGGCCTAGAAAACAAGCAGGGGTTGCTATCCTAATATCAGACAGGGTAGACTTTAGTCCGACGTTAGTCAAGAAAGATAAGGAAGGTCACTTTATATTGATTAAGGGCACACTCCAACAGGAGGACATTACAATCCTAAACATATATGCACCTAACATGGGGGCTTCCAAATTCGTCAAAAGTTGAACTGAATGCACTGCATTTTAAATCATGGATGGTTACCAGCTATGGGGGCCATGGGCCAGGAATGTGGTAGTTTGATTCAGGTCTCCCCCATAAACTTAGGCATTCTGAATGCTAGGTTCCCAACTGATGGAAATTTGGGAATTAATGCCTTGTGGAGGCAGTGTATTGGTGGGGGTGGGCTTATGGGTATTATAGCCAGTGTCCCCTTGCCAGTGTTTGGCACAGTCTCCTATTGCTATTGTCCACCTTATGTTGGCCAGGGGGTGATGTCCACCCTTGCTCATGCCATTGTTTTTCTCTGCCATCATGGAGCTTCCTCTCGAGTCTGTAAGCCAAAAATAAACCTTTTTTCCTTCCAAAAGCTGCTCTTGGTTGGGTGATTTCTGCCTGCAATGTGAACCTGACTGCAACATTTTCCATCCAAGTACTAACCAGGCTCAACCCAGCTTAGCTTCCAAGATTGGATGAGATCAGAGTGGTATAGCCAAAGATCTGACTTAGCACATTTCATCCTCACTTCCTGCCATACGTCAGAGCCACACAAGCCACTTACATAAGGATGTGAGCTTTGGGAGGGCAGTGGCCAGTACAATCTTAATGACTGGTATGGTGCCAGGTCCACGGAGTATGCCCAGTGTATCTCTTTAAAATAATGAACTGAACTGATGTGGTCTTCTCTACTTGACTCTGCATGCTCCGTTCTCTCTGCCTAGACAGGCAGTCCCTTAGGACGCCCTGTATTCTTCAGACCTACTCAAACACCCCTCTTCTCCCTGAAACACTATCACTCCCTGCTTACTGTGCGCTGCGTACACTGCTTTACATGGACACACTGCCCAGCACTTCTCACGTCGTCCTCCAGCTATGTTTACATGCCTGTTTTTTCAAAGACTGGAAGCTCTCAGTGGGCAAGAGCTGCACGTGATTTACTTTTATATCTTCAGCACCCAGACACAAAGTGCAGCTACAGGCCAGCACAGCTCCGTTCTTACCCATCTCATCACGGAAGGGGCAACTTAAAAAAAAACAAAGAGGGCAAATCTTACTGAGCTGGGCAAACCTTACTGATCTGGGGCCCAAAGACAACTTGCCTACTCCAGGGAGTCCAGACGCCTTGCAGAGCACCCCACCAATGCAGAATCCTTTGGATGGCATTGTTTAATTAAACAGAGACTCGAGTCACCAGCGCCTGGCTCAGGCTGAGCCTCTGGGACCTGAGCAGGCAACATGTCATCATTAGGAGGAAAGGAGATGACAAACTCTTTCCTGAAAAAACCCAGCAGGCAGTCAGAATCACTGGATGTGAATAAATAAAGCCATTATTTCCAAATACATATCCCAGGCAGTACCGAACACATTCTCTATATCACAGGCATGCTAAATTTAGAACTGGCAGTTTGAGTCATATGCTGATTCCTAAAGAGAAAAACTAAATTCAAGGGGGGGGGTGAAGTGCAATATGAAAATAAAAATGTAATTCTTGGTCCCTAAGAGCAAGCTGTCAAGAGAGGTGAGGGGAGTTTCCTGCCCGAGTCTGGCTCTGATGGGGCTTCACATGGAGAGGCTGGCACGGCAGCCCCGGAGCTTCCACAGCACCCCTCTGGGCGGCTCTGGAGGCACAGAACGGGCATCTAAGCAGTGATGTGAAAAGCATCAGAAGCTGCCTGAGGCCATGGTCCTCCTTTCCCAGCAGAGGAACGGCACCCACGGAGGTCCACACACCGTACAGGGAAGGGGTGAGCTACTGTAAGAAACCTTTATTTTAGAGGAGTTCTAGATTTATGGCAAAGTTGAAAAGATAGTGCTAAGATTCTAAATGGCCCTAGTTTCCCAGTGTGTTAATACTTTATATCATTAAGATGTGCCCTCACAGCATGAGACCAGCATGGGTACATCTATAAACTAAATGCCACACTTGGTTCACACACCGCTCACCCCAAATACCTGTCCCTGCTCCACACACCACCGACACCACTCTTCAAGCGCCTTTGGCCTGCTATTGTTTTTCTAGCTTTCCCTGATCACCTGGCCAAGACAGCTTGCCAGCTTCTCCACGGTGAGGCTGCCTCTTCCTCTCCCTCAAGTGCCCTGTGGGCTTTGTGCTTTGAAAGACAGTGAGGCACCTCCAAGAGGAGGAGAGGCTGGGCCGGGAGGAATGGCTAGAACATAAGGCATTGGAGGACATCCCAGGGTGAGGGCACTGGAAGCCACTCGAGAGCAGGCAAGTTCAGGGAATAAGGCACAGACAAGGTACTTGTGGACAGGGGAAAAGGCAGCAGAGGGCGGGGGCAGTTCCCAGTTAGGGAGCCGCCCCCGCCTGCCCACTGTATTGCTAGGGATACTCAGGCTGAGGGAGATTGCTTGTGTTAGCCGCTGACTTTCAGCTTCCTCATTCCCAGAATGATCAGACGTCTAGAATCATAGTCTGGAAGCAACCTCAAGATCCCTTTCTTTCCTAGTAAAAGACCTCAATTAAAAGGTTATTTCTCCAAATTTAATCACAAATTAATATCTTAAAAAATTTATTTATTTATGAGAGACATGAGAGAGAGAGGGAGCGGGACTCACAGAGGAAGAAAGAAAGAGTAGGCCCCAGGGCCTCTTCTCACTGCAAACACTAATTCCAGATGCATGTGCCACTTTGTGTATCTGGTTTTATGTGGATACTAGGGATTTGAACCCCAAGTTTTAAGTGTGACTCTAGAGCCAGATTCTGGTCACTGAGATAAAAATGGACACTGCTGGGTGCCATTCATGGAAGCAGCTCTAAACAGGCCTTCTGAGTCTCCTCTCTCCCTCCCATCTGCTTCTTGTCTGAAAAGAACAGCTAGAACTCTAAGAGCCATCTTGGCCCATGAGAAAAGTCTTGAATAAGAAAGCCCAGGTTAAGGATAATTAGATAGGTAGAATTTATTGGGGGTGGACTGGCAATGTAGCTCAGCGGTGGGAAGCCTACTTAGCATGTGCAAGACCCTGGGTTCTGCTGCGAGATTGCAGAGGAAGGGAGAGAGGAGAGATAGGTAAGTAGGTAGGTAGGTAGGTAGATAGATAGATAGATAGATTGATTTAGGGGAAGTTCCATAATGGCAGACAGAGAGAGAGAGGGCGGGGGGTGGGGGGAGGAAGAGGGAAGGAGAGAAGCCACACGCCAAAAGCCACACCACCCAGCACACTTCAGGAGCTCCAGGTGGAACTAGGCACTTTGCATATCCTTAGGTTGGAATTCCAAACCTGCCACCACTACTTCTGGATGTCTCAAATGTTCTGAAAAACACAATTTCTGAGCCACTCCTGAGCAGTGAGTGTCTTAGCTCACTGGCTCTTCTATACTCATGCAGTAAAGCCAGACAGCCCCATGATTCGCCCAGTTTCAGTTTCCTGTTCTAGAGCAGACTGTTTACAGAACACTTCAGGTGTACACTTCAAGGTGGTGTGGAGAACGGGAGATGGAAAAGCCCAGAGGGCTCGGAAGCTTAGAGGACAGGCACATGGTTTGAAGAAGAGGTAGTAAGGACGTCACAGTGAAAAGCCAGGGCAGCTGGAAAGGTGACGCTGAAAAGGTAGTCAGCACACGGAGTCACTCCGAGTTCTTGTCTGGCACATCACATTAGGCTCACCTTACAAGGGCAAGTCTGGCCGAACCCTTGCTCTGTTATGGGTTCGGAGCCTCAGTTTCCTCGTGTAAAATGAAGGTGGTATCTATTTAAGGACGCTGCTATGGTACAATCCCAGTAACAACAACCTTCAGTCTTATCTCAGTCAGGCACTGCATTGCACCCTTGACATGAATTTTATCATGTCATCTTCACCGTAAATTAGATGCTATTGAAGAATGCAGAACTGTTGGTTTCTCCCCCAGTGCTATACCAAGCCATGTCCTTTGATATTTTTGGAAGGAATGTACCAGTCCTTAGCAGGCTCTTTGCCAGATCCGGCCCATGCAAAGCAGCTGTACTGACACCCATTTTGTAACCATCTGCAGGTCTGCAAGTTTGCTGAGGCGACTCTCCCAGACCTTTAACTCTTGGGCTCCCAGTGGGGTGTGAAGAACACAAACCCTTTCAAGAGGCCTTGTGCAGTGGGAGGAGGGCTAAGGCAGGTGAGGGTTTGCCTAAGGTGACTTCAGCCAACAGGCCAGAGGAAGGAAGAATGGGACGTTAAGTGTTTCTTGGGCACAGGGTTTCAGTATGGAAGAGCAGAGGATGTCTGGAGATAGGAATGCAGCTCAGTGTTAGAGTTCATCCGTGCTTGTGCAAGCCCTGAGCTCAACACCATGCATAAGATAAAAATCTGGGAATGGATGAGAGTGATGATTATACAACAATGTGAATATATTTGATGCCATCACTTTAATAAAATAATAAATAATAAAACAATAAAAATGACAATAATAAATAGAAAACTCAGGGTGGTGAGGGGATGTGAAAACCTTATGTGATGCAGACCATTGGAAGAATGAAAGTGTTCTGTTAGCAAAGCTCGACAGCCTCTGGATCAGGGGAAGTGGTACCGTGACCCCTGTGTATCACACACCTTGTATTTAGGACCTTTGCCTATTTTGCCTGTTTTTCAGTAGCACCCTGCACAGCTTTCTTGCTTGGGAGCCCAGATGACCAGCTCTCGAGTGGTGGAGATGGAATTTGAAGCCGTACTTTGCTTTCACACATTGGGGAGATGTTTGGGTTATAAACACCGAGAATTTCCTTCAAGCCTTGGATTTCTTATAATGATCTGGAACACGGATGGCAGGAAAGGCAGACTTCATCTTCTTGGAAGCTCCTTGTGCTGTCAGGGCATTACAGGCAAACTAGAGCTTACTGACGAGGCACCCTTCCTTGAGGTGAGACCAGACGCAGCGGCAGGACAACACTGCAAGGGGACTGATGGCATCAAGGCCATGGACCACAGCTGGCTGTGATGGCTGGGAAGGTGCGACCACCAGCCACGAAGAACCTACTGCAAACTGCATACAGCAAGAGCCTCTCAAAGTATTTCTCTCCCCAGTGTAGTTACCACATCCCAGAAGGGAAATTCTGAGGAAGACACGGAAGGAATAGAATGGAACAGAAGGAAGGCTTCTGAAGTCCGCAGCATGACTTCCAGCCGGCGGTTCTCCTGGGAAGGACAGACTTGCATCCAATTTGGCGCTGAAGTGCGACCTCACGACTGCACCAGAGGCCGACAGGAAGCCACTGGCATCATCTTCCTCGTCATTGCTGGGCCTGTCACTCCACATAAATATGGATCTGGGAACCAATTTTCAGGTCCAAAAAGCATCCAGACACCAAAGATATCAAGCTGAAATCAGGGAAATGCCAGAAGTCAGAGAGCCCACTGCTCTCTTCATTGGACAATGACACAGACTGCTTAGCACAACTTTGCCCCAAAAAACAGATATTAGGAGTGCTGCTTTGCAAGCACCGTTTTTATTTGTTTTGCACATGTATACGGGTGTGATGCACCTGAACGTACGGTGAGGAGGTGGGCACGTAGGTACATGTGGAGGCCAGAGGTTGACTTCACGTCTCTTGTCCAATTGCTCTGCATCGTATACTCTGAGACAGGATCTCTCATTAATCCTGGAGCTCACTGATTTGGACAGACAAACTGATCAGCAAGCCCTGTGCATCCTCCTGTCCCCGCCTCCCCAGCCCTGGGATTCCAGGCACACAACACCATGCCTGGCTTCTACACAGGTGCTGGAGATCTGACCTCAGGTCCTCACACCAGCCTGGTCAACCTTTTATCCACTGAGCCAAATCCCAAGCACCCCGTAAACGCTGTTTAAAAACAAAGTATCGGCCAGGCACGGTAGCACATGCCTTTAATCCCAGAACTTGAGAGGCAGAGGATCACTGTGAGTTTGAGGCCACCCTGAGACTACATAATGACTTCTAGGTCAGCCAGGACTAGAGCAAGACCCTACCTGGATGCTCCCCCAAAAACCTCACAAAGTATAGGGTTGGAGGGATGACTTAGTGATTAAAAAGTACTTCCTGTGCAAGCATAAGGGCCCAAGACCACTTGCGTTGGGTCCCAAGGACACACATAAACAGCTGGGCATAGCCACGGGCATCTGGCCAAGTCTGTGGGAGAGAGACCTCTGACACCCTGAAGTTTGTGAGAAAATGTCCAGCTCTGGGATCAGTCAGAGACGTGCTGAAGTAAGTATGGAAGGGAAGACCAACTGCACAGAACACCTCATGACATGCTGCACCCCAGGCTCAGGTGAGCACCATGCACCCCGAGCACATCTCTGTGCTCGCCCGCCCCTGACACAAAAAGGCAGTGCTCGCCGTTGTAAGATGAGCCCTGCGATGCAGCAGGTGTGACCAGGCTCTGGGTGCTCTCCACGCCGTGTACCTGCGGCTGTGCTCTTCTGTGGATCTGGGGCCAGCAAAGGCGACCCCCTACCTGCTCTTGCGTGCCTGGACTCCTGGCTCCCAGTAAGTACCATACCCAGGTACCGAAGTCAAGAACTCACAAGGGTATGTGGCATCCACAGGGCTTGCTGCCTTGCTCCCGTTTTCAAGAATTCCCTCTTTGAGCTTGAGATCTGGGACCCATCTCCATGAGCCACAAGGCTGCCCTATGTGGCAGCAGAAGCCACTTCCTGAGCTGGACCCTTGGGGACCCGAGAGGCTGATGCAGAGGCTGGTGCGGGGCCCGGGAGTCAGCTGCTCCTCTTCACACAGAGCTGGGCTGTCGCCTGCTCATTTGGAGTGGAGGATCCAGCACTTATTTTTGGCCCTTATAAATAATACATTTTGTCATCTTGATTCTTCAAGGCCTTCTTTTAAACTATTTTTTTCCTCTTTGGGAAAACCGCTCTTACTCTACAAGACAGAGTTGTTCATAAATCAAGGAGTTCCAAGTGGCCGAAGCCTGACTTCGGGCAACCCCTAAAAATCCAATTAGTCAGCGAGGACGCTGTCCTTACACAGGAAGAGAATCTTACTTTATGGAAAAGAAACAACCTTCTCTGATTCCTTAATCATTGACCCTGAAAGTCCTAGGGTATGGCCTGCACCACATTTGACTCCTGCCTCCCTACAGGCTCTTTTTAGTCTGTAAAAGGTTGAGGGTCCCCCATCTGTGAAATGGGGGAAGGCTGCCTGCCAGACAGAATCATCCAAGTGTGGCATAAAGTCACGGCCCTGGCTGTGAGTCCCCCTTGATTCTTGTCCCAAGCACGCACTTCTCTCTCTCTCTTCCTGACAATAAACTACTAGAGAAGTTCTCTCTGGTTACCAGAGCACAAAGACACCCACAAGTGCAGTGGATAGAGCACTGACCCTGGAATCAGACAGACAATGACCTGATCCCTGGCTGTGCAATAACGGATGCACTTAAAATTTTATTTATTTGCAAGCAAAAAGAAAGAGAGAAAGAGACATGATATGATGCCAGGACATCTTGCTGTTGCAAGTGAACTCTAGACACGTGCCATTTTGTGCATCTGGCTTTGCATGGGTGCTGGGGTATTGAATCTGGGTTCCTAGGCTTTGCAGGTAAGCACCTTAACTGCATAGCCATGTCTTCAGTACTGCCCAGGCTTTTAAAATCTCTGAACCATGTCCGATAGCAAGTAGAAATTAAACACTCAATTCATAGTCTCTCTCAAACTCTGATGGGTGTATAAACTGCCAGGAACTAGATGGAGCCCGATTCTGATGCAGCAGGTCTAAGGTCAGCCTGAGGTCTGCATTTCTAACTCATGCCTGTCCAGGTCACCCACTGAGTAGCCAGGACATGACGGGGAGGGGCGATGTCAGCTTGAGGCCGATTCACTAACCATTGTTGGTTTTTGCCCTTTTTTAAAAAAAATAGCTCCCCCCCCACCGTAGACCTTATTTATTTATTTATAAGCAGGGAGAGACACAGAGAAGCAAGACAGATAATGCACAAGCCAGGCATGTAGCCACAGCAAACAAGCTTCAGACGCACATGCCACTTTGTGCATCTGGCTTTCTGCGGGTCCTGGAGCACCAAACCCAGGTTGTCAGGCTCTGCGGGCAGGCCCCTTAACCACTGAACCACCTCTCTAGCCCAACCATTGTTGTTTTGCTTTAACTTTACCTTAATAACTATTAACTGTTACCTTAACAATAAAATTTGGATTCTTTATAGGTAAGCAAAATAGTGATTAGTATGTAGTAAAATAAAAAGGGCTTCAGAAAACAAGCTATCAATCCTTTTCTCACAGCCACTGAAACCAACCAAGCAACAAAGTGCAACACCTCTCCCAACAGTTGGCTGATGTAAAAAAAAAAAGAAAAATTCTAAACCAACAATCACAACCAAAAAGTCTCCAATAAAGTTTAAATCACTTGGATAAAACTTTGTAAGGCACACTCCCTCAGAAGAACTCTGTCTAGTTCCAAGTGCCCATGACTGAAACTAAGAGCCGACTTCCAGTGTGAGAGCAGACTTTGTGAGGCCGAAGAAGAAAGCAGCTCAGAACATTCAGTTCCTAAGATCAGTTTGTCGGAGGAGAAGGGGACACGGAGGAGAGAATTCAGTGGCACAAAAGGAGGAAGCCAGTGACAGTGAAAGGGGGCTTGCTTTCTTGGAAGGATGCTGAGCTCCAGGAACTTCTCAGGTGAAAACTTTCTTGACAGCTCCAGAGAGAACTGACTGGTTCTTGTCACTGAAGTTCTAAAGGCCAGCATCCTGCCTGCTCCAAGGCAAAGGGGCATCACATCGTGCCAGACACTCATTGATTCCTGCGCCCTCGAGCCCAGGGCCATGTTTCTAGCTCGGCTGTTCCAGTCCGCTGCGGTGCTCAGGCCTGCACTGAGCGCCAAAGAGCAATCCTGAGCGGCTGCGAGAGGTCGAGGGACTGGAGAGAGCTTACAGACCTTGCTCCTGGTGCCAATGCTCAATCACTCAGTGAGCACATTTGGTAAGTGTGAGCTCTCAGGCCTTTTACCAATTTTCAGTACTTTGGTCTAAAAAACATTCCAAAATTTGATTCTAAGATTACAAACTTAAAATTATTTTTCTGAAGTGCTTTCATATTTTCACAGTAAATTTTCTTATTTTCAAAACAGAAAGCTCAGCCCAAGTGGGGTGGGGCATTTGTGATCCAAAGCAGAGCCTCAAGCTTTAGGTTTGAGGACTTGTCACTTGGGGACCTGTCAAAAATACAGATCCCCAGGGCAAGTTTTGACTCTGCAGGTATAAGACAGAACTCAGATATCTGGACTGTAAAGGTTCCCAGGTGATTCAAGCTGGATGACACTGGCTCAGGTAAGGACTGCACTAATTAAAGCCCAGCCCAATGCCTCCCTCAGGCTGGGTGCTTGGCTATTCTGGGGCTCAAAACAGGGTACAGATCTCACCTGAGGACCTGGGTTCTAAGCTCAGAGGCACGTGCATGGGGCCTTCACAGGCCGCTCTGACAATGATGGAAGTTGTCAGATCCTATGCGTAAATACATCCATGGTACCAAATTGTGCATGGCAACTGGGTCCCGTTTCTGATGTCCCAGGGCCCAGAAGTCCAGGTTCTGGGCAGGAACCAGGCACTCCGGGCCACAGAATGAACAAAATCAACCGCAAAGAGGCTCAACCTGGGACCTCCTGGAGCTGTCCCCTCTTGGCCACTTTGACAGAGCTTACCAGATGCAACCCAGTGGAACAATTTAGCCGAGAGCAGTAGCAGGAGAAAACACAAGCCGGGCTCTTCCTCCCTGTGTCAGCCTTCCCCATGCAAGCCCCGCCTACAGGACCCCAGGCTCTCTCCTGCCAGTCCTGGACTTGTCACCTCACTGCCTCTGACCTAATGACCTCCCATGCTCGCTGAGGCTCTCGTCTCGTCTCCCAGCCTGCCTCCCTGAGGAAGCCTCGTGTCCCAGGGTGCAGACACTGTCCAGAGCGCGAGAACGCTGCGGACGGGAGCCGCGGTCTTGCTCAGGCGCTGGCCCCTGCACTTGTCTGCCCTGGGCCGGGAGGCGGGACTGGGTCATATCCAAAGTCCTCTCCAGCCATAGGTTTTAGTGTTGCATCTGCCTAAAACTACTGCTGACATTTTCCTGCCTCCAGAATGTGTAAACACCTGAACATCTAAGCAGGAGCCCTCTGACCCCAGCATTCGTGATGGCGCCAGCCTCCTTAGTGACACAGAAGTAACCTACGTTACCCTGGACAGTCTACTCCCCGTCTCACTGTGCATCAGCCCTCTGGTCTGCAGAGTCCCAAGCACTCGGATCTCTTCAGCTTCTCCTTTCATGGTCCTAGCCCAAAAACATGCTCTTTCCCCTCCCTCCTTAGTGTTCTTCCGGGCTAGAACCACAGTTCCCTGGGTCTGCATCACTCCCCAGGGCAGGCCTGTGTATGTCTCCCACCTGCTTGGCACAGCGTCATGCACAGAGAAAAGCTTGACAGGTAATATTAGACCAATGTCAGGAGAGGATGATCACATCGATAGGTCTTGACGCTCAACATCAGCCAAGGCAGCGGTGGGGGGGGGATGTCACACGTTGGACAAATAGTTTCCAGTCTTACACAAAACAGGAAGCCAATTCTTGTAGGGAACAGCTTCGTCTTGAAGTTAGCCCCAAAGACGTAAGCCGCGTGTCGCAGCACATGTGCACACTGCTCACGAGGGACTCGCGTCTGCAGCGAGGTGCTTGACCTGGTGGCTGGAAGGTGGCTGTGAGCTTCAAGCAGGGGAACATCCCTGCGGTCACAACAGCTCCACCTGAATTCTCAGTCCAAGAGCGTTCTGAGGACAGGCAGACTTGTGTGTCTTAGGATGCACGAAGAAACAATTTGCCCCTCTGACCACCCTGGGCCTAAGACCTGGACTGTTCTCTGTCCAGCTGGGCCACGGGGGCACGCACGCTTCAGCTCCGGGCCACGCTGCCGGCTTCGGCCTGGGAGGGCGGGCGCCACGTGCCCCACCTCCCTATGCCTAGCACAGGCCCTGCTCACAGCACATGTCAATGGATGTTCTCTGGATGGATGCGCACATTTAGAGCAAACTGATTCAAATCCCAATTAAGATCCTCAGGCAGGAAGAAAGATTTAATTCATTTTTCCCTCTAAAAGGACAATCTTGCTGTTTAATACAACCTAATACATGTTCTTCGCAAGTTGGAGGCAGACGCAGGCTCTGTTTTTAGAAGGCAGATCTAAGATGTAAAGTAGGGCTTGATTTTGATGTTTTATGCTGATTAAGTTTGAGGCGTTTCAAAAATGAGTGATAATGCGGTTTGCTCTGCTCTCCTCAACATCCGGGAATGTGAGGGCGGCTGCGAGCGGAGCACTGAAGGCGGCTGGCCTCTGCTGCACGGCCGAGGGAACTGAAGAGCTGGGGCTGCGCCAGGCTGCGGCCAGCTGACCGACCGCCCTTCCTTGCCCATTCGCCTGAGCCACCTCCGAGCACCGGCTGCATGCCAGACCCTGTGCTGGGTGCTGGGTACAGAGATGGCTACAAGGATGGCAGCTGTTACTGGGTTCATAGACCAATCATCATTACTTTTATTCCTCAGTCTAGGCCATTCACCTTCTTCAAAGGAGCTAAAATACCTCCTCAGAAGAACTTCCTGAGGGCAGGGATGTGCGTCTGTTGGACAGATGGCCTTGTACTTCCCGGGTCAAGGGTCAAAGTCACTGATTCAAAGGGCTGTGGACTTGAGGGCCCTGAACTTAGTTTGGTAGTGGCCCCTTCAGTTTCATACATGACCACATGTAGAAACACGCTCCTGCGGACTTGAGCCCGCGCACCCAGGGCACTCTTCCCTCTTTGACAGCGGGGATGCGGGGCCTTTCGCCCGTCTCCACGCTGTGCACCGATGCAGGCCGGGTACACCTGCAGCTGACGAAGTGAAGCCGGGAGGAAGCTGGTCCTGAAACTCTAAACATACTTGCAGACTCGTGTTCTTCTGGGAATGCCAAACAGACCTCCTCCTCTGCCAATTCCTCTTCTGCCTGGAAATGGCTGCCTGGAGCACAGGCTGTGTGGGGAACGTCTGCGAGGCTACATCTAGACTCAGGAGGGAAGGGAGGTCTGCCTAATGCTCTGTGGGCAGCCATTTGCTTTCTACCAACCAGACACTGGCTTTAGCACATAGTTTCTGGGTGCCTACAGGATTAAGTCCGACACCTTCAACATCTCACACAAGGTCCTTCACTGTGCAGCCAATAATCGTCCATAGCCGCTTTCATCTCTCCTGCTACAGCCTGGATCTGAACTGTCTCAGAAGACCCACATGTTCAAATCTTGGCCCCCCCAATATGTGGTATTGCTGGAAACTAATAGAACCTTTACAATTTCAGACTTCATCCTTCTCTCTGTGTCATAACAGGCTAACCTGCCACAGGCCCAGAGCAGTGGGGCTGATAACTCACTGAAACGTTTAAAGTGTGAACCAAAACAAACCTCAGGTGTTTTATCACAGTGATGGAAAGCTAACACACCCACAACACATACTCTATATCCAAGTTCCATGGAGGAATTTTTTTCCCCAGAGTTTCCTCTCTCCCTTCCCTTACTTCCTCTTTTCTCCCTCCCTCCCTCCCTCCCTCCCTCCCTCCCTCCCTCCCTCCCTCCCTCCCTCCCTCCCTCTCTTTCCTTCTTTCTTTCTCAGAAAGGCACATACTATGTAGGCTAGATGAATTCCCTATATTGCCCAAGCTGCCTTTGAACTCATGCGCTCCTGTCTCAGCCTCTGGAGTGCTGAAATTTCAGGCACATGCTTCCACAGCCTATTTCTTAAGCAGGCCTCCCAGGTCTCTGGGCCTTTCCTAGAGCTCTCTCAGGAATCCCCTTTGAAGTCCAGCTTCCCCGTGGAGCTGCCTATTCCTTCCATGCAGTCAGTTCCTCTGTTGGGTGCCTGTCCTTCCCTTCCCTTTGCCTCCTGATTCACCAGTTCCACCCTCCACTCCAGACAGAAGGTCTGCACTCAAACACCAGGCACAAACAAGGCACTTGCTAAAGGGCTCAAGGGCTGCTGAGTGAAGAGATTCTTTTAAAGGTCCCCTTCCCTCTCCAGGCTGTCTTACAGGTGTAAGAACGCAGCTCTTACCTATAGCCTTTCAGATTACAGATGTACACCATGGTAGTCAGGTCTGCTCCTCACAGGAAAATCTACCACCTCTCATTCTTCCTCGCCCTGCCCCCCCCCCCCCCCCCGTTTAGACCTAACACTGGGCATTGCTTTGACTGCACTAATGTGGTGCTACATACTGAGCTACCTAATCCAACCATTCATCAAGCCGTCCGGTTCCAGTTTCAGCATAATCAAGTTTGTTTATTTCTCTACATTGTAATCTGGTTCTTCAGGCCATCGTCAACTTTCCTGAACAGTTACAACAGCCATATAATGGGGATCTCAGCTTCTCTTTTCTTTCTTTCTTTAATGTAGAAACTTTGTATGGACACATCATGTGTTGGTACCTTCATTTCCCTTCTCTCTACCCCACTCCACTGAGGCCCTTCTAGTGGGGTTGCTGGTGTTCACCGTGGGGTTGTGGGTTATGAGTTGTGGATTATAAATTGTAAAAGCAGCAGTCTGTCACTGTAGGAGGGCAATTCCTCTGGATATTCCCTCCCAATCTGTGCATCTTATAATCTTTCTGGCCCTTCTCTGCAAAATTCCCTGAGCCATGGTGGGTGTGTTTTAAGTCTACTTTAGCGTTGAGCTCTCAGCAGCTTCTGGATTTCTGCTCTGGTGTGTTTTGAGTGTCCTCAGTGTCTGTCTCCATCACCCTGGTGCAGGCTGTCAGGCTCACCGTGGAAGCAGTGCTCTTGCTGATCCTTCCAGTTCCTATGTAGTTTCGCCTGGGCCCTGGCTGCTGTGTGAGGGGTGGTTCATCTCCTGCCAGGGGGTCAGCTATCTTTTCTTATCTTGTTGGTAGATCTTGGTTGTCCTCAGATCTTGCTGCCTTCTAGTCTGAGCCATAGGCCCAAACCTGCCTGCACCTCTCCCAGTTTGAGCACACAGGCCCCCTCAGTTTTCCTTTTCGTACCTTGCAACCCATTCTCCACTTGGCAATCTCCATTTTTGTAAGAACACATCAACCTCTGTTAACTCTCTCATCACACAAGTGTGCCAACTTGTGACACTGAGACACAATGCCATCTACAAAGTTCATGCTTGTGAACTGCACCATTGAGTTAAAAAACATCCCAACTCTCATAATGTTTTGAGTAAGTTTACAATTTCGTGTTGGACTGCATTCACAGCTATATCAGCCTCATACAGCCTATGGGTTGCACACATCTGCAGTGGCTTCCCATTTATTTTAGAAGCCCCCTCTCCCCCAAACTCCTGTGCCTCAGAGCCCAACATGCACCTCTTACTTGTCTCTGACCTTACCACTCTCCCCTGGCACACAGTGGTCCAGTGATGAGGTCTTATTCTTCTCAATGCTCCCTTCTGCCTTGATCTGAGGTTTTCTATGATCCAAATATATCTCTCAAAAATATGTGCTCTAAACTTAATCCCAAATCAAGAGTGTTGAGGGCTGCATACCCATCAACAGATCCATGTTGATGATTAAAGAGCAACTGGATGCTGCAAATTCTCTCTCTCTCTTCCTCCCTCCTTCCGTCCCTTCCTCTATCTTTCCTTCATCTTCCCCCTCTCTCTAGGGTGTTATGCAGCCCAGGCTGGCCTCAAACTCATTATGTAGTAGAGGATGACCTTGAACTGCTGATCTTCTTGCCTCTACTTCCCAAGTGCTGGAATTATGGGCATGTACCAAACTGGCTCTCTCTCTCTCTTTCTGCCTTTCCACCATGGCATGACATAGCAAGGCCTCTTCAGGTGCCAGCCCCGTGGTCTAGAACTACAGAACCCTTTTCAGATGCCAGCCCCATGATCTAGAACTACAGAACCCTCTTCAGGTGCCAGCCCCGTGATCTAGAACTACAGAACCCTCTTCAGATGCCAGCCCCATGATCTAGTACTACAGAATCCTCTTCAGGTGCCAGCTCCGTGATCTAGAACTACAGAACCCTCTTCAGATGCGAGCCCCATGGTCTAGAACTACAGAACCCTCTTCAGATGCGAGCCCCATGATCTAGAACTACAGAACCCTCTTCAGATGCGAGCCCCGTGATCTAGAACTACAGAACCCTCTTCAGGTGCCAGCCCCGTGATCTAGAACTACAGAACCCTCTTCAGATGCGAGCCCCATGGTCTAGAACTACAGAACCCTCTTCAGATGCGAGCCCCGTGGTCTAGAACTACAGAACCCTCTTCAGGTGCCAGCCCCGTGATCTAGAACTACAGAACCCTCTTCAGATGCGAGCCCCGTGGTCTAGAACTACAGAACCCTCTTCAGGTGCCAGCCCCGTGATCTAGAACTACAGAACCCTCTTCAGATGTGAGCCCCATGATCTAGAACTACAGAACCCTCTTCAGATGCCAGCCCCATGATCTAGAACTACAGAACCCTCTTCAGGTGCGAGCCCCGTGATCTAGAACTACAGATCCCTCTTCAGATGCCAGCCCCGTGATCTAGAACGACAGAACCCTCTTCAGGTGCGAGCCCCGTGATCTAGAACTACAGATCCCTCTTCAGATGCCAGCCCCGTGATCTAGAACTATACAACCCTCTTCAGATGCGAGCCCCATGATCTAGAACTACAGAACCCTCTTCAGATGCGAGCCCCGTGATCTAGAACTACAGAACCCTCTTCAGATGCCAGCCCCATGGTCTAGAACTACAGAACCCTCTTCAGATGCCAGCCCCATGGTCTAGAACTACAGAACCCTCTTCAGATGCCAGCCCCATGGTCTAGAACTACAGAACCCTCTTCAGATGCCAGCCCCATGGTCTAGAACTACAGAACCCTCTTCAGATGCCAGCCCCATGGTCTAGAACTACAGAACCCTCTTCAGATGCCAGCCCCATGATCTAGAACTACAGAACCCTCTTCAGATGCCAGCCCCGTGATCTAGAACTACAGAACCCTCTTCAGATGCCACTCCCGTGATCCAGAACTACAGAACCCTCTTCAGATGCGAGCCCCATGATCTAGAACGACAGAACCCTCTTCAGATGCCTGCCCCATGATCTAGAACGACAGAACCCTCTTCAGGTGCCAGCCCCGTGATCTAGAACTACAGAACTATGGGAAGATCAATTTCTGTTCATTGTAAGTTTCCCTGTCTCTGGTATTTTGTTGCAGTAATAACACACAATCGACGAGGACAAGATTTCAGCTTAAAAATGTCACCTGTTCAGGAGGTCCTTCCCTGACCATCCTGTCTGAAGTACTTAAAACTCTCTATCCCTGAGCTATATTTATTTTATGCACTGTAGATCTGAAATCATCTTACTGAGCTGCTTGTTTGTTTTTGTTACCCACCTCTTGGACAGTAATGTGGGTTCCACAAGGGTTTCATGAAAGATAGACCCATTATGCTCTTTTCACAGCTACCTTCTGTGTCTAACATAGGGCCTAAACAGCCCAAATGGATAAACTTTTGAGGACCTGAAAGTATGGGGTTTCTGCCACCCCCCCATGACCTATTAGATTGCCTAAAACTTTGCAATCTTGAGGCCATGAAACCAGAAGCCAGAGCTGGGTTTGAGGTTCTATACATAAACAACCCTCATGAAACCCAGTGTGACGGTGTGAAAGAGTCCAGCCCAATGTAACCACAGGGGAAGTCTCTGCATCTGCCCAAGAGCAAATCAGGAAAGAAGAAAGTCCGAAGCCGAAGGGGCCAGGAGTGGCATTGGCCTCCTAGAACTTGGCCCTGGGCAAATGTCAGAGGTGTGAGGCAGCATGCCAGTGAAGGGTGATGTTTCCTGGACTGGCATGAGACAAAACAGGCAGTATCTGGCAGAGAGCTCAGCTGAGGGACTTAAAGTGGCCTCCCGGGAGTGGGGTGGAGCATGATGGAGAAAGCCTTGGGCATGGAGAGGATTCGGGCATGACCTCACCTTCTAAATGTGGTCAGTGGGATGTGGTGGAAAGTCAGGGCATGTCAGGAAGGAAGCGTGCTTGTACTGGGCACCTCCCTGCACCAGGCACTGTGGTGGGCAGATGTTATCATCCCCCTCCATGAAGATGGCATTATGATACGTGGTCTCATTTTATAGATGGAGACACTGGGCTTGCACAGCTACGTTAACGCCCTGGATCTCAGGGTGCGTACCCATAAAACAGACAACAGCGAGTCCAGTGTGAGGACAGTGAGGTGCAGCGCGGGCCACTGACCACCATGCCAGGCCCTCGAGCACCTCGCCTCCTTCACAGTAGCCACGAGGGCCGAATATCAATAACTAGCCGTGGGGGTCACACGGCCACAGCTTACCGAGGCTGCGGCGGGACACCAGCGTTTGATGTGCTTTCACCATGTCACACTGGCCCCTGCAAGCCCAGGTCTTGAGAAAATGATCTGCCAATAATTAGGTGCGCAGCCTTACAGAGCTTGTCCCCAGCACAGCCATGCTCTTTGAATCAGAACAAAGTGGTGGGGAGCCCCACCTCACGGAGCCGGCGGGGATGTTGGTGGGGGGCAATAACAACTGGTAAACGTAAATTTGAAGTGTGTGTTCAGATGAGTGCTGTGACAACTGCAGTGGAAATTCTGAACAGGACAAACGTCTTCAGGTTGGCCTCATTCAAGTGTGCTTGACGATGACATATGAAGTCAGAGCTTGGCTTGGGGCATCAAAGACTCTGCAGGCAGCAAGTGGCGTCTATACTGACTGCCAGTCCCAACAGAAGGCGAGTCTCTCTCTTGCTAGTGCTCTCCCGGGAGAGAGAGCACAGTGTGAACATCCTAAGAAACAGAACCATGCTTCAGAATTTTATCCAACACAAGCTCATCAAATGAGCGTTGGGAAAGGGCTGACGAGGAAGTGGACATCAGCTGAATGGCCCCGGATCAGATTACGAGCAGCGATTCTTCTCCCCTCCCTGCGTCCTGGGCTGCTGGCCACAGGCTGAGCTCACTTGACCATCAGACACACAAACGCCGGTGAGGTATGACAAGCCAGGCTCCAGGGCTGGGTGGAGGCGGCTCAGAGAGCAGCTCGCCACGGTCACAGGCAGAGCAGGCCTTGGCCTCGCTCACTCTGACTTCAAGGGCACATCAGTTCTTGCAGATCTGCCGAAGCCCAGATGAACAGCCAACTCAAGCATCGAAGAGTCTCAGGGTTGGGGCTCTCGGGCCACCATCCTGCCCTAAGGAGGAGCCCTCCAACCCACCTGAGACATGTCACTCCACCTCCGCAGGAGCACCTTTTCCAATGGGGTCGCCATCTGCTCCAGGTGGGACCAATTCTGTTCCACAGACAGATGGGAACACCAGCTTCACCGAGTACCTAAGTGTGAATAAATACTCTCTCGTCGCTGCACTCCTGTCCTCCCTCACGTGACGGCGGTTGCCAGCCAGTCCAAGTCCACGTGGGCAGCGCGTCTGCCTTTTCATAAGGCAAGTGTTCTCAGAGCATGTGTCTACCCCACGTGGGCTGCCACAGAGCCTGTCACGTGTGCAGGGTGAGATGAGCCACTCCTTTGCCAGCCCCCTCCCTGCCCACAGGTCCTACTGGCCCCAGCCATTCTGTAGGAGGGCATAAAGATGGCTCTGCCACTCGTCACCTGAGGGCCTGGACACGGAGATACATTCAAGTAACAAACCAGAACACACACACACACATGCACACATGGCCTGAGAGAGGGTGTTAGACTTCCCAGAGGGGAGATCTGGCACTGATGTAGCTACTACCCAGGCAGAGAGGCCTCCAGAGGCACGCCAAGGAGTCACAGCTGGAGACAGGGCCCCGGAGAAACTCGTTCTCTGGTCTCAAGACATGCCGCCCCGATGCGAGCCGGCAGTGCAGTACCCCGTGGGTGCTGGGGGTGTCACGGCAAGAACTAGGGATCCTTCCTCTCTTGACTTTGTGCCTGCCACAGGTGATAGCAGGTACTTTAAACAATGAATAAAATATATTCATCAACCACAAATAGCTCACCTGTAAATCCGATAAAACATCTCGCCATGCATCAATATCTGGAGTGTTTCCCCTAAAGGGGCAGGATCTCTCCCAGCCTGTTCTTTTTTTAAAAATTATTTTAAGTTTTTATTTATTTGAGAGAGAGAGACAGAGAGAGGATAGGGAGGGAGGAAGAGAATGGGTGCGCTAGGGGCCCGGCCACTGCAAATGAGCTCCAGATACATGAGCCACCATGTGTGTTTAGCTTACACGGGGAATCGAACCTGGGCCATAAGCTTCGTAGGCAAACACCTTAACTGTTAAGCCACCTCTCTAGTCCTCTCAACATGTTCTTACACCTCCTTAGGCTAAGGCTCTTCTCCTATGGCATCCTTTTTTTTGTTTTTTTGAGGTAGGGTCTCATCTAGTCCAGGCTGACCTGGAATTCACTATGGAGTCTCAGGGTGGCCTCAAACTCACAGCAGTCCTCCTACCTCTGCCTCCCGAGTGCTGGGATTAAAGGCATGAGCTACCACACCAGGCTTGGCATCCTTTTTTTTTCCCCCAGGAAATTCTGGTAAGGACAGAGAACCACAAAGGGTGGAAAGCAAGCCATGAGCTCTCAGACCAACTGAGCAAAACAAGCTTGACCTCCAGAAAGCCTGGCTCTGAGCCACATGACCCAGACACACCCCCAGCCTTGCGCTCTACCCACGGCAGCCACAGGCACCGGACCTCTATACCTGGATACCTAAAGTCAATTTGTGAAAGATGTCCAGTTTCCAATCAGTATCTTTCTACTCAAATCTAGTTAGCGTCCACACTTAATTTTTTTAAAAAAAATTTTAGTTAGAAGACAGCAGAGCCCACATGCACTCACACATCTACCAGCTTGGCAGTGGTCCTTCGTCTTCTCCTTCCTCACAGCTGCATCCAAATCACCAAGCCCCCAACGTGACAGGATCCAATGACACGTTCTCTTTCAGCTCCGCAGCACCACCCGGCCCTGCCCAGCCAGAACTCCTTCTTAGTATAGAATAATGGGAAACTTTGCTCTTAAGTGGCCTCTCTACATCTAGCCTGCCAACTATGTATTCTCAAGACCACTGTTAAAATTCTCCTACAGGGCGGGAGGGATGGCTTAGGAATTAAGGCATTTGCCTGCAAAGCTAAAGGACCCAGGTTCGATTCCCCAGGACCCACTTTTGCCAGCTGCACAAGGGGACGTATACATTTGGAGTTCCTTTGCAGTGGCTGGAGGCCATGCAACACCTATTCTCCCTCTGTCTTTCTCTCTCTCTTCCCCTCTTTCTCTGTCAAATAAATAAATAAATAAAATATTTAAAAAGGAACATTAAAAAAAATGTTTCCTACAAATACCAGATTAAGCTGTGTTCACATTTCACACACATATCTACCTCTACTCTATATCTTTCCATAATCCCCATGAGGTTGGGATTAAGAGAAAAATCCATTATAATGCCTGACATCCCTCCCCAGCTTCTCCTATGCCCTGAAGGCACACTGACCTCCTCAGTTCTTTTTACAGCCCAGAGCTGCTTCTCACCCAAAGGTGCCACATCAGTCCGTAAGACTAGAACTTTCCCTCACTTCCTTTACCTTACTCATCTGTGGTCATCCTTCAGCTCAGATGTCCCCCGGACATCACTTCCTCACCAAAGCATCCTGGATCACCCAGAGTTGGTGAGGACCCCTAGTATACATTCTTTCACAGCACCTTGTCCCTTTCTTTTTTCAAATTTCTTTGTTTCTTTTTATTTATTTATTTGAGAGAAAGAGAGAATGGGTGCACTAGGGCCTCCAGCCACTACAAACAAACTCCAGATGCATGCACCACCTTGTGCATCTGGCTTACGTGGGTCCTGGGGAATCAAGTCTTTTTGTTTTGTTTTGCTTTGTTTTTTGGGAATCAAGTCTTGAACCAGGGTCCTTAGGCTTCACAGGCAAGCGTTTAACCACTAAGCCATCTCTCCAGCCCCATCCCTTTCTATATAGCACTTTCCTACTTGGTATTTTTTATATGACTGGTAATACTGTTTAATAGGTTCTGACTTCCCCCGTAAGATTATTGAATGCAAGGGTCCCATGAGGCAAGAATCATGTCTGTTTTATCATCAGAGTAGATTCCAGTCTTTGTCTTAAGGCCTGGCACATAGCAGGTAGTCAATCAAAAAACCTGCCCAATGAATAAATAAAGTGCAGCTCTTCTCTGATTGATCACAACTGGTCATATGGGGCCCTTTCTATGGTAGGCCAGAGGTTCTAAGTGGTCTGCCGTAGGCTAATAGAATTTTGGGTTGTTGTTGCCACCTCTCTTCACTCCTCTCTATGCACACCGCGGCTTGTCTTCTATAAATGACAAGCTGTGGCACTGTCAATGCTGTCACCTGCATCTGAGCGCCCCTAAGGGTTAGTTCTCAGCCTGGAGGAACTGGAAGGTAGAGGAACGTTTAAGAGGTGGGGCCTAAAGGGCGAACGAGAAGTCAGAGCGGTCAGACTCTTGATGGGAATAGCGAGACCTCAGCCCCTTTGGTTCTCTGGCTGCCACGAGACAAGCAGCTTTCCCCCAGCATGGGCTCCATGCCGTGATGTGCTGCATCACCACAGGCCCAAAAGCCACGGGGCCAACTGAGCATGGACCCAAACCAGCAGACTTTGAGTTTATTACGTCACGGACTTTATTTTTACAGTGAGGGAGAGCTGGCTGGAGCGGCCACGGCTCTCCTCAGATACATCAAGCGCGGCTGCGCTGGTCATGCTTTAGGCACTGGGCACCGTGCTGCTGGTGGCCACGTGGTCCTCACAATACTGCAAGGTCGATACGGCCAGTTCTCTTCTGTTTTTGAAGAAACAGACGCTTAGGATGGCTGTGCTAACAAGGGGAGGGGGGCTGGGATTTGAACTGTGGTTGAATTCTAAAGTCTCTAGTTTAATCACAAACCACTGCCCTCAAAAAATGGACTCATGATTCCCACTCACAGTGATGTCCTGGGGGTCACCACAGCTGGCACTCAGGGGGCTGCTGGAGGCCCTGAGGGAGGGCTGGCCACTTGCTGCTCTGCTCAGAAGACCCTCCCATGAAAAGCAGCGCGCTGTGTAGTTCCAACACTGTGCCTAAGTGGGGAGCTGCTACAAAGCTCCCCAGCCTACGGGAAAACAACTCAAAATGACCCTGGGTTCCCTGTGACAACCCCAACCTCAGGCCTGCCGAGGAGACTGACGCCTACAGCAGGTCCTTGACCTTTTGCTACTTCTCTTCCGGGCTCCCTAACCACACAGTAAGAGAGCGGGCACAGCACTTGGACTCAGGATTGAGTAAGCGGGGATCTATCAAGGTGCCGAGACCTTGGTCAGAAGCCCCAGGAAGCCAGAGCTGACGATGGCCCATGTTATCCACTGTGTACTGGCCTAAGGACAATCCCGTCTCCTGAGTCTCCTTCCTCACTGTCCTGGTAGCTCAACACTAAGCAAGGAAAAGAGGAGGCGGAGCTGACAATTGAGCTCTGCATTCTGCCACTGCTGCTCCTTCCCTGCTCACCGTGTAAACCAATGCCAAGAGGCACGGGGAGTGCTGTATTCTTATCCCACAACCAAGAAGCTGCGGTTTCACAAGAAGTCAGTCGCTACAGTGTGAGGCAGAGCTGAGAGTGACACCATTTTGTCAGGTTCTATTTACATTTCAAAAGAGATTCATAATGACAGTCAGGCTTGTATAAGCAGTAGTGAAACCATGAAAGTCCGTCTTTTCTCCCCTTCATGACTCCTGAGGTCACTGATACAGAGAGTACGCTGTTGGACCCCACTCCTCCAGATGCTCTGTAGGGAGAAATGCGACAAGAAAGAACAAGGAAATGGAGAGAGAAGGCACCAAGCCTAAGATAACAGAGCCAAAGAGGTCCTTGGAAGACAGCTACTCAGACCTGGCTGCATTACCTGGAGTCACCTGGAGAACTATTAGAACTGGAAACTCCAGTTTCCTATTCAAATAACCCCAGATGATTGGTTAGAACTGATGCGTAGGCCAGGAGTTTACCCCGCGGATCCGCCCCCCGCCCCCCGCAGGTGCAAGAGTGCTCACTAGCACACCGGGAAATGCTGAGCCCAAGGTCACCTCAGAAGGTCACCCTCCGACTCTGGCCTCCAGATCATAGCAAAGAGACTAGAAGTTGTCTGAAGTGCAGAATGCTTTTATTTATTTATTTATTTTTGGTATTCGAGGTAGGGTCTCACTCTTCTAGCTCAGGCTGACCTGGAATTCACTATATAGTCTCAGGGTGGCCTTGAACTCACTTGATCCTCCTACCTCTGCCTCCTAAGTACTGGGATTAAAGGTGTGCACCACCACGCCCGGCTTAGAATGCCTTTATTTTTATGCATTATAGCTACATGATGTATTTTAAGTATTTTTATTTATTTGCAAGCAGAGAGAAAGAAGGAGGGGTGGGAGTATGGGCTGTCACGCCTGCTGCCTCTGCAAACAAATTCCAGACCATGTGCTACTTTATGCACCTGGCTTTACATGGGTATTAGGGATTCAAACCTAGGCAGCTAGGCTTTGCAAGCAAGTACCTTTAACTGCTGAGCCATCTATTTATTTTGAGAGAGAGAGGGGGGGGGCACAGAGAGAGAGGAGAGAGTGGGCACACCAGGGCCTTCAGCCACTATGAATGAACTCCAGATGTGTGCGCCCCCTTGTGTACATATGAGACATCGCATGCTTGCATCATTGTGCGTCTGGCTACATGGGACCTGGAGATTTGAACACAAGTTCTTAGGTTTTGCAGGCAAGTGCTTTAACCATTAAGCAATCTTTCCAGCCCACTGATATATTTTATATAAATGGATGAGTTGTTGTATATCTATAGTAAAGTATGGAAAATAAACCACTTTGGCAAGCTACAATTACAGAAAGATTGTGGATATAGGTTTTCATAATAAGGAACAGAACTCTCACCTTCTCCCACCGTGACCACTTCCTCCCCAGGGCTAACTGTCATTTATCAAGGGAAATGAATGACAAATACTGTTCCTTCATCCTGGGGGCAGGGACATATCCAAAACCCTTGCATGGAGGCAGGAAGTGGATGAGACAGAAGCTTGGGCTGTTTCTGGCCCCTTCAGAGATTTTCTCTCCACCTGGAAAGCCAGAGACAGTCAAGGCTGGTGGTTCCAGGGGCCTATCGCCCCGGGATAGGTTTCCTCTGGTGTCCTTGGAGCTGTATGTACATCACGAATCACTGCCTCCAACTACTGCATGCTGTTAACAAGCTCACATCTGCTGTGCAGCGCCAGCAAGCGCTTCTCAATTCATCGCAGATCTGCAGTTAATGTGCCACGGCACACATGGGCGGAGGCTCTGAGACACTCTTGGCTCTGAGAAATCACGTGGTTTGGTTTGGTTTTGGTAACTATGGGTCTCCATGGCCAGGTCTAACAGACTGGTGTCAGGGGCTGGGGATGAGCTCCTGGGGGTGGGGGAGGGTCTCCTGGGCACCTTTTCCAATCATGAGTTGGCAAGTCTGGTGGGAGAAAGGCAGCTTTGCACTTCTCCAATGTGCTGAATGAAACGGACCTGAGGCAAGTTTAAAAAGTCACCCTCAGTATGGTTGATGGATTGGTCATCTAGTCACTGGTACCTAGTCTCACAGGATTTGAATTTGGCTCCGCTAGGCAAGAACTGTGTGATCTTGAACAATGCCTTAAGTGTCTCTGCAGCTCCATCCCATGGAGGAATTGCAAGGATTAAATGAGACGGTGCCTGTGAGAGCAGAGCAGTGGCTGGCAGACCGCAGGCGCACAACCCATGACAGAAATGCTAACAAGGTTTTCTGAAGGAACTGACTTTAATCTCTGAGAAGACTAGACCATCTTAGTGGTGTTTAGGGTCTCCCAGATAAGCCCTTTTCTGTCTTACACTGTGTGTGTCCACCCGCCCTGCACGGGTCCTATGGTGCTGATTACAGCCACCATCATGTGAGGCTGACAGGTCTGCCTTCCTCACCTCCGCCCTGGCTGGATGAGGAGGAGTGCGGAAGCGTCCTGCTGCGAGGGGAGGCTGCTCCTTCCTCACGCGGCACCACTGCAGCCCCTGACCTACTTTCTTACTAAAAATAGCCCTTCTTAGGTCACTGCTGCAAATTGAATTCCACTGCTTGACTGCACCCTGGAAGCAGGTGGGTGGGCACCACGACACATTCGGTGAGCTAGAGCCATGGCTAGCTGGGTGCGCTGCTGCCCACTAAAGGTGCTATCCCTCACGCCCGGGCAGAAGGCAGGTCAAGGTTGCACACAGCAAAGGCGGGCTGGTTTGCCTGTGGGGGGCACTGAGAACGCAGAGTAGGAGTTTGGGGTTCCAGCTTCAGGTCTGAAATACTTCAAGTAAGAGTGTCACTGCAGTCTTGTTATTTGACCTTGGGAAAGTCACCACCTTCCTTTGCCTTAGTTTCCTATCTGTACAATGGAGCTAACAGGGGTGACTTTTAAGTGCTGGCACGCAGGTAACTCTGCTGTATAAAAGAACTCCTGCACCAAGTGGGACTGACGAAGTCATACGGCTGTCCCGCGTCGTCCGGCCCATTGCGCCATTGCCTTCCCACGCCGGGGCTCCTCACGGGAGGAACAGCGAGGGACAGATCATTCCCAGCACCGGAGATGGGCTGTGGATGTAGCTCGGTGGTACGGCATTTGCCTTGAGTGTGCAAAGCCCTGTGTTCAGGTCACAGCAACACACACATACACACACACACACACACACACACACACAGCTGTATACTCAATGGCACTCAGGGGCACTTGAATAAAAGGCTGTCAGCTGAACACCCCATGAGGTTATTTCCCTGGAGACCAGGATTCTCAGGAAATTCGAGTTTTAATAAACTCTGCAGGTGGCTCTGACTTGCTGTCTGACTTGAGAACTTTTGAGGTAGTCACCTTATTCAAGTAAGTGTGTGAATGAATTCTTGTCATTTTTATTCCCTTTATAAGCATAATGCATGGCCATAACAAGCAGAAAACATGGAAAAGCAAAAATGAACAAAATGAAAATTCAGTGAACAGGCACTGAGTACCTACAGAATGCCAGGCCTTTTTCCAAGCCCTGGGCACTTGGTTATTACATACCTCTTGCCCTAAAGTTGCAGCCAGTCTATGTACATAGACAAAAGCAAACCAAAAGACCTAAGCCACAGCATGTATGACAGAGCCAGGTGGTGAAACACAAGCAAAGGCACCAAGGAGCAGTTGTGTCCATCTGAGAAGGCGAGAAAACCCCTGGCTGGACGGGAAGAGTAGGTGGACCCCCCACTGAGCAAAGCAGAGCGGAAGGACATTTCAGCAGAGTGAGCGGGCCCTACGCACGCAGACACAGGTAAAAGGTCCTTAGCGCTACCAGTCAGCAGTGCAGTCAGCCGTGACACAAAGACAGCTGTGTGTGTGTGTGGGGGGGGGGGCGCTAAAGCCCGATCCGAGGCCTGGACGACGTCGGCAATGCCCATCCACTCAGGCCCGTAACTCCTCACAGCACTTTCTTCATCTATGATCTGTTGTTTTCATATTTACATGTTCAATGAGCATACTCAGAAATGTACTGTTACTTAAAAAATGCTTCAAATCGGTCATGTAGATGGCCATAATTCATCTCAGTTGTTGGACATTAACATAGCTCCTAATTCTTTTTGTTTTGTTTTGTTTTTTTCGATGCAGGGTCTCACTCTCCATAGCTCCTAATTCTGCAAAGCCGTAAAAACAGTATGATGAGCTGGCTTTGTGGTGCCTGCCTGTAAATCCATCACTTGGAAGGTCAAAGCAGAAGGATCAGAAGTTCAAAGGCACCCTCAGCTATACAGGAAGTTCAAATCCAGCCTGGACTACATGAGACCATAGCTAAAAGATAGTTCCAGAGTCTGATGGGCTCACCTGTCAGCTCAACCCCTGTCCTTTCTGTATCGGTAGGAACAACTATGTTGGTATAATGGCAAGAGTGGTGGGCTAGGAGGCAACAAGCGCTGAGGGCCTCTCAGCCTAGGCACAATGTTAGCTGCTTTGCTCTACATTAGAATCCCTGAAGTATTCATCACTTAAATTATCCCCATTTGTTCTCTTCCCCTCTGTCTCCCTTCCCTTCCTTTCACTGGTGGTTCTAGGGACTGAACACAGGGCCTGATGCATACTAAGTACACGCTGTACCGCTGAGCGACACCTCACCCTGAATTATCCACATTTTACAGGTGAGAAATCTTGGGACCTGAGACTGAGTAACTGGTTCAAGGTCCACTCTATTACTAAGTAGAAAAGCCAAGATTTAAACCCAGGTATGTTTGACTTGAAAAACCTGGTTTTCTTTCTTCTTCTTTTTTCTGTTTCATGACGCTGTCTCAGCAAATGTCATTTCAATTCAAGAGCTCTGCTACTATCAAGACCTCCAGCGAGACATTCGTGCTCTCGGAATCCTCGCCTCCTCGCTTGTGAGACGGGGAAATCATTCTCCTATCCTGTCCTCACGCTCACCACACGGCTGCCATAATTAGTGATGTAACGAGTGTGAAAGACCCAGACAGATGGACAGGTTGTTATGAGAGTCCTGAACTTCACAACTAATCATTATAATGACAAGATCCTCCGTCACACAAGGAGAATTTAATTAGACTCCTTAGACATTTCTTTCTAGCATCAGAAAGTGAATGGCTGTGATGCATTTCGGAATGACTTTCGGTAAGACCTGAAACCAAGAGGTTAGTACTCTGAGAAAATCCATTAGCAAAATACTGCATTCCTGGTGCACCCTGGGGAGCCATGGTTCCTCGGAACGCTTTTCTGCCCCATCACTCAGGTGCTCAATTTATACACACAGTCCCACCCGTCCTCCACCCGCAGCCTATTTCTAGAAAAGCAGGTTTCAGAAGAGGTGCCAGGTTTGGATTCCATCACCTTGGGACAGTTACAAATGGGCTTGGGGAATATATTCATTTTCCAGAGGCTTCCAGTGAATTAGCAGAAGACTTGGGCTTGCTGCCTTTGTAACACTGGGCACGATACCTCTCTGCACCAGTATTTCTTCTGTATAAAACTAATGCCACAATTTTTAGGAGCTGGGAAGATGGTTCAGCAGGTAAGTGTGCCTGGTTTGCAAGTGTAAGGACCTGAATTTGCTCCCATGTAAAAAGTCAGGCACAAGGCTGGAGGGATGGCTTAGTGGTTAAGGTGTTTGCCTGCAAAGCCAAAGGACCCAGGTTCGATTCCCCAGGACCCATGTTAGCCAGAGGCACAAGGGGTGGGGCATGCATCTGGAGTTCATTTGCAGTGGCTGGAGGCCCTAGCGTGCCCATTCTCTCTCTCTCTCTCTCTCTCTCCCCCTCCTTCCCTCTTTCTCTGTCAAATAAATAAATAAAAATAAAATATTTTAGAAAAAGCCCGGCATAGCTGTGAACACCTGTAGCCCAGTGCTAAGGGAGGAGAGTGGTTCGCTGTGGCTCCTTGGTCAACCAATCTACCTGAAAAGCATGGGGCTCCAGGTTCCGGGAGACTCTGTCTCAGGGGTATAAGAGTTGAAAGGAGATGGAGGAGGACAACTGACATGTTCTGGCCTTTGCATGTGCGTGCACAGGATGTATATACAATGTACATGCATGCACATACAAAATTTAAAAAATAGCAGTGTACTTACTATGTGCTGCCTGGTGCTGAGGGCTTTACAAGCATGCATTCCTTCACTTGACTTCTCAGCCCTATGAGATGTGTACTACAATCTCCAATTGGGAGGTGAGGGTGCACATTTAGAAAAGATTTGTAGTTTGCCCTGGGACAACAATTTCTGAAATGGCCCTAGACATATTTCTGCCAGTTTGTCCTATGTATTTATGCAAAGTGGTATTTTCAGCATTGGTGACTATAAAATCAAAATATTGATCAACTTTGAAAAACACTGAAGATGTTCTACATCTTGCAATGTCAAATATTCAGTGAGACTTAATCCCTTACAGAAAGAAATAAGAATATGAATATCAGGGCTGGAGAGATGGTTCAGTGGTTATAGCACTTGTCCAGAAGCCTAACAATCCAAGTTTGATTCCCCAGAACCCACATACAGCCAATGCACAAGGTGGCGCCTGCATCTGGAGTTTGCTTTCAGCAGCTGGAGGCTCTGGTGCACCTATGCTCTCTTTCTCTCTCTGTCAGGCATGGTTGTGCACACCTTTAACCCCAGCCCTCAGGAAGCAGAGGTAGGAGGATTGCCGTGAGTTCAAGGCCAGCCTGATACTATAAAGTGAATTCCAGGTCAGTCTGAGCTAGAGTGAGATCCTACTTGGAAAAAAAAAAAAAAAAAAAAAAGGAAAGAAAAGAAAAGAAAAAGAAAGATAGAATCATTTTAAAATAAAATTTTTAATGATTCACTATAAGCAAATGTTTGATCAGCATACCTATTTTACATGACCAGGAGTCATATAAAAATTTCTCAGATGCGAGGGGTTATGAGTGAGAAAAGTTTCAGAAATCGCACTCTAAGACACATGAATGCAAAGGGCTACGCAAACCCCAGGCACCCAAGGTCAGTCTGTGACTACAGGGCCTGTGTGGATATTGTGGATCTCGAGAAAGGGAAAGAAATTTTTACGTTGGGACCTCCAGATTTGTGAAGTCTGTCTTGCTGTCAATACAGGCAGGTTATGGATTTTAAAAGTAAAGAGTTGAAGGCAGTTTAGTAATGAAAGAACATTGCTGAAGACCAGAATAACATGCTGCATTCACACATGATCAGATTTCCTTGAAGCCCATGGTACCTAAGGTGACTGTGCTGAACACGGATGAGAAAGGGGTGTGGTTACAAACGAAGGACCTCACTGGACAATCCCTCCACCCCAAGCTTACACAGAAACAAGGAAGGGCTGAATAAACAACCAGTTTAAACTCTGGTATAAACTGAACTAAAGCGAGCTCTGATTAGAGGTGTCGGCCGCTGCACTCCAGCATCCGGATTGCTTCACCTCTTGTCACGTCAGCCTCTGCACAGGGTCCTCTCCTACAGCCCGGAGCCAGAGAGCTATGAACCCGGACTGACGAGCACCTGGCGCTGTGCCCCTGGCACCCATGACATCATCTGAGCTGCTCAGCAATCGCAGAAGGCATTCTCCAGAGGAGGAAACTGAGGCCCAAGCAGAGGGGATGGCCTTTGGCTTGGCAATGGCAGGAAGCTAATGTACATAAGTGGGCAAGCCTGACTCTGGAATGCGTGCCCTTGAGCACCCATGCCAGCCACGTTTCAAAATCAGGGGCCGAGCTTCATTTTCGGCTTCCTGAGTGATGGTCACAGCACTGCTACCCAATTTGCCTTATGGTTTTGGAAGGAACCCAGTGAAGCAGCCACTTGAGTGACTCGTTCCCGTAATGGCAGGCCTGCTCTTGACTTCTGCAGCTGCTAAAACGGTCGCTCCCCCCACCCCGCCCCCCCTGATGGCTCAGGGAGGTGGAGTTATTTATGTAAGGACCGCATGGCCTCCTGCCTCAAGGCATGATAATCATTGACTTTTAAGTGACAAATGTGTCATAAATCATAATAAAGGCCAAAAGGAGCCAGGGCTAGGGCAGATAAGAGGAGAGAGACAGAGAATGGGTCTAGATGCAATAGCACAACTCCCCAAGGGTCCAAGATCCCTTTTCTGGCAATTTCTTCATCTGTTCCTCAAGACAACCTGGGAGACATGAGCTAGAAAATCCATTTTCCAGATGATGAGGGTCAGGAAATTAAGATCTGAAGTTCAGAGTCCAACAGTGGCGGGGGCAAAATCCCATCCTCTTAATTCCCACCTACAAGGTCAAGCAGGGGCAGAGGTCCATGGCACGGGCAAAGAAAGAGCTCTGTGGTTTGTCCTTGCAGAGCCAGCCCGTGGATGGAAAGCAGCTGTGAAAGAGAAGCAGGCACTCAATAATCCAACTCCTCTGTGAGAACGAAGTATGGAAACTAAATGTGGGAAAGAACTGTGGGAATATTTCATAGGGACCTCACAAATAACTCGTCTGAGATTATAAAGGAGAAACAGGAGAAAGACAGCTTTTATAGGCAGTCTGACAGGGACAGAGGTACAAAAAGAATAAGGAGATGCAGCCGGGCGTGGTGGCGCACACCTTTAATCCCAGCACTCAGGAGGCAGAGGTAGGAGGATCGCTTGAGTTCGAGGCCACCCTGAGACTCCAGAGTGAATTCCAGGTCCGCCTGGGCCAGAGCGAGCCCCGGCAGCACCGGACCCCACGCTTAATCCAGTCTCACCCCAGATGGCTGCAAGCAGCCCTCCCCGGCAGGAACTGCAGCGTCCTCCTCAGCTCAGAGCTGCCGTCTCCCGAGCCGAGTCAGCCCTTGAGCCACGAATCTGTCAGGTGTCTCCTGTCCACCTGAGTCTGCTGAGAAGGCTCACTCTAATGGGACGTCTGACCTGTGTGGAGGAGCCTAACCCCAGTAAGCCCTCTTCCTGTGGATTCCCCTGAACACCAGTGCCGCCTACAGGCGTCTTGTTTTGGGGTGCTTTCTTACTTTTGTTACATGTAATCTGAGTCCTCCACTATTTCTTTCTCTTTTTAAAATTTTTATTTATTTGTGCACACATAGAGAGAGAGAGAATGGGCACATCAGGGTCTCCAGCCACTGCAAACGAACTCCAGATGCACGCGTCCCCTTGTGCATCTGGCTTACGTGGGTCGTGGAGAGTTGAACTGGGATCCTCTGGCTTTGCAGGCAAACGCCTTAACTGCTAAGCCATTCTCCAGCCCTCCACTTTTTGTCAATCCTCTTGTTTTTTTATGTGACGGGGCTCTTTTGGTTCCCGTGCTTTGCCTTCCCGGTGGTGGGGGGGGCGGGGGTGCGCCTGCTCCAGAGCCTTTTTACCCCTGGAGAGTTCTCCCTGATGGATTCTCTTGTCTCCCTCTCCTTTACCCACCAGGCAAAGAGGAGAGTTCTCCTCTGGCTTGAGTTTTTCAGCTAGCCTCCTCCCTGGAGCGTAACCTCCCCTACAATAAACTTCATAGTTCATAATTTACCCTTTTTGGAATCTATTTTATCAGCTCTGCTAAAATTGGGCAAGAATGCAAAAATTGGGGTTCACAAGCCCCCCTAAACTCCAAAATCACGCATCATTGCTGTGAGATGATAAATTCCTGAAACATAACTTGCCCTGCATTACTTTGTAACCCACCCCTTAAAGCAAGGTGACCAGGTTGCCTGGCTTTGGTGGCCCTTTGGCCTGAACGGCACAGATGACCAATACTGACAGGATTGTTCAGAGACGCTGACTCATCTTCAGCTGTGCTCTTCCCCAACTTCCTCAGCACACCAAGCACACGCGTGTACGAAGTTCTGACCACCCATGGAAGATAACGAGGTCAGGAACGACGGGCCACAGCGCTGCCTCACGTCTGCTGCAGACAACAGGTGAGCTTAATGTGATTACGTTTTTTAGAAGAATTTTTAAAAATATATTTTAATTTATTTATCTATTTATTCAACAGAGAAAGAGGGAGAGAGAGAGAAAATGGGCATGCCAGGGCCTACAGCCACTGCAAATGAATTCCAGACACGTGTGCCCCCTTGTGCATCTGGCTTACGTGGGTCCTGGGGAATTAAACCAGGGTCCTTCGGCTTTGCAGGCAAGCGCCTTAACTGCTAAGCCATCTCTCCAGCCTGTAGTGTGGTTGCACTTATGAGCAGTGTGTGTGTGTGTCTGTTTTCTAGATCAGTGTAGTCCAACAGGTCACATGCCTACATCTCTTCCTTTAACAAATGTTCAAGGATTAACCAAAGTTGGAAGTTCCTTACCCTCTGCTCAGACAATGTTCCACTTGTTCACGTATTATTGGGGTTTGGCTGCTCAACAGACGTGCCAATGACTGCCTGTGAGCAAAAGGCCCAGCCCCAGTCAGCTCCGAGCTGCCGAGACAGCAGATGCGGTGTGTTCACCCTCGGCTCCAACCAGCTTCCAGGGTCGGTTTCTTTTTCCTCAGGCTGCTGCTGGAGGCAGCTATAGCCCACTCTTGGGTAAAAATCTCCAAGGGTTAATTCTCTTCTCCCAGGTGCCTAGAAGTAGCAGTTAGCCCTCTGGTGGGTAAACAGTGGGAGTGGTGAGCCTCCTAATCCCCAGACTCTGCTCCTAGAAGCAGCAAGGCCACTCGTGGGTAGATCCAAGGTTAGTTTCTATAAGTTCAGGGCTGTGCACCTGAATTCTTCCTTGGGCCCACAAGGCAACCGAAAACAGGATGCTTCCTTGCCTCCTGGGCCCGTACTTTGGGTCACCTGCTGAGCTCTGTTGGTGTCTGCCACTCAAGGAATGAGCAGTGTCTGTCTGATCCAGCTCACCTCCCTGCAGGGCTTCGGGCACACAGATAAGTCCTTGTCAAGCTTACTTTTTATGTAAAATTATTATCATTTGTTTCAGCCACACTCATACCTTTTAAAACACAAGAAAGACTGGGTAAAGCAAGGAAAGGGGCGGGGGAGAGGGCAACTGAAGGTTAACAGAAGCTTATCAACTGAGTAAATGCCCAGATTGCAAGGCCATCCTCCCTACCGGAGAAGCAGTTTAGATTTCGGAGGTGTCACAGTTTTAAATACTCCCTCCTCAGAACATATGGTGTGAATCGAAAGGTTCCAGGCACGGACGGAGGAGGTCTGCTTTGTGAGCCTGCCTGGGTCTCTGTTCCAGCAGCCTCACCACTACAACCCGCCACTGCTGCTCTGAGACCTAAACATCCCCGTTATAGATGAGGAGTGTCAACAGATGGCCTTTGGGGACATTTCAAGTTCAAATCCACCTCAGTTCTATAAAGCCAACAATCCCCAGGACAACAAGGCCACCTGCACTTTGCTGCTCTCTCTGGAAAGGACAAAGTGATTCGATAGTGTGGACGGACACACAGACGTGGTGCTGGAGCTCACGAGCTCAGACCACATCCCTATCCCACCCAACAACTTGCTGTGCAGGCAAGACCAGGGCGCTGCCGGTCCCACCACGGTTTAAAGGCAACGTAGTCAACAGTGCCCTGCCCAGCTCCCTCACCTCCGGCCTCCTGAGCACACACTGACCAGGGCATCAGCCAACACTCAGACTTGAATTCCTACCTCTAGGCCCTCTTTCATTTTACTGCCAATTAAAGCTACCTTGCTCACCTCAGCTAACATGACCCTTGTCATGTGGCCTTTGTACGGATCCTGGTGGTGGTGCCTCAGCTCTGGCACCAGAAAACATGGAGTGTTCTTCGCTGCCTTCCTAGGGCTGGCCAGAGGCTTCAGCTTTTAAACAGCAGCCCCGCTGTACTTCAGACCTATTATCAAATGCTCGGAGACAAGTCCACTTGCTAATTATGAACTCATCACTTCTGGTTCCCGATTCCTTACACTATAGACAGCAGGGACACTGCTCTCCTTGGACAGAGCACTTGTCCTCCTAGTCCTTAGTTTCCCCTCGGGAAGACGTGGATACTGGTCCCTACCTTACTACTGATGAAAGAATCAATTCCCAATGCACCTCAGACGGGGATAACCAAATGCAGACTGGTAACGCCAACTGCTACCTTTACTCTGCTCAGGAAATGCTAGGCAGTTGATAGTCTATTACTGTGCCAACTTCCTGGGCACCTCTTTGCCTGCACTTTCCTCCCCCAAAGCCAAATTACTAAAGTCATTAACTTCCCTTTAAAATACCAATTCCCATAGCGACTCCTGGGGAGAGAAAACATTTAGGAAAGGAAACAGGACTGAGTTTCTGAGGCACCAGAACCAGTGAGAGGACCCAGTGAAGTGGAGAATACACCACCTCTGCGGCAGGGCACCTGACACCATGGTCTGTAGGGCCGCAGTGACAAGGCTGGGGGCCTGGGGACGCATCTCCAAATTGCTCTCAGAGAATGTGGTAAGCTAAGTAAAGGGGCGCAGGCTTGTGGGCTACCATCCTGGGCTTAACTGCTCGCTCGCTGTGTGACTCGGGCAGTCATTGTGACAGGGAGTATAGTAACTAGACCTCTGCAGGCGCAAAGGGCAGAAAAGCTCACACTTGCTAGAAATCAAAGATGACATGACTCATCTCTTGCCTATTTCCTAGACCTGTTTTTCCACAAATAGTAAGGGGAGTTCTTTCATAGGATTTAAACATTGTGATTGGTCAAGTTCAGCCCTTGGAACTTGGTGTCAGGGTTAGCCTCTTCCTGAGACAGCCCCTAGCCCTGACCAGCCAGCTGCCCCTCTGGTCAACCTGAGCCGGAAGACAGCCCGCCACTCTAAGGGTATCAGAGGGCAGGCTCTCTGACCACTTGGGAACTTCCAGCTGTGGGTAAGTTTTGCCCTCCGCTGGGCCTGGGCTGGCTAGGCCCAGCCAGGAGAGCCCCCTAGACCTTACTCTCCACATGGGTTCTTTATCCCCTCCAGCTCCCTACATGGCAGGAGCTCCTTGAACTTTCTTTTCTCTCTTTTCTTTCCATGGTTTTTCCAGGCCCTCCACGTGGGATCTCTGGCCACGTGGGTGCCTTTCCTTGACTCTGTACCTCCCTCAGCAAATATAATAATTTAATAATTATCCTTCTCAATCTTTTTTATTCAATTCTGTGGTTAAAATTAAAAATGAACCTAGGTGTTGGGTTCAAGGACTTTCCTGCACCCTGAGCACCCCATGAACATTTTCTTCCTTCAGCTATAGTTTCCTGATCCTGTGGTTCCGTGGTGCAGGCCCTGCTCCTCCTGATCGGATCCTCCCGACTCTACAGGAAGATGGCAAAGCTCTCCTGCTGTAGCAAAAGCTTATGAGCCTCTTGGTTGTCTTCATCATTGGGCAATTCTCTCTGTCTCTCTCTCTCTGTCTAACAAACAAAAAGGCAAAATTCAGTTTCCAAAAAGCATCTGTTAAAGAACTCCTACCATTAATTCCCCCACCCCCTTCTTGCTATGTAGTAACATTTGGTGAGATTTCCACAAGTCAGTTCCCAAGCGCTCATAATAAACTGCGTCGCTGTGTGAAGTTATCGCGGAGTAACTACCTGGATAAAACACATTCGTGAAGCTCACGGAGCCCATCAGCAGCAAAGCCTCTGCTTTGATGGCTTCTCTTTCAGCACAGGAACGTCCGGTCCGCCTGGCAGCTCTGGCCACATCAAAACCACTTCCTCCATCCTTTCCAGCTGTGGGCTCCAGGGTCACTGGGAACTGCCCATTTGCTGCAGGAGATTGTTATCGTGTTTTTTCTCTCTACCCTTTCTAAAACCCCATCACAGACGCTGGAAGGGAATAAGGAAGGTTCGAATCCACCAAGGCAGGAGAATGGAAAAGAACACTATGGCACATGAGACAGCTCAACCCTTGTCACGTAACAGTCGAAGAAGTAAATGGCCCCGCGTAGCAGGCGACGGCAGTTTGGGTCTGCTGAAAGGTGGAGGAGAGGGAAGCCACCCTTTGCTCAGAACCCCGAGCGCCTCAGGAGAACGGCCCTGACGCCTTCCAGCATGGAGCACAGAAGGGCTGGGCCCAGAGGACCTGACCGCAAGTGTGCTCCTGGGGTAGTTAGGTGCTTGGTTTTCCCCAATGTACAAAACCAGGAAATGTGCCTCTTGCTCAACCACAAACACTACACACTGGTTTTCTAGACAAACTGCCCAGGAAGGCCTTGCACTCAGAGAGAAGCAGGCTCACCAGAGGCGGTATGAGGGGAGAGAGGAAGCAAATGGAGGGACACACGTATACTCTGGAGGATGGGACCCTGCCCTCCCTTTTGCTTCAGAAACTCAGCATCTAAGCACATCTACTTCAAGGCACGACATCAGGGAAGAAAAGGCCCATAAACGTTGGCCTCTGGAGGCCTTCTAGCGCAGTCGTTTTACAAAGAAGTCTGGCAGCCAAGGCACAAAATGCTACTTAGAATGTCAAGTTTCTATATGAACAGGCAACCCAAGACCAGCCGAACATCGAAGAGATTGGGGTCAGTCAGGTCCCGGCTAAAAGGGCTGCTTCAAGCAGGGCAGCAGGGCTGAGGGAGGTAAAGGAACCGGTTTAGTGTCTAGAAGCAAGAAGAGCGTGGTTTCCGGTGCTGGAGAGGGCACAGTTAGAGATCCCCACTGAAGCCAGCGTGGAGGGGAACTCCCATTAGGACATGTCTGGGGCATGGGCTCGGGGGTACAGGGGCAAGGAAGAGGTCACTGAAGGTCAGAACGGAAGTGCAGGAAGGGCAGGAACAGACATGCTGAACAATGACACCGCCCAGAGCTTGTCCATAACTCACGCAATCTGCTCCGTGACAAGTACTTACAGAAGCCAGGGAGAAGCCAGCCATGGCTCAGAGACGGGGCCAGCTTGCCCACGCCTGTAGCGATTTAGCTCCAGAGCTGGACATCCTAGCCCCAAGTCCCCCTGCTCCCTTCACCCATGCTGCAGCTACTGGGGGGCTCCCAGCCTGAGGGTCTGGTTCCTGACTGGAGCAAGAGGGCCTCTACTATTCCAAGTAACATCAGAGTTCTTGCGACGTGAAATGTTAAAAGCAGTGAGCACACAAGAGGCCTCCTGATGGGCGAATGCTGGCACCACGCAGCGGGGTTTCCTGACCACCTCAGCTGCTGGCTTCCTGCCGCTGGAGCAGAAGGGACTAGGCCCCACGTTGCTCACGTGGTCTCCTCACCCCCACCTCTTTCTCTGCTCTTTTCTTTATTTCCTTTAAGGCTTGAAGTCATGACAACCAGTGCACCAAAGGCCCAAAACACAGCATCTCTTTTTTTTTGGTTTTTGATGAGAATACTTACCAAATCAATATTTTACAAAGTCACATGATTAAACCTACTGACATTCTTTCCAGATCCCTCTGTCAAACCATCACCAGTAGTTCAGGCCTGATTACATCATTCCCCTGCTCTGAGGCCTTCTTTCGCCGTTACATCGCAGGTGAAGACCTAACGTGCAAGGCCGTTGTGATCTGGTGTAAGCATGCCTGCGGACCGGCCTCCACAGTCTTCCTCTCCTCTGACGCCCCCACGTGCCCACAGTCGGCCCTCTCCTCTGATGCCCCCACGTGCCCACAGTCGGCCCTCTCCTCTGATGCCCCCACGTGCCCGCAGTCGGCCCTCTCCTCTGATGCCCCCACGTGCCCACAGTCTGCCCTCTCCTCTGATGCCCCCACGTGCCCACAGTATGCCCTCTCCTCTGATGCCCCACGTGCCCGCAGTCGGCCCTCTCCTCTGATGCCCCCACGTGCCCACAGTCTGCCCTCTCCTCTGATGCCCCCACGTGCCCGCAGTCTGCCCTCTCCTCTGATGCCCCCACGTGCCCGCAGTCTGCCCTCTCCTCTGATGCCCCCACGTGCCCACAGTCGGCCCTCTCCTCTGATGCCCCACGTGCCCGCAGTCGGCCCTCTCCTCTGATGCCCCCACGTGCCCGCAGTCTGCCCTCTCCTCTGATGCCCCCACGTGCCCGCAGTCTGCCCTCTCCTCTGATGCCCCCACGTGCCCACAGTCGGCCCTCTCCTCTGATGCCCCCACGTGCCCGCAGTCGGCCCTCTCCTCTGATGCCCCCACGTGCCCGCAGTCTGCCCTCTCCTCTGATGCCCCCACGTGCCCGCAGTCTGCCCTCTCCTCTGATGCCCCCACGTGCCCACAGTCGGCCCTCTCCTCTGATGCCCCCACGTGCCCGCAGTCGGCCCTCTCCTCTGATGCCCCACGTGCCCACAGTCGGCCCTCTCCTCTGATGCCCCCACGTGCCCGCAGTCGGCCCTCTCCTCTGATGCCCCACGTGCCCGCAGTCTGCCCTCTCCTCTGATGCCCCACGTGCCCGCAGTCGGCCCTCTCCTCTGCACTGTGCTCATGCTGGGTCCATTCTGCAGGCTTTCCTCTCCTTCCTCTTCCTTCTCATTGTGCAGCCACAGCTCAAGCTCTGTGCGGAGCTGCCTCTCCGCACTCGATGTTAGAGGCAGTGTGGGGAACAGACAGTCTCAGGCAGTGTGACGGGCAGAAGAGACTGTGCATGCCTCACACAAGCCTCCTAATTCACCCACATGGAAGAGGCCTCAAGAAAGAATACCACCTGCCCTCAGCGACAACCGCCTAGTGCTCGGGGCTCTCAACCTGGTGTTCTTTCTTTTTAAAAAATTATAAAATATCCATTATTTTAAAGACAGAGAGAGAAAGAGAGAGAGAGAATTGGTGTGCCAGGGCTTCAGCCACTGCAATGGGACTCCAGATGCTTGTACCACCTAGTGGGCATGTGTGACCTTGTGTTTGCCTCACCTTTGTGTATCTGGCTTATGTGGGATCTGGAGAATCAAACATGGTCCCTTAGGCTTCATAGGCAAGCACCTGAACCACTAAGCCATCTCTCCTGGCTTCTTTCTACTATATGGTTCAGCCTCTTAACGAATGACTAGATCCGTGAATGGCAGATGGGCAAATGGAATGCTCGCAGCCCTGCTCCGACAGTGTGTGTGAATGGTTACGGCTGTTCCACACGGAAGGGCTGTGGGTGTTCCATGAGGCCCAGGGGATTGTACAGAGGCACAAGGCAGCAGAGGCAGCAGCCACCGGCAGGTGGTGCAGAGGGACCCTGGTACAGCCCAGGACCCTGGGTGCTTAAGAGCCACACTGTGAGGCCAGGTGATGCCAGGGAGACAGGATGCTGCTGTCCAGACTCAGGAGGCTGGCTTCTGTCCAAGGGCGGGCACAGCAGGCTCACTGGCCAGACTGGCTATTGTCCAAGCTGCCCACTGCTACTCGTGGTGGCCTTGCAGGTACTGCGCTCTGAGGAGACACAAGGTCCAGGGGTAGCCTCTGCCCTTCAGACAAGGACAACGGCGCTTTTGCCATCTTCCAGAGTCACATGCACACTGAAAGCCCAGGCAACAATGCTGCCTGAGAAGCTAGTTTCCTGAAGCCTGGTCTCTGCAGGGAACCACACCATGCGAGAAGTACAGACTCCTGCAGGTCAGCAGAAGCTCGGACCCTGAGTTCCTCTGCTTCAAGCCTACACTTTCTCATCTGGGAAATGGGGACAATTCTTACCTACTTTACAGGTGATGACAAAATTAAGTTTTCCTTCACTCCCCCACCCCGCCCCAGTATTGGGGATTGAACCCAGGGCCTTGTACAAGCTAGGCAGGGGCTCTTCCACTGATGTATGACCTCAGCCCTCCAACGAAGTCTAAACGAGATGGACATAGGCAAACGGCCTGAGTGTTCCCAGCATTTAGTGCTCAACCACTGTCACTGAGCCCTGCTCTGGAACAGGCCTTAGCCTTGAAGAAAGCTGCCAGTTTCTGAAGTATTTTCCTAAATAACCAACCCACAACGGCTCCATGCTGCTTGAACCAGGAAGTTGACACAACTGGAGACATGGCCCTAGCTGACCCTGACCTGCCTTATTGCCCAACCACTTGCCCCTAGGCCATGACACCCATATCAAAGCCTTCCTTCTCCTCAACACAGACAGCTGCCCTCTCCCCCTTTCTTCACTCCCACCCAGACTTCCAAAGTTAATCCTTCCTTCCTTCTCTCTCTCCCTCTCGATTTGGATCCCTGTCTGCTTTGTATTTATTTATGCACTCACTCACTCATTTCATATTTATATGTAAAACGTGCCAGGTTTAATCCACAGCTCTCTTCTCCCTTAAATGTGAGTTCCACAAGATAATCATTCACTCTGTTCCTTCACAGCATCCAGAATGCCACATGTCACATTATCAGCAATGAGTAAGTTGGAAGGAGAGAGAGGACGATATCGTATGTAAATATGCATCTAGCATTTAATAAGCGTGTTAAATCTACTGAATGCAAGGAAAGAATACAACAATCAGACTAATTTAGATGAGAACAGAGTTCACAAACATGAGGACAGGCTTTGCGAGGTGCGGACAACTTTAGAAACTTTAACTGCCTGGGATAACACAGTCAGTGGCAGACACAGCGGCCAGAATACACCCCTTGCCCGGCAGGATTCCAGTTCACCCCAATTCATTTTTTTAAAAAAATGTATTTGCTGGGGGCAGGGGGATGAGAATGGGCACACCATGGCCTAATGCCACTGCAAACCAACTCCACACATATGTGTCACTTTGCACACTTGGCTTCATGTGGTTACTGGGTGCTGCAGTCAGGTTTACACTGTTGACAGAAATTACCCAACAGCAGCTTTTGAAAAAAAAAAAAAGGGGGAGTATTTTGCTTTACAGACTCTAGGGAAAGCTCCATGACAGCAGGGGAAAACAGTAGCATGAGCAGAGGGTGGACATCACCCCATGGTCAACATCAGATGGACAACAGCAACAGGAGAGTGTAACAAACACTGGCATGGAGAAACTGGCTATAATATCCATAAGCCCTCCCCCAACAATACACTGCCTCCAGGAGACATTAATTCCCAAATCTCTACCACCTGGGAACCTAGCATTCAGAACACCTAAGTTTATGGGGGACATCTCAATCAAACCACCACACTGAGGAATCAAATTCAGGCCATGAGACCCCAAAGAACCATCTAGAGAGAGTAATTTAGCAAATGTGGGAGCTTTTCCACAGCCTGAAATCCTCGTCTTGCCGTGTCATTGAGAATGGCTCTTGTAGAGAGTTGGCAACACTGCTTGCTCAGGAAAAATGGTGAAAAAAGTCACTAGAAGCCAAGGAGGTATACTTTAGGATGTAAGGCTTTGTGCTGAAAACACAAAAATGTGATTCTCAAACAATAACCAAGATTCTATAAAATCTCCATGTATGTATACATGCATGGGAGGCATTCGTGTATGTGATGTTTACGCAAGTGCATATGTGTGTGCACGTATTGTAGGTGCCAGAGGAGAGCTTCTGGCATCCTTTCTCAGGTGCTGCCTGCCATCTTTTGACGTGTGTAGTTGTGTGGTGCACTGTGTGATGTGATGTGTGTAGAGTGTATGCATGTGTGTGCACATGTGCAGAGATCAGAGGAGTATGCCAGGTGTCCTCATCTTTTGGCTCATTCGCCTGTTTTCTTAAGAGAGTGTCTCAGGCAACCCAGAGCTGTCATTTTCACCATTGCCCCACCTATCCAGGTCAGCAAGCCCAGTAATTCTCTAGTGTCTGTTCCCCACAGAACTGGCGTTACAGACATGTGTGGTCATACCCAGCTGTTTATGTGAGTCCTAGCACATCAAACTTGAGCAGCCTTGGGCCCTTTCTGGCCTTCTATGCAAGCACTCTTAACTGCTGAGCCATCCTTCTATCTGCCAATTTTGAGACAGGATCTCTCTTTGGCCCAGAACTCATCAAGCTAGACTGGCTCACCAGTGACCTCTAGGGATTCACCTATCTCCGGCTGGATTACAAACACTTGTCATTATGCCCAGCTCTTTTATATAGGTTCTGGAGATGGAACTTGGATCCTCATACTTCAACTGAGCTATCTTACCAGACCCACCTCTATATATTAGTGAACATTTCTGCAAATGCAAAAGGCTTAGTCATGTTTCTGGCCAGGTAGAGAGGGAAAGAGGGTGCTCCAGCTGCCTGGAGCTGAGCTAGGCAGGAACAATGTATCAGTCCTAGAGCTGAGCTAGGCAGGAACAATATATCAGTCCTAGAGCTGAGTGGGCAGGAACAATGTATCAATTCTAGAGCTGAGCTAGGCAGGAACAATGTATCAGTTCTAGAGCTGAGCTGGGCAGGAACAATGTAACATTTCTAGAGCTGAGCTAGACAGGAACAATGTATCAATTCTAGAGCTGAGGTAGGCAGAAACAATGTATCAATTCTAGAGCTGAGCTAGGCAGAACCTGAGACAGAACACAGTGCTGGAATCAACCAACAGCCCAGGCAGCCTCTGGGGATCACAGCCCAAGCTCCTGCCTGCGCACCATGTGCTGCCCAGCATCCCAACGCCAATGCACGTCTGGGGAGTCCCTACCTCTGTGTGCCTTGGGGCTGCTCTGGTCAAAACAGGAGCGAGGCAACCAGCCAAAGACTGCCATCAACAGCACGGAGATAACTGAGCCACCATCTGGACAGATAATGAAGTTGAATCCACACCTGACAATCAAAACTAGAATAGGTTCCAAATAGATCAAAGGTTTGCATGTTGTTGTTTTTTCTTTAAGCTATAAAAGAGAGAACTGGGGTTGGGTTGGAGATATGACTCAGTGGCTAAAGGCACTTGCAGGTTCAAATCTCTAGTGCCGATATAAAAGCCAGGTGCACAGTGGCCCATGAGTTGGAGTTCATTTGCAGCAGCAAGATGTCCTGGCACACACATTCTCTCTCCCAGTATCATACTCTTCCCTCTCTCTGCTTGCAAATTAACGAAGTATTTTTTTAAAAAGTTCTTGGCCAGGCATAGTGGCAAACGCCTTTAATTCCAGCACTCGGGAGGCAGAGATAGAAGGATCATTGTGAGTTTAAGGCCACTCTGAGACTACATAGTGAATTCCAGATCAGCCTGGGCTAGAGTGAGACCCTACCTCAAAATTTTTTTTTTAAAAAGTTCTTTATTGGGATGAAATGAGGAAAGTTCTCAACAGCCTGGAGTAAGGAGGGTGATCACTATTAAAATCCAGATGGCAGATGCAAAAAGACTAATAATTGAATCTATACTAAAAGAAAAGGTAGGGTGGAGAGATGGCTTAGCAGTTAAGGTACTTTCTGGCAAAGCCAAAGGACCCACGTTTGACTCCCCAGTACCTATATAAAGTCAGAAATAAAAGATGACACATGCATCTGTGTTTGTAGTGGCTAGAGGCCCTGGCATGTCCATTCTTTCTCTCTCTCTCTCTGACTCTTTCTCTCAAATATAAAAGTTACATGGAAAAAAACTATGAAGACAAAATAAATGAAAACACTAGAGACAAGAAGCTAGGAAAGCATGTCCAAAATTCACATCTTGGAAAAATGACTTACGGAGAAAACACTTAGGGTCCCACAATCCCCGGGAGAAAGAGGGCTGCCTTAGACTGCATGGGCTGTCCTAACAAAATACTTGGATGAGGTTACTTCTAAACAGGACCTTACCAGTAGCTCACAACATGGAGGCTAGGAAATCTAAGGCCAGGCTGGTCTAGTATCTAGAAAGGTCCATTTCTGAGAGGAACCTGTGAAGTGTTTTGTGAAAAGGACTCACAAGTTCCCTTTGGCCTTTTGAATTAATAATTAACCCCATTCATAGAACAGAGCCCTTGGGACCTAACCTCTCCCAAAGATCCCATGGGTGAATGTTCCCATACTGACTGGAGGCCAGGTTTCAACACTTAACATGGGGCAGGGGCACAAAGGCACAGCTTCCTTGGAAGGAAGAATAATGGCTTCCTAATTCCTAGTTCCCAGAGCCTGTAAATACATGTTACAAAGCAAGAGTGAACAGGTGACATTAAGTTGACTAATCAGCTGACATGAGAAAGACAGAGAAGGAGAGAGAACTGAGTTATCCACAGGGTCCAATGTAATCACAGGGGTCCTTAAATGGGGGGGCAGAAGAAGAGTTGGAGTCAGAAAATGTAGGAGACTCTCTGAACCACTGCAGGTTTTGAACATGAGGGTCTGCAAGTCACGGAATACGTGTGTCCCCTAGAAGGAGGAAAAGACAACAAGTGCTCTCTCCCCAGACCGTGCAGACGGGGACGAATTCTGCCAACTCACTTTCAGCCCAGAGACCTGTTTCAGCCTTCCGAGCTCAAACTCCAAGACAATACATGTATTTGGGGTAATTTATTATAGCAGCAATTAAAAAAGACTAATGCAGGGCTGGAAGGCTGGCTTAGCGGGTAAGGTGCCTGCAAAGTCCAAGGTCCCAGATCCAATTCCCCAGGACCCACGTCAGCCAGATGCACAAGGGGGCGCATGTGTCTGAAGTTTGTTTGCAGTGACTGGAGGCCCTGGCGCACACATTCTCTCTCTCTCCATCTTTCTTTGTCAAATAAATAAATAAATAAATAAATAATATTTTTTAAAAGACTAATGCAGTATGAAATAAAACTTCATAAAGAACATATACATAGCTCTTGAACATATGAAAGAATGCTCAAATTTCATCATTAGTAACCAAATTTACAAAGGCCACAATAATATGCAACAGGGTGCTCTGGGTCCAGGAAACTCCTTGAACCCCAAACCCTAGGTCTATATCTACTTTTTATCAGAGAATTGATTTTATAAAGACTGAGAATGGTAACTATTAAATTATATATATTGAGAGAAGTACAGAGCCAGGCAAAGGCACCCACTTGGCCAGAGATCCCACATGGAGGGCCAGAGAAGACTCTGGAAAGAAAAGAGAGAAAAGAAAGTTCAAAGAGTGCTTGCCATGTGGGAGTTGAAGGGAATGAGAGCCCATGTGGACAGTAAGGGCCAGGGGGTCCTCCCCTCAGCTCAGCCCAGCTGGCAAAGCCCAGGCCCAGTTGAGGGAAAACTTACCCGTAGCTGGAAGTTCCCAAGTGGTCAGAGAGTTCAGAAAGCCTACCCTCCCCTTGCAAATGTATTTACAACCTTATAATGGTGGGCCCTGTCCTCAGGCTCAGGTGAACCAGAGGGGACAGTTGGCTGGTTAGAGCTAGGGGCTGTCCCAGGAAGAGGCTAGCCTGGGGGCTGAACATAACCAACCACAATGTTTAAGTGCTGTGAAAGACTTCCCTCTCAGGAGGAGTCCAGGTTGCCCGTGGAAAAACAGGTCTAGGGAACAAAGCAAGAGATTTAAAAAAAAAAAAAAAATCAGATCATTTTTGATTTCTAACAAGTACAGACTTTCCTAACTTTTTACTTTCAGGGACCAGTCACCCTAACTGCATCTCAGATGTGTGTGTGTGTGTGTATCTTGCTGTACAGCCTAGCTTGTCTTCCAACTAGTGACCCTCTTGCCTTAGCCTTCTGAATGCTGGGATTATATATTAGTTTTAAAGAGAACAAAGTAGGAGGATCTACCACACAAACTAATAAAACAAGAATAGTTCAAAGCACACTCATTCATCTGTAGTCTCTTTTTCTAACAAAGGGGGTGCCACAGTTCAACAGGTGTTGTGTGATGTGGTCCTCTGAAAAGAAACAATGACGCTATCTTTATCAGAGGCAGCTGCGGCCTCACAGAGACTGTTCCCCCATAGAACAAGAGGGGCGAGGAGGGTCACTAGACCCTCACCTGAGATCTCAACCTCCCCTGGGCCACATGTAATGATGCTGATGTGATGATGTAACGAGGTCTTACCGCCTCAGAGGGACACTGGGTGTGTAGAGAAAGGACAATCACGGGACAGGAGCTCCATCTATGGGGAGGCTGTCATCCGTGCGTGGATGATCCCTTCAGTGTACCAGCTTTGGGGTCTCCACACCCCTCTTAGCAACCCTTTACTCATGCTCTGTAATGAATCCCAATAGACTCCTTGGTTTGCCAGGGTAAACTTTAGTGAAACTGGCCTTAGGTTTTTGGGATACCTCATCTGGGGGAGCAAGTGTTCATCAACATCTCCCTAGAATACAGTTCACACAACAATGGGGGGGAAGATAAGCTTTTCAATAAATGGTTCTGAAGAAAGAGGTTTTTTAGGTCTAAATATGGAAAACGAGGGGCTGGAGAGATGGCTTAGTGGCTAAGGTACTTGCCTATAAAGCCTAAGAACCATGTTCGACTCCCCAGATTCCATGTAAGCCAGACACACAGGTGACGCATGCACAAGGTCGCACATGCACACAAGGGGCATGTGCATCTGGAGTGCGACTGCAGTGGCTGGAGGGCCTCGCACTGCCCCCCATAAAGAAAATACATAATAAGAAAGTAGCAACCGCAGAACATTCTTTTGATCTTAGAGTGTGCAACATGTCTTAAGCAGGCTACAAATACCTCACACGGCTAGAGAAAGGGCAAACTGGGCTTCATTACAGTAAGAGGGCTCATCAAAAGACATCACTGACCGGGAGAGGATGGTGCGATGTGCACATACGCTGCACAATGATGCCTGCAATGCGCATGTATGTGTCACACGCCTCGGAGGAAAGCACGTAGATCCCCTGAATGAGAGTGGGCACAGACTTAAAATCCTTGGACTGGAGTTTTTGGATACAACAGACAAAGAAGCCACTGAAGTGAACCAAAAGCACAGGAAGAGGCCCTCCCCATCCTCAGCTCCCTCGATCCGTCAAAGTCTACAGTGCACACTTGACAAAGTGCCTCGCAGAGCTGCGGGGCTGACAGGGCCTTCCAGGGAGGGGCGTGGTAGGATGTGGCAGGAACAGAGAACTTTCCAGACTGCTGGTGGGCATGAGCTGGTACAGCTACTTTGGAAAGCTGTTAGATAGTATCTACTAATGTCAAACACATGACCTAGAAAATACTACCCTTGGGCTGGAGAGATGGCTTAGTGGTTAAGCGCTTGCCCGTAAAGCCTAAGGACCCTGGTTGGAGGCTCGATTCCCCAGGACCCACGTTAGCCAGATGCATAAGGGGGCACATGCATCTGGAGTTTGTTTGCAGAGGCTGGAAGCCCTGGCGTGCCCATTCTCTCTCTATCTGCCTCTTTCTGTCTGTCTCTTAAATAAATAAATAAAAATCAAAAAAAGAAAATCCTACCCTTGGTTCCACACCCAGAAGAAATCCACGCGTATGTTCATCAAAAGACACATATACTGTTCACAGCAGCGTGACTCACAGTCTCCCAACTGGAAACCCAACAGTTCACCAATAGTTAAGCATATAAATAAGTTGTGGCATGGTCACACGGTGGAATATTACTGAGCAATAAAGAAGAACCATTGTTACATACGGTACAAATTCTTACCGACACCATGTGCGAGAGAAAAGACGCCAAATGGAAGAGGATTATTTACATAAAGTTCAAACACAGACAATACCTTTGGAGACAGAGGAATAGAGGCAGGCTCTGGAGACGGCTTACTGATGGAGATTAATCACGTAGAAGCCTATGGAGTGCTGGAACATTCCGTACTTTGATCCAGGGTGTGGTTTCTTAGGTACATCCTTGCATGAAATCCACATCCTTGAGTACGCACACTCCCTGTGTGCGGCACCAGATCTGTCAGCACCGAGGCCCAATACTAACAGGAACAACGGGTGTGCTCTCCTCCTCATTCCCGAGGGGTCAGTCCGTCGTGGTGGGGGGCATGATGGCCCGGCTTACGTGGTGGCAGGCGGGCAGAGTGTGGAGTGGCAGCAGGAAGGGGTCAGGGCAAGCTATGGGCCCCAAAGAAATGTCATCAGCAACCTGCGTCCGCCAAGCAGGCCCACCTTCCACAAAGCCACCACTACAGTCTGTTCAGATCTTTGAATCTATTGATGGATCAAACCATCCAGGAGGTGAATGTCTTCATGATCTAATCATCTCTGCAGATGCCCTCACAGGCCCCCTGGGCTGTGGACCTTTCTGACCAGGCCCAACACTGGCTGCTTAACTGATCTCCTAGGCATTTCTCAATCCAAGCAAGCTGACAACCCCGATTTGCCATCATAAATGTTATGCTTCAAGTTTAAAAGTAATTAAAAAGCCACATTGAGTAGCTGTCCATCTATCATATCAGATTGGCCAAAAGCCCAAATCTGCACACACTCCATTAGGGATTCTGCAAAAGAAAACAGGCACCACTGCATGTGGCTGGCCCAGTGGAGATGCTCTAACCCTTGTGCAGGCCAATTCTCCAGTATCTTGCAACATTAAGAGGACATTTTCTCTTTGATACAATGGCTTTGCTTGTAGGAACTTATCCCATGACCACACTAGCTCACAGTGACAACAGTACTTCACAGTGGTACCAGCTCATCAATGACTTGGGACAGAGAAAGCATTTCTTCCTTCCTCCCACACCGCACACTGAAACATGTGTGTCTGAACTTGCCTCAAATCACTCTACAAAGCCCTGGGGTTTGAAGGTATCACTGCTAGTGCCAGAAAAGAGTAATTTCTCTGTATTACATTTTCTTTCTATTAAATTCCTCCAGGACCATGTTTGATGAGTTTCAGGCCAAGGTCAGATGCTTTGCTGTATATCTCACAAAGGACAAAGGTTCCACAACTGGAAGTTATCAGCACAACGATGCACGGATTGTAATTTCAGCTTAGTCAAAGGACTGGCTTTGCCTGGAGAAGGGGCTACCACACTTTCTGCCAATATCCAGTTCTTTCATGCCTGTATGGCAAGCCTTGTGTTCCAGGAAAAAGTAAAGTCCTTCCAGGGCTTGGTGCAGAGTGGGGACAAAGGCCCCACAGCCAGCTCTCTCTTCTCCAGGGGAAGGGAAGGTTAAGCCTTTTGCAGAAAAGGCAGGCACATCAAGCCCAGACAAGCTGCTCGGGGAAAGCACGACCACTCGGCCAGCGCCCCACTCAGCCAGCGCCAGAAGTGAGGGGCCTGCCGGCTGGGGCTGCGGGGTGCCTGCCTCTTCCGAGCGTGGCGGCCACGGGCCCTCAGCTCACCTCTGCTGACCGCAGCGTAGGTCCACAAATGCAAGGTTTGTCGGATGTGGAGGGAAGGCAGGAAAGAGGGAAGGAAGAAAGGAAGCAACGACGGGAAGAAAATACGGTGGTGAGCCAACCCGGTGAGTGAGGAGTGTTGACTCGGCTGTGACCATGATTTCACAGACCAGTGAGGCACTGACTGGAAGAGGCCCAAGGAGAGTGGCCAGCCCAGGTACAGCCAATGGCATCATCTCTCTCTCTCTCTCTCTCTTTTTTGTTTTTGTTTCTCGACGTAGGGTTTCACTCTAGCTTAGGCTGACCTGGAAGTCACTATGGAGTCTCAGGGTGGCCTTAAACTCATGGTGATCCTCCTACCTCTGTCTCCTGAGGGCTGGGATTAAAGACATGTGCCACTGCGCCCGGCTTTATCATCTCTCTCTTAACTGTCACCCAAGGAGCTCCGCCCAAATCCAGCTGGGCTTCCTTGTCTAAGACAGGAACTCACAATGCCTTGCATCCTGCCTCACCACAGGGGTGGCCTGGTGCCAAGTGTGATAAAAAAAACTTAACTGGGAAACTAAAGATGAACTAACCATACAGCAAAGAGGGGGATGGATGCCTAGAAGCAAATGAAAATACCGGAGTAGAATTTCCTTCCCTGGAGTAACAGACTTGTGCGGAGGGCTTGTCTCAGGCTGGGTCCCTGCGTGGGCCAGAATCCTCACCCGGAACACATCGGGCTGGCACTGTCCCAGGCTGCGAGGATGCACGTACCTGCAGACAGGGACCCCAGCTCCAGCAGCTGTGATACGAGGCACGGGAGTTGGGGGGCGGGGCTTGAGCCTCAGCCCCTTGCAATCAATTATAATTACTTCTTTTCTTGTGTTCATAACAGATAACAACAGTAATAATCATAACTAACATTTATTGACCCTTTACTTTTGTGTCGGCCATTGTTCTTAGCACTTTACGTAAGTACCCTCTGAGGTCAACCATATGATATTCCAAACGAGGTAACAGGACAGAAAGCTTAAGCCACTCAGGTCAGGTGACATGGCTGGTAGTGGTGACGGCAGCGCCTGTGTTCCCTACGCGCAGGACGTGGAGCGCAGACCGAGCAGGCCCGGAGGCGGGCACGCTGCTCTGCCGTGTGCCGCGTGAACCTGGGCTTTCTTTGAGAATGCACCTTCCTCGTGCACTGTGGCAGCTTCCCAGAACACGGGAGGTCCTCGAGGACGGCCCTCCGCCTTCTCTGCCTCACCCCCCTTTCTAGTATGTTTGGTCTATGACGTATTTGTTAAGACATCAGGGGTGCATCTACCCTTGAGCAATGTTCAGCTTCTTCCTGCTTTGTTTTAGTCTATTCTAGAGTTATTTTGTGCCTATTGTGGATGGCATACAGCACCTGGTGGTGGGCCAGAGCTTAGGAGTGGACTGAAGGCAGGATTCCATCCACCACGGCAATGGCAGTGGGGCAGGGGCAGGAGCTAGCTGGAGGGAGGGCCTCTCCTCCAGGCATGCCCTCTAGCGGGGATACTCTGTTACTTCTGCTAAAAGAGCATGCACCCTGCAGGGCACCTCCCCTGACTATGTTCCTCTGGGGCACCTCTGGCTCCCAATTCCCAGGCAGTTGTGACTGGAGGCTCAACATTCCTGACCCTGGACCCATTCATCCAATACACTGAGCCAGACAGGCACTGAAGAGAAGATAAAAACATATCTGGGGCTGGAAGATGGCTTAGAGGTTAAGGCGCTTGCCCGCAAAGCCAAAGGATCCCGGTTCAATTCTCCAGGACCCGCGTAAGCCAGATGCACAAAGGGACACATGCATCTGGAGTTTGTCTGCAGTGGCTGGAGGCCCTGGCGCACCCATTCTCTCTCTCTCAAATAAATAAATAAAACATATTTTTAAAAACCATATCTTTCTTTTTAGTTATTATCATTTCAATTATTCTGGGATGTGGGTATTGTAACAGGAGCTGGCAGAACGTAGAATCACTGTGTAAACCAGGCTGGCCTCTAACATGAGGAAACCCTCCTGTTTTAGCCCTTGGGTGCTGGGCTACAGTGGATTCTTCCACACCAGGCTTCCTCTATTTACTGAAGCTTGGTAGAGGCTGGAATCACTCCCAGGGCCTCATGCAACTAGGCATGCTCTGGACCGCTGAGCTGCATTCCCAGCCCCTCGTGGTTTCAAAGGACTCATCCCATGTCCCATTCTACCATGGCTTCCTCACTGGGCTAACACCGGACACTTTGTTCTCGAAACATCTTAATTTCTTTCTCCTAACAAAGAAATACTTCAGTAGAACCTTCTCATGTCTCCCTCCCCTAACAAGGGAAATGAGGAAAAAAAATACCCGAACCAGGCATGTTGTATAGGGCTTTATCTCCCGGATCTTCAGCCCAGTCCTGCAAGGAAGTGTTACTGTCCCCAGTACACAGACGAGGAGGGCTGGCACTGCACGGCGACAGAGCCAGAGTGAACTGAGGCGCTCAGCCCGAGCCTCGCTCTCCAGGCCCTGGGCTCTCTGTCTGCTCAGCCCGATCGCCGCTAGCTCTGGCTCCCGCATGTGGACGGTGTGCTTCACGCACTGCGACTCCCTGTGCTATTCTCGGGGAAGCTGCTCTCTCCCAGGCCAGTGACAGTAGCCATGGTGGACCACCAACATGCCAAGGCTCGCCTTGGACCCTTGCATCAGCTTGTCTTCATTACACACTGGCTGGCGCAGTTCTGGTATAAAGACGAGACGCTGCAGCCGAGCACACCGGTTTGCTGTTACGTCTTCAGAGTCCTGCTCTGACCCCAGTCCCTCGGCTCCCCAATGCTGAGGGCAGAGCCCTCCTCGGCTGTCTTCGGCTCTGCCCCTTTGCTCAGCATTTCTGGGCCTGCAACCGGTGCTTCGGATTACTGTGACCCCAGGCAGCTGTGCCAGTGCCGCTCCAGCAAGAGGCCTGAGCCTCTGCTTACACCGGTGCTGCTCTGAGCGGGATGGGCAAGAAAGGGGAGGGGAACACGAGACCTTTCCCTCCAGCTTAGGGTCAGGGCCAGGCAGGAGGAACAGAGCGGAGCTCTGATGCGGGGTGGGCAGAGGCGGGTTGCCGGTGAGTCCTAACACACAGAGCTGCGGAAACCTGCTCTTCTGATTTTTAAAAAAATTTTTTTTGTTATTTTTGTTTATTTATTTGAGAGAGACAGAGAGGAACAGGAAGGGGCAGATAGAGAGAGAATGAACTGAGCGCACCAGGGCCTTCAGCCACTGCAAACGAACTCTAGACGCATGCACCCCCTTGTGCATCTGGCTAACGTGGGTCATGGGGAATCGAGCCTCGAACTGGGGTCCTTAGGCTTCACAGGCAAGCGTTTAACCGCCAAGCCATCTCTCCGGCCCCTGGTTTTCTGATTTTAATTCTCCAGTTTATAGACGAGGGAACTCAAGCCCAGAAAAGGCAATCTCATGAACTAGTTACATCAGTTAATAAGGACTCATACTTCTAAAGCCCTTCCTGGGAGCTAAGGGCCATCCTAGTAGCATGGTGTCTCATTGAACTTTCACAGCAGCACCGAAGGAGGCATTACGACCACCCTTGTCTTAAAGACACACACATGCATGCACGTGCACACAAACACACATGCACAAAAGAGGTAGAAAGAGGGGCTAAATACTTTTTCCCAGTTCATACTGCAGTAAGCAGAAAACTACACTGAGCTCAGGCCCGCTGGTATGACATAACAGTGTTTATAATGCCTGGCTTCTTAAGACTGGATTGTCATCCCATATGAGACCATGTTACTGAACATTGAGGTCATGAAAAATATGGCAACAGGAAAAGTTTTCTGAACATATAACAACCAAAAATTAGTCCAAATCAAGCACATAGTGGATCCAAGTGTTTCTGGCAATGTCTGTGTGCGTTGCTTCATGCGAATGTCCCTGTAGCCTTGGTTCGGAATACATGTGTGCCTGGCACCGTGGACATGCCATCAGGCCACACAACACCCACAAAGGCTTCCTGAAGCACCTCAGGTCAGAGGAGTTATGGGCTGTGGTGTCGTACTATGCAAAGCTTTCTGATGCTATAGGAACAAGGTGTAAGCAGCAGACAACCTTTCAATATTGTGCTGCTGTCACCCTTCAGCACATAAGCATCACATCAATGTATGCGTGGAGTGCGCTGTGCTAGAATGCTTAAATTTTAAAATGCTTAAAAATTACTGTTCGAGGGAGGCCCACGAGGCTCCCAAACAATACAAGCTATTGACACTGCTCTCGGGTGCCCATCGGAGCGAGTAAAGACGCCACACGTTTTGGTTGCAGGACACTGAGAAATCAAGCTGCACCTGAGCTGGAAGCTGCAGCACTGTTAGCCAGTTTTGAAAGTGCAGGAAGGTGCTACGCAGGCTGCTGGGGGAGAAAAGCCATCGACAGTCTTACCCACAGCAGCGGACTCCGCAGCCATCCAGCCAAGCAGCGGCTACATGTGCCCACGGGTGTGGTGATGGCAGGACTGTTATGGGGGTAACCACTACTCTTTGGTTATATTTGGGGTCTGCTCCAGGGGAGGGAGCTGTGGCTGTGAAGGTCACAGGCCCTATGATGGGGCTACTACTATTGTTTGGCTGAATATGTGGTGCCCGTCAAATTGCCTTCTAAATATTCATGTCCATGCCCAAGGACTAGTGCTCTTCTCAGCTTTGGTCAGAAAAGCTTCCCCCCCCTTTTTTAATAGTTATCAGTCACCACTGGGAAGACTCCAAGCTTGTCCAAGTGCTGAGAATTGACAATGGAGTCACGAAACGAGACATCTATTATACCCTCCAAGGCTTAGGGACCACTGTAGAAGAGGGAGGCGGAGGTGGAAGCGCGTGAGAAACAGAGGATGGGGAGGCGTGCTGTGGAACACTGCCTACCACACACCACGTGGCTATTGCACCCACACTGCCTTTCACCTGTACAGAACCTACGCAATATTGGGCCCACCCACATTGTCTTGTGAATAGTGGTAAGCGTGAGGCATGCCCCTCCCTGTGGAGTTACTGGTTTCTAAGGGGAGACATTTTCTTTCTTTTTTTTAATATATTTTACTTAATTATTTATTTGAAAGAGAGAGAAAGAGGCAGGGAGAGAGACAGAATAGGTGAGCCAGGGCCTCTGGCCACTGCAAACGAACTCCAGATGCATGAGCCCCCTTGTGCATCTGGCTTACATGGGTCCTGGAGAATCGAACCTGGGTCCTTAGGCTTCACAGATGAGTGCCATAACTACTAAGCCATCTCTCCAGCCCCAAGGGGAGACATTTTCTTCAGTGGTATAGTCATTAGTAAGTTGTCTGTGCTCTGGTAAAAATAACCCTCTACCCATCCTCATGAAAGCAGCCTAAGTAAACTCATGTCTCTCTCTCTCTCTCTACACACACACACACACACACACACACACACACACACACACACATTAAAGTAGAAGGGAGACTAGTTAGGACCAAGAATTCAGATGAAAGGGATGGAGGGGGAGAATGAGAAGAAACAGGAGGGAATTTGATCAAAAGACATAATATATGTATGAAAATTGTCAACAAATAAAATTTTTAAGAAGTTTTTTAAAAAGAAAAATATTGGGGCTGGAGAGATGGCTTAGTGGTTAAGCGCTTGCCTGTGAAGCCTAAGGACCCCGGTTCGAGGCTCGGTTCCCCAGGTCCCAAGTTAGCCAGATGCACAAGGGGGCGCACGTGTCTGGAGTTCGTTTGCAGAGGCTGGAAGCCCTGGCGCGCCCATTCTCTCTCTCTCCCTCTATCTGTCTTTCTCTCTGTCTCTGTTGCTCTCAAATAAATAAATAAAATTAAAAAAAAAAAAAAAAGAAAAATATTGGGCTGGAGAAATGACCCAGCAGTTCTGGTGCTTGCCTGTAAAGACTAAAGGTCTGGGTTCAATTCCCTAGCACCCACGTAGAGCCGGATGCACAAAGTGGTGAGCTCATCTGCAGCTTGTTTGCAGCAGTTAGAGGCGCTGCAGTGCCCATTCATATTCCCATTCTCTCTCTCTTGCAAATAAAGAAACCATTTTTTTAAAAAAACATTGCTGTTTGAGTTTCATTAAAAAAATCATTAAACGAGTTCTGGCTTGATATTTTCACAGTTTCCAACAATTCATGAAATGGCCTGAAACAGACACTATCAATTTATAACATATACTTTTGCAAAGCAGTGATTTCAGCATTGATGGCTATCAAATCAAAATATCAATCAACTGTGGAAAAGATGTTGAAGACGCTCTATGTCCTGCAGGGTCAAATGTTTAGCTGTTGAATAAATGAGCACATCCATCCTGCAGTTCCCTTTTTGTTACTGGGATCAATACCTGCCCAGAAGCAGCTTACGGAAGGGTAAGGGTTACTCTAGGCTTTTACAGACTCCAGGCTCACTTCAGCGAACATCCACAGGAGAGAGGCGAGAACCAGCAAGCGCAAGCTGACCCAAGAGCTGACCCAGTGACACACATCCTCCAGCAGGGCTCCAGCTGCTGAGACTACGTAGATAGCTCAATCTTAATTTTAAAAAATACCTGAGGCTATGGGGACATTATATTTAAACCAGCATACATGTCAGTATGCAAATTTGCTTGCCTTTAATAAATACTAAAATTATATATATATAAAAGAATCACAGGTAGAGAGGTGGTTCAGTGGTTAAAGGTGCTTTCTTGTAAAGCCTGAAAGCCCAGGTTCAAGTTCCCAGTCTCTACATGAAGCCAGGTGCAAAACCTGCCACCTGCACCTAGAGTTAGTTTGCCGTGGCAGGAGGCCCTGGCACACCCATACTTGTTCTCTTTCTATCTGCTTCTTTCTCCCTGTCTAACTCTCTAATAAATAAGTTAATTTTTTTAACTGCCTTAAAATAAATTTCTTGGTGGAAGAGGTGGTGGAAAGGATTTGAGAGAACCAATGGATGGGGAAGAGTACTTTGGAATGCTGTCTTCCAGACACAGAGTAGCTGTTGAATTCATGACCTCCCAAGGGCTGTCACTACCTACACAATATAAAATATCTATAAAATATGAGGACAAAATTAATAATAATAATAGTGATGATGACATCAAAGTAGAAGAGGGACTAGTTGAGAAGAAGGGGTTCAGCGCAGATGGGGAAGAGGGGTCAAAGGCGGTGGTGGAGGGGATTACGATCAGGGTACATTGTGTATATGTATGGAATTGTCAATAAAAAGTTAAATTAAATAAATTCCTTTAAAGTTTTTTATTTATTTATTTGAAAGAGTAATAGAGAAATGGAGGGAGGGAGGGAGGGAGGGAGGAAGGGAGAGAGAGAGAGAGAGAGAGAGAGAGAGGGAGGGAGAGAGGGAGAGAGGGAGAGAGAGAGAGAATTGGCATGCCAGGGCCTCCAGCCACCTCAAATCAACTCCAGATATGTGTGCTCCAATTTGTATCTCACTTACATGGGTCCTGGGGAATCGAACCTGGGTCCTTTGGCTTTGCAGGCAAGTGCCTTAACCATTAAGCCATCTCTCCAGCCCCAAATTTCGTTTTTAAAGATTATATCTTTTTATTTGAAAGAGAGAGGCAGATAGACAGATGATAGATTGATAGATCAATAGAGACAAAGAGAGAATGGGCATGCCAGGGCCTCTAACCACTTCAAACAAACTCCAGCACATGCATCACCTTGTGAATCTGGCTTTACACGGGCACTGAGGAATCGAATCTAGGTGGCTTTGTAGGCAAGTGCCTTAATCGCTAAATCATCTCTCCAGCCCCCAAAAACTTTCTTTATGATTTATTATCAACAAATGTTTGACTTATCTGCCTACTTTATATACCTATATACCCAGAATCATGTAACAGTTTCTTGGATAAAAGGGGTTGTGAGGAGAAAGAGTTTAAGAAACCCTGTTTTAATCTACTATGAGGGAGAGACTACCTGTGTGAATGTAATGAAAAGCTTAGCAGAATGGATTGCTCATGTGTTTAATCATGAAAACCCTGAACTTGAGTTATCCAGAGCCAACTAAAGGGAAGTCTCAATTAACCAGAGGTTTAGGTCCAAGTGTGGGCTGCTGAGTGAAATCCTAAAAAGCAGTGAGGGTTAAGGGCAAGACTGCATGTTTTCAATGAAGGGACCAAAGAGTAAAAAACGTAGCAAAAAGGATTTATTCAAAGAACCAGAAGCCATCTAGCCCACTCTCATTTTAATGCCTCACTGGCTACACATGATGCCTCAAGACTGAATTAAGATCTTTAACTGCCACTTCTTGAGGCGGGGCCAACTCAGGATACTTACAAACATGCTCAATGAGAAGGACTGAAATGCTTAGAAAAGGAGCTACCAATAGATTTTGGTCAACTGAAAGTTTTCATTTCCCCCAAATCATCCTCAACACAAGCATGCACATACACTCCCCTGGTTTTTGGTTAACTATGAATATGTTTGTTTAGTGTTTTTTCTTTCTTAAGATAGCCTTGCTGTGTACCCCAGGTTGGCCAGGAACCTGGGATCCTCCTGCCTCAGCTTCCCAAGTGCAAGGATTACAGATGGATGTGCACCACCCCGCCTGGCTCTGGCTCCCAAGAGTCTTCTCAAAGTCTGTCACATGAATTCAGAATAGGCAACTTATCAGTATAAAAATTACTTACCAATTACTGCCAAATTATGCTCTGAGCCACAAGAAACCTATAAAAAAAGAAAATGTATGATATTAGAGAAAATATGCATAGAAATCTCAGCCAATATGTTTTATGGTTACAGTTACTTTTTAATGACACTAACCTTCATTTTTGGCAAATTTTTGGAAAGAAGTGGAAAAGAACATCATATACAAAGGTTAGAACTATAATTGCAGCATATTCACAGCTACAGAAAGAGAAAGTGTGAAAAAAACACTGAATAGGAATGTACCAAGATGTGAAAGAAGTTGTCTTTAGCCAGTTAGACTATTGGTGATTCTTTTTACTTTTTTTTTCCAGTTTTCAAATTTTCTATAATGAGCATATGTTACTTTAAAATTGGAAAGATAAGGCAATAAAGATAACAGTTTTTGAACACTGAACTAAAAAGACCATCACTCTCATCTTGGCTGGTAACATGAGCGAAGAAGTCGGCAGACCAGACGGTTCTTTCCTCATCTGCATCCTTTCCCCCACCTTGTTCCTCCACCCAGGATGCCCTCTCCCCTGCTGCCAGCCTAAAGTCTCTAGTCATCCTCCAACCCCGAAGCAGCTGCCTGAGCTCACTGGCTATTGCTTGTAGGATAACTCAGGCACTCCTCCAGTCTGCCGTGGACCAGAGGCAATGTCACAGCAGCCAGCCTGTTGCCTTTCAGTATTTCTTCCTGCCTTGGCTCTAGGCCTCGTGCTAGGTTGTGAGTCAAGTGTTTCCCACCACTGATAGAAACTTCTTGCCTTTCAGTCTTCATTACCTAACGATTACCAGGAGGAAGTAACTGGGGATACAAGAGCATAAATGGTTCCCTGGGTGCTAATTAAGTTCCTCTAGAGCCTGCAGAAGCTTTGCACGACCTTTCCCAGATGCTCATGCTGGCTCCTGGCAAGCGGAAGGAGGCAGAACCTCTGGAATGTCACTGTGGAAAGGACCGCAGCACTGGGCTATGCCAGAGAGAGGACAGCGGAAGTAACTTGTGAGCAGACCTGTGTCTAAACAAACACAAGTGACACCATCCTGTCTGCTTCTACTTGTATGGAGCCAGCACTCGGGATCCGTGCATGAGTGATCCCACGTGGCACTCGTCTTTCTGCACCGGGCTTGTTTCACCTAACATAATGTTCTTCAGACTCATCCACAGTGTCCCTTAATGACTGGCTAATTACAGCATGTTGTATTCCGGAAAAATGGTAAGAGTAGATTTCACATTTCTCACCACAAAAATGAAAAGCAGGCGAGACAATACAGGTATTAGCATGACTGAAGCATTCCACGTGTTTTTATTGCAGAGCTCATGTTATATTCGACAAACAAAAATATACCTCAGGTATGTATCTGGTAATTTGAAAAAACGAAGGGAGCCACTCTGACTCTCAAGTTCCTGTCTTCTTCCATTATCTTTCGTGGGTGAATTGTATGTTGTGGTATTTGTGGGGTACGCGTGTGTACCGGGATGTGCATGTCCCATGCACACATGCGTATACCGGGGTGCGCATGTCCCGTGCACACGTGTGTGTACCGGGGTGCGCGTGTCCCGTGCACACGTGCGTGTACCGGGGTGCGCATGTCCCGTGCACACATGCGTGTCCCGGGGTGTGCGTGTCCCGTGCACAGGTGCGTGTCCCGGGGTGTGCGTGTCCCATGCACACGTGCGTGTCCCAGGGTGCGCGTGTCCCGTGCACACGTGCGTGGGGCCAGCAGCGGGCCCGGCGTCCTGCCCTAGGGCTCTTCACCTTCTTTCCCCACGAGAGCGCCGCTCTGAGCCTGCAGCTCACAGCTTGGTGGCTACACGGGAGGTCAGCGTGCCCCGAGAGCCTCGGCCAGCGCTGGGGTACTCACTGCATGCGGCCCTCGGCTTTCGGCACGGGGTCCGGGGATCACTCGGTTCCTCACACCCGTGCAGCAAGTATCCTTACCCGCTGAGCCATCTTCGCAGGCCCTCGCTGCTTTTCCCTCTTCCTCGGGGAAGTGGATGGGAAGGTTCTGGCGGCGAGGGGGAAGGGCAGCATGGCCTCCTGCTTTAGCTTGCATGAAGCTGGGCTTCCCTGACCTGGTATCCATGGGAAAGAAGGGAAGACTCCTTTGTAGACTCCCAGACAGACTGCGGGAAGGAAGCTGCTCTGGCTACGTAATGCTTGGCCCCGCTGAGTTGTCTGTTGTTTGCTTGCGTCTCCGAACGCCTCACCCAGGACCACATGCACCGCCCAAGTTCATGATAAGCTTCCTGGTATAGGGGCTGGCTCCCCAGGTCTGTTACAGGAAGCAGCTTAGAATGATAAATACAACAAAAAACTTAGATGTCTAACAATGAGGGAAGATGTACATTATGATATAGCCATTTGATGGGCTGTTAAGCAGCCTTGGAAAATGATGTTTATAACAGGAAATACTCATGAGATCATGTGAACTGAAAAATCTCATGAAGATATCTATAATGTTACCTCAGCTCGAATATAAAAAATGAATAAAAATGACTGGAAGAAAAAACACCGAAGTGTTATGAGTGCCTGGTGCTAGTCTGGGAGTGAGAACGGCACTCTGAGTATGGCTCTTCTGTTTCTTTCTCCTCTAATTTTTTTGGGGGGTGGAGGGTAAGGTCTCGCTCTAGCCCAGGCTGACCTGGAATTCACTACATAATCTCAGGGTGGCCTAAAACTCATGGTGATTTTCCTACCTTTGCCTCTCAAGTGCTGAGATTAAAGGCGTGTGTCACCATGCCCAACTCTCCTCTAAATTTTACCACTCTTATAATCATGGAAAATATTAATTAGAAAAAAATAAATATAACGCAGCTCTGTCCACAGAGGAAACATACCTGACCACAGCATTTGGTGTATTTACAAAGAGTTGGGCAGTGGGGAGATTGAAAAGAAGCAGAACTCACTTAGCAGCAGTAGATGCATCACGGAGGTAGGACTAGAAGGAATTTTTTCTCTCTGTCCCTCACTTTCAGAACCCTCTCTAACTAGTAGAACAGCAGGGGTGTGGTGCCAGCGACAGGAGCAGGGACGGAAACCATCAGAACTCATGAGCCAGGCGGCACTCGGGACGCTCGATGGACACTGGCACACTTTGATGGCCACGTCACCTCTTCAGGTAGGGCTGGCTCTGCTCCTCTTAGAGACAGGACCTCAGGCTCACCCATATGCAATGACGTCCCAGCTAGTTACTGAGCCCAGGGGTGTCTGCCCCCCAGCTGTGTTCTTTATCGGTGTGCCATGTTACCTTTGATTTTATTTTATTTTAGGTTTTTCGAGGTAGAGTTTCACTCTAGCCCAGGCTGACCTGGAATTCATTCTGTATTCTCAGGGTGGCCTTGAACTCACGGCAATCCTCCTACCTCTGCCTCTCGACTGCTGGGATTAAAGGCATGTGCCACCACACATGGCTAATTTTTTTTGTTTATTTTTATTTATTTCTTTGAGAGCAACAGAGAGAAAGAGAGAGAGAAAGAGGCAGAGAGAGAGAACGGGCATGCCAGGGCCTCCAGCCACTGCAAACAAACTCCACTTGCATGTGCCACCTTGTGCATCTGGCTTACGGTCCCGGGGAATCAAGCCTCAAACTGGGGTCCTACGGCTTCACAGGCAAGCGTTTAACCACTAAGACATCTCTCCAGCCCCTTACCTTTGATTTTAAACAACACTTCCCTCTATAAAACACAGAGAGGAAAAGAAACCTGTGTCTGTGGACCAGGACTCACTCCGGGGTTGTGGATGACAAGCCTCTAGGGTCTGGGCTTCCTAAACAAGCCAGTATTGGGCAGCAACTGCTGCTCTGAAGGAACGAGTGAGACACTGGTGAATGGACTTGGTGGGACCGGTGTGGAGCTCGGTGCCCCAGGCTCCCCGTGCCCTTCTCGCGCTCTGCGTGCTGGCACAGGGGTCGGACGCCCGTTCACCACAGGCCACAGTGCCCAGTGCTGCGCTTCTTCAGTGAAGTTGCACCAACACTCCTTGGCTTCTTATTGCTCCTGTCAGCATCTCCTCACGGCCCAGAGGCAGGCACCTTTCTAGAAGACTCTTAACAATGGCAATGTGCTCAGCAGAAGAGCCCGAGCTAGGAAGCCAGGTGAAACCTGGGTCTTTCCTTTGGCACGGCATTTAACCTTCAGGGCTTCAGTTCTCGGGTGTTAAAGATAACTGCCTGTCTCATCTACCTCACGGAAGTGCTGGGGACGATGACACCATCCTCCCCTCCCCCCCCCCCCCCGTTCACCATGGAGCCCACCTTCCTTCCATACAAAAATCTGACCAGTTTAAACCCTTCACGGTGTCCCAGGGCCAGGAGGCAAGGTCTACACCACAAAGCACCGCTCACAAGGCCACCATGCGCTTCCCTCTGGACTCTGCCTCCCTCTACTCGTGAGCCCCCAGCCCCAAATGATGCATGTTCTTTTCCATTCATGATGTGTGTGTGTGAGTGTGGAACATCAGACAACTTCGGGCTCTATCGATTCTATTCTCCCTGACTGGAATTCCCCTTCTCCCACTGTCTGCCTTGGTAAATCCTAGGAGACTGCTGGAACACCCGCCCCGGGTTTGGCCTTCCCTGACTTCCAGAGGCACAGCTGCTCCCACAGCACTGTGCCACGGCCCATCACCCCCGGTACCCACGCACAGGCAACGCAGGCGGTAGCCACTCTGCCTCAGCCACCTGGCGCGCTGCTACACAGCATCTCTGCCACACAGCCCAGGTTCAGGGCAGGGGATGAGGGGCGGTGTAAAGGAGAAACTTGGGGAAGGTATACGGACCCAAAGCAAGCGTGAGGAGCAGTGTGGCCACTGCAGCCCACTGGCAATGAGCCCCGAGACAGGTGAGGGGCAGGAGAGGGAGCCGTTCTGCAAGAACAGAGTTGGGGTGATGCCAGGCTGCTACTGAAACACCATCACCGCACGACGGAGGGCAGTCCTGGGAAAGTAGCCGAGAGCAGGTTCCAGCCTGCGGTCTGTGTTCAGAGATGAGGGGTGCTCCTCTCCAAGGAGAAAGAGGGGTGCGAAGGAACCTTGAAGAGCTATGTCCCAGTGCTGCCAAATCACTAGTATCTGCTCTGCCTCAGCCCAGGAGTCCCACCTGCAGAAACTTCCAAACTCAACTGTCCAGCAAGAACCATCGATTCTTGTGAGGGGCCCACAGCCTCCCAGAGACTGGACCTGTTGGGCTAGTGCCAAAGTGGCCAACAGTAGATGGACATCTTATGACGTGTCCCCTCAGGCATTAGCAGGCAACGTGAGTGAGTGGGCGCACATGAAAAAGCACACCAAAGCGAGCGCTGTGCAGCTCCGAGGACTGCTGACCGGCCGGGCACCTGGCTCCCTGCGTTCGTGTGACACAAGACCTAGAAGGGACAGTCTGGTTACAGCCAGCTAGCCCGTGCGGCAGGCCTAGCAGAGACCTGCTCTGGGCCTCGCATGGAGGTGTAGGACGCTGTCTCCCTTCAGCCTCAAGCCCTGCCCTCCCAGGGTCACCTTCCAATTCCTGACATGTGCAGTCCAGGCTAGCGGTCAGGGCCCGTGCCCTGAGAGAGGCCAGGACTGGCCGGGACACCATCTCGCCTGGGGCCACGAGCGCCCTCCTCTGGACAGATCAAACTAGTCCTCAGGGCTGGTCTGGGGAAACAGCGGAGGGGCAAAGCTCTGTCCCCTGCGCCACCACCGTGGGGTCAGTTGTCGCCTTGAGGAAGATTATTCAGTGCCAACCCAGGAAAGGCACTGGGAGGCCAAGGGAGGATGGCGGGCCTGGCACCTTCCTGACGTCTGCACCCCTCTGCAGGTCCGCGCCTGCGGGGCGCTCAGCTGACGCATCCTCCCTCGCCGCTGGCGGCACTGAGGCGTGCGTGCAGAGGCGCGGCGGGGCGGGTCGGACAGCAGAACCCCACAGGGTCGGTCCCAGGCACGCGAGGCCCTGGGGGGAGAAACACCGGATCACAGCGCTGGGTTGCAGCTACTCTGGCACGGGCCCTGATACTGCCCTGGGTTGGAGGACAGGGGAAAGGGCACCTGAGTGCCAGCTTTGCTGGCGCTCCACCCTAGCAAGGCTGTCATGTGTGCAGAGCTCTCTGGTGACAACCAGAGCTCCAACCTATTGCAAAGGCAGCAATGGAAGGCTCTGAATGCCTCATGGGCAGATGGTAACTCATCTTAAAACTCAGAAATTTCCCCAAGCGGAGGAGGCAAGGGCCACATGGCAGTGGCGGTGTAGCTGTAGGCTTTGAAAGCACCTAGGTGACCTCCTACCTCTGCCTCCTGAGTGTTGGGAATAAAGGTGTGTGCCACCAAGCCCAGCTATTTTTAAAAATATTTCTTATTTATTCATTGAGAGTGAGGCAGACACAGACAGACACAGTGAATGGACATGCCAGGGCCTCTAGCCATTGCAAGCGAACTCCAGATGCATGCATCACGTTGTGTATCTAGCTTACATGGGTGCTAGGGAATTGATACTGGGTCCTTTGGCTTTGCAGGCAAGCGCCTTAAACACTAAGCCATCTCTCCATCCCCACTTAACAGCTTTTGTTGACAGATGCAGTGAGGGCACTTGGCTTTGGGGTGGACTATGGAGTATGAGACTGAGACTTCTGGAACAGAAGACACCAGCCTTCCTTTCTCTGTCACAGTGGGCTGGGCTCTGTTGTGCAGCCTTAGGACCTGAGCTGCAGGCGGTCTCTCATCCTTTAGGGAGGCAGGGTCGTGGCATTCCCTGTGAGTCTGATGGAGACCTCGCCTTGGTGCTGCGGGCTCTTGATCCCTTAGCTAGCTAGGCTTAAAGGAGGGAGCTCAGGTTACATCAGGGGGGTCAGTCCTCTCCGGTGGGATGGGTAGTGAGTTATTAGAATGCTGCCCCCACCCCATTCTGCAGCCTCTGTGGCCCCTTCATTTCTTCAGGTAGGTGTGCCTTGCCTGCTTAGTGCTCAGCTCCTGGGTGCTCCAACGAGGCTCCACAATCTTGCACACACACAGTTGTCAGCACTTGGTCTCGTGCTGAAAAGCCCTGTGAACTGTCCTGTCCAGTACTGGAAAAGGCAATGCTACTTATTTTTATAATGTGTGTACTTGGTCGTGGTTTGCTATCCCCTGAGAACATTTACCTCAATACTTTGTATAGTGTGTTGAAGAATCTTTTTGAAAGAACTTTTTGAAAAGCTTTGTGATCCTCAGAGTTATGCAGATTTATTTCCACATGAACTGGTTATTTTTTATAAAGTACATTCTTCAAATTTTTTTTAAAAAGCATACTTGGGCTGGAGGGATGGCTTAGCACTTAAGGCGTTTGCCTGCAAAGCCAAAGGACCCAGGCTCAATTCCCCAGGACTCACGTTAGCCAGATGCATAAGGGGGCGCACGAGTCTGGAGTTTGTTTACAGTGGCTGAAGGCCCTGGCACACCCATTCTCTCCCTCTCTCTCTCTCTCTCTCTCTCCCTCTCTCTCTCCCCCCCTCCCTCTTTCTCTGTCAAATAAAAAAATAATAAAATATATTTAAAAAAAAAAAGCACACTTAAACTAGCCAGCTAGCAGGCCCTCTGGGTGCTTCCCCGCCCTGCGCTGCTCTTCCAAGGAAGCGCCTTCCTCAGACTGCCTTGTTGCTGTTGTGCGACCTGCTTCCACGGGCACAGCTAATTGGACTATTTGTGGATATCTGTCTGGAAATGAGTTACTATATAAACTTCCCACATCCTGCAAAGTACCTTAGTGTGAAAATTCTGCCTGAAATAAGTTCTAGGAGTGAGCCCCTACTTGATGGCTGGAGCAGCAGCTGAACAAACACACACAGGGAAGGTTAAGATTTAAGGAAGAGGGCTGGAGGGATGGATTAGCGGTTAAGGCACTTGCCTGAGAAGCCTAAGGACCCATGTTCAACTCCCCAGATCCCTCATAAGCCAACATGTGCAAGGTCGCACATGCGCACAAGCTGGTGTACGTGTCTGGAGTTTGACTGCAATGGCTAGAGGACCTGATGTGCCAATTCTCTCTCTCTCTCTCCCTTTCTCTCTCTCTCTCTCTCTCTCTCACACACACACTAAAAAAAAAGAGTTAAGGAGGAACTACAGTAGAAGGAAGAAAAGATGAAAGACTGAAGTGTGAGAATTCTGTGCAGTAGATTCTATTGCTGAGACTCAAGCAGATCCAGATTCCGGGGGAAAACTGCTCCTGTTGTCTGCCTACATGGATAAATTATGCCCACCAAACTCCCTCTCAGTATAAGTGTTTATGCCCATACATTAAAGCTACTCATGTTTTTGGTTAGAGAAGCTTCTCTCTTAAGACGGCAGTGACCACTGGGGTGACTCAAAACTCATCAAAGTGCTGAGAAGAAGTGACAGAGGAGTACTCAGCACTAAATGAGACATCTCCATCACACCCTCCAAGGCTCTGGAGCCCTTGCCGAAGATGTAGCAGGAGTGTAAGAGCCAAAGGAAAGGGAGGAGGGCTTTCCAGTTCTGTCTTCCAGACACAAAGCGGCCATGGCATTCACGACCTCAGTGACCAATGCTGCCTACCCAAGACCTGCATCATAGGAAGGAAAATGATGACCTCAGAGTAGAAGGCAGACTAGATGGCGAGAAGGGATTCAGGGGAGGGTTCAGGAGGCGAAGAAGGGAGAGTGGGAGAGGGGATTATGATCCAGGTACATGGCTAGATATACAGATGTAAGTGTGCATCACTACTGCTGGGATACATTCACATCAGATGCTTCCTCTTATGAGACACTGAAGGCAGACCCAGCATCAGTTATTCAGAATTACTGGCAAGAGGGCAGAGGTGGAATCGAATCACGAGGAAAAATCAACTAAAACCAACAGAGGGACACAATGAACAACAACAAACAACTGTTCTGTGCTCTTAAAAACACAAATGTCATAAAAGACAAAGAAAGGTGATTCCAGGTTAAAGGTGGCACAGACACACGTAAATTCAGTGCATAATCCTGGATTGTGTCCTACATCAAGTGAAAAGCCGCCATAAGAGACATCTTGAGACAACTAGAGAAACACGAGGAAGCTCCCAAGGAGAGGGAAGAAGAGGGAGGGAGGGTCCGGGAACAGAAGTGGGGAAAGGGAGAGAGGAAAAGGAGGAGGAGGAGGAAGGGTATAGGAGGCAAGGGGAAAAGAGTAGAGAAGACAGGGAGTAGAGGAGAGGAAAGAAAGCAAAAGGAGGGAGAGTAGAAGGGGAAAGGAAGAAAGAAGGGACAAGAGATGGGGAGGGGATATGATGGAGAATGGGTGTCAAAGGGGAAAGTGGGGGAGGGAGGGAATTACCATGGGATATTTTTTTATAATCATGGAAAATATTAATAAAAATTTTAAAAATTAAAAAAAGAAAGAAGGGACAAAAGAACAAGAGGAAGGGGAGAAGAAGAAGGGGAAGGGAGACAGGAAGAAGGAATGGGGAAGGAGGAGAAGAAGAGAAGAGAGGAGAGGAATAGGAGAAGAGGGAGGAGGAGAAGGAGAGAGGAAAGGAGAGGAAGGGGAGGAGGATAAGGGGAAAAAGAGGGGAAAGAGAGGGGGAGGAAGTAACATGACCTCATGATTGCCAAGTTAGAGGTGTAAAAATGAATATATACAAAAGTGTGTGTGGGTGTGTGCGCTCACACACACACTGTTTAACTCAGCCCTGGGAGCCGTCATGGAGCAGCAACCCCAGGGCCGTTCCACCGGCCAGCTGCGATCCGGGCTTCTGAGCGGAGACTGGTCCTGCAGCTGAGGCGTGAGCCTGCAGGAGGCACACGATGAACTCAAGCGCCTAGTGTTCATAGAAAAGTACCCGGCACACAACGGGGGCCTGTCAAAGGACCCAGAGGTCAACGGGAAGGGGCTTCTGCGGGGTCTGAGCACCGCGTCCACAAGGACACTAACAGGTGCCCTGGTGGCCCCAGTCGGGCCTTTCTTCCTGTAATGGGTTTCTGACTTACAGGGAGGCATATGTGGCTATACCAAGGCATGTGGCCCTTGGGTGGCCTTGCTACACTTCTGATCCACAAAATGGATAAAGATAGAGGTTATCTTCACTAAACAGAGAAATGTAAGTGCTAGGAGCTGGGGCCAGTACACTGAGCTCGGTAGTCTAGATTCAAACAGATGAGCAAACAAAAAAACAGGTTAGTATTTGAAACATAAACCAGTTCAAAACATAGGCTACAGAGATGAGGATTGGCAAGAAATGACTAAGTAGCACTTCTCGTGAAAAGGAGAGGCAGACATGCGGTTTACTGAGCGGCGGGACACCGCTGAGCCCTCGACTGCGCGGCTAGCCGCCTACAGCCCTGACGACGAGCCGGCTCCGGTGTCTCTGCGCTGGCCCTTGGCTTTTGTACACGGCTCCTGGGGATCAAACTCGGGTTCTCATGCTTGGTAAGCAAGCACTTTTCCAATTGAATTACTTCCCATCCCTTAAGATGCTAATTTTAAGGGAAAACTAGATTAAAGTGACCAAAACTGTCAACTGTCTAGAACGCATACCACATGAGGAACTGCTAAAGGAACAGTAAATGTTTATCTTGAAAAAAAAAAGAAACAAACAGATTTGCAGGGAAGTGGTAGAGGAGGTGGAAGGACACACGTACTAAAATTTCTGCAGATTCAGGTGACAAAATAGGATTACCGACAGGGAATGGGGTCAATATGCAGACAGAGCCTAACCCAGAGCCGCAAGATGGAGTGCTCCTTCTCCGGTGGTGGCAGGACTATCTGGCAGTTAGTGAAATCTGATCTGCTACAGTACTTGTGGGGGTTTGATCAGGCATCCCCCACGAACTTGGGTGTTCTGAACGCTGGGTTCCCAGCTGATGGAGATTTGGGAATTAACACCTCCTGGAAGGAGTGTATTGTTGGGGGCAGGCTTAGGGGTGTTATGGCCAGCGTCCCCTTGCCAGTGTTTAACACACTCTTCTGTTCCTATTGTCCACCTTATGTTGGCCAGGGGGTGATGTCCACCCTCTGCTCATGCCATCGTTTCCCTGCCATTGTGGAGCTTCCCCTTGAGTGTGCCGCCAAAATGAACCTCTTTGTTTTCTACCAGCAACGCATACCTGACGGCAACAGTACCACACATTTCTTCTTAAGGTTTCTTTTAAAGATCTTTTAGGACATTTTTTTTTCCAAAGTGGGCAAAAGTTTTGGAAATGTCTGAATGTAAGTAAGTTCTCAAGTAAGACTGCCCAGAATGGGGGAGGGGAAATGCATAACTTTTGTAGAACGTGCTAGAAAACACTGGACTGAGAAGGAAAGTCAGGAGCACGTGGGACTGAAGTGAGGCACTCCCAGAGGAGGGGAGGACACGCAGACACTGACCCGGGGGCTCGATCGGTGCCTCGTGTCCACGCCCTCGCTGTGCGCTGCCCTCCCACCTGCCAGCCACGCCACTTGCCTCTGTCCTGGGGTGTTAACAAACGTGACCTGAGCAGAGGTCTACGAGGGAGCTAGTGCATTTCTGTGACTTTGGCCTCTGCCCCGCTACTGCTCTGAGAGCTTGCCCAAGCTCGCTGAAGGATGGGATACCCGGCTCCGCCTGGTGGAGTGACGTGAGGGTGAGAAGGAAAAAGGCACAAGTAATGGGGGGGGGGGAGCTGGGATCCGGGGTCTGCAGGCTCTGCCCGAACTGCACGGGCTCCATCATGCACAAGCAGGAAGCCTGTGGCAACTCCTTCCTTTTACTAAATATACACAAGCATGGCAATGGGGACAAGGCCCCACGATGCGGGAATGCAGCAGCTGCAGACTTCTGCGCAAGGCCAGGCCCACACAGACCATCTAACAGGAGGAATGAAGGAGGGTGTGTGCCTCCTCGCTCCAGGTCAGCTGATAACTCTGCCAACTTCAACTGAGGACAAACATGGCTGTGCCTATGTCCAAGGCTCCTACTGGTGGTGGCTCTCAGCAGGATATGTGGACCTGAGTTCTGAGTTGAGCCACCTTGGCTGTCCTAGTAAAAGATCATGCAGGCAACCCCTGCCAAGACCACTACCACCCACTCAGCCGCCACAGGCATGGGATCGAAGACCTGCTGAGCCCTCCCCATCAAATGCCCAAGGTCCATTGGGATGACTCAGAAGGTATCACGGTGCTGGAAAGAAGTGACCACAGTGCTCAGTACTGCAATATCTCTATCACACCTTCCAAGGCTCAGGGTGTGTTGCAGAAGAGGTGGAGGAAAGAATGTAAGAGCCAAAGGAAGGGTAGAACTCTGTACAACGTGCAAAAAACACAAAATAGCCTGGATCTCCATGACTTCACAGTGCCTGACACTGCCTACACTAGACCATCATAATAGGAGGAAAGATCATGACATCAAAATAAAAGAGAGACTGACTGAGATGGGGAGGGAATATGATGGAGAATGGAATCTCAAAGGGGAAAGTGGGGGAGGGAGGGTATTACCATGGGATATTTTTTATAATCATGGAAGTTGTTAATAAAAATTTGAAAAAAAAAATACCCAAGGTCCAAAGGGCTCAACAACCCAAACCTTTAAGGTTTACTACTGAGCTGGGCAGATGGAAGAGCACGCATGAGGGGCTAAGAGGGCCTGGCAGGGAGCTGGGGGCTGCAGAGATGGCTTAGTGCTTGAGGCGCTTGCCTGCCAAGCCTAGGGACCCATGTCAGTTGTCCAGATCCCACGTAAGCCAGGCACACGAGGTGATGTAAGCACGCAAGGTCACACATGCACACAAGGTGGCGCACACGCCTGGAGTTTGATTACAGTGGCAGGAGGCCCTGGCTTGCCAATTTTCTCTCTCACTCTTGCTTTCACTCTCATGAAAAACAAAAGGCCAGTGTGTTGGGCTGGCCTGAAGAAAAAAACAAAAGCTGGGCATTGCCCCTGCCTGTAGCCCCAGGCCTGTCGGGGAGCAGGTCAGCCACTTGGGCTGAAAAATCTACAGCTGCAGGTTCAAGAGACTCTGTCTCAAAGACAGCACAGACGGCAATAGAGGCAGACAGCCAGCTTCCCCCCCCCCACATGCACAAGCCCAAGCAGACGCGCACACTGTAAATACACATGCCACAGGACCATGCACACGGCACACCACGCATCCCATACGTGTGTGCATGTGTATGTATGTATGTATGCGTGTGTGTGTGTTTTGTGCTGCACTGTTTCTGCATAAGGTCAGACCCCTGTCTGTTTCTGTCTCTGTTTCTCCTCTCCTCCCTTCACCACCACCTCTTCTTCTTCCTCTCTCTCTCTCTTTCTCTCTCTCTCTCCCTCCCTCCTTCTTCCTGGCTTCCATGAGGTGAACAGGCCTCCCTGCCATGCTTTTCCCTCATGACACACTTCATTGTCACAGGCCCAGTGCATCAAAGCCTAATGACAACCTGAGACCGAATGTTCTGGAAAAGTATACCAAAATAAACTGTTTCTCCTTGCAAGTTGTTTATTTCAGATTTTTCTTGGGTCATAGTTGTGGAAAACAACTGCAGAGCACATGGACTGAGTGAGGCTAGAGCTGTGGTGGGCGTGGCAGCCGTGGCCGCTCGTCAGACAGGAGGGGTGTCGTGTCTTACAGCCTGAACGATGTTCATGTGCGGGCTGAGTCCTGCCGTGATCACAGAGGCTCTCGCTTCGCCTTGATCAGCTGTGGTGGCCACGTGGTCCGCCTGATGCCGGCATCCGGGAAATGCTTGCATTCAGCAAACGAGGGCCAGGTCAGCTGGCTCCAGCATACCAGGGGACGCCTCCCCCACTTTCAACTGCACAGCACCTTCTCTTTTTATCTATGTAGCATCTTATCTGAGTCACCCATAAGCCCTTGGGAAGTTTTATTATGACTTTTACTTGATAACTTGAGGCTCATGGACGTTAAGAACTTGGTGTGCGATCTGACATTTGTAAGCCATCCGATGCTGGGTACGAGGCTGCACCTTCTTTGCCTCCACTTCTCACTGTAAGGTGGCCACGGTAACATTTGCCTGACAAGATTACAAGGACTGAGTGAAACCAGGTGTGCCAAAGATCCCAGTGAGCTGGGGGACTTAGAAGCAGTTTGATGAACAGTACCATGATCGCCATCCTTGACATTTCACTTGGTTTATGCTATAGGGCCTTTGAAAGCATGTCTTTGTATGAAGTCAGTATCAAGGTAAGTTTCACTATTGTGATTTTCAGTACTGAGCCTCTCTTCAGAAAGATTCACCTGCAGTGAGACTATTTCGCCACCCAGCAGCTGGCTTCACCGGTGCGCACGTGCACAAAGATTTGTGCGCATGTCCAGTTCCCACACCGTATCTCGTATGCCATGCAGCTAAGCGGGCAGGCAGGCCAGACACGATCAGCTCACAGGCAGAAGGTTGAGCACGGTACCCGAATTCTGAAAGGTATGGCTACCTGGGACAAACTGTGGTTCAACCCGATGTGCCTCTACCAAGAAATCCACAGCTATGTAGACCAAGAGCCAGCACGTGGCAGTTTGAATATAAAATGTCCCCCATAGGCTTGTGTGTTTAAAAACTTAATCCCCAGCTAGGAGGCTATTTGAGGAGGCTGTAGAGCCTTTTGGAGGGGGTCTTGCTAGAGGAAGTGGGGCACTGGGCATGGGCCTGAAGCCCACCTGCTGCTCTGCTCTTTGCTTCCCGACCTGGTGCAGTGTGGCTGGCTCTGCTCGGCTCTGATCTGCCTTCCCGGCCACGGCGCTACTTCCCCTCAAAACATAAACGGAAACACCGTCTTTCCTTCCACAAGCTGCTTCTGGTCAGGAGTTTGTTCACAGTAACAGGAAAGTCACGGGTACAAAGCCTGAAGCTCCTCCTCAGCCCCTGCCGTGGAAACGGCAGGTCGAGTTCTGGTCTCAGCGCTCACCTGGGTTCTGCGGCTTTCCCGGGGTTCTTCCTCTCGTCTCCCCACTCTGTTCTCCTTCTCATCTCCCCGACACACCACTCACTATGTTCTCAGTCCAGTACAACTTCAGGAAGGAGGACAGGAAGAGGACCAAGCAAAGGGTTGCCAGCATTTATTGACAACTTAAAGTCCTCCTCTAGGTATTTGATGTGGATTAACTCATATACTCAGGTTAAAGATTAATTGATGGTGGTTAAATACCTTGACTGAAGCCCATCGCTAGTGAGTGGCTGGGCCACTTCAGAAGCAACTGCTCCGTGCTGGGCTCTGCAGTGGAGACGCACTTAGTCCACTTAGGGTCAAGTGGTTCACACATCTGTCTGTCCTCACGCTATGTCAGTGGAGGCTTCTTCAGCCTGACGATTGCTGCCCACTTATTCTTGCCTCCAGTGCTTCGCACAGTGCCCTGCACACAGTAGGCTCTGATCAGGTGTTTGCGTGTTGGGTAGAAGTGACTCGCGTGGGGACCGCCCACCGTTGTAGGAGCAGAGCCAGGCCACGCTAATGAAGGACACAGACTTCAGCTCTTAACCCCCCCCCCACTCTTTGTTTTTGTTTATAAACAATGGCTGCATTCAGAGACTACAGTCAGTAGCTAACCCCAGCGGTCTCCCAAGGTGTGAAGGAAGATCTCTCAGGCCTGAGGGAAGCCCGCATAGGTGATGCTACAGGGAGGGTGGGGACAGCTGCGAGGAGGGCCTGTCACAGGAGGGAGGCAGTCCAAGGCTTCCTATCTAGACTCTGTCTCCGCCGCTGGCAAAAAGACAACAGCTGTGGGACTGAACCACAGGGCCGAGAGTCTGTCCTCAGTGAAGGCTACCGGAGGCTGCGGACCTGAATGGGGCCTTGACCAAGAGGGCCTCAGGTATCCCACAGCACCCTTTGGTTTTTTTTTTTTTTTCTTTTGAGACAGGGTCCCAAGTGTCCCAGGAGGATGGTCTCAAATCCACTATGTAGCTGAGGGAAAGCTTGCAAGTGAACTCTCCAGCTTTCTCCTCCACAGTGCCGGGTGACGGGCCTGCTCCATCAGACGGCAAATCTGGTTCTGGGCATGAGCCCAATGCAGGCTCCCTGCACGCTCTGCAGGCTCCGTGCGTGCTCTGCAGGTGCCGTGCAGGCGCACGCTCGCACACACTAAACCGCATCCCCAACCAGCAGTCAAACACTTTTAAGGTACTTTTTGTTCTCACACTTTTTTTTTTTAAATTTGTTTTTTTTTTTATTTGAGAGCTACCGATTGAGAGAGAGAGAGAGAGAGAGAGAGAGACAGAGAGAGAGAGAAGGAGGGAGGGAGGGAGGGAGGGAGGGAGGGAGGGAGGGAGGGAGGGAATGGGCGCGCCAGGGCCTCCAGCCACTGCAAACGAACTCCAGACACGTGCGCCCCCTTATATCTGGCTAACGTGGGTCCTGGGGAATGGAGCCTCGAAGCGGGGTCCTTCGGCTTCACAGGCAAGCGCTTAACCGCTAAGCCATCTCTCCAGCCCTGTTCTCACACTTTCAAGAAGAAACTGTCAGCGTGCCTGGCCACCCCTAGCCATGAGCAGCAGGAAAGCTGCCCGGCACTGCGGCGGCTTCGTACCGCAGTCCAGATCGGTGCAGGAACCAGGAGGCTCCACTTTGGTTTCCGTCACCTACTAGTTCTATGAACTTGGCCCAGTTACTAAGTCTTTCTGGGCTTCAACTTCCTCATCTGCATAAAGGAATTCTCAGAATAGTCACACGGGACTATCCCAGGGCTGCATTTAATTACTCGTATTTAGTATCTTGATGAAGCATAGGCGTACACGTGGCTCCCTTGCTTCTGTTGTCCGGCTGTCTGTGTCCAGAGAGAGAAAGGAGAAGTGTGAAACAAAGGACTGGGAAACATTTTCCCAAGTCCTCTTTCACCTTTCATTCAAGAAATAATAATAGCATCTTGAGTTTGTTTGCAGTGGCTGGAGGCCCTGGCATGCCCATTCTCCCCCCACCCCCATCTATCTGCCTCTTTCTCTGTCTATAACTCTCTAATAAATAAATAAAAATAAACAAAATTTTTTTAAAAAAGAAATAATAATAGAGGATGGAGGGGTGGCTAAGTGGTTAAGACACTTGCCTGCAAAGCCTAAGGACCCATGCTCAAGTCTCCAGATCCTACATAAGCCAGATACACAAGGTCACACATGTGCACAGGTGGCCCACATGTCTGGAGTTTGACTGCAATGGCTGGAGGCCCTGGTATGCCAATTCTCTCTCTCTCTCGCATAAAAAATAATAATTAGAAGGAAGACAAGGACAAGTCTCTGTTCTTTATGAATTTAATTCTCTCCTTATATGTCAGCATGATAATTTTATAAGCAAACAAAGGATTTTTGTGTCTACCAACTGACCCAGGTTTCGACTTGCACGGGGCACGTGAAGGGCAGCGCTGAGGGAGGCCGGCTCTCCTGGGAGCAGCCAGACCCATCCTCGTCGACAGCCGCGCTTGCCATCCGCCACAATGTGACCCGATGTGCACTGGGTGCGCTGTGCTCTGCACAAAAGCGTCTTCCACAATCACTTCTCTTAATCCTCGGTAATGCCCTCACAGCAGCTTCAACTGTTATTTCTGTTTCATAGATGATAAAACTGAGACTTTTTTTTTAAAAGACAGGATCTAATATAGCCCAGACTGGCCTCAAACTCCCTATGAGGCTGAGGATGACCTTGAACTGTGGCTCTCCTGCCTCTACTCCCCAAAGGCTAAGATACAGGCACACACTCCCCTCCACTCCTGGCTCTAAAACAGGCCTAGAGAGGATCACCAGTTTGTCCACATCGGGGCCACGGTGGAGCTACAGCAGCACTGGGCACTTCTGTGCGACCCGCACCCCTGCCCTGCACAGGGCTGCGCCACGAGAATAAGAAAGCGCTTCGCTCGCCTCTCGTATCAGATCGGAAGTGACCTGGAAGGGCCTCACCCATCTCATATGGAGTGAGCATGAACTATGTGCCAGGCACTGTGGTGGCACCAGGAATAGAGAGGAAGATGGCAGCCCTCCTGCTGTCTAGGAGCTTGGAGTGCAGTGGGCTAAAGTGTGCCCTAACAATATTCCAAGACAGTCTGAAGCAAGCTCAGGGGTTAGAATGCAGCATGGATAACATGTAAGCCCTGGGAACAAAGCCTGCATCCTGGCTTCACCACATACAAGATATGTGATCCTGGGCACATTGTCTCAGTTTCACCATCAAAAAACCTGAAATAATAATACTTTCTATATTGCTGTTTTAAGAGATTTGAATGTATTAGTGTATGAGAAATACAGCAATATCTGTTCAAAGAAAGTATCCACTACGTAACAGCTATTAATACCCACGAAACATCAATCTCAGCTTCAATATCTGAATATACTTTTAAATTTGATCATCCCTTCTAATCACATCTATCCTCTTACAGTGGCTAAAAACCATCCCAGCTCTTTGTATTTGTTCTAATGGCCTAAGATGTATTTTTCATTACACAAAAAGCTGCCTTTTGCTTTTAATACCCTTATTACCTTACTGAGTCAGGGGTTCAGTGACCTGCCTAGGACCCAGATAGTGCTTCCTCGGCCTTCAGCGTTGTTATCCCAGTAACAACCACCAGGCACTCCTCCCACATAGGCAGGTGCATGCACAACTGGACTCTGGAAATATGAAGGGGCACGGAAGGTCCATCGGAAATTCAACACATTCACTAGCAGTGGCAAAAGACCCTGACGCATGCCCATACACATGCCCATACACATGCAAATGAATACAATAATTTATAAATTCAAAGATAAATGAGGCTCACTTGGGAGCTTCACTCGGCTACACCATGGAAAGCAGACACAAGTTTATGTCGTCAACAGGGTACCATTGGGGCTGTGAACAGTGGCCATCGTACTGAAGACTGAGAGCAGATGGGAAACCAGTAACGCTCCCGCACCCCAAATTCTACAAGTACAAAACAGAGCACACCACTTAATACCACCTCACCCTTCCCAGACCACTTCTGCTCACCACGGGTTCTCAATGCTGCCATCACCTCCAGTCACTGTGGCGTCACTGTGGCATCTCCCTGACTGCCCTCCTACCCCTCAGGTCCTGCCAGCCACCGAGTCCACCATTCTGCACTCCTGGCCCTAGTCTTCCATTGTTCCTCCTCATCTTACATGTGGAGACAGGGTCTCACCCTAAACCTGGAGCTCCCCAACTTGGCTAGAGCATGCTCTCCCCGTGCCGGGATGACAGCACCACAAACTGGTTCTGATAATCCAAACTGAGGACGTCAGGTGTGAGTGGAAGCTCTTCACCCACTGAACCACCTCCCTAGCCCCTGACAAGCCAGCTAACGGGGACTCTTACCACCCCGAGTCACAGAGGACTCCACCTTGGGTAACTGGAATAGACTAGCCAGGGGAAGACAGGGTTGGTGGAGGGTGGTGTGGGCACAGGGAAGCAGCTCATGTAAGAACAATGCGAGCTGACTTGTCAGAGATGGCACACAGACAGGAATGCAGTGATCCTAAGGGACTGAGAGGCCACTATAGAGACAAATGAAAAATTCCTTTTGAACACCCCCAAGGATTTGCTGAACATGAGGCATGAAGATGACTCCTTCCCACGTGGTCTCCTGACTCTGCAGGACAAGGGACAAGGATGTTTACCTGTCCACCAGATTCACCTCCCTGGGAGGAGTTGGCTTCTAGGCTACAAGGCCTTCCTCATCCTGGCAAAGCATGGTGTTCAAAAAGGGGATCTTGGGGGCTGGAGAGATTGCTTAGTGTTAAGGTGCTTGCCTGAGAAGCCTAAGGATCTAGGTTCGATTCTCCAAGTCCCACGTAAGCCAGATGCACATGGTGGTGCCTGCGTCTGGAGTTAGTTTACAGTGGCTGGAAGCCCTGGTGCGCCCATTCTCTTTCTCTCTCTCAGTCTCTAATAAATAAATTTAAAAAAATTTAAAAAGGGGGGATCCTATATGGTTTGATCTGCGAAGAGAAATTAGAGTCATGCCTTTAGGTTGACTCTTAACTCTCTGGGTCTCAGGTGTTTTTATTTGGTAACCATAGTAACAGTTCTTCATGTGCTGGGAAAGATCAGGTGATTTTAGGAGGTGTCAAGGTTCTTGGTTCTGTGACTCAGTCCTTCCTCTGAACCCCGCGGTCAGGCTCGGCCTCGCTGAAGGCCCAGGCTGGGCTCAGTGTCCCCACTACACGGCATAGAGAGGATGAGGCACCTGGCAAAGGGACAGAGCTTAGAGGACGGACAAAATTCCACTTATCAGGACCCAGTCACAAGAAGATACAGTTAAAATATTAAAGTTGGCCTGGGGATGGGAGGTAATTAATCTTTAAGGCAATAAAAATATTTAATTCATTCACTGGAGGGATGACAGGAGAGAAGATAGATATTTGCTTTTACCCTCCCTGTCCTGACAAGGTTGTTCTGGATGGATTGTAGAACATTTAGTGAACATTTAATATAAGAGCCCGAGATGCAAACAAGTAAACGACAAGTGGCCTGGGCAGCAATCGAGACAGTCAACCAGCACAGACATTTCAGAACAGAGCTCGGGCTTGGAATTATGCAGGTGGTGGCAGAGGCGGAAAGATGGGTGATGCGAGGGGGCGCAGGGCTGAGGTCACGGGCTCGCCGGCCGAGGGGATGTGAAAGGAGGGAAGGAGGAACAGAAACCGCACAGCGTGCCAACAAGTGCCAGAGTTAGAAGGTCACCAAAGCAGGCAAGGGGACAGACGTGGAGAGAAGGGCAAGGATGGTCTCCGCGTGCTAAAGGACAAGAGATCAGTCACGCAGTGAACCTGTAACCCTCTTCGCCTCAGCTGCTGAGCAGGCCTTGAAGGCGTGACCACACCTGTTCTGGGCCTGGAGCAGAGTGGTGTGAACCTAGGACAAGAGATTTGATTCTGGGAGGTGGTCAGGGGCTGACAGCAGCAAACTAGCATGAGGAGGAGAAACTCAAGAAGCCCAGTCTTAGACCTTGCTGTAGTCTCCTCCTCCCAGAGGACGAGGGCTCTAAGAAGCGGAAAAACACACCCACAGCTAGACCCAGAGCACGGCCCAGGGCCGGGGCCGGCAGAGCAGAGGCAAGGATCTCAATCAAGAGGAGATGGGCTCCCCCATGTGCCTGAGAGTGGTCGCACAGTTGAAGACTAGGGGCCACCACGTGCCCATGATCAAAGAGGGTGTGGCCAGGCATGGCACGATCAGGAGAAACCACTGCTCATCCCTTCCCTTGACATAAATAATCTCACAGCCATGACCAAACTGCACACTCCAGTCTCTCCAGCTCTTCTCGATCTATTGCAGCCAATTCTGAGCTGCACATGTGACTCTAGTGACAATTCCTAACCGTACCCTAAATTGAGAACGTGTGGGAAAAGAAATCTATGAATGTGCCAGCAGGAGTGGAAGCCTCCCTAGGTGCCAACAAGGCCTTCATTCCTTCCCTCTCTTTTTTTGTGTGCATGTTCATGTGCATGTGGGTACACGTGTACAGATACCCATGCATATATGTGTACATGCATCCTTATGCTTGCAAGACACACAGTACATTGACTGAGCTATCTTTCTCCAGTCTTCCTTCCCTTTCAGAAATTACCCATCAACGAGGCCTCGTGACTTGCAAGTGGCTGTAATCTTCCAAGACCAGGGAAATGATTAAGACTCTTTAACCCCATCTGCTCTGGCCAAATGCAGTCCAACACAACAGGACACACAGGACACAATGCAAGAAGGAGCTGCTGCTTGAAGAACACTGGGTGACTCCCACCTGACTCCCTGGACCTTCATGGAAGCCCAGAGCCTGGATGTCTCGCAGCAGATGTACTGGGCTCTTTTGTCCGTGAATTTCACTTAACGCCATGCAGAGAAACCTTGACATCTGAATGGTCTAGGGTTTTCCAAAGCATGCTAGCCTTAACGCTGACCCGTAGGAACCTGTGCAAATGGCTCATTCTGCCAACAAGCTTTAGTATCTATCCCAAACTGGGTACACCAGCTCAGAACATCAGTACTTGCCCCAAAGACCATCCAGAAGATCAAGGGATAATTACTAGACAGACAGTTTTTATTTCACCCTGAGTCCTCCTCAAAAGGAAGAATGGGAAGTTAAAATGTTCTAACAAAGGTTGTCATTAAAGAAAATTATAGTAAATTTAAGTACAATTTACTGAAAATAATTTGTCATCAAAATGAGCCCCTTTTTTTTCCAGCGAATTCCATGAAAGCACATGGTCCAGATTCTTGCCACACTGAGTTTTTCAATTCTGAGACCCCGCCCTCACTCTCAGATAAGCCTCATACCCACCAAGGTTCCTGGGGAGCACCCACCCTAAAGTGAACACGTCACAGGCCCGACCCACATGGGCTGGGATAGAAGGATGTGATTGTATAGCTGGCATCTGAGTGACTTTAGGAAACTCAGGTCAGTAGGACTCTGTGTTCCTTCCCTAATACATAATTTGTAGGTGTAGACCCTTGGCTCTGAGCTCACATGAAAAAAATCAGAAAGAATAGGACCTGAGTGAAACAGAGGAGAAGGTGGATGTTCTCAGCACATCATTAGAAATGAGGCTGGGCACACAAATGGGCATGCCATGCTTCTAATAACAGTGGCTGGCTGGTTTCCCAGCCCTTTCCTGATGGTGCCTTAGTCTGCTCATCTGGATGAGAAGCTGGATTAGCATGGAGGTCTCCAGGATATGCAGGCAGACTCAAGACCGGTGCGGCAAATTCGCCATCTTCTCCTCATCCCTCTCTCTCTTGAGCAATTCATCACTCAAAGCCTGGCTCCGACACTAATTCCAGAAGCTTCCCTGGCTGTCCAGGGATAATCACTACCGTCTCCCTGTGAGAGCTGAGCACCAGGCCTCTCCGAGGAGAGCATGACATAATGGGAAGCGAGGAAGTGAGAAAGGGCAGGGCCGGCGGAGTGCGCCGTCGCCGTGCAGAACTCCCGGGTCTCGCAGGCTCGCACGGCACCGGCTCTGGAAAGCCAGAAGTCTGGGTGGTCTGGGAGACCAGGTGCTGACGAAGATTCCATCGGAGCTAGGGAATGCCATCCTGCCCTGGCAGGTCCAAATGCTTTGCCTTCCATGTAGAAGCAGAGGGCAAAATGGCCACAGAAGCAGTCTCTTGCGGGGGGTGGGGGGGTGGGGGGGGTGCAGCCGCCGCAGCAGCACCGAGGGGGGCGGGGCGCGGTGGCTCAGGCTCTGGGAGACAGTGCCATGCTGTGGCCACCTGCCGCCTCTGCACCGCCTTCTGCAGCCTCTGCAGGTACCCGAGGCCTGTTTCCTGACCCAGTTTTCTCCCCGTCTCTATTTAGCTGTTCACTAGCGATGCTCCTGGCATGCCCATCAGCTACTGCAGCCGGCAGTGCAGCCTGCTACAACAAATTCACAGCTCCTAGTAAACTCGGTGGAAAAGTACTGCGCCAAGCAGCCTAATTAAACTGACGTCGTTTCCACAGCCACACAATTCTATCACCCGAGAAAAAGACAGCACTGAGGCGAAGGAGAAAAAGAGAGAAATTGTGCCTTTTGCATCTTTTGAAAATGCCTATGGTTTCCAGGGACTTAAAAAGTGATTCAGTGTCCCTTGAAGGTTAGCTGTCCAAGACCTGGGCTCTCTGATGTCCAGGGAAGGGCTCCACTGGAAATGTGCAGGCCTCTTGCCAGCCTCACTCTGTGACCTTAGACAAGCTATTTCCAGTCTCTTGGGGGAAAGAAGGAAATATCAAGCTGGCTTGTCATTAAAACAGTCTGTAAGTCATATTCTCTAGACTGTCAAAACCGTCAGACTTAGGACGAAAACCAAGGAAAGAACTGATCTGAGGTTTCCATCCTCGTACCAGGGCTGCTTCTCACTTACTGTGACCTCGGGCTCACACGTGACCCCTAGTGACTTCAAAACCTTCACCAAAGGGAAGAGGATGAGCTGGATGGATTCTAAGGTCCCTTCTGATCCAAAAAAGAGATTGACACTGAGGGGAAAGTTCTAGTGCTCCCATCCTGGACCATTCAATCTGCCTGTGTTGGGCTTTCTCTTCTCTGGGAGGAAATAAATATGCTCTTTCCCATTCTGACCTCTCCTTGCTTCCAAGATAGCTCAGCAGGGCTGGGGAAGTGGCTTAGTGGTTAAGGCGTTTGCCTGTGAAGCCTAAAAACCCCAGTTTGATTCCCCAGGACCCACGTAAGCCAGATGCACAAGGGGGCACATATGTCTAGAGTTTGTTTGCAGTGGCTGGAGGCCCTGGTGCACCCATCCTTTCTTTTTCTCTATATGCCTCTTCCTCTCTTGGTCTCTGTCTCTCATAAATAAATATAATAAATGAAAAAATTTTTTTAATGATATCTCAGTAAATAAGGTCATAAGATCATCTCTTGCTCACTCTGCCCAGGCACTAGGGCTGGAGAAGGCAGGCACGGCTCAGGTGGGGAGGGGTAAGGATTAGCTAAGGTACACCAAGAGGTGCCACTCAGATTGCCAAGCACAAACTGAAAGGATGTCACAGACACCAAACAGACTAAGGGTAAAGGTAGACAGAGTCAAGGGAGCTGACTCTGAGAGGGAAGGAAGGGTCGGGAATGTGATGTACAGAAGTAGAACGGGCTATGGAAAAACATCAGGTAAAAGTTAAGACGCAATGGTGTGCATCTTAACTATGCGGACAGCTCCTTGATGGCTGCTTTCTAGGAAGTCCACCTCCTTCACATACGAATCAATTTATTTCTCTCCATTACACTACCATAAGCTTAGCTGAAGTTCTCAGCTCAGGCCACAGTCACTGTCATCGCCTTCTGACGCACCTCATATCTGTCTCTTTCTCCAGCGCACCTCCCTCCTGCCACCACAGTGATCTTCCTGAAACAGTATTCTAGACAGAGGTTGATCACCTCTCTGCTTTGCCTCTTCCGATGGACATTCTCTCCTTTAGACTAAGATAAGAGTCTCACACAACCTGGCTCCTGATCGATCGCCTCCCAGGCTCCTCCCTCACGCTCCCTGCACCCCTGCTCCACCCAGGCCGGGCCGGGAGTCCCCTGGGCATGCAACTCGGGGCCTGCGCCTAAGTAGCTATTTGTCCCTGATGCTCCCCCACTAAGCCACCATCACCTCATCCCTTAAGGCTCAGCTCACACCTGCTAATCCAGGAAGACGTCTCTGTCCTGAAGATACGACCACACAGACCTCTCTCGGGCTCCCAACACCTCCCATGGCTGCCATCATAGCCTTTATGCTGCTGATTATCAAGGGCCCATCATTCCTGATGCTCCTCACCCCGTCCAAACATCTCAAGACCTCCAGGGCAAGACAGAGGCCTTCAGTATTCACAAGAGTAAGGAGGACAGAGTGGAAAGTAAGTTTACTGGCAAGCATAGTGAGAGCAGTGCGAGACGGGCGGCCTGGGAGACAAAGCAGGTCTCTAAGTAACTCGGGCCAGGGAAGCAGATGCGGGCTCCGCAGTCAGCGCGGGAAGCCCGGCAGAGCTTGGAGTGGGGAGGAGCAGACCTGTCGGAACCTGTGGAACTTTCCCCAGCTCAGAGAAGTACAGAAGCAATCTAGAGAAAGTAATAAAGAGCTCAGCCCGAATCACAGAACGCACCTTGGGCAAATGCCAGAATCAGCCTAGGCCGATCTGAGAGAACATGAGGGAGGAGTTGGGAGGCGCAGTGGGGAAAGGTCACCCCTCACTAGCGCTGTGACCTTGGGTTAGCCAACCCTTTCTCCTTTCCCTAGAAAGCTTGGATTCTACATTAATAAAGGGGAACATAACACCTGTCCTGAGAAGTTGTTTACAGGAGCGCTCAAGACACAATACTCTTTGTCAATGAAAAGGACAAAGTGACCGCCACCTGATACAGCGAGTGTTGGCCAGAAGTGGTGTCTCTTCTTTCCTAAGCATCCAGTACTCACAAAGGTCTACATCCTTTGTAAACAGGATACATGTTCATAAAGAGATGCATTGCAAGGCACAGGGACACAAACCCAGTGGGATTCACACTGGCAAGGACAATGCTAGCCCAAAGGAAGGGCACTTGCAAGCGGAATCAAGGCCCAGGTGGGACGCATTATGTCACATGAGCAACAGTCAGGGTGTGGCATCTTCTCCATGAGACGGTTAAGGAACCAGGATGTTAGACTTGTCGCAAGGACTAAGCAGAACCACATATACAGGAGTCAGTGTCGGAAGCTTCACTCAAAGAGAAGTGTGTCCAGAGGAGCAGAAGAAAACAGGTCCCCATGCTGGACACAAGTGTCAGATGAGCGAGAAAGAGCACCTGGGTAAGTTTCCCGACAGCAGCTTCCACAGAAGCTGGAGGCTGCAGCTAGAAAGTGAAGGGCCAGCCGGGCGTGGGGGCCATGCCTTTAACCCCAGCATGTGGGAGGTAGGAGGATCGCTGTGAGTTCGAGGCCACCCTGAGACTACATAGTGAATTCCAGGTCAGCCTGGACCACAATGAGACCTTACCTCAAAAAAAAAAAAAAAAAAAAAAAAAAAAGAAAGAAAGAAAGAAAAGAAAAAGAAAGCTGGGGGAGGGGACTATGCCCTCCCCCTTTAGGGCAGGTGACTGATGGTCCTAGACAAAGCGGAACACTGGATTTCTATCTTTCTTCTCTGCCAGGTTCTCTGTCACTGGATCATTCATCAGACAAGTCTTCAGTGCCACCTGCCTCAGCTGCGCTCAGGGAACTGAGGAAAGTCTGAGCCCATGCTTGAACATAAAGGAGGCTTCTATTTCCCACAAGAGCCAAAAGGAAGGCTGGGGAGATGGCTCTGAAGTTAAAGGTGCTTGCTTGCAAAGCCCACTGGCCTAAGTTCTACAGCCACCCACATAATCCCAAACCCAAAAAGTGGCAAAAGCATCTGGCGCTCTACGTGCAGTGTTAAGAAGGCCCTGGCATACCCCCCCCCCCCCACACACACCCTTTTTAAAAAGATCTGAAAGTACAAAAGGGAAAGTGAGGCCAGAGAGACAGAATTGGGACCAATTATCATCTACAGACACTCAGAAAACTCCAGAACTAAATCTTCTAAGTTCTGGGTTTGGCTTAATAATGAATGAAGGATAGGATGCGTCTTATTAGCCTCCCTCACATTTTTGGAAACCAAGCCACTCATCCATCCATACATTTTAATTTTGCTCAGCCCAGCTGTACGCCCAGCATAGGCAAGTGGGACAACAAAGGAAAAACAATCACCAGAAATGACATGTGCCCTCCTAGGATACCCAATAAGGAAGGGAAGATGGTACACATGAAGCCACTTAGGAAAAAAGACAAAACAGAAGATCTGGCTGTGAATCAGTGCCAAACGCACCAACACAGGGCACCGCTGCTAAGGGCGGGCGGGTGGCCCGGAGGGCCTTGTGGGCTTTGGGGGCTGGAGCAGACCTCAGAGCGGAAGCCCGCTCCATGAAGGTCCCAGAGGGAGGAGAGCACCTCGGGCTTCCAGCAGCATTCACACGGTACAATTCATGAAATGGGCACCTATTAGACACAATTCTGTACAGACATGGGGCACTCGAGCTGACAGGAGAGGAAAAGACAAGAAGAGAAAATTATTCCACAGCACTTAATATGTGGCAGGCACAGCTTTAAACACTCCGCCTGAATGAACTGACCTAATCCTTCCAGGAACCCCATACCGTAACTCACTGCTGTGACCCCTCCCGGCAGAGAGCTGTTGTGTGACTTGCCCCATGATGGAACCAGGATTCAAGTCTAGGGTATCTGATTATAGGCAGTTTTGTTTCTCACAGTTCTGTTAAAGTAGAATGTATATAATTTGATAGGTTTTAGCCAGGCGTGGTGGCACATGCCCTTAATCCCAGCACTTGGAGGCAGAGGTAGGAGGATCACCATGAGTTCAAGGCCACCCTGAGAGGACATAATGAATTCTAGATCAGCCTGAGCTAGAGTGGAGACCCTACCTCGAAAATCAAAAAAAAGAAGGAAAGAAAGAATAATTCAAATGGTTTTGACATGTACCCACCCTGCGCAATCCTTAAGATAGTGAGTGTGTCTTCCAGCGAGATGTCCTTGCTCAGCCCCAGGCAGTTTTACTGATAACTTACCAGCAACAACAAGGAAGCCAGGCGAAAAAGTAGTGGGACAGCAGACTGGGGACTATAAAAATGACAAGTCTACCCTTAGATGGAAGTGGGAGAGTAGACCCAGCAAATAACCAGAAACAGGGACGCAGAGCAGGTTCAGTAAAGGGAGATGGGTACACGGGCTTCAAAACCACGGGACTAAGCTGAAAGAAGAGTCTATCTTTAGAGGACAGAAGGAGGAGAGAACTGAACCTGGGAGACACCAAGTAGAGAGACAAGAGGAGAAAATCACTGAAGCAGACAGGGATAACAGGGAATAATAAGTACCAGTATTAGGAAATCAGAATAAGAATTTCTAGAAAGTCATACATCACAGAAAAGGGTATTAAAACACTGTTGACTATATTAAAAGTTAGGGGCGGGGGGACTCTGAAATAACCATCTAATTTTTATCTGAAAAGAGAAGTGGGATTGGCATAAGGCTTGGAGTCTAGTTAACAACACATACTGTACCAATATCAGTGTTTTTGCTTTGACATTATTCTATAGATACATCAAAGTTTTCAGTGCGTGAGCTGGATGAAAAGTGCAGAAGATTCTCCGTAAATATTTCCCTGTGGGACTGGAACTGCTTCAAGATGCTAAGTTTTGGGCTGTAGAGATGGTTTGGTGGTTGAGGCAGTTGCTTACAAAGCTTGCAGGCCTGGGTTCGATTCCACAGAACCCACATAGAGCCAGATGCACAAGGTGGCACATGCATCTGGAGTTCCTTTGTAGTGGCAAGAGGCCTTGGCATGCCCATTCTGTGTGTGTGTGTGTGAGTGTGTGTGTGTGTGTGTGTGTGTGCCTGCCTGCTTGCAAATAAATAAAATACCTTTGTAACAAAAAAGATGTAAAGATTTTAAAAATAATAACTCAGCATCTAGTTATGTCAGCATTATACTGGATATTTTCTTTAAAACTGATCACTTTAATCTTGAAATATTCCTATTTAGTAGATACTAGACTCTCACTTTAGAGCTGAGAAAGATGAAAGGCATAAAGGACTTGCCCAAAGTCATCCACCCAGAGAGAAGAAGCCAAGCCACTCATCACGTCCACTGCTGTGCACACGGCCACCGACACCTGAGGGGTCACGTCCACTGCTTGTGCACACGGCCACCGACGCCTGAGGGGTCACGTCCACTGCTTGTGCACATGGCCACCGACACCTGAGGGGTCACGTCCACTGCTTGTGCACACTGCCACTGACGCCTGAGGGGTCACGTCCACTGCTTGTGCACATGGCCACCGACACCTGAGGGGTCACGTCCACTGCTTGTGCACACTGCCACTGACGCCTGAGGGGTCACGTCCACTGCTTGTGCACACGGCCACCGACGCCTGAGGGGTCAGGTCCACTGCTTGTGCACACTGCCACCGACGCCTGAGGAGGGCCCACAGGCTCCTGGCTGAACAAGTCCCAGCTCCGTGAGCTATGTCTACATCACTGCAGAAGAAGCCAGCTTGCCCTCGCCTAGCCCCAGGGTCTCATCAGCAAAATGGAGCAATAAGTCCCGTCCTGTTCGTAGGATTTCTATGAGAGTTCAGAGATACGGGGTGCAAAAAATGTCCATGCAAACCTTAAAGATAGTGTGCCTGCGACTGACAGTGTTTAACAACTGTCACGGTGAGTCCTGATTGAACACATTTAAGTAGAAAATATTTACACTAGCAACTCTTACCTGCCTGTCTTCTGGGCGCTACTTGCTCCTGGGGAGGACCTGGCCACAGCAGCAAGTGGCAGGCACGGGGCTCAGCCTCCACCTCCCTCACCAACCGCGCTCCCCCCTTGCACACACGCAGCGGCCTCCCCCTTGCACACACGCAGCGGCCTCCCCCCTTGCACACACGCAGTGGCCTCCCCCCTTGCACACACGCAGTGGCCTCCCCCTTGCACACACGCAGCGGCCTCCCCCTTGCACACACACAGTGGCCTCCCCCCTTGCACACCCCCTTGCACACACGCAGTGGCCTCCCCCTTGCACACACGCAGTGGCCTTCCCCCCTTGCACACACGCAGTGGCCTCCCCCTTGCACACACGCAGTGGCCTTCCTATGCACATGCCCCATGTCCACAGAATTCCGCTACAAAGCCACCCAAGCACACACCAGCCTAACTCATGGCTGTCTCGCCGGATGCAGGCTGTCCTTGGTAAACCTACAGCATAAGAAATCAGAGTCCCAGATCCTAGCCGACCCCAGAGTGCTGCAACTAGCTAGAGAGGCGAAGTCACATACACAGAGCTCATTTCCACTAGAAGGTGGCTCCCGGGTATCTTGGGATGATACCTCTGGACATGGGAAGCTACTGTTTCGACAAGGAGGCCTGGCTGCCCTGTGATACATGGGTGCCAGGGCAGCGTGCCTCCCTTGGCTTGGTACAAAGGCTCTGATCACAGCACGGTGAGTGGTTCCACCAGCAGAAGTGAGACTGGCGGCTGGGTGCAGAAGAAACAGACCTGACTGCTTTTCTGCACAAGCTGGACCTCAGCCCTTCTCTCCACCCGGACGCAGCCCTGTGCTAAAACCACATTACACCGACCACAGCAACTGCCTCCTACCCAATTTCCCTGTCAGCTTCCGAGCCACCCTCCAGTGATGGCCAGGGAAGGCTCCAATCACTTCTGTTTAAAATATACTCACAGTTCTCACTGACTACATAACCAAATGAAGCCCAAATCCCATGGCCTGGCATTCAAAGCCCTTCTGAAATTGGCTGACATCAACCTTCTATTATTTCCCTTTGTGCTGCTTAGCTCTGGCCAAATGCTCTACTTGCTGCTCCCTAGACTCATCCTAGCTTCCTGCCTCTGAAGTTCGTTCATGCTGGGCACTCCATCTGGAAGGCTTCCTTCTCACCCAAATTCTACCCGTTCTTCAAGCCAACAGGAACATCTCCTCCTCCACGAAGCACCCAAGGCTATTCTAGCTCACCTTACTTCACCAACTATTATCATTAACTGCAAGGTTCCTGTAACATGCTGATGTCTAAACATCACCCTCATAGATTTTGATTTAGTCAGTTTGGCAAAAGACATGTTTTTAAAGTTCCCAAAGGATGTCTAAGGTGCACTGAGAGAGAAAATGTGGGCCCAGTTGGATGAGGTTTGTCCTCCTGCTCCTCTACTGAGCTCGCTCCTGTCACTCTTTCTCGAAATGTCTTTTACAGCACAGAACTCCTCGCATCTTATGTGGGCATGTTATTTTTACAATATTTCATGAAATGGCTGTTTGGTGTCAGGTACTATTCTAGGCGTTGAAAAACTAACAGTCATCAAAACAGAGCAGCTGCTCTTGTGAAGCTTGTATTTGTAGGGGAAACAGACACAAAAAAATAATCTAAGATCAGGTAATAAGTGCTGTTAAAAACCAAAAATGAAGAGCCTGGTGTGTGTGGTGGCACATCTTTTAACCCTAGCACTTGGGAGGCCACCCTGAGACTACATATTCCAGGTCAGCCTGGGCCAGAGTGACAGCTTACCTCAACACACACAAAAAGTAAGAAGGAGGTTAGAGGATGGCTCAGACAGGAAAGCGCTTGCCTTGCATAAGGAACTAAGTTTGATCCCCAGACCCCATGTTTAAAAAAAAAAGCTGGGCTGGGGAAATGGCTTAGCAGTTAAGAAGCCTAAGGACTCCAGTTCAATTCCCCAGGACCCATATAAGCCAGATGCACAAGGGGGTGCATGCGTCTGGAGTTCATTTGCAGTGGCTGGAGGCCCTCAAGTGCCCATTCTCTTTCTATCTGCCTCCTTTTTTTTTCCCCTCTCTCTGTTGAATAAATAAATAAGTGAAATATTTTTTTAAGACAGGCATCATGGTACACACTTGTAATTCCACTGCCAGGGAGGTGGAGACAGGTGGATCCCTGGAGCTCACTGGCCAGACAGTCCAGCCCACTTAGCAAGTTCCAGGCCAATGCAAGATCCTGTCTCAAACAAGGCAGAAGGCACCCGAGGAACAATATCTGAGGTTGTCCTCTGGCCTCCAGGCATACATGCATGCTTACCCACATGAACATTCAGCCACGCACACATGCACACACCAAAGGAAGAATACTGGGCAGAAGCAGCGTCTTCTTTCAGAGCAGACAGCTAGGGGACGTGCTCCTCATGATCTTTCTTCCCTTTGGAAGACAGCACATCACCTGACGACAAAACGGTCTGATTCATCTTGTGTCTCTCACAGCTTCTCACATGGTGCTAGGCAACAACTGGTGAGCAGACGAAAGAATGAGTGAACGGACTGATGAGCCACACTTACTTCTGTGACCCCCATCGTGCCCAGAGTAGAACCTGAAATATGCCAGATGCTCAACAGACGTCAGCTGAGTATGTGAATGGAACTGGATTTGGGACAAGTTGTTGTGGTGGCACATTTCCTCGGCTGGGACATTACAGAATCACAGGGCATGAAGCTGATCTTGAGATGACTGAGCCCAGGTGGAGCCCCACCGACGGGACCCATGACCTAAGTCCTGGCGGCTCTGACTCTGGGCTCAGGCTCATCTTATCAAATTAAAACACTTAATGCCAATTGCAACAGAAAACTTTTTGAGGGTTGCTAACTCAATGGGCCCATGAAATGTCTCAGATTAGTGCCAGCAGAGCTAAGGAAAATCCCAATCTTCTTCGGTTTCAGAACAATCTCCTCTGATGGCTTAAATATAGTAAATTTAATAGCCAACTTTGAAGCACTGTGGGAGACAGCTTTCTGGGTTAGGAAAGTCAGGAAAACAGCCCATGGTAATACAAGATAGTGCCTTCTCCTTCTTCTGGTCTGGATGAATTTTCCCCCTATGTTGCCAGGGTATGTTGACCTGATGAGCATCCCAAGACCTGCACAGTACCGGATGCACCATCAACCAATCAGAGCTTCTCATCTTCACTCAAGCTGACCAATCACACACTCAGGATGGGCAGGCTTTCTCCTTTCAATAAAGGTTCCATTCGGAATATTTTTAGCTCTCGAAATACTCTCCTCTCTGAGGAGTTTGCTTTCCTTTTTCTTTCCCTCTTACTCTAAAATAACCCTTAATCTTTTAAAATACTTTCCTAAAAAATAAAAAAGGGCCAGAGAAATGCATTAGTGGTTAAGGTGCTTACCTGCAAAGCCTAAGGACCCATGTTCAACTCTCCAGATCCCGTGTAAGCCAGACACACAAAGGTGAGGCAAGTGCACAAGGTAGCACATGCCCACTAGGGGGCACAAGCATCTGGAGTTCAATTTCAGTGGCTGAGGCCCTGGCACACCAATTCTCTCTCCCTCCCTCCCTCCCTCAAACAAAATAAAAATAAACAAACAAACAAAACTTTCCTGCCTCTTAATTCCTTAATTGGCAGAGTATACCAACCTACCTCTAGACAATGCCAACCACACCCTCACTGCACCCCACCCGCACTGCACCCCACCCTCACTGTACCTCATCCTCCTCACTTTACCCTCACTGCACCCCACTTTCACTGTACCTCTCCCTCCCCACACCCCACCCTCACTGCACCCCACCCTCACTGTACCCCACTCTCATTGCACCTCACCCTCACTGCACCCTACCCTCACTGTACCCACTCTCATTGCACCTGACCCCACTGCACCCCACCCTCACTGCACCCAACCCCACTGCACCCCAACCCCACTGCACCCAACCCCACTGCACCCCAACCCCACTGCACCCCACCCTCACTGCAACCCACCCTCACTGTACCCCATGCTCACTGAACCTCACCCTCACTGTACCTGACCCTCACTGCACCCAACCCCACTGCACCCCACCCTCACTGCAACCCACTCTCACTGCACCACACCCTCACTGTACCCCTCTCACTGCACCCCACCCTCATTGCACCCCACCCTCACTGTACCCCGCTCTCACTGCACCCACCCCCACTGCACCCCACCCTCACTGTACCCTGCTCTCACTGCACCCACCCTCACCGCATATCACCCTCACCGCACCCCGCTCTCACTGCACCCACTCTCACTGCACCCACCCTCACTGTACCCTGCTCTCACTGCACCCACCATCACTGCACCCACCCTCACTGTACCCCACTCATTGCACCCCTCTCTCATTGCACCTCTCCCGCACTGCATATCAACCTCACTGCACCCCGCTCTCACTGTACCCACCCTCACTGTACCCCACCCTCACTGTACCCCGCTCTCACTGTACCCCACTCTCATTGCACCCCACCCTCACTGCATCTCACCCTCACTGCACCCCGCCCTCACTGCACCTCACCACCCCATTCTCAGTATACCTCACCACCCAGCAGAGAAGGCAGGGATTGGTGAGTCTTCAACTGTAAACTCAACTGCAAACCCTTTTTCCACACTTAGCCACAGTTCCACTGAAACAGGCAACAAATACTTTGGGCTAAATGGGAAAGGCTATGCAGAGAAGCTGGTGACTGGAGACCAGGGAGTAGCTGAAGGGTCTGGCCACGAGGAGACTGCAGGCCCTGGAAAGACAGTGACGACCTGGGCTCCAGGCCAGTGTTTGGCCAGACTGGCCTTGGGATGAGCAAGAAAACTGTGTCCTGAAGAGGAAAGTAAAACAACTTTTCATTTCTCTTAAAATCCTGTGGAATCACAATCCATTTGGATGTAGTGAAGACTGAGACCCCAGAACAGCCTTTCTGACAAAATGCTATGGAGAATTCAATAGAAGTTACAGTCAGTCTGGGCTCCCCTGGCCTTTAGTAAGCCAGCTGCTCTGTCACCTGGCCTTTCTGCACCTATACAAGCAGAACAGGAGGAAACAAGGACCCTAAGACATCTGGAGACCCAGACGCACATTCTGAGTCATCAAAGAAGAATTTGGCTGACTGCAACTTTTACTATAAAATGTATTATGTTACATTGATATGTTACTTCTTCCAAATTGGCACTTTGTGCTGGGCATAAATGAAAGAGAAACAGAACACCTTATTAGCTGTAAAGTCCCAACACTCCCTGATTATCCAAATCACGTGCAGTGCCAGCCCCACTAAATCCACTAAATCAGGATCAAGGTAGAGACCCAGAAATCTGTAATTTTAGCAATAATGTACTGGTTAGTGTGGTATATCAGTCACTTTCTCATTCCTGGGACAAAATCCAACCATAAGCAGCTTAAGGAAAGGGTTTATTTTGGCTTAAAGTTTCAAGGTGAAGGCACGGCAAGCCTGAAGAGGAAACCTGTGTGGCATCTTCATGTCCACAGGGAGGAAGTAGAGAGAAAACGCCAAGTAGGGTTGAGCTGTAACACCTCGAGGCCGGCCCCAACTGACACACTTAGTGCCTCCGGAAAGGCTCTACGTACTAAAGGTTCCACAACCTTCCCCAAAAGAGACACTAACAGAAGAGACTAGTAGCAGAAGCCCTGTTACTAGTACTGCGGTTCAACTGTTAAGTGCTTACCAGGCACTATCTTTCCCATGGGTTATCCTGTTCAGCCTCATTCAGCCTAGTGGCTAAGGTCTCCCAGCTGTGATGTACATCACTGAGAGCCTCAAACTCTGTGTTCCTTTTGTCCCCCAGTTGCCAGTGGACTAAGCAGATGCCACTGCCTGAGGGTACAAGTAGAATACTTCAGAAAAGAGGCAGTCCCCAGCTGGATGTGATGGCATGTGCAATTCTCAGGAGTTTGAGCCAGGTGGAACAGGAGTTCAAGACTAGCCTAGGCTACACAGAGTCTGCCTCAAAATCTAAAGTTATCTCCAACTTATGAATGACCAAGTATCCAAAAGTATGTTTCTAAGTTCTTGTTTGTTTGTTTGTTTGTTTGGTTTTTTGAGGGAGGGTCTCACTCCAGCTCAGGCTGACCTGGAATTCACTGTGTAGTCACAGGGTGGCCTTGACTTATGGCAATCCTCCTACCTCTGCCTCCCAAGTGCTGGGATTAAAGGCGTGTGCCAGGACGCCTGGCTTGTTTCTAAGTTTTTAGTGATGGTTTGTTACTTCTTGTAGAAAATCACGGCCTTTGGGAAATACACTCAGAGTCTGTTTCAGAACCAGAAAGTGTTGGCTCCCAGCGGGGGCATTGTGCCTCCATTCTAGGAACCCAGCCCCTCATTCCTATCTGGACAAGAGAAAGCACACCACATCAGTCCCTCCCTGATGCTGAGGCATGGGAAACACCTATCATTCCCCCATTGTTGTATCTCCTCTGGAAAAGGTGCTGTTCCACGGAAAATAAAGATAATCTGCCTCCAGGAACTTGTGATTTAGTAAGGGAAGCAAGCAAGAACGTTTGCGTGCACATGCGCACACACACATCGGAAGCAGTGACAGACGAAAGAGAAATGTTAGAGACTTAGAGCTCTCCACCACGCCCCTCTGTTCCCCCTACGTGTGACCACGCTGGGACTGCCTCCTGGCATGGTAACTGAAAACTCCTGTGGGCTAAAAGGAGCAAAGGCCACCTGACACCTGCCCCAGCTCTTACTTCTGCACACTACCCCCAGCCCCTCCCTCAGAGCAGCTTCTCTCCATCAAACCCTCTCCCTTGCCCCTACTCTCCCTCTCTTTAGGATCCCCTGTTCTAGGTTCATACAATTCCTCCTTTTCTCTCCATACTCTGTCTCTCAATCTTTCTAGCTCCCTTCTCACGCATGATCAAATCTTCGATCCAAGAAACCGTCTTAGTCCTCCACTGGGAACGCCACAACTAACAGTACTGAAGTCAGAGAAGGGCAAGACCACTTAGAGCCTGGTGCTCAGGGAAGGCTGCGCACAGAGGTGTCCTGTAAAGCTGGACCCTGGAGGCAGAACGGAGGCCCTGCCAGCAAGGGACAAGTGAAAGCAGAGACATGGAGCTGAAAGCGAAGGCCGAGGTACAAACCCGCAGGCGTCTCCTTGCTTAAAGCAAAAGGTTCACTTCACTTGGATGCCAATGAGGTTAGAAAGGTAGGTCTGTCTCTGAGCAGAGACGATGCTTAATGCTGCAGTGAGAAAGCGGAACTTGACTTTGACCCATATAGAGAGATCGCTTTCATATTACTCATCATATTACATAATAAATCATTGAACCCCGAATCCTTTTTGAAACAAGATAGGGTGAAAACAAACATTTCTGATTTGGTACTATAATTAGTTCCAAGTCTGTTTCCTCCATTAGAATGATTCCTGTAACTCTGAGCATTAGTGAATGCTCAGAACATGCTGAGTGTGTGAACAAATGAATGAATAAATGAGCAGCTGAGGGTTAGGAGCGGCAGAGACAGCTTAAATTACATCATGGCCGGAAAGGAACTGGGTGAGAAGGGGCACGGTGATGGAGAAGCAGATCTACTGGCTAAGAGGCTTGTGCAACTGAACAAGTGACAGGCCACCAAGTAGGTTAAGGACAATAGGAATGTGAGAAGGAAAGGATGCAGGAAGGAGGGAGGGAGGAAGATTGGCTTCAAATTCATGATGTAGCTAAGGATGACCTTGAACCTCTGATCCTCCTACCTCCACTTCCTAGCATTCCAGAAGTATATTACCAAGCCCAGTTTTACTCAGTTTGGGGATCAAATTCAAGGCTTTGTGCATACTAGGCAAGCAGTCTACCAACTGAGGCATATCCTCAACTGATCTCCAGTTTTACAGGACTTGCTATTTCCCAACATAAATATAATATAATCTTGTCATATCCAGGTTCAAGGAGTGTACTCTTTCATTAACGTGCAAACCCCTCAAAGATAAAGATTCTGTCTAGTTCCCAAATGCCTCTAACAGTGTCTGGAATCTCATGGATGCTGTGTCCATTTTATAGATATGGAAACTGATACACAGAAAAAGCATGAGGGTCCTGATTCCAATCTGAAAAGCAAACGCTCAAACCAGAGGTCAAGAGAACCAATGGCTCCACTTTCCAAGTGCACGTCTGAGGAGCCAGGCAGCTTCTGCAGTGGACAGCTCCTAATTTCTCCAGCTGCCTGGATTGCCAAATTTACAAACTCATCTTCAGGGGAATGCAGCATGCAGGTAACAAAGGACACGCTCTTCTTGCCACCCAGCCAGTGGCTCTGACTTGGTCTAACTGCCACTCCAACCACCCTCACCAGAATCCATGCGGCCCATGGCTCACACTTACTGTACACTGTATTCATGTGCTGGGGCTGCTCAAAATAAAGGGGTTTGACAAAATGCAATTATTTCCAGAAAAAGAGTTGGTTCTGCATTTGGACAGGGCACCTGATAAATACATTATTAGGGTCAATGCTAAACTGTGAGACTGCAAAATTAAAACAGAGCATTTCTTTAAAGTTTCAAACGTACCCATTATTAAATCATAAGGCCTGCACTTGTGATGAGCTATAACAGAAGGGTAATATGAACAGGAAGGTCAACTTCGTCATATAACCTCCAATATTGACAATCCATGGCTACTGGGAAGATTAAATGAGATAGCATACATAGGACAGCATGATTAATGTCTATTTTCTCCCTTAATTACTACTGTGCTTTCCCTGGCAACAGAGTCTCCAGGCACATCAGAATCATGTTGTTCGTGATTCCCTCATGCCCCAAAAGGGGACCCCTCCGTTCAGAGGGGAAAGGTAAGCATAGAGGGAATGTCTGTATAGGGAATGTGTGCTGAGAGGCAGGGACTGAGCCCTGAACTAGTCAGGACAAAGTGTGGGGAGAGATGAGAGAGAGAGACAGGCAGAGACAAGCGTGTGCAAAGGCAGGGAAGTGAGAAAGGAACCAGCCTAGGGTGACAGACACATGGGAAAGAGATGGCAGCACCGAGACCAGCCATGGGCTTGCCTGTGAGTTATGGAGCTCCTCAGCATTTCAGGTCACCCAGTGTGTCTGTCCCTATGGCCCACGCTCCCTAGTCCAAGCGCCCAGCTAGGTGAGCTCCAGCCACAGCCATCAGGCCTCAAGCATTTGGTCCCAAAGATGACATTGGGAGAAGCAGCTTTAACAGAGGATGAAATCCAAGCTGCCGGACCATGCTCAATCAGCTGTTCCTCAGCCAAGACAGTGTCCTTGGGAGGCAGGGAGGACTGCTGACACCCAGAGTCGTTTCTATCCACGAAGGACAAACTGTGAAACATTTAATGCTGGCCTTCAATTATTCAAGAAGCCCAAATGAGTTATGACAGTAAGATGGATCGCACGCTCACAGAGGGCAGCTTACATGGTTTTGCTTATTAATCCCATCACCAATGGCCAGGGGAAACAGAGGGGTCTCCTAGGGATTTGGGGGTCATATAGCAAATATTTTGGACACCCCCAGGAAAAGAGAGCCATGCTAGGCAGAGATGAGTCAGTGAAAAGGGCCTGCCTCTTTGCAAAAAGCATCAGTTTTTCTTTTATGGGGGGGGGCACTCCATGCTGCAAAATTCACACTCATAACTTTCTGCTCCTTGGGTGGCATTTTCACCCTGGTCAGCTTTTGACTTCCTGAGGGGTACTTGGCAGTTTGCTCAGTTCTCTCCCCTAGAGGTCCCAGGTACCTGGTGTCAAGCAGAATGCTGCCAACAAGCTCTGGAGTCAAACCCAGCTTCCAATTCTGCTCTCCCGTTTGCCAGGAGCATGGCTGGCTGGCTGGCTGTCACCCCATCAAAAACTGTGGGTCCATAAGGTTGTGTAAACTGAGTAATAAGCCATCACTCGCTGTGCAGGAGGGAAGTTCATTCTCTTCACTCCCTACTCCCTGGACTTCTTTTTGTGACCTGGAAACTGGTATGGTTTCCTGAGAACTGGGTTTACCTCTTTTGACTTCAGACCAAAACCACTGTCCCAGGCTGTCTCTGCCTGGCTTGGCACCTTCACTGGGCATTTCTTCAATGGGAAGAAAGAGGTCACGACCCCAGAGGCAGCCCTTTACCCCCTCAGCATTCTGACCTCTGACAGCCCACCCTCACACGGGACCCGTTTGCACTCCGCTCTGGCACTTTCTTCATGCTGACAACGGGTCTGCAGACTGGGGCGGGGGGGGGGGGCAGCTCCGCGTCTCGGCTCCTGGGAAGCAGGTGCTGCTGGGACCCTTGTGCTGAGAGAACGAGGGAGGCGAAGGAGGTCTCCCCACGTCCCTGCACCCCTCCCCCCAGATCAGCAGACCCCGCCCACTGCTGCAGCCCTGCCACGGGCCCAGGGTCACGTCCACACCAAGACAGGCTTTTGACCCTGGCTTGTGTGGGGCCGCCCCATAGCCGAGTGCCTGGCGAGCAGGGCCGTGCCTGTGCCTCAGTCCACAAGCGGCGCGGCAGAGGCTGGCCAGCCCTGGTGGGGTGAGAGGGACACGGCGCCAGAGGGCCCGATCCTAGGACATGTTCTTAGAAGTTCTGTCTTGAGGCCAAGAAAAATTTTCCTAGGATGGACACACTCCAGGAAGCCTGGGCAATGACAAATGAACTCAGCGCAGCCACCTCCAGAGACTCCGGCGCTCTAGAAGCCACGCGCCCTCGCGCACACTCTCGCGCTCGGGGCGGGTCTGGGGACCAGGGTGGAGGCAGCTCAGATTCCAGGCTTCTGGGAGGGAGGTACTACGGGTGGACCTACGGGTCCTTAAGAGTGAGGCAAACGATGGCTCACAGCTTTCGGTCCTGCTCACGGAGAAACCAGTTGGATACAGGGCTGGGTGCTGGGACGCACACACCACCCAGCCTCCCTAGGCTGGGCTGGCAGCACCCTTGTGCTCCCCTTGCACCTGTGACCTCTCATCACTGAACAGCATCCCTGCTAGATAACAGGCCTCCTGAGGAAAGACTAAGACACACCGGACTGGACAGTGTCGAGCAGTGCTTGGCTCAGATCCCGTCTCTAGCCCTGCCGAGTCGCTCCAACTCTAAGCCTCACTTTCCTAGTGTGTAAAGTGGAGACAATAATAACCCCTACACCCGAGGAGGAGGAGACGAGCGAACATATGGGAAGCCTTACTTAGCCCAGTGCCTACTGGAGTCAGTGCTCAACAACGGGTAGCTACTGAATGAAGCTGGCTTAGTGAATCTAGGGTAAGAAAGGGCTGAGCGTTCAAAGAAATGACTGTGGAATTATGTGATAAATAATTTCATAGTGGCTGAGGAAGTGGCTCAGTGAGTAAAAGCCTTTTCTATACAAGCCCGGCAACCTGAGTTTGGATCACTGGAACCCAGGTAAAGCTCAATGCACAGCAAGCATCTAGCCCTGGCCCTGGAGGACTGAAGAGAAATGTGTGAGTCCACAGACCAGCCAGCCTGGCGTATGCAGTGATGAACAACAGGAGACCCTGCCTCAGACAAGAGGGGAGGAGAGGACCAACAGTCAAAGTGACCCCGACTTCAGCCACGAAACGCACCCATTCACACATCATACATACATACGTACAAAGATTGAAAAATAATATTTTAACTGGAATACATCTGGATGAGGGAACAGCAAGAAGTGGTAGCACCAAATCTCCCTGTGGCGTACACAGAAACCATCCTGAAGGAGTCACAGGTCTGAGAAAGTAAAGCCAGGCCTAAGGGTGGGCACGTGGGCAGAACAGAGGCTGAGCTGGAACCTGGTGCATCGCCAGGTACAAGAGGATCTGTGCAAAGATGGGGTGACGCTGGGGTGGGGGAAGATCTGAAAGAGCCAGGCATGCTGGCCTTCTGTTTGGGACAGAGCCCTGCGGGGTTCAGACACGAAACAAGCAGCACAGGCTGCTGGGGAGCTCTGGCGAAGGTGAGCAGATGGTCAGAACTGTGGTGAGGGAGGTTGATGCTGGCTGGAGAGAAAGCAATCGAGAGTGGAGGGGGTGGAGCAAGAACTCAAGGCGCTAGGCAGAAAATGTCTCCGAGTAAGTTGCGGCTGGCCCTCGGCGCTGCGCAGTGGCTGTCTGGAGTGCAGCATATCACCGCTCTCTGCATCGGCTCCCTCACCACTGCGCAAGCCCAGCCGCCTGACTATGGGAAATTCCAACCGAGCGCTTTGACCAAAGTGAACAGGCCCAGAGGTCACGGTCACCGCTGATGACTGGACAAAACCACCTCCCTCCAGCAGGCCTGGGCTCGGGGCCAGCACTTTTCCACTTGCATGCAAACCCAGACCCAAGTCCCAGTGACAGAACCTTTCAGGTGTACTTTTTCTTCCAAGTCATTTACAGGAACCCAAGGTCCTCCAAGTACTTCAGAGAAATGCCTCGGATTTAACTTGTTGTTAAATAACAATGGCTGCTTTTGTCCTACAAGACTGAGCACCAAGGAAAAGGATACAGTAATTCACCAAGTCTCTAAGGTCTCAAAATCTGTCTGCCATCTGTCCATCACACACACACTCGTGGCAAGAGAAATACACTACTGCCAGTGAAAGGGGCTTCACTTGAGGGCTTTGTGCAGGGCAAAAGGGAGGAAGAGAGGAGGGAGATGCACACTCAAGGCCACACATGCCCACACAAGAGGGCCACACTGCTGCTTTCTTCCTGGGGTTCAATCTAATTAGACAGAACACGCTAATGACTCGGTAGCAGTGGTGTTGGTTCAGCTGTTCCAGACCCCAGTGTTTCTTCCTTATTGAAAATAAAGAGACCCAAGGGCTCAATTTGGTGAAAATACACACAGAGAGGCACATTTTCCTTTAAAAAAAAGTTTTGCATTAAAAAACGGTATCTGTTTAATAATTACCCAAACTCCATTGTACACCCACAAGAACTCTGCAGTGCCTGTATACAACTTCAGGCTTCGGAGACAGCACTTGAAGGAGACGCAGGAGACCCGGGCTCTGGGTCAGCTGTGTGCTCCTCAGCCACAACTCCCTGGGCGGAGGGGGGGGGGGGTCCATCTCGAGCCTCAGCTGCCACACTAGAACCGAATGGGCAGGATGCCCTTCCTGGCTCCCAAAAGCTGGGGGAAGGGTGCATTTGGAGTTTTCAGTGAGCTCTAAACACTTTGCTAGCACCTACTCAGTCAACAAATATTTACTGCAGACCTACTAGGTGCAGGCACTGTTCCCTTCAATTGCTAATGTCATTGTCAACACTGCATCTTCTCCAGGTAAGGTGTCCCTTCCAAACCGGGCTAGTCTCAAGCCAAGATCTCACCCGGTATTTTTCCCAGGTGAGGTATTAGTCACTGGTCTCTACCAACCTAGGAGGTCCTGGAACATTTTGGTACAGGTGATAAAAGGGATGGATGCCTCTGCTGACCTGGAGGGTTTGCTTCTAAGAAGCTTCCAGAACCTCATCCTCTGTACATAAGCAGGGCCAAAGATGAGGAGGGGAAGCAGGGCCAGCCTCCATGACTGTGCTTGGAAGCCTCCGGGTGCCCGCCTGTGTGGGCACAGCAGTGGCCACCTGCAGCCCTCACCCACTCTGCCCCAGCTTGGTCAGGTGATGCAGGAATCTCTGAAGTGAGCAGCTCAGAAGCTCAGCTTCCGGCCATCCCAGCCCGCACCTCCATCCTTGGCTTTCATCAAGGGATTCTGCCTCATTTTAGAAACCATTTCTCTACTATGCGCCAGAGGGCTAGCAAATATGGCCTCCAGCTGTCTCCTCTCCCTGAACTCCACCAGTAAATCACTCCTCTAAAACCAGAGTTCAGCAGCAGTTTGGCAAGCATGACCTTGAACTGTGCCCTCTCTGTGAACCCCACCCAGTGAAGAATCTCTCCCCCAAGACCAGAGCTCTGCTTTGCTACTACACCAAAGAAAGTCTTTGTGTAGAATCCCAGGGGCCTCTTGAGACCGGAGCTCACTGTAGGAATTCATGTCCACGCACCCCAGCTCACAGCTAAGTGCCTGGCCAGCAGAAAGCCCACGGAACATGGACAGGATGGAAAGTCTCTCACGTGTCTGCGGCGCTGCAACTTGTCCATACCTGTGTCCCGCTGCCGCTCCCGGGACCCCCTGAGAGGTGACCAGCTGCCTGGTGCTAGTTCACTAGCAGGCCCTGACCTGGTCTCTGGGTCAAATCCACCTGCCCCATTCCCAGGATTCTAACAACCAAAATGCTAACTGCCCTCTGAAGTCTGCCTCAGGGGCCCAGACCCCTTCAGATCGTGACAATCTGAATATTTAGCCATAGGACACCTTTTGCCTTCACTCACTTCCTGTTGTCCAGTGAAGAGGAATCTCAATTCCAATCAACACATAGCACTGTGTGCTGCTGGGGCCTCTGTGAGGATTAAAGGTAAACACAGAGCAAGAATGGCCCCATACCGTCCAGTCTGCAGCATAACTGACCTTGGTTCTGGCTAGATCTGGACATCCAAACCTGATAATGGACCATTTTTCTACTCCCCCATCAGCAGAGCTGGGCGTGGTAGGGAACAACAGCAATCCCCGCATTTCAGCGCTGAAGCGGAATTGAGATTAAAGACCAACCTAGGCTACATATAATACCAGGCATTGCCTGAAATATGAATTACAATTGTCAAGGTCTAAGGTCAGGAGAGAAGCGTACACATGGCACCAAAGGAAATGACAATTGCAGCTTTACTCCCGGTCTCTTCCACTGACTAACTCCGTGAGTTCACATAAGCCCTGCCCCCTAGCTCCTTCTCAGACAAGTCGCAGACGCAGTAGTGACCACCACTCTGCCACTCTGCTCAGAGGGTGATCTCCAGCCACAACGTCCCTCGAGCATAGACTGACGCTGACCTTCAGAGCCAGCAGCTACCTTTTGACACCCCAGGGTGATTCTGTACCTTGATGTCTAAGTGACAGGACTCTAGGCTTCCGAGGAAGGCCTGAGGAGCACCAACCTGGCACCACCCGCGCCCGCAGCCTGAGGCACACAGAAACGCTGCGGGTCCCCTGACACAGCTGTGCCCAGAAGCATCTCGCAAGGACTCACTATCTAAATCCGAAATCTTTAGCTAAAATGTCTTAAAAATACTAATTACGTATAGAAGCCCAACCGTGAAGTGAGCATTAGTGGATCTAGAGCTTCTTCTGTCCTGGCACACGGCCAGCTGGCACCGAAGCGAGCTCTAAAATCAACAGAGGTCACCTCAGCAACCATGGCATCTCTACTTTCTTCCACCCCAGAGACCAGCCCTTGCCCACAAAAACTTCAGTCTCGGCCGGGTTCCTACACAGCAGGCTGCTCTCCAAGGGGCTCTCGGTGCAGGGTCTGTGTGCCGACAGGACGGCTGGCAGAGGTGGGAGAGGCCACAGCCCTCCGCGGCGCCGCTCCCACAGCACAGACACAGAGGAGCTGTGCCAGCCGAAGCTCGTGAAGCAGCTCCTGCTGCCATCGGGGAGGAAGACAAGCCTCCGGCCCAGTGTCCCTTCAGCTGACAGCCGGCATTGCTTCAGCCGGGAGGTGCTGAGACCAGCCGGGGTTCGAGCCCTGGCTCAACACTAAGGGGCTGTGCAGCCTTCCCTGTCCCTGCAGAGAAGACCTAGTCCTCGCTCCTCTGTGTTCATGAGCTTTACATGGAATCCAGTCCTCGCTCCTCTGTGTTCATGAGCTTTACATGGAATCCAGGCTGGGTAGCGTGGTCAGCTCACGAGGCCAAGGCATGCTGTGTACCAGCTATGGTTCAATTGCCTCTTTCCCAGCTGTAGGGTATAGGAAGGGAAGCTGAGCCGGGGCGTGGGGGACTGCAGTTCTTTTACAAGTGAGCACGGGTCTCCTACCTGAGCAGCTGTCAGTGTCGCAGAGCCCATATTTAATCAGCAGCACACCAAGAAAAACACATGGCACAAGCCCAAAAGCCCAGCTCCGGAAACTCCTGCTGCACCGGCCAAAGCTGCCTCCTGCACTATACAGCACCAGGACCTCTGAACTAAGTACTACCTCATTTCCCTACTAACTCCAACAAAGTCTCAGAGGCAGAGCTGGAGAGATGGCTTAGTGGTTAAGGCACTTGCTGGCAAAGTCAAAGGACCCTGGTTCAATTCCCAGGACCCACATACAGCCAGATGCACAAGGTGTCACAAGTGTCTGGAGTTTGTTTGCAGTGGCTGGAGGCCCTGGCATGCCCCTTCTCTCTCTTTCTATCTGCTCTCCCACCTCTCGCAAATAAATAAAATATAAAAATAAAACAAAAAAAAATGCAGGGGATTGTGAGATGGTTTCGTGACAAAATGCATTTGCTTCCAAAGCCTGATGGCCTGGCTTCAACTCCCCAGCCACTCAAGTAAAGCCAGATGCAAAAAGTGGCACAAGTATCTGGTGTTTGTTTACAAGCACAAATAAGAGACCCTGATGTATCCATGCTTGTGCACACCACACACACACACACACACACACACACACACACAAATTATAAATAGAAATTTCAAATGTAGATCTGATTGTAACATTTGCTATAAGATATTAGCTCTGCCTATAGTCAAGCTCTCCAAATCTGTCTTCAATATCTAAAAACACTACAGAGGACCAAAGGAGCCACGGTACAAGACTCTGGGTCACCTTCACTCTCTGTGAATAAGCTGTCAGTAAGCATGCCCCAGACACCTTCTGCCTGGGTCACGGCAAGCCCCCCCCCCCCCCACACCTTCAGTAAGAGCCACCACTGAGAGCCGCAGAGATGGCCCAGAGGACCGCTCGGCTTCACCATTTTTAGGATGCCCTCTGAGCTCCAGGCTTGCAGCAGATGCCCAAGCAACACACACACTCCATCTTTTATCAGATACTCTTATCTGTTCCCCTCAGACTGAGAGTTTTGAGACCAAGCCTGTAAAACTTGTTTGCACCTATCATGGCCTGAACATAATAGTTCTTCAATGAATGTTTTATGAAACCATATAACCCATGAACAAAACACAACCAGCAAACACAAACCAAAGTTCATTCTCTTCATTTCATCATTATAGCTGTCAAGATAGCCCTTCAAACGCGCCATGAGCTGGCCACTCCTTAGTCCAGAAGCCAGAAGAGAAGGACACCCCTGGGATTTGCAAGATGTAAATCTGGGAGCCACATATACTCAAAGGAACTTGGGCTGTCTTCTAGGTCCAAGAATACTGACGGTATCCCTGTCACCTCTCAGGTTCTATGATGTTGTGTACTATTACCAGGTCTTTCTTTTCAGGTCAGAAGGTTCTTTTTTTCCTGTGGAACAGGGCAGGATTTACATTTACATTTTCTGTTATTAAATTCCCTGTTAAAAGACCCAATACACAATCTGTTTGGACTAACATTTGTTGAACCCTGGTCTATAGAATTCTCCTTCTCTATGTCACGAACAAGGAATTTTGCAAGTAGTAATCATGGAATCACTCTGGACACCTGCTCTTGGGAACGTAAAATGACTTAGTAAGGCAAGCGGACTCCTGAGGAGCAGCCTGCATTTCCATCCACTTACATAACACGCATTGTCAAGGTGCAGCACAACCCGTGCTCTCATCTCATGCCCCCAAGAAAACCCTCCCTCGGGACTCTTTCTACATTTGTTTTCAATTGTCAGATCCCCGGAGAAAATAATCAAATCACTGACGCTATTTCAAACTCGGTGCTCAAGGCAGCCGCAGAGAGGATAATGGGGCAGCGCCGCTTCTGCTCTCTGAGGCAGGAAGGCGCCCAGGGGCTGCGCGGGGAAGACGAGAAGCATGTGTGGACGTGCAAAATATAGCAAGGAGACCCAAAACAGCAGAAAGATAAGAAGGGGTGGAGGAAAACGCTGCTTGGAACTATGAGTCATTCCCAGGAACCTTGGATTATTATGTAAGAAGCCGAACGTGCTTGGGGCACTGCCACTGATTCACTGCTGCGGCCATTCATGCATTCACTCTGCGCTGCTCGTGGGGAGCCCACGAAAGGCCAGGCGCTGCGGCAGGCCAGGCAGGCAGCACCGGGAGCAGGCCGGCCGCAGCCACGCTGACTCCCGCCACACTAGCCTGCGGCTCTGTGTGATGCGCAGCTCATGCTCGGGCACAGGTCCCTGCTTAACGGTTTCTTCTAGGTCTAGCCTGACTGGTACCCCACCCACCCTGGACAGTCAGACTTGCCTGCTGCACGTCCCCGTCACTTCTCTTCTAGCACTGTACACACGCGTCACGATGGCCCTGCCTCTCCTGGGACGAGCACAGGGGCTATCTGCATGCCCGCAGAAGTGCAGTGAAGTCAGCGTGGGATTCAGAATTGAAGAGACTCCAGTTGGAATACCAGCTCCACCATGCATTAGCTCTGCCACTTTTATGCAGGCCCACGAGTTCCAAGAGCCTGCTTCATAGTGGGAACAACGATTATGCTCGTAGAGACGTGATGAAGATTAAATGATATGACGTGGGTAAGGTGCTGGCACGAAGTAGATCCTCAACAGATGTTATCCTCCTATGCCATCCACCCTCGACTCTCCAATGGTCAAAAGGATTTGATAACACTAAGGTAGGGCCCCAACCCTAAAGGAGCTTATCAAGACACGATTCAGGCATGAGTTACACATGGGAACTGGAGTAGCATGAGGCTCTCAACTTAAGTTCCTGTAATCTGTTTGACATGGTACACTGGCCTGGGGGGGGACAAACAGCTGGAGACATGGGAAGCCACAGAGAGACAGCCCACTGCTCATACCTGAAATTAGCCTTTGGGGCCAGAGACAAAGCATAAATAAGTTTCTTCACCACTAGCCTGTCTCTGTGTAACTTAGAGGACTTAAATGTGTGAAAGCGGACTGAGTAAGGCCATGGAAACTAAGTTCCCACAATGCAATAGGGCCTCATCAGGCTAAGACCCAGAGGGGAGGGCTCAATCCGAACCCACCACCAGGTAAATGTGCAATTTCAGATGTCTTCATGGAAAGGATCACACTAGGATGGTGGCTGAAGCGCTGGAATTCGAACTCCTTCTGAAGCTGTAAGGACGGTGAGGGAGAACTGACCTTCCGTGAGCTGTAATGATGGTGAAGGAGAACTGACCTTCCGTGAGCTGTAACGATGGTGAGGGAGAACTGACCTTTCGTGAGCTGTAATGATGGTGAAGGAGAACTGACCTTCTGTGAGCTGTAACGATGGTGAAGGAGAACTGACCTTCTGTGAGCTGTAACGATGGTGAGGGAGAACTGACCTTCTGTGTGCTGTAACGATGGTGAAGGAGAACTGACCTTCTGTGAGCTGTAACGATGGTGAAGGAGAACTGACCTTCCGTGAGCTGTAACGATGGTGAGGGAGAACTGACCTTCCGTGAGCTGTAATGATGGTGAGGGAGAACTGACCTTCCATGAGGTGTAATGATGGTGAGGGAGAACTGACCTTCCGTGAGCTGTAACGATGGTGAAGGAGAACTGACCTTCCGTGAGCTGTAACGATGGTGAAGGAGAACTGACCTTCTGTGAGCTGTAACGATGGTGAGGGAGAAGTGACCTTCCATGAGCTGTAACGACGGTGAAGGAGAACTGACCTTCCGTGAGCTGTAACGACGGTGAAGGAGAACTGACCTTCCGTGAGCTGTAACGATGGTGAGGGAGAACTGACCTTCCGTGAGCTGTAACGATGGTGAGGGAGAACTGACCTTCCGTGAGCTGTAACGATGGTGAGGGAGAACTGACCTTCCGTGAGCTGTAACGATGGTGAAGGAGAACTGACCTTCGGTGAGCTGTAACGATGGTGAGGGAGAACTGACCTTCGGTGAGCTGTAACGATGGTGAGGGAGAACTGACCTTCCGTGAGCTGTAACGATGGTGAGGGAGAACTGACCTTCCGTGAGCTGTAACGATGGTGAGGGAGAACTGACCTTCCGTGAGCTGTAACGACGGTGAGGGAGAACTGACCTACTGTGAGCTGTAACGACGGTGAAGGAGAACTGACCTTCCGTGAGCTGTAACGATGGTGAAGGAGAACTGACCTTCCGTGAGCTGTAATGATGGTGAGGGAGAACTGACCTTCCGTGAGCTGTAACGATGGTGAGGGAGAACTGACCTTCCGTGAGCTGTAACGATGGTGAAGGAGAACTGACCTTCCGTGAGCTGTAACGATGGTGAAGGAGAACTGACCTTCCGTGAGCTGTAATGATGGTGAAGGAGAACTGACCTTCCGTGAGCTATAACGATGGTGAAGGAGAACTGACCTTCGGTGAGCTGTAACGATGGTGAAGGAGAACTGACCTTCCGTGAGCTGTAATGATGGTGAAGGAGAACTGACCTTCCGTGAGCTGTAACGATGGTGAGGGAGAACTGACCTTCCGTGAGCTGTAACGATGGTGAGGGAGAACTGACCTTCCGTGAGCTGTAACGACGGTGAGGGAGAACTGACCTACTGTGAGCTGTAACGACGGTGAAGGAGAACTGACCTCCCGTGAGCTGTAATGATGGTGAAGGAGAACTGACCTCCCGTGAGCTGTAAGGATGGTGAAGGAGAACTGACCTTCTGTGTGCTGTAACGATGGTGAGGGAGAACTGACCTTCTGTGTGCTGTAACGGTGGTGAAGGAGAACTGACCTTCCGTGAGCTGTAATGATGGTGAGGGAGAACTGACCTTCCGTGAGCTGTAACGATGGTGAGGGAGAACTGACCTTCCGTGAGCTGTAACGATGGTGAGGGAGAACTGACCTTCAGGAGAACTGACCTTCCGTGAGCTGTAATGACGGTGAAGGAGAACTGACCTTCCGTGAGCTGTAATGATGGTAAAGGAGAACTGACCTTCCGTGAGCTGTAATGATGGTGAGGGAGAACTGACCTTCCGTGAGCTGTAATGATGGTGAGGGAGAACTGACCTTCCGTGAGCTGTAATGATGGTGAAGGAGAACTGACCTTCCGTGAGCTGTAATGATGGTGAAGGAGAACTGACCTTCCGTGAGCTGTAAGGATGGTGAAGAAGAACTGACCTTCCATGAGCTGTAATGATGGTGAAGGAGAACTGACCTTCCGTGAGCTGTAACGATGGTGAAGGAGAACTGACCTTCTGTGAGCTGTAACGATGGTGAAGGAGAACTGACCTTCCGTGAGCTGTAAGGAAGGTGAAGGAGAACTGACCTTCCGTGAGCTGTAATGACGGTGAAGGAGAACTGACCTTCCTTGAGCTGTAATGACGGTGAAGGAGAACTGACCTTCCGTGAGCTGTAATGACGGTGAAGGAGAACTGACCTCCCGTGAGCTGTAACGATGGTGAAGGAGAACTGACCTTCCATGAGCTGTAACGATGGTGAGGGAGAACTGACCTTCCGTGAGCTGTAATGATGGTGAAGGAAAACTGACCTTCCGTGAGCTGTAATGATGGTGAGGGAGAACTGACCTACCGTGAGCTGTAACGATGGGGAAGGAGAACTGGCCTTCTGTGGCACTGCTTTCCTTTACATAGCAGATGACATGTCTTGAGGCAGAGCTAATACAGTGTTTCTGGTGACTGCTTCATTTCCTTACTCATCAGTGCACCTATTCCTTCTGTATTTGCAATTTTTTAGATAACACCATCACTCACACTTCTAGAAACAACCACCATTTTTTACAATTGTTGTCCCAGCTTTTTTTTTCTTTTTCTTTAAAACATTAGGGTATTACAAGGATTAATCAGTATCTTTTGCTGAGAAAAATTTACTGAGCAAGCAATTTTCTTTCTTTGTTTCTATTGTAATAACAATTATACCCTTAATGAATTGCTAACTCTTCCCTGAAAAATGAAGTCACTACTCTAGAATGGACATGGGATAAAAATATACTTAATCACATACAATGGCACAAATAGTAATGTAACTCATTCATAACCCTCAGACTTTTGGCGGGGAAGCTCTATCAATGATGCTCAATATCCCAGATTTACAATAGGACCCTGAAACATAAGTTATATTAGTAAATGTTATGTGCTGTTTAAGCTTGTTGAGAACCAACTCTGAGAACAAGAAAGGCCCTTCCTCTCAGTGTCCTCCAAGACCACTTGTCTTAGGGCTGGCTGACTCTTTCTCCCTGTGACAAGGGAAAGAACAAAAAGCCCAAAGGTCAGAACACTGTGCTGGGCTGCAGAGATGGCTTAGAGGTTAAGGTGCTTGTCTGCAAAGCCAAAGGACCCAGGTTCAATTTCCCAGTACGTGTATAAAGCCAGATGCACAAGGTGGTGCATGTACTTGGAGTTATTTGCAGTGGCTGGAGTCCCTGGGGGTGTCAGATTCTCTCTCTCTCTTTCTGTGTCTCTTTCTCTTTCTCATATAAATAAATGAAATTTTTGTTTGTTTGTTTTAGTTTTCCAAGGTAGGGTCTCACTCTAGCCCAGGCTGACCTGGAATTCACTATGTAGTCTCATGGCCATCCTCCTACCTCTGCCTCCCGAGTACTGGGATTAAAGGCATGAAATTAAAAAAAAAAAAATAATAATAATAATAACACTGTGCCCTTGAGAACAGCTGGAAGTTAACCATTTCTCAGGCTCTCTGGTGCCCCACACTCAAATCTTCAGCCTTGAGCAGAGGTCACTGCTATTTATCTCATGACATAAAATCTCCTGTGGTATAAAATGGTATAAAAATGCTAAATGGGAAACGCTAAAGAAGATGATGTTCCCGAGGCCTTGACTGGCCGCTTGCTGTTTCCATGTGGCTTTCCAGTCACTTCCGCTAGATGTGGTGAGCGCTGGTCTGCCATTTGCGCTTTTCCTTTGCAGCAGGTGTTGCAGTCAGCTTGGCATTGCTGGCAGAAAACACCCGACCCAGAGCAGCTTCTGGGAAACAAAGGTTTATTTTGGCTTACAGTCTTGAGGGGAAGCTCCATGATGGCAGGGTTTGAAAACGATGGCATGAGCAGAGGGTGGACATTACCTCCTGACTAATATAAGGTGGACAATAGCAACAGGAGACTGTGCCAAACACTGGCAAGAGGAAGCTGGTTATAACACCCATAAACCCACCCCCAACAATACACCACCTCCAGGAGGCATTAATTCCCAAATCTCCATCATCAGCTGGAGACCTAGCATTCAGAACACCTACTTTATCGGGGACACCTGAATCTAATCACCACACTGGGTATGGTGGTTTGAATCAGGCGTCTCTCATAAACTCAGGTCTTCTGAATGTTTGGTCCTCAGCAGGCAGCAAACTGAGAGGTGCGGCCGGCTGGTGAAGATACGTGGCTGGGAGGTGGGCTTGGGAGGCTTACAGCCAGCTCTCCTCTGGCAAAGCTCAGCTCATCCTTACTGCTACCCTACACCTGCTATGGCAAGACATGATGGCCAGCCTCTGTTTCACCATGTCTCTCTGCCATGATGATGCTTCCTCTTGATACAGATAAGCCTTGTCCATCGGTCACTTGCTTTGGGGCAGGTGTTTCTGTCCCGACAACGAGAAGGAACCTCAACAGTAGGGCTTCTCCAGGCACTGCTGATGGACGTTAGACGTGCCCATGTCACTCATCTGCTCCTTGCATCTTTTCCTTTTGTTTGCTGTAAACTTGATAAACTCACTCATATGGAACTAAAAATATGGCTCTCATAAATCTTTTTTTTTTAATAGAACATAATTGGCAGCCTCAGCAGGATCTACGAAATACCACTTCTGTTTCAAAGGAGTGACTATTTCAGGTTTGCTGATGTACAGACAGTGCACCTGCCATCGTCACTGCGGCGCTCATTTGGGGCCCCGGCACTTGGAACAGAGGTGTCTGGGATGGAGATAAAGCCAGAAAGGAGCACCGTGAGGAAGACGAGCAGCGTCCTCCCCACAACCAGCGTCTCCCGCATCACAGCTAGATCAAGGAGGAAGTCACGAAAGAGCCCTTAGAATCAGCAGTTAGCGCATGAGATATGCTTTAGTGGTTAAGGCCCTTGCCTGCAAAACCAAAGGACCCAGGTTCGATTCCCCAGTCCCCATGCAAAGCCAGATGCACAAGGTGGAGCATGCATTTGGAGTTCATTTCCAGAGACTAGAGGCCCTGGTGAGTCCACTGTCTCTCACAAATAAGTAAAATAAAAAAAAAAAATTTAAAGAATCAACAAGTATAAGCAGTTCAGTTGAGAAATTAATCCTATAAAGATCCAAGAAATGAAAATGACTGTAAAATTCTTGGGAATAATTTAAATCCTGGGAAACAATTTTTAAAAAAAATTCAAAGCTATAATTACAGAGTTAACTTGATTTTTGGCCATCTCATCTGTTCTCTCCTAGTCCTGCCTTTACATTATTTACAAGATAGTTCACTGTCCAAGGTCATTGGTAACTCTGCTGCCTTTGTAAGCTCTTGCTAGGATGCAATATTCCGTAATCCTCAGACTTATATGAGGAAAAAATGTAAAAGATTATGATCATGGTATATTGTATGGGTAGATACAGAGTTGTCAATGAAAAGCTAAAAAACATGTAAAAGAGCTTCTTATTTTTATTTATTTATTTGAGAGGGAGAGATTAAAAGACACAGTGAGCAAATGGGCGCACCAGGGCCTCTCACCACAGCAAATGAACCCCAGGTGCATTCGCAACCTTGGCTTTACGTGGGAACTGAGGAAGCAAACCTGGGTCCTTTGGCTTTGCCTGCAAGCACCTTAACCACTAAGCAATTTCTCTAGCCCTAAAAGAACTAAAATAAAATAAAATAAAATCCAGGGTTGGAGAGATGGCTCGGCAGTTAAAGGAACTGGCTCGCAAAGCCTGCTGGCCTAGATTCAATTCCCCAGTACCCACATAAAGCCAGATGCAGAAAGTGGCACGTGTGTGGAGCTCATGTGCAGCACCAGGGGGCTCTGGTGTGCACTCTCTCTCTCATAAACAAACAAACAAACAAATCCAAGAAGCAACAGGCCTGTCTAAGACAACAGACAAAGGCTTTACGGCTTCACAACATGTAGACACATCGTTCATTTGCTACAGTATGACATAAGTATAATTTGGATTCAGTTCTCTCTTTATTAAGTTGGTAAGTTTATTATTTATGCTGCTGTTTCTCATCTGTGTTTTCTGTTAAGGTTGTCAGGCATTTAACTACTTGGGAAACTGAATCTTAACAAAATCCAGATTTACTTAAAGCCTACTTATGTTTGTATAACTTTTATGTAAGTATTACAGAGAAGTTAAAACTAAAAAACTGATGAAGCTAGCCTGAATCGTCAAACATCAAGTCTTGGGGTCCTAAGCCAATGAGAGTGGAGGGACATCACGGACAACCAGTATCTTGGCCCTTACCCTCCAATGTCAGCCAGCACCCAGGGGATGCTGGGACCCCTCTGAAAGAGCCCCACTACTCTGGCCACTTACCCGCTCTCTGCATCAGAGGAAGATCATCGAGACCCAGAGGTGGCATTCTATAAAGAGGAGGGCAATGGAGGGGAAAATGTTCCCCGTGCTTCCAAGGGAAGTCATATGGTTAGCAAGACACTAAGTAGTGTGTGTTCTAGGTCATTCTAGTTCTAGCCAAGCTGACAATGAAGATGTCTTGTTTTTGGCCAGCCCTTACACTCTGAAGTATCAAAACATGTGTTCTTGAGTGGGGAGGGGAGAGAAACAAAGCGCATTTGAAAATGACAAAATGAATGATACCTAAGTGTCTATAGGCCAACTAAAAATCTGTGCCAACAAAAATGCATACATACATAAACACGCAAGTGTGTTCTTAGAAAGGTTGAATTTAATTAACTCCCGATGTCAGTACAGCTATTACAGAACCAGATAGGGCCGATCAGCTCAGCTAACCAATCACAGCCTTCAACAAAGCGGCTCTACTGTTCCTATGACAACAGATGCAAGAAACTTTCTAGCAAAGTGGCACTTCTAGGAGGGCCTAAATAAAAAATGCCAAAATGTTCAATAAATTAAGACTCAAGTAGTTTTCAGAGTAATTAAAGACGCAAGGATTTTTCCCCCCTTCTCTGGGTACATACATCACTGCTATTATCCAGAAAGTTTCTATCTGGGTACATACATGGCTGCTATTATCCAGAAAGTTTCTATCTGGGTACATACATGGCTGCTATTATCCAGAAAGTTCCTATCTGGGTATAGGCATTGCTAATATCATCCAGAAAGGCTATGAACCAAATGAGTCAAAGAACAATTTAACTGAATGTTTCTTTAGCTGCTGTATTAATAAAGGATAATATAATACATGGTAAATATGTATTCAACAAAACAAGAGCTTTTGATCTCTCTTGATTATTATGGGATACACAAATTCAAACAAGCCAAACCATCCCTCAAATAATTCGGACTGCAGAGCCAGGTAAATATTAGCTTAGCCTGCCTCCCAGCTGCTAACCCAGACAGGATTCAGTGTGGTTTCACATTCAGGAGAAAAGACACTCCTGTGCCATTTACCTTCACCTTTAATTCACTGTCCTGCTGAGCCCACAGACCTGACAGCCCGCCTCCAGTAAGACCCACCACTTGGACTTTAGTTTCCCTATAGCTTCAACAGTGGTCCAGGGAGATGGGATGGACAAGTGATGGACTATGAGAAGGGGAACCTTGATCAAAACTTCACAAAGACACCTTCATTCTCTGGTCATTCCAAAACAAACAGATCTTTAGGCCCTGGGCCACATGGCATTGGTATCCATGGAAGAAGTTCTACAGACAAAAGCAGGTAACTGGGTAACTTCAATCAAGTGAATTTCTAATAAAAGGACACGATGAGAAATATCACACTAATTTTATTTTTGCAAAACAGTATGTGGAATTGCCTGCTGAAAGAAAATTTCCTCTACCATTCTACACCTAATACCATGTCTTTTTCAATTGTCAGTATTTCCTTCAAATTTTTACAAACAGAATTCTATTTAATGACATGAGCTGCACTTAAATTTCATTTTCATTTTATTGTTTTATTTATTTATTTATTTGAGAGTGATAGACAGAGAGAGAGAGAATGGGCACGCCAGGGCCTCCAGGCACTGCAAACGAACTCCAGATGTATGCGCCCCCTTGTGCATCTGGCTAACATGGGTCCTGGGGAATCGAGCCTTGAACCAGGGTCCTTAGGCTTCCCAGGCAAGCGCTTAACCACTAAACCATCTCTCCAGCCCCATTTTTGTTTTTTATTTATCCGTTGGCCCTTTATGTGTGTGTGTGTGGTGCTGGGGCTCAACCCCTGGGCTTTGTGTATACTAATATGAACGCTTGACACTGAGTGCTCAGGAGCCCTAGGGCTCCATGAACCTGACAGCTGACAGTCAGGTGGGAAGGGCTCACTGTCACACTCTTACTTCCCTCCTTGATGCTCAATTTAACCAGAGAAGTTACATTCCCATCTGCTTGTGTTTGGGGGTTCTATACAAACTTTTATTTGAAAATAAAACAAGGCCAGGTGTTGTGGCAAATGTCTTTAATCCCCGATCTCAGGAGGCAGAGGACTGCTATAGGTTCAAGGTCAGCCTGGGACTATGGAGTGAGTTCCAGGTCAGTCTGGGCTACAGTAAGAGCATACCTTGGAAAAAAGGAAGAAAGTGTGGCAGGGAGGGAGGGGTTCTACTTCTGCAAAATACTGAAAAATCAAGAATGAGTCGAAGTATGGAATTCTAAAAAGAGTCTTAGCGAGCCAATGCTTTTACCTGATGGGTGCCTCGGAAGAGATCTCCAGAGAAGGCGCACCTAAGCCTGTGGAGGCCACTGAAAAGTAGGACTGGGTGTCAGGCCTCCATCCCCAACACAAACGCCTACTCTGAACTCAGGAACCAGCCACCTCTTCAGAACATACTCACTGGGGGAGGTGGCTCAGTGTTAAAGCACTTGCAGCTCCAAGTGCAGTGCCCGTGCATGATCCATCCCAAGGCCCACGCTGCAGAGTGGCAGGTTTCCCTGATCCCAGCATGTGGATCCTGACTGCAAGAAGGGAGGCAGAGACAGGAAAATTTGTCTAGCAGCTCCAGAGCAGCAAAGAACATCAGCTGAGAGAATCCAGAGACAGAAACCCTGCCTCAAGTGAGGTGAAAGTAACTGACCCGAAAGTTGTCCTCTGACCTCCACAGACAAGCCATGGTAACTATGCTCCCACATGCACACACATGAACATGTACACACACATGCACAACCAAATAATAATAAAAAAAAATGGAGAGATGGCCTAGCGGTTAAGACATTTGCCTGCAAAGCCAAAGGACTCAGGTTCAACTCCCCAGCACCCACGCTCAGCCAGGTGCACAAGGGGGCGCATGCATCTGGAGTTCATTTGCAGTGGCTGGAGGACCTGGCGCACCCATTCCATCTGTCTCTGTGTGTCTGCCTCTTTCTCACTCTCAAATAAATTTTAAAAAGTTAAAAAAAATTTTAAATGTATTTATGTAGTGTCAGGCACTGATTGTAAAAACAAAAACAGTCCTGGTTTCATGGTGCTTACACTCAATAAACAACAGAATGTTTATTGTGTCAGAAGCAGCGTGTCAAAAACAGAGAAGCAGCATTTGACAGATGTGGGGGGAGAGGCTACATCTGGTGAACTCCCACGGAGACCACCGTCCCTGGGGTTCATGTGCCCAGTGGGCATGTACATGACTGCTGGAGCTCAGCTCACGCGGGTTCACTGACTCTGAAGAGTAGGGAATCTAGCAGACTACCTGTCTGGATGTCCTAAAAAGCAACGTCGTGTAGTAGAGCACGCAAGATGGTAAAACCTCTCGGTAAGAAGATGACGCAGAGTCCGAGAGCCCGCGTGAGCGCGGCGTTAATGTTCCACTGCAGGGAGCAGTGAGGGGACAGCCAGCCCTGCTCACTGCCCGGCGACACTGCACAGCTCTCTGCATCTCCGTCTCCTTTCCTGTAAAGTAAGGAGCCAGACTCCATAGCCTCTGAGGTTTTGGGCTGGCATGAAGATAGAAAAATCTGCTGGTGGCATCATATCAACATTATTATTTTTATCCAAAGTAACACCAGTAATAACACATGACACTCCCAGAGCTCAGTGCGTTTCAGCATGGTTCACACGCACCGATCTCATCTGACACATAATGGAATAGCCTTCTTTTTTCTTCTTCTTCTTTTTTTACTTTTTTTTTGGAGTGTTCAGGAACTTTTAAATGAGATGCTTCAAACATTCAGATGACCGCCACCACACCAGAGAGCACAGGAACCAAGAACCAAGAGGCAGAGGCTTCCAGGCATGGTGGTGCACGCCTTTAATGCCAGGAAAGGGAGGCAGAGGTAGGAGGGTTGCCCTGAGGTTGAGGCCACCCTGAGACTACACAGTGAGTTCCAGGTCAGTCTGGCCTAGGGTAAGACCCTATCTCGAAAAACCAAAGCAAAACAAAATATATCTTGCCATGCTAGATGGATGTCAAAAACCTTTAAAAAGTCTGCATCTTTGGCCAAGCATGTAGTAGCCACCTGTAACCCAGCGCTTAGAAAGTAGAGGAAGGAAAATCATAACTCCCAAGGCCAGCTACACGAGACCCTGCCTAAGTAAATAAGGAAATAAAGTCTACCTCCTTGCATCTAATACACGAGACCTTGCCTAAATAAGGAAATAAAGTCTACATCCTTGCATCCAATATGTGAGACCCTGCCTAAATAAATAAGGAAATAAAGTCTACCTCCTTGCATCTAATACACGAGACCTTGCCTGAATAAATAAGGAAATAAAGTCCACCTCCTTGCATCTAATACGTGAGACCCTGCCTAAATAAGGAAATAAAGTCTACCGTCTTTCATCTAATATGCAAGACCCTGCCTAAATAAGGAAATAAAGCCTACATCCTTGCATCTCAGAATCCTAATTTTAGATAGCGTCCCTGAGAAAAGCAGGGTTTGGCCAGGGATGTGAGTATGAAGATGCTGGTCACAGCCTAATGCCTACTAGCATGCCCTTGTCAGTAGCCAGGCGTGGTGGCAGACACTGGTCATCTCAGTATGTGGAAGGTGGAGGCAGGAAGATAATGAGTTTAAGGTCAAACCAGGCTTCAAGACTCTCTCAAATAAAAAAATAACCATATAAACAACCCAAATTTCCAAAAATAATCACATAATTTGTAGCATATCCAAATAACTATGAGTTTTTCAATTTTTAATAACTTTTAAAAGAATATTTAAGTAATATTGGAAAAATACCAATAGGTTAATAGAAAACTTCAATATGAGGCAAACATACTACATATAATAGCTCATATTTTAAAAAAAGACATGTAGAAAAAAGGCAGAGAAATACACTAGGATGTTACGTGATTTTTCTCTGGGTTGTAAAATTACAGATGATTTTAGCATTGTAACAATTCTATAATAATTCGACAGTGAGTATGCATTATTTTTAGAATAAGACATTTTAAACTTCTTAAAAAAAAAAGTCCTCATCCTGCCTACCTCATAACACAGCACTAAAAAACAATACAAAGATGAGTTTCTATTTACCCTATGATGAAATCCCCAGATGAGGGCGGAGCCCAGCACCGAGCGGCCACACAAAGCTCCAGGTTAGACGTTCGGGTCCTGAATTTCCAGCGCCCTCTGTGAAAGCTCTGTACCCATGACAGGTCTGGCACGGTTGGCAAGGCAGGACTGGGTGGGCCCACCTGGGTGGGCCTGGCACTCTGCTGCTCAATAGGGTTAGGGAAGGAGGTCTTCTGGGAGAGAAGCCTGAGCAGCCAGAAGCCACCACGGCTTCACCAGCTTCCAGCACCCAAAGGGGCAAAGGTTGCTTTGCCCAAAACGCATGCTGCCCAAACTTCCGCTACTGGCTCTCAGGCGGGCACCGTGCTGTGGTGACTCCATGAGGTCCAACACTGGTCCTCGGGGTTTGTTCTGCAGCTGTGGGTTCGGGCACACCGTGGGAGAGGAGGGGAGGACTGAGAATATCAAAAACAACCCTGAGACATTTTTTGCTTGGCCTATCATTGGTCTGACCCACTGTTTTAAAGAATGTGATACTTAGGCAGGGGCCACCCTTGGCCACAACGTATGTTAATATAGCAATGGGCATGCAGGCCTGACAGAGGAAAAACGAGACCCAAAGAAGGAAAGTGGTTGTTGAGGCCAGGAAGCGAGTTACTGGGAAACTAAGTCCAGAGCTCAGGTGTCCAGACTTCCAGCTCAATGTTCGTGTTATACAACCCTGACTTTCCAGAGACTGATTCTGACACACAAGGTCAGGAAGGGTGCCAGACTTCCACCTCCTATGGGAATCTCTTTTCAGAACTTTCTATCAATGACAGAGCCATAAGGAAAACTGGAGTCATGGGTAATGGACAGTGAGCAGAGAAAGGCAGGATGTTTGTGGCGGCGTGACTGTGAAATCCCACAGCCCCGTGTTGGTGACTAAGCCTCCCTCATACATTCCCCAGCCTTGCTGGAAGAGGTGTGTCACTGGGGCGGATGTTGGGATTCCATAGTCCTGCCCTATTTGGCAGGCTAGCTAGGGCTAGCTATCTTACTCTTGCTGCTTCCTCTCAGATGAGGGGAAGATGTGACTCCTTGCTGTCTGCTCATGCCATGCTTTCCCCATCATAATGAAACTCCCCCTCAAAGCTGTCGGCCAAAACAAAGCCTTTCCTTCCCCAAGCTGCTTCTGGGAATTTTACTACTACAACTCCTAGCGCTTGGGAGTCTGAGGCAGGAGGACGGTGCGTGTAAGGTTAGCCTGGGCTACACAGGGAGGGAGAGAGGGGAGGAAGGAGGGGAACCGATGCATGAACAAAGCTGCAGCTTCCACGGGGCTCACAGGAGGCGGCAGAAAGTGATGGTTTCCCCAGCACTTTGCTCTGCTTCTCTCGAGCCCCTCCCCATCTCTGTGAAGTGTGCTGGGGAAACCATCACTTTCTGCCTGCTTTGCTGGCATGTCTCAGCTTGGCTGAAGACTTACTTTCATCACAGTGAAGCACTGTGGGAACCAAACGTGACAAGTAAATGACTAGGAAAGTCTAGCCTCCCTCTCTGATGGCAACTCCACTACCTGGGGCACAGGGAATTTGTCTAGTGTGATGTATTTTTTTTCCCTAACATCCCACATTTTCACACTTTCAGAAAAGAAAAAAAAAAAACTGTAGAGGATTGAGCAGAGACAGAAGGAAAAGGGAAATTAAGAATGTGCTTTAGTAGTAAACAAGCTAGATGACAAGCCAGGACATTTGTACATTTTTTCCCCAATTTACAAAAGGACAGTGGACTGTATTGTTCTGGCCGCTATCGACCCTCCCAGCTCCTTAGGCTGTCGGTTTCCCAGACAATGAGCACCAAGGTGAATCGGGTAGCTGTGGACCAAAGAGCCAGCCCGCCCAGCCTGGCTCCCACACTGGAGCATGAACTGCTCCCGGGGCTTCTGGGCTGGGAGGGCTGCTAACCATGGAGCATCAGTCTGGCCATTACTCTGTAGAAAGGCTGCGCTCCCACCTTGCTGCAGATACCCTGGCTTCCTGGATCATCTGGATGTACCCCACATCAAGGCATCACAGGCAACATGACCCTTAAGGGATGGTGCAGCGCTGGGACCAGGGAGCGTTACAACCAAGGTGGAGGCATTCCAAACGCGCAAACACGGAGAAAAGGCCCGGCCTCTGGGTCAGACCCGTAGCTCAGGGGAACCCTGGCCATCTGGTAGCAGATGGCTGTTCTATTCTAGACCTGGCCGTGCCCCTGGAGAAAGCCCTTCAGCGATGGTGCCACAGACCCATTCTCGAGTCACACCTCATGCCCAGCCACCACTTCTCTCAGCAAGACACAAAGGAGAAGGAACAGTTGCTTCCTTTATTTTGAACAACTTGTCTTCTCTCGAATTAAAGGTTCAGTACAAGAAAGTCTTTTTAAATAAAATAGTCAGTGCCTGGTGCTGCATCCCCCACCCCTTCCCAGGCCAGCAGAGGAAAGCTCAGTCAATTCTAACAGGCTCAGCAGTGAAGTTAGAAAAGTATGCATCACACCAGAAACAAGAGTCAACGCTAAGCCAAGCCGCTTTGTACTGCCCCAGCATGTCTCTTCTCTTCTCATGGGATAGACGCCAGCGCCCCAGGATGCTAACAAGGCCACCTGGGGTAGCAGAAAGAATGGCCCCAATGCACATCAAGTACCTGGGTGGCGGCCCAGCGCTGCCCCAGACTGGCTGTGCAGCCTAGGGCCAGATGCTTAGCCTCTTTGAGTTCCAGTGCCCCATGTGTGAGATAAAGACAATAATGTATCTTTGTCTACTTAATATTATTAGCAGAAATAAATGAGACAGTGCACATAGTGATAGAAAAGAAAGCCTCCAACAGGATCACTTTCCCTCTCTGCCCAATCTTACACACACTTCACTCTGAAAAATGGTGCTTAATCTTGAGTGTCTCTTTCTAGCTAGACTCACACTAGAAACAGTAAGTGCACAGCTAAAAGGTGAGCTTCTGTCCATGGTCATCCGCCCAACAGGCCAGGGACTTCTGTTGAATTGCAGCCAAAAGTGAGAGGGGTTCGTTAACTTGAGTTATTTGCTTCTTCCTCAATATTTTAATTTTTTGTTCATTTTTTATTTATTTATTTGAGAGTGACAGACACAGAGAGAAAGACAGATACAGAGAAAGAGGGAGAGAGAATGGGCGCGCCAGGGCCTCCAGCCCCTACAAACAAACTCCAGATGCGTGCACCCCTACATCTGGCTAACATGGGTCTTGGGGAATCAAGCCTCGAACCAGGGTCCTTAGGCTTCAGAGTCAAGCACTTAGCCGCTAAGCCATCGCTCCAGCCCTTCCTCAATATTTTATTATAAACATTTCAAACACACAGAAAGGGTTGCACAGCTGGCACTCACCTTCTCACTGCCTAGCTTCCATAGTGAACACTGCTCATCTGTGTTTCCATTGTTGTAGGTTCCCTCTTTTGCTGGAACAGCGCACCTGACCAAAAGCAGCGGAAGGGAGGAAAGGTTTCACGTTGGCTTACAGTCTCAAGGGGGAAGCTTCATGTTTGCAGGGCAAGCATGGCATGAGCAGAGGCTGGGCATCACCTCTGCCCCAGCAGGCAGAGACAGCACCCAGAGAGTGAACGGAACCAGCACCGGCACACTGGGAGATGACAGAGCTCAAGGTCCTTCCCCAGCACCGCTGCACCCCCCCTCCAGCGCCAGCTGGGAACCAAGCATCGAAAACACGAGTCTACGGGGCATCTGACTCAAACACCATATGCATAAAGCTAGACCTCGTGCCCTTTTTCTATGTCTGATTTTGCATTCCAAAATGAGACACATAAAAGTGCCCTTCATATATGTCCATAAATGTTTTCCACAGTCTTACTGTGGTAAAACACACATGGTGTAAAGGCATTCTTATTTGTAAGTGCCTGCTTCAGTTGTATGAAGTGAATTTACCTTGTTTGTAGCCGTATCACCATGCGTCTCTGTAACCCTTTCCATCTTGCAAAAGTAAAACTTCATACCCACTGAAAGCAATTCCCTATTTTTCCTGCCTCCTCAACCTTGGGCAACCACCGTTCAGTGCCTATGAATGTTAGGACTTTCAGTACCCCACAAGTGAAATCATATTGTAATGGTCACTTTGTGACTGACTCATTTCCCATCATGTCTTTAGCGTTTGACCATGGTACAGTTTATTCCCTCCCTTGTTGAAGCTGAGTAATACTCCATTGTAGGCACCCAGTGAGCCACACCACTTATTCACACATCCATCCGCAGACACCTGGGCTGCTTCCACCTTTTCCATGGTGAACAATGCTGCTATGAAATGGGTACACAAGTAACTTCAAGATCCTGCCTTTTTTTGTTTGTTTGTTTTGTTTTGTTTTTCGAGGTAGGGTCTCACTGTAGCTTAGGCTGACCTGGAATTCACTGCGTAGTCTCAAGGTGGCTTTGAACTCACGGCGATCCTCCTACCTCTGCCTCCTGAATGCTGGCATTAAAGACGTGAGCCACCATGCCCGGCTCAAGATCCTGCTTTTAATTGTCTGCATGTGTGCTGAGAGGTCACGTTGATGGAACATACATTTCTAGGGACTGTCCTGTCATTTCTCACATCAGCCGCACCATTTTGAGTTCCACGTCCCAGATCACACTTGTCATCTCCTGGCTTCCTCACGGCAGCCCCTCCACTCCAGTCAGTGTGTGATGCTCAGTGTCTCCTCCTGCGCATCTGTGCAGCAGCTCTGGGGACATTTCAGGGGAGAGGGCTACTTGAGTCCTGTGCCCTGTTTTACAATCAAGTTGCTCTGCTGTTAACGCTCTTGCTGAAGTGTCAGAGCTTTGCAGCAAGGCTGAATTCAGGTAGCGCGCATGCAGGTGTGCAAGCCAGGGCTCTCCTTCCTACAGGAGGGCTTTGGAGACATGCTCCTTTATGTCTTCACAGAAATAGCAGAATTGGTTTGCCAACCTCTATCCCTTCAAGAGCCTTTTAGGACTTTGGGAAAATATAAAATCTACAAATTAATGTGGGGTAAGCTAACAATGACACAGAGCCTTGTACCCCAGGAATGAATTATATCTCTCCATTTACATAGGTTTTATTTCATTTCTTCTAGAAAGGTTTGGTAGTTTCCTTGTACATATCTTGCACACTTTTAGTTAAGTTTGCATCTAAATAGTTTATTTTTATATAAGTATAAAAGAAATTGCTTTCCAATTCTTTGTTGCTTCTATGTAAAAAAAGATAACTGATATCAAAATGCTGGCTTTGTATATTGCTACATTAAGCTGCCTTCTCGTTTTCAATATTTTGTTTACACATTCTCATTGTCAATCTGTGAACACATTTTCTTTTTCCTTCCTGACTTCAAGGCTGTTACTGTTCCTTCTTCCTTGATGACACAGGCTGGAATCTCAATCCAAATGGTAAGAGAAGATTCATTTGCCTTTTATCTATTGCATTTTCACCTTTAATTATGATATTAGCATTTTCTAAGTGCTGGTGTTTAAACTGAAGGAGCTCTTTTATATTTTTAATTTGTTAAAGATTTAACACCAATGGGTATCAAACATTGTCAAACATTTTTATGTGGCAGCTATAATTAATTTTTTGGTTTTCTACGTGATTAATGCAATAAACTATGCTGACTTTCAAATGGAGATGCAAGCTTTCATCCCTGAGAAAACAGTGCTTTCAACAGCACTGGGGATGCAGCCAAGGGCCTCATGCCTGCTACCTGACGACAGCCATTGGGCTTTCCCAGCCAGCTCTGCTCTTCTCAAGTATCACGGGGCTCGACTTGCTGATGGATGTTCGTGACTAATACCAGTCTTATAATTTCACATTTTTCTAATGTCCTTGTTGAGTTTTTCAAAACCATACTGACTGTTAAATAAGATAGTTAATACACTCCTCCATTTTCTGAAAAGGTTAATATTTATTTGGTACTATTTCTTCCCTTAACTGTTTCATAATATTTATCAGTAAAATAATCGGGCTAGGATGTTCTTTATGGGAAAGTTCACTTATAGGGAAGGTTTTTAACAAAAAATGGACTTCTTTATTAATAGACGTAGCAATGTTCACAGGATGTAGTGCCACATGCCTATGATCCCGGCGCCCTGGAGCTGAGGCAGGAGGATCAAGAAAAGGATCAAGGAGCCAGCCTGGGCTCCACAGTGGGGTGCAGTCTCAAAATAAATTGATATGTATTTTACTGATATATACATAAATATATATAACTTGATATTCACATTTTCCATCTCATTTGTATCAATGTTGATATATTTTTCTCTTACCAATAGCAAACCACTGAATCAGTTACAGAATTCATTAGCATAAAACTGTACTATTTCTTCAGTATCCTTTACTAAATTGTAGAATCTGCAGTTGTATACCTAATTTTGTCCTAAAATTTGTATTGTGTGACCTTAGTCCAGCTAGAGCTTCATCAGCCAGTGTGGTTGGTATGTCCAAAGAACTGCCTTGGGGTTTTTATTTTTCTCTTTTCTGTGCTTTTCATTTCATTAATCTGTTTTTACCTGTATTAGCACCTCCTGTTCACTCCACGCTGCTTTTCTCACCGTTTGACTTTCTGGGGTGGAACCTTGGGCGTCTCTTCTCTTAGCAGACTCAAGCATTAGCTGCGTGTCCCACAACCGGGATGCTTGATTCTGACTGCGCCTCAATTTCAAGTTTTCATAGATTTTCTTTTGAAATAAATCCACAGGAAGGTTGTACAAGCCAGACAAGCCACCCTCCACTACATCCCAATCTGAACACTTTACTCCTCCCCCTCTTCCCTCCTTTATTCTGTTTGCTAAGCTGTCTCTCTGCCAGCTGCCCAGACGACAGCCCATCATGTGTCCTCCTCCAGTGCGCATGCTCGCCACCACCGCCAGCAATGCCAGGCTGGGGAGACGGCTCTGCGGGTACAGGTGTTTGCTTGCAAAGCCTGCTGGCCTGGGGTTCAATCCCCCAGAGCTCACACCAAGCCAGAAGCAAAAAGTGGTGTATGCATTTGAAGTTTCTGTGCAGCGGCAAGAGGCCCTGGTGTGTGCACGCGTACATACACACACACAATTTTTTTAAACTAAAAAGCTAACACTGGTAGCTTCCAAAGAGCTTCAGTTCTACACACTGTCCCATGCAGGTGGCCCACAGTACTGTGGTAAATTCAACCAACCATGGATCAAAAAATTGTTAGAAAACAAGCATCCCACCCTCCCTCACAAAAATCCTGCCAGTCTCTATGGCCTACCTGGACTGATTATCAAGATCCTGTTGGACATAAAAACCACTCAACAGGAACTTGGGATGTGGCTCTGTGATAGACTGCTTGCCCAACATGTGTGAGATATGAGGCTCAATCTCCAGTACTACAAAAGAAGAATTTTTTTAAATACACCTATTTTCTTGTCATTATTCCCTAAATAATACAATGTAACAACTGTTTATATAGCATTTACATTTTGTCCATCATTACAAGTCATCTGGAGATGATCTGAAGTACACAGGAGAATGTGTGAAGGTTACAGGTGAATCCGATGCCATCCCACATTGTGGTGGGTCACGGAACCAACCTCCCTTAGTTACCCCTGTAATGTCCTTTACAACAAAAGGGTCTGGTTCATGTGGACATACTGCACACTTTGGTTAGCTGTCATGTCTCTTAGAAGTACTCAGTCTGGACCGGGTCCTGGTTCTCTTTGACTTTCAGAACCTGTATACTTGGGATGAACATTACTACTTTTAGCCACTCTCCAGTTCTTCCCGAGCATTATACTTCACTGCCTAAGTTCATTATTGCTTTCTGCAGGAAGGTTGGTACGACAGGAGCCAGAAAAGGGCTCAAGACAAGAATCAGTCTCTCCTGACCACAGGTCCCAGGAAGCCCTGCCCACTTCTGTGGTCACCATGGCCATTCTAACATCTGCAGTGGGAGCAAATGTAGATGTGGCCTTGGAACGTTTCGAGAAGCTTTTCCAAATATCTTTCGCTGCCGTACTTTAGAGGATGCCCACACAGAACTCAAAGATGGAGTGGGACAGAAAGGTACGCAAGGCAAGGCCTCCGCTCCGCAGTGAAGAACTGTTGATGTGAGCAGCCTCGCCAGCGGCGCCTGGCACAGCGCAACAGGAAAACCCGAGCAAACTGGCTGAGAAGCAGAAGAGTCGAGTTTCCAGTTCTGGTTTTACTGCTCCAGAAATGGCTTTGGTAATTCACTCAGGCAGCAAGAATATTCCCAGCTCCCGCACTCAGTTTAATCTCTGTGTGCCTTGGCTTCCTTATCTGGGTACAGCTCTACCTGTCCTCTCTATACGCCTCAGAGGCTGGGAAGATGGGGTGACAGTGGGTGGTGGAGTGACCCACCAGCTGACAGCACAACAGAAATGCAGTAATGCCCCGGATATCAGGTAAAATGCCGGAGAATCTATATTGCAGTCTTTGTAAGTATCTTATTCATTTTTTTATTTAAGAGAGAAAGAGGCAGAGAGAGAAAGAAAGAATGGGTGTGCCAAGACCTCTAGGCACTACAAAGAAATTCCAGATGTGTGTGCCACCTTATGTAAATGGCTTTTCAGGGTCAATGGGGTACCAAACCTGGGTCCTTAGGCTTTGCAGGCAAGCACCTTAGCTGCTGAGCCATCTCGCCAGCCCTCTTTATCTACACTTGCACTGTCTAATATAGGTGCTCCTAGTCTCAAGTAACTGCTGACACTATGATTAGTTAAAATTAAATAAAGTTAGAGCTGCATTTCCTTGGTCACACTAGGCATACTGCACATTCTCAGTGGCCATGTGCAGTTAGCAGGTGCTATTCTGGATTGACACAGACGATTTTCAGCCCCACAGACAGTTGTACTGGACACCACTGCCCACACTATTTTATATTTTTTTATTTATTTGTCTACTTGAGAGAGAGAAAGGAAGAAGCAGAGAGAGAGAGAATGGGTGTTCCAGGGCCTCTAGCCACTGCAAATCAACTCCACATGCATGTGCTACTTTGTGCATCTGGCTTATGTGGGTACTAGGGAATCAAACCTGGGTCCTTAGGCTTTGCAGGCAAGCACCTTAACCATCTTAACTAAACCATCTCTCCAGCCCCTCATACTATTTTATACTGTGTCTTATAATTGGCTATAAATATTGTTCCTATAGAATTAGTACTTAGCAACTACCTCTTACTATAAAACAAAACATTTTCTTTAATCTCAAAGTTAAAAAGAAAACAATTTCTAGGTAGATAAGAGCTCCAACCAGGGCTGGAGAGATGGCTTAGTGGTTAAGCGCTTGCCTGTGAAGCCTAAGGACCCTGGTTGGAGGCTTGATTCCCCAGGACCCACATTAGCCAGATGCACAAGGGGGCGCATGCATCTGGAGTTCGTTTGCAGTACCTGGAGGCCCTGACAAACCCATATTCTCTCTCTCTCTCTCTCTCTGCCTCTTTCTCTCTGTCTGTCACTGTCAAATAAATAAATAAAAATAAAAACAAAAAAAATTTTAAAAAAGAGCTCTAACCAAACCAGAAGGCCAATGATCTTAGATCTTCAAAAATTCTTACACTGCTTCTCTTTACATAGTTGGGAAACTGGGACCCAGAGAAAACAATGTCTCTGCTCCCAGACAGCGTGAACACCAGAGTTCCAAAGGCGATCGAGTATTCAGCAGCGCTGGTTTTGCAGCAGGGCATGACTGTTAAGAGCAACTCTGTCTCTTACTAGCTACGTGACGTTGGACGAGTGAAACCGCTGAGTCTCACTCTCCTCGTCTGCAAAGCGGGGAACGACTATCCTGACTCTGCGGCACCGTCACGAGGATTAGAGACGACGTGTCTAGAAAGCGCTCATCAGGGAAATCGGCGGTCTACCGCTGCCTGCTGTCCTAATTCCTACCGCACGGTCCCCACGCCGCCCCACACGCCCCGCTCGGGAGGCTGTGGCCACAGATGCGTCATCCTCATCTTCAGAGCTGGCAAGTGATGAAGAAGCAGGGAAATTATGCGGCTTGGCAAGGAGCAGCGGGGCAGCAGAATGACGAGCGCACTGTGCAGCAGTAACTGCAGAACTGCTCCCACGAGCCCCCAGCAGCAGCAGGAACCTCGCCATGTGGGGTGCAAAGGGAAACGCACCGTCTGCAGGCCCACGTGCTCGCCACCTAAATAAGCAGGCAAGGGGGGAGGCATGCAGGCTGGAGAAGGGCCTCATACGTCTGTGGACCCTCATGCTAATCCCACCCGAGGAGGCAGAGGTCGCTGGGCTGCCTTTTTCTTCCTGTGCCTCCAAAACTAGTTAAGTCATAACTGTTAGCAATAAACGCAGCTATCTCATGACAGGCTTCCCCAAGACTGCCTCCAAGCAGATGGAACCCAAGTTCCTAAGGCTTCTCCAAGTGCCTCGTATGACTTAACCCCTTGCCTCCCGCTTCATAAGTATGCTATCAAAAAGTATCCCAAGATACAGGGGCTACATCCTTGCCCTGGAGGACCATGTATCCGCAGGCAATCCATTACCAGGAAATACTAGCAGGAGGTACAAACTCTAAGCGAGCAGCAATGTCCACCAGTTCATGATGGGTCCCAACCAGCTGCTTGCTGGCATGCACTACCCTGCACAGAGGATGCAGCTATGGCCAAGAGATGGTAGCTGTCCTTAAGCAGCTTACTCTTGACTGGAAATCTGAAGTGTCCAGAAAAGGTTCGATCTGAGCCTTAAAAAACGGAGCAAGTGGTAGCCAGGGGTGGTGGTGCACGCCTTTAGTCCCAGCACTCGGGAGGCAGAGGTAGGAGGATGGCTGTGAGTTTGAGGCCACCCTGAGACTACATAGTGAATTCCAGGTCAGCCTGGGCTAGAGTGAAACCCTACCTCTAAAAACCAAAAAAAAAAAAAAAAAAAGGGAGCAAATGGAGTTTTCAGGACAGGGGATGAGACTGAGAAACTCAATCTTGATGCCAGTGTGAATGGAAACAAAAGGACCCCAAGAGAGAGACTGCAGTGGTCATTTTCCTCGTTGCTGTGGTAAAATACTGGCCAAAAGCAGCTCTCGGAAGAAAGAGTTGGCTCAGGCTCGTGCTTGGGGACGCAGCGTGCCGTGGCAGGGCCAGGGACGGCCAGGCAGCAGCAGTGCGAGGATCACACCGCGAGCGCAGGTGGGAAGCAGACAGCAACAAATGCTGATGCTCAGCCAGCTTTCCCCTTATTTGGTCCAAGACTCCTAGCCCACAAATGGTGCCACCCATGCTTAAGGGTGGGTCTTTCCATCTCATTTAACTTAATCTAAAAAGTCCCTCACAGACATGCCAGAGATTGGTCTCCATGGTGATTCTAGATCCTGACATAAGAAAATGAGATTAACCATCCCAGAAATCATGAGGAACTAAAATACCTCTTACATCTCCAAGGCAGTCTTTGTTGCCCCAGCTTTATGGTAGTAATTTCTAGGGAAAGAAAGCCTTTGGGGTGGGGAGGGCTTCTGTCCAGACCCCTAGTCTGCACCAAGGGAAGAGCAAATTGTCAGAAGCTCTACCTCTTCTGGTACCATGTAGACTTGCAGGAGCTGAGGGAAAGACCGCTTCAGTCACGTCTTTGTCCTGCAACCTGGAAAACTTCCACCTAGTCCCACTGCAGGTTTTTACCCACCAGAGGCTTGTTCTCCCAACAAAGCTCATTTAGAAAGCTTTAGGTCTCTATGTGCTTCCTCTGACTTCAGCTCAGCCTAAGCTCCTTATGTAATGAATGTCCCCTTAGTACCCAACAAGAACCAATGGGCAGGGAACAATAATCGCAGCAGTGGTGCACATCTAACTCTAGGTCTATAACTGATCATGGCTTCCACAAAACCCAGGGGACATCTTCTAACCAAATATACCTTTGTTTATTACTTTGTGGTTTATAAAATGCTCTCACCGTGACGATACCATCTGAGAACCACGGACAGTGAGCCTGTAAAGACCATTCCATCTATCTGCAGATGCAAATGCTCTCACAGCTTGCCCACGGATCAAGCCACAGAGTAAGAATTCCTGAGTCCTCCCCTATATGTTCCTTCCTCATGAAAATTGAGTTTTTAAATCATGTACATGCACCACACTATTAGAAATTTAAGCCAGCGGAACCTCAAGGAAAGGAACCACAGATGATGTGCAGGGAGGACTAACTTTCCTTCCTGAAGTGAGGAGTTTTCCATACTACAGGGACCTATGCAGTTTATTCAGCAACTACGAGCAAGCTTCCCTGGCCAGATGGATCTCTTAATGCGGCACGCGAGCAGTTCCCATGCGGGCATCACGCATCCTCCTGCACCAGTGGGTCCCCCCCACCCCGTCCCCACCTTCTGCTTTGTTCTCTTCTCAGACATCTGGCCCCTCTGAGTAGCCAGAAGCTTTGTTATTGACAGTTGTAGCAACTGTCCTTCTTGCAAAGAAAGTATCTCTGAGTGCTTCTGTTTCTGCTACCCGCAGTCCATCTCCCCACCCCACGACCCAGTGGACGACACCAGACATTCAGTAGGAAGGTTCTCTTCCAAACACGACCTGCAGCGGCCAGCAGCACTGTAGTGTTCGCAGAGCCACTGCCACCCAGAAGGGAGTCACGTAACCAGAGCATGACCGTCCCTCGCACCACTAAGCCGTGCTCTCTCCAGCTGACCTGGGCCTGGGCTCAGAAAGCCGCATACCAACGGGGGAGCCTGGGTTGACTTCCCTGGAGGTGACAAGAGCAATATTTTCTCTTTAGCCACCTTCAAGGGAATGTATGAAGGGAGAGAGTGACTCAGGATGTTGTAGGCAAAGAAGCTGGAACCAGAAGAAAATAACATATGGGGAAGAGAGGTGAATGCAGGGCTCACTCCTAAGGAAGCTGTCCCATAAAAAGCACCCCAAAGCCTCGACAGACAACACCAAAACCAGAGAGGTCCCACCAAGAGGCCTTTAAGCGAGCTCTGAGTAGGAGCTCTCCCTGGACCAAAGAGATGGCGTGATGCTAGAGAGCTGGTCTTCTGGAACACAATCCTAAATAGCAGCGACTGACATTCTAAGGCACAGAATCCACTCGCTGAGCCACAGGACGGGCAAAATCTAATCAGGTTCTGAGTAGGGATTTTGTGCAAATGGAACTGACAGGGAAGCCTGGATTTTTGTTGTTAGGTTTGTTTTTTTTTTTTTAATAGAATTGAAATGGGAGGGAAAAGATATTAGCAAAGGCAAAAAAGAGACCAAGGAGGTTTATTATAGCCTTGAGCCAGGCTACCCTCCCTAGTCTAACTAATTCTAGACCTAAGACCGAAACTGTTCAGAGGGCTCAAGGACAGAAGAGGTGAGCAGGGCTGGAAAAGGGCTGTGGGAACAACAGCCCTGCGGAGCCAAGGAAGGGGGTGATGACACCAAGCGGAACCCAACAAGCAGCCAGGCGTGGTGACACACAGCTTTAATCCCAGCAGTTGGAGGCAGAGGTTGGAGTTCAAGGCCAGCCTGGGACTACAGAGTTCCAGGTCAGCCTAGACTACAGTGAGACCCTAACTTGGAGAAAAAAAAGAAACAAACAAATAAGAAAAACAGCACTAACAACAACAACAAAAACCTCAATCGGGAGACAGAGGCCCGTCTGTCAGCCCGAATGGTAGGAGTAGAAAAATATCCATAAACAAGGCCCTTGCTCTCCACCGGAGAATGAGCAGTGGTTGCCCCAAGCCTCCAGCCAAGGGCCACAGGGAGCAAAGACCCCAGGGCATCAAACCACACGGCACGTCTGCTGACTTGCAGGAATGAACTCTGACATCCAGGTAGAAGAGAAAGTGGGGGTTTTAACAGGACCCGGGTCAAGAAGAGCTTCGCATAAGCCAGAGAATTTGAACTTTGCCCAGAATAGATGCCATTGGAAATGAAAGGCATATGTATAATTCATCCCTGGAATAACTGTTTGCTGAGCACCTAGTATGCCACAGATGCTGATCAAGGTGATGGAGGGACTGCGGTGCCCAAGGCCGGGAGAGCCCTGCTGCTGCCGTTGAGATACCTTGATTCTATGCACGGTGCTTGGGGTACTGGGTTGGGTACTGGATCAGGTACTGGGGTACGGGTAGTGGTTCTCAGCCACCTTGTGAGCAGACAGTGGGACGTGTTCTCTTCCATATCTTGGAGAGTCTTCCTTACAAGTATCCAGTAAATGCTGGTTGTAGGAATAAAGGTGACCTCTGCCCTTTGTTTTGCTGTAGTGCTGAGAAGTGAACACGGCGCCTGTCACAGGCTAAGCAAGAGCTCTGCCACTGAGCTACGTTTCCAGCCCTGTTTCCTGTGTTTTCTAAGAACCTGAACACACAAAATAAAATACAAGCATAGCACAATCGAATTTATATTTTTAGACTTCATTTTGGAAAATGGGCGGGGATCACTACATGAAACCCAGCTAGAGAAGGTTACAACTAAGGGGCTATCACTGTAGTGAGGCAGCAGATAGTGGGGGGGGGGGGGTCCTCGCTACAGGAAGAGGAGTAGAGATGGAGATCATCTTAATCCCATGAATAACCAATCCTGACACAGCCCACTCGCCCATACCCTCACTACAGCCTCCTTCCAACCCTCACTGCCCTCCTCTTCCACTCGAAACCTCTGCACGGTTCACTGTCGCCCTGAGACAGCCAGTCTCCACAGTCAAATGCAACAAGGACAGCTGGTCAGATCCAGGGGGACCCTGGACAAGGCTTGGGAAAGACATACTTCTGCAGAGGGTGGTGGTGGCACCAAAGCCCCTGGGGCTTTAAATCAGTGCTTAGGAATTCCCTTTGCTGCTGAGGAAGCTACTCAGAAGCACGCTTGCTATACAGATGCTGAGATGCCTCAATGGGAGCCATCCTCTGGAGCAGATGGATGCTAACCACAGATGACCCAGCACACAGGGTGTGCTGTTAACTGAGTGTGGTTCTAAGAGTTTTCCATGACAAGTCAGTCCTGTGACCTCACATGATTGAGAGAAGAGCACATCTGTTCTATACTTAGAGCAAAACCTGACTCTAAAGCACACAGTAGCCTGAACCCACTAGCAGACCTTTTATATGGTTTATGGTTCTTTACATTTCACATACTGATACATCATTTGTATTTTCCCAAAGCCCTACGGGCAAGATGAAGTGGATATTGCTATACTCATTTTGCAGATGAGAAAATAAAGGGTTGGGGAGGCTTTGCCTGATGAGAAGTTAGGCAGATGGTAGGCCCGGAGCAGAAATTTCAGCTAGGTCTTGTTGCATACTCAAGACTCTGTCTGTTGGACCTCCACCTCCAACCAGCACAAGCACTCATAGTGATCATGACTTAATGTCATGTCCCCTCCCTACTGAGGCCATCTTTGTCGTCCTGACCACTTTTCTTCAAAAGATACTGTCCAAATCCTAGAGAGCCACCAGGTCTGTTGGACTCAGCTACTACCCAGTGACAGAGCCAGAAGTTGGGGTCATATTCCAGTCATAACTGGTCTGAGATGAAGTTGTGGGGTACAGGGCCAGCAATAAGAAAAGGGACGGGTGTCAGAACCGTGTGCTGCCGTGCACCGTGACTGTGAGCTTTCTCTCTCAACTGCAGTGCCCTTAGCCCTAGAAAAAGGCCAGGCCTGCCCACCACTCAGAGCCAGTATCACTGCCTCTGAACTCTCCTCTCAAGGCAGTCATCAGACTGGGCTGGATGGACCCAGTGCAGAACAAGGTGAGCCTCTACCTTCCTGGCAGCTTCCCTGAACTGACCTCGGTGCTCTAGCCGACAAGGCAGTTTAACGGGACCAAGAGGGTGGACAGCAATGCATCATGAGCTCACACGCTCTTCTTGGCACACTTCTACTAATTATTTACTTTGTTCTAAGCCTGGCACTAATTATACAAAGATAGTAAGTTATCCAAAAACTATGCCTTCCCTCAAAGAATTCAAAAGACTAATGTAGGGATGGACATGATAATTACTATATTATTAGTAAATATTACACTGCAGTATTGGCAGCAACTTTTGTCTTTTATTCGGGGAATTCTTGGTGCCTTGCATTGTAGATGACCCACAGTGGGACAGGGTCAATATTTTTAGAATAAATAAATTTAACAATGAACTATGATGTACAGAGTCCACTATGAACATTTGCTACCTCAAGGCCTCCATCGCCACATGTCCCCTTTTACACTACTCCGTGGCTGAAAGAAGAAGCAAGCCTCCCTCCCTCCGCACTAAACCTTCCTGGGTGACCTCGGGCCTGTGGCTCACGTCCACGGGGCTCAGCTCCAACTGGCCCTCCCTCCTCGGCTCTGCTCAGCGTTCTCACTCACTCTCTCACGCGCCTGCTCTCAGCCTGGCACACGCTGGCCCCGAACACGCACGGAACGCACCCAAGCCAGGCCTCCGGCGAGCTGCCGCGCTCCTTCCCTTCCCGCTCGGCTACCCGTCCCCTGCGCGGGCCGCAGACCTACGCTTCTCTTCGCCCACTAGCTGCTTCCGCCACACCCAGCCCACGGCCAAAGCCAGCCGTCTTTCTCCGTCCTCAGCCTTCCTCACACCCGTGCCGCGATCTCCTCAGCTTCGGGAACACGCTCCCTCCCCTGTCAACCCTCCGTCTCCGGCTGGCTGCTGCTCTTCCCCTGCTTGCCTCAGAAACACAAGTTCTTGCCAAGATCCTCTGCTGCTTTACATCAGCTCCCTCGAGAACTAATTTAACGTCAAGACTTCCAATTCAGGAAGCCTTCCCAGGCTCCAGCCCCACCCCAGCTCTGCAGAACCCAACAAAACCACAGTGACTGACAATGCAAGAAAGAAAAGTTCCCAAGGATGGCAGACGGGAGGATCACATTGTCAGCCCTGGGTCCTCCATAAACTGTCACATTCCACTTGTCCAGCAATGGACCTGGCCCGTCGTTCACTCCTGAATGCACTGTAGATGCCTTCAAGAGCTTCCATTGAGCTCCTGAAATGGGAACTGTTCCACTCTTCTCTGTCACCACAGCCTGCTAATGTGGTGCTCAGGGAGGTGGGCACAGCCAAGCACCTGCTGGATTAAAGAAAAATGGCTAGAGAGATGGCTTAGCAGTTAAGGCACTTGACTGCAAAGCCTGAGGACACAGGTTCAAATCTCTGGGTTCCATGTTGCCAGACACAAAAGTGATGCAAACATGCAATGCCGCACTTGTACACAAGAGGGCGCACATGTCCGGAGTATGTTCACAGCAGCTGAAAGGCCCTGGCCCACCCATTCTCTCTCTCCCCACCCACTTTCTCTCTCTGTCTCTCAAAAATAAAAATAAAATAAAAGAGGAAAAACTGAGGTGAGTGTGCAGAAAAATGCTTGGCAAGTTGTGAAGTGCTGAAGGCCTAGGAGCTTCCTCATCAGAAGTCTTGAGAGCATCGCCAGGGCTTTCTGAGCACAAGACAGGGTCCGAGCTCTCTATGCTTGCTCTGCAGGGGATGTGATAACGCATGCCTCTTCCTGAACTGCCTGGGGCTGAGAAACACAACCTAGAAGGAAGACAGGAAGGAGGTAACGGGGACACATGCTTCCAGAACCATTTCTTTCATTCATGTTTCATCTACTCAATCAGTCAGCACCTGGTAAGCCCCTAGAAGGTGTCAGGGGCTATTCTTTTTTTAAATTATTTTTATTTATTTATTTAAGAGAGAGAAAGAGGGAGTGAGAGAGAGAATGGGTGTGCCAGGGCCTCTAGCCACTGCAGATGCACTCAAGACACATGTGCCCCCGTATGTGTCTGGTTTTTGTGGGTCCTGGGGAATCGAACCTGAGTCCTTTGGCTTTGCAGGCAAGCACCTTAACCGCTAAAACATCCCTCCAGCCCTAGGGCCTATTCTAAATATTGAGAGCAACATGACTTCCAACAAGAGAGGCCCTTGCTCTCCTAGACGTTGCGTTCCAGTGAGAATGGCAAGATGGCAATAAGAGACCTTCGTGATGCTCACAGGATCACGGCTCTTCCTGTGTCTTCACCTGGAGGGCCTGCATGGTGGCGCTGGGTGTCTGTCTGTCTCCCCTCTTCCTCTCCTCAGATCAACCCCGTTCTTATGGGATTTATGCTACATCCCTCTGCTATTTCAGCAGCCACAGCATATACATGCTAGCTTCTCATCTCTAACGGGGCGTTCTTTGGGCGAACACTGCTGCCCATTTTAAACAGCACTATATGCCCTTCAGGGCAGGCCACTAGCCCCTCTCCAGGAAAGGACTGGGCCGCTGGCTTTCCAAGGCCCCTCGAGCAGCAGCACTGGTGTCCCGGCCACTTGCTAGCGAGCCGCCTGGGAATGCTTTTCCTCAGGTTCTGTGCGGTGCTGCCAGAGCCCTCCGGACGCAGCTGACTGCTGGTGGCAGATTTCTGGGTTATTTAGGGCACCGAAGTCCCACAGACTTGACACAAACTTAAAATTAGAAATGCATTAAATATAGGAAAGGAGGAAGGTCATTCAGGAAAGGCAGCCTTCTGGGGAGCTGCAGGACAAAGACGCCCTGGAAACTTCCAGGTTCATTAATGGGTTTTACACAGCATTCAAGTGGTATTTCTCCTTTAGAAATAACACCGTGGAGAGCTTAGGGACTGGCTCAATCCTCAGCTAACACAGCCGCGCGAGTGACTCTGCAAACTAAAAATAGCTTCTTTCCCACTCACTCTGACAGATCTCACTAGACCCTGTGTACAGGTTGAGCCTCTAACAGCGTTCATCCTGCAGCAAAACGATGGCGGATGGCACTTGGGTTTCAGTGACCCAATCCCTGGCCCAGCTCTTGCTTATTTCCACAGCTCCTGCTCGCAGCGTGTGCACATGTGCACGTGTGTGCTCGGATTTGGTGCTCCTCAGGCGAACGTGGGCAGACTTCTCACCAGGAGCATGACTCAGGGCTTTGACTGCAGACTGAGCCCAGAGCAGACCTTCAGAAACCCTGGCAATGTGGCAGATGACTTGGGTCTTCTGCTGACTCCTAGCTAGCCCCCACCCCCCCGGCTCAGTGTCCTCGGTCATAAGTGGGAACAATCATTTCTCTTGGGGCCTGTGTCACAGCATCATACCGGGATCAAAGGAGTCAATGTAGAAGCATGTCTTCTGCCTTCAGAACCACACAAGCTGATGGGACAGGTGACACAGGCCGCCACACAGCCAGACCAGGCATAAGTATCTGGACGGCTTCAGGAGTTAAAGTGGATCTAGATGCAAGCCGTTAGCTCACGCTGCCCCTTGGCCTGGGGTTCCTTTGCTCCACCCCCGCTAGGTTCTAAGAACTTAGTTCAAAGAGCACTTCCTTTCTGTTGGTGTCCTTGGGCTTAATCATTCCAACTTCATGGCTCCCTTGTCCTTTGTCCCGATCTCTAACCCTGTAGTACTTTATTTATTTATGTACCTTGGAGTCATTTGAGAGAAAAGACCAGGCATTTTTTATCTTTGATTCCACCTCCCCAGCCACCACTGTGTGTAGATGTCCAGCAATGAGGAGGGGAGTGAACTAGGAAAGGACGAGACCACCAAGTCAAGAAGCAGGCACGTCTCACAGTGACCCAGGAGGGTGACGCGTGGGGCAATGCACACACACAGTCAGCGCCGGGGGTAGGCAACGTCTGCCCAGCGAAGAAGGGCACAGCCACGGGAGCAAGAGTCACAGCCAAAGGGAAAGCTCTGGGGGCCCAAGCACGGCTCTGGTTCTGGAAACGCCAGACCTTGGCCAGAGAGCAGAGGAGGGCATCCTTCTGGAGCCAGGCGCTGGGAACAAGGGCATCTGTCCACTGGGTCCTTCAAGTGAACTGGACCGGAAGAGCACGAGAACGGGAATCAAGGGCAGAGGACGGAGAAAGGGCCAAAGAGCCCAAGCGGACCGGCACTTCCGATGAGCAGCAGCGAGCCCTTGGCCGCCCGCCTGAGTCGGCAGTGGCGAAAGTGGGGGCTCGGGGAGCTGGAGTCTGGGCGGCTGTTCCTGTTCGCTGGCAGGGAGGTTCCGTGCAGCGCCTCCCGCCCGGCTGCCCATGCTCTCGCTGCCAGCCCGGCTCCTGCTCTGGACCCTCTGTGTAGACGTCCTGTGAGGCTGCAGCCCACACAGCCCGCTCCTTCCCCAGCAGAGGCCTGGGGCCTTAAAGCAACTAACGCGAGCTACATGAACCTGCTCAGCTATGTGTCTCACTCCCGTCCTGAGAGGTAAGGAACTGTCCAAGGTTGTTCCCACCTTCCCAATGGCTCCTGCACCCCAGTATCCAGCCCCTAACCAGGGCAGCACCTACTTTACTGTGGCTCTTGTCTTCTCTAAGGTGAGTCCACACCCTAACAGCTTATAAGAGCCCACAGGCCTGACTCTCTCTGCCTCTCTCCCCCTCCCTCCCTCCCTCTCCCTCCTTCCCTTTCACTCCTTCCCACCCTCCTTCCCTACCCCCACCCCTGCATCTGGAAAATAGATGCCAAGCAGGCCACATGTGGGCATCAGCAACTGGAGGTAACTCGTAGACTCAGGTTACTAAAAGGCACCAGCCTGACATCTGGACTTACAGAAAGACCAGGCAAGGCATACGAGCCCCCAGACACTGCAGGAGGGTCACCAAAATGAGGCTGCCTCAAAGGTCGGGCTAAGGCTCACTCCTCGCCTGCCTCTGCGGTCAGGTCGGGCATTCTAGGGAATCCGAGCCACGCAGAGGCTAACACGGGAGGATGTCAAGTTCACGAGGAGGCGGCTCAAGGGGCAGAGCATTGCTGCTCAAGCCACACGACCGGAGTTCGAAGCCTAGACCCCGCATAAGCAGCTGGAAGCCCTGGCAGGCTTCTTGGACTCCCAGAATGCTGACGCTGACATGTCAGCGAGAAGGAAGGCACACAGCAGAATTTCCCGGAAGCCCATGGCACGTGCAGCAAACATGAGCAGAGTGGGAATCCAGAGTGGAAACCCGCTGCAGATGAGAAGGAAAGTGAAGACACACTGAAAGTTGTTCTCTGACCTCTACACATGTGCCGTGGCACGCACACTCACACGCATACTTGCACACACAAACATGCACACATGTACAAATACATGCACACAATAAAAATAAATAACAGATTTGTGAACTGACCTAGCTGATGGATGATTTGAAGAGTTCCAGAATGTTCTATTTACTTCTGTCATTTAGCCATTTTAAGAGAAAATAAAACAAGGTATAATATAAAAGAAGACGGGAAAGACCATAAATGTCACCTGTACATACTTTTACGAATATATACATGTAGACATGTAAACAAGAATAAGGCTATGTTAGGGCAGTGGATTGAGAGTGGTTTATTAATATCACCATGTGCACATTGCCTTCATGGTGTTATTTAGTACTTTTTCAATCCAAGGGGAAGAAAGACAGACAGACTGTCCATCACTACGGAAGGGCTCAGGAGGACAAGGGCTGGGACATGCAACAGGAATGGAGAGCCGTCCTATATACCTGGAAAGAGAAGGCCAGGCAGGCCCTGAGGAAGGGAAGCCCGCCAGGTATGGGAAGGGCTGTAATTAGTCTGATGCTAATTACAGAAGTCTCACTAGCTTACTAATTTTTTTTTGACAGACTCTGAATGAAGACTGAATTCCTTCATTAAGCAACTTGGGTTCAGAGGCATGCTTCCTACATGGCCATTCTTCTAAAACTCCAAGGTTTTTAAAAATATTTTTATTTATTTATTTGAGAGTGACAGACAGAGAGAGAAAGAAGCAGAGAGAAAGAGAGAATGGGTGCACCAGGGCCTCCAGCCACTGCAAACAAACTCCAGAAGCGTGCGCCCCCTTGTGCATCTAGCTAATGTGGGTCCTGGGGAATGGAGCCTCGAACCAGGGTCCTTAGACTTCATAGGCAAGCACTTAACTGCTAAGCCATCTCTCCAGCCCTGCTTTTTTTTTTTTTTTTTTTTTAAGACATCAGTAACGTAAAATTTAGTAATGGAAATACATGTCCTGGAGAAACTAAGACTCCTGCCTCAAGTGTACGAATTCAAGAATTTCATAGAACCAAAGGGGCTTAAATAAGCAACTGAACCACAATGCTTTCTTCAGTGGGGAATATACGCAAAAGGACAAAATATTTCGCTCCATATTAAAGCTTCCTGGATCAGGCTCCATTCCATCTTTTGGGGCTGAGGAGACAGCTCAGTGGTTAGAGGCTCCAGTCCATCTTTTAGATACTACCTCGTAAGTGCTCAATGCTAAGTGCCCAGTATCCCAGCCAAATTTAACCACTAGCAGCACCTAAACATTCTTCTCCCATTCCCAGCCCCACAGCTCTATGCAAGCTGCTGTACCCTTAAAAGTCTTCTCTTTCACAAGTGCTTCTTCAAGTTCCATCCATCCTCCAAGACACAGCTCAAACCCCATGTCACTTTCCAAACCCCACCCTGCCGGTGGACTCGGAGTACCAGACTTGGGACCTCTCTGAAGGAATCCCCGGTCTGCCGTATGACATAGGCACCTGAGTAACTACGTTTTCTACCATCTTAACCCCAGGCTTCTCGTGGACGAGGATTCCCTCAGATTGGTACATGAACAGATCGTAATACCTGGCACACAGCAGGCCCTCAGCAGACACTTCACTGGATGACATTACATGTGCCAGAGTCTCTTCTTACCTCGGCTGCTCCCGTCAGGCCGTGCAGAGGCGAAGGTGTACTGTCCTTGGGTCTACAGGAGGGGAGGGAGGGGTCCTGCTGGTCTAGCTTCTGGCCTTCCTGGCAGTCCAACTTCCTCCCGAGTTGACCATAGTCTGCTCGTCCCCAGGTAAACACTTTCCCAGTTTCTATTAAGAAAAAAGAAAACATGATTTGAATGAAGACTATAGTCCACAGCTGGGCCCCCGGGGCTCTCAGGGGAATGAGCTACTACAGAAAGGGTGACTGCTTTCTTCAGCACCAGGTACTGTGCACCACGAGCCTCCCTCTGTTCCTGCGAAGAAAGCATGAGTATCCACATTGTCAAACAAGTAGAGAGGGAGCAGGAATGAGAGGTGATGCTCAAACCCGTGCTGTTTCCCATGTGTATATACAGACAAGCACGCTGCCACAGGTTAACCTCTGTGTGCACACACAGACACAGACACAGTGTGACCAGTGCAGACAGAAAAGGATGGACGTGACCACAGATCAACTACCCCTGTGCAGGTACAGGTGCAGAAGTGATTACAGAACACAGCCAGGCTGACGGCTGACCCCCGTTTCTTGTACTTTGTCCAGATGTCTGGTCTCGGGCTCTCCTTCCTCGACCTCAATCCAGGGCTCTTTTTACCCCATTAAAGTCCCCCCCCATGCCATGATCTCCTAGGGCATCAGTCTTAACTCAATTAGTGGCTAGTTTCTACTTTTTCCTCTCCTGGTAATACTAGGGGCCTCTATTACCCAAAGGAGCAATCCTAACAGTCCCAGGCAAGTGTCTACACATGCTAGAAGAAAGGGAGAGAAGAAGGGAAAACCACCCAGAGCCAGAAAAGCACTCTGCTCCCAGAGCCTCTCAGGAAGCTGCCAGTGCCAGCAGCGACAGAAGAAACAAAGGCTAAACGAGGTGTGGCCTTTCTTCTGCAGAAAATTCACCAAATTCACTCAGTCGTACCAAGTGGCCTGTTTGTTATTTCAACAGAAATGCAAAATCCGAAGAGGCATAGATTATTAACAGATTCTCTGTAATAAATATGCATAACCATGTGCGCTGTATAAAGTCTTTATACATGTTTATTTTAACAAAGAAAAACTTCGCTTAGGAAACAAAACACCAAGTAATGCATATTAAATTCAAGACAGATCTACTACATTTTCTGTGTTTGGTATCAAAGCTTCATCTGGCCCCCACACTCAACATATGGCTTATAGTGTCAGCAAAAACAACCCTAAACTCACGGCAGAAATGTCTGAACACCGCAGGCAAGCCAGGCTCCACAGGGACGTGTTCCCAGGTTCAACCTGCTTCAGTCACCCAAGCAGATCCACGGCCGTGTGGGCTTCGCAGGGAGGGAAGAAGGCAGCCTGTGCGGCCCACAGATGCCGGTACCGTTCTGCAGCCTGGATAGGGGCCGTCGGAGCGGCGGTCCATGCCAGTGCTGCTTCCCGTGCCTAACCCGGGAAAGGCACGTCAACGTTTAGTCCAGCTCACCTACTGTAACCTCTCCTGAATCCTCAACTCTCTCCAGAAAAGGGAAGACATACCTTAATTACTCTGTGCACCAACTACACGGCCATTTAGTGGGTGAGAAGATGAAAGCACAGAGAAGTGCCCTCCAAGGGTGCACAAGTGACCCTCCCCCGGCCCAGGGAGCCACGCTGCATGCCCCATTCACTGCGCACTCACTCAACGCTCTTCCTTCACCTACGGTGTGCATTTGACTGAAACCTGTCCTTTGCTCAGGATGCAAGAAGCATCCCAAACTGGCCAACTCCCTCTGCCTCGGCTGGCTAGGATTTACAGTCAGATTGCCTTTGTAGTGGCCAGAGGATGAAATCACTGCTTTGTGAAGGACCCCAGCATTCCTCATCTGGGAAGAAATAGCGAGCTGCTGTATCTTCAGGATACAGAAAGAACTGTTATCACAAACCCTACATGGAATCCTTTCTTTCACATCAAGTAAAGCATCTCAGAACTTTCTGTTATTGATTACTGATGTCTCAGACAGACAAGACAGCCAGAACACGGTGCCATCATTATTACATCTCCAACAGCAAGCCATTCAGCCATCCCACTTACACAGCACTTTTCACCTTCAGAGCACTTTACAAAGATTAACTAATTAATCTTCACACTCTGTGGGGAAGTCATAGACATTGTAGGAGAGAAAAGGCCAGAACCCAGGCCAAGTCAATGGTCAAGCCCACAGTCGGTACACTCTCCACACCTGTTTCTGCCCAGAACACACTGCATCACAGAAGGCTCACCGGGGGGAAAGGGGGACACCACTCTTTTTTAGAAGGACAGTTAGACACAACCTTCCAGGGACCAATACATTCATAAACAGTTAGTCCCCATGAGAACTGACATACAGACTACTGAGCTAATTTACAGGTGAGATTAAATGACTTGGTCAAGTTCAAACAACCAGCCGAGACAGGATCAAGGTTTAAATCAGTGTCTTTGGGCTCCAAGTCCAATGGAACTACCACAACAGCACAGCTAATGAACGCTGACTGACAAAGCAGCCATCTTGACAAGGTGTGAGCAGGTGGGAACACACCGTGTGCCACCCAGCCTCCCTCACTTGGGAGGTGGGCCTGCACAGTCACCATGCAGAACTCTGAAATGAGGTTATTAAAAATACGGATTATGGATTTATGGCACTAGAGTACAGGAAAGTAATGAATCTGCATACAAAAGAAGTTCACTGATGCGCTGGAGACAATGTCTGCCTTGAGTGGAAGCATGCTGTCAAATTCAAGAAGATTCAGATCAAAAGTTTAACACACAAGTCTTTTCCTCAGAGTAAAGAATGATATATTACTGTGATAAAAAATAGATGCAGGGCTGGAGAGATGGCTTAGTGGTTAAGCGCTTGCCTGTGAAGCCTAAGGACCCCGGTTCAAGGCTCGGTTCCCCAGGTCCCACGTTAGCCAGATGCACAAGGGGGCGCAGGCATCTGGACTTTGTTTGCAGTGGCTGGAAGCCCTGGCGCGCCCATTCTCTCTCTCTCTCTCTCTGTCACTCTCAAATAAATAAATAAAAATGAACAAAAAAATTTTTTTTAAAAAATAGATGCATTAATGTCTTCTAAAAAGTATAGGGATGTGTCTCCAGATAAATGAGGGAAATGACAAAACAGCTCAAAATAAAGTCAGCAAGTGAAATATAATCAAAGTCACGTCCACTTAAGGATCAATACAGAATTGCCACAGATTAACATAGAAAACAGCAATGGCCAAGCAAGCAGTCCTAACCAGGAACAGGTAGGAAGTTCAGACTCCTACTGCCCCTGACAGGACTGATTGGACAAACAGCATTTCAGGTTACCTCCTGGACAAGAAAAGAAACCAGGACAGGGAGGGGAGATAGGGCCGAACAGGGAAGGGGAGAGCCACAGTGGAAATGGACAGGACCCGTGAAGCCAGAGGGCCCATGAGGGTCCCAGGAGGAAATCTGGAGAAAAAGGCAAGATTACCAGGTTGGCCCAGGTACAGGGAACTGCCAGACTTGGGGTCAGACCATCACCTACCACCTTGTTTGCCTCCTCTATCACTAACAAACTTTTTCATTTATTTATTAAAATGTATACTTACTAGTATTTTATCATTTACTAATTTTGAAATTTAAAAACTAGATATGATAAGCCAGGCATGGTGACTCACACCTAGTAATTCTAGTACTCAGGAGGCTGAGGCAGGAGGATTGTTGAGAACTGAAGACCAGCATAGGTGGGCTACATAGTGAACTCCAGGCCAATCTGAGCTATACAGTGTGAGACCTTGTCTCAATAAATGTATGTGTAAAATATATGCATTCATACAGAATATATATATTTACACAGAACAAAACACACTCAAAAAACAGAAAATTGAGCTGGAAAGATGGTTCAGTGGTTAAGGCAAGTGCTTTCTTCCAAGGCCAAAATTCCCAGGTTCAATTCCCCAGTACCAACATAAAGCCAGATACACAAAATGGCATGTGTCTGGAGTTCATTTGCAGCGGCTGGAGGCTCTGGCATGTCCCTTCTCTCTGTCTGCCTTACCATTCTCAGTCTCCCCGCCCTCTCTCTCCTTACAAATAAATTAATAAAAATGCTTCTTAAAGGAGCAATATTTTTAATGTGATTTAAAAACCGTACGATACTCTTACGCGCTCCAGCCACCTGTCACGCCCGCGCCCCTGAGGGGCTGGAGTCAGTGACCCTGGCAGACCGCAGATCTGGAGCAGGGGTAGAGGCTGATGAGGAGAACGCCGGGGATGGTATCGTTTTCAAAATATTTTATTTATTTACTTATTTGACAGAGACAGAGGAAGAGGGAGAGAGAATGAGCACGCCAGGGCCTCCAGCCATTGCAAACAAACTCCAGACATGTGCGCCCCCTTGTGCATCTGGCTAACGTGGGTCCTGGGGAATCGAACCTGGGTCCTTTAGCTTGGCAGGCAAACGCCTTAGTCACTAAGCCATTCCTCCAGCCCTGGGATGGTGTACCTTCAACAAAGGACTGAAGGTAGCCAGAAATAACTCGTAGCCAACATGTCCACAGCACCTACCATGTACCGGGCACTGTTCTAAGCATCTTCCACATGCTGTCAACTGTTCCTCCACATAGTCCTCCCAGGGGTACAGGACCCCACCATTTGCATGTGCCAGCGGCAAAAGCGGCAGGCCCTGATCCAGAAACACAGCAACAGTAAGTGAATGAAAAGAAGCCAGGACAGTGACGGGAGTCTGGCCACAGCTAGGACTAAAGCCATAGGACAAAGAGAAAGAAAATAATGTCAGGGCTCGGCACCCACCATGTAGAAGGAAGGAGACAGGCACTATGGTGAGATTTTAGCTTTTCAAAATGGAAAGGAAGTGCCCTTCAATACACGTGCGGGTGCAGATATGCTAGATCAAGGGTCTCATTCATAAGGATCATGAGAATGACTTCATTACCAAATTACTGAACTCCCCCAGGACCTTTGGGATGTCATCAAATAGTCAAACATGCACACGGAGGAAAAAAACACCAGTGCCGCGGGCGGTACACATTCAAGGAGCACTGCGCTGGGTCAGAGGCGAAGGTGGGAGCTGTAGCCAGTCACAGCCACTTACCCCTGGCCAAGCTCACCCTATTCCTTCCAGAGACGGGCATCTGAGGGTGACAGGAAGGCAGATGTGAGGAACGTCCTTATTTTCTTAACAGACTCTGTACAAAAGTGGAACAGTCGCTGATGATGGCAAAATGGAATTAGCAACCACAACTCTGTGAGTCAGAGAGAGACAGGGCCACCAGCCTCTCCACAGGCTCCAAGCCTCACCTTCCGGGACGCCAGAGGCCCTGCTAGAGGCGCGCTCGGCCTGGGTGCTTGTTCGCCACCACCCGTCTACCAGCGCTAGCTCCTCCCGGGGACTCGCTGGGAGCCACCGGGAAGTAACAATGAGGGGCTGGAGAGATGGCTTAGCGGTTAAGCGCTTGCCTGTGAAGCCTAAGGACCCCGGTTCGAGGCTCGGTTCCCCAGGTCCCACGTTAGCCAGATGCACAAGGGGGTGCACGCGTCTGGAGTTCATTTGCAGAGGCTGGAAGCCCTGGCGCGCCCATTCTCTCTCTCTCTCTCTCTGCCTCTTTCTTCTGTGTGTCACTCTCAAATAAATAAATAATAAACAAAAATGACTGGCGCGCCTCATCCTTTGCTGTGCTGTGTGGACAGAAAGAAACTTCATGATTTCAACAGGACTACCTGTCCCAGAGTTGGCGGGCATCTCTTCTGGGCTAGGAGCAGCGGCGAGGGGACGAGGGGTGAGGGAGCTGGAGCACAGGTGCTGGAGACGCACGCAGCGCCCGTCCCCGAGCGCCCCCCTCCTCCTGTCGCCCCGGCTGCCTCTGCTCCCCGAGCTCCTTCCCCGGTGACTCCTGCGGCCCTTGCCCCTGAGCCCACGCCACATGCTGCTGTCCAGCAACCCCGAGAAGCCACCTTCCACACTCTGAAAATATGTATCTCAACTGCACACAGATATCCTTAAAGGACTGCTAGATTCATCCTGTCTCCTCCTTCTGAAAGCCAGAAATATGAGGAGGGACCGTTTGTTTTCACTTATCTCCACATTCTAAAATAATGCCCAAAGCAGGCGCTGGCTCAGTACCTGTTTCCTGGGAAGTCTAACACTGGCTTCCTCCACCTCCTGAGCCTCGCCAGCTCCCGTCCACTAGTCCTAAGAAAACTGCTCACCATCTTTAAGCCTCAGCTGCAGCATGGAAATCACACATTTCAGCCAGGCGTGGTGGCGCACGCCTTTAATTCCAGCACTCGGGAGGCAGAGGTAGGAAGATCACTGAGAGTTCAAGGCCACCCTAAGACTCCACAGTGAATTCCAGCTCAGTCTGAGCTAAAGTGAAACCCTACCCCAAAAAAAGTGAAAAATAAAATAAAATCATACATCTCCTTTGCAGGGGTGGCAGTTACTACAAAGCACCTGGCCAGAGCAGCTTGTGGACAGAAAGAGTTTGTTTTGGTTTTAGTTCTGATGGGAAGTCTATCCTGGGAGGGCAGCATGATGGGGGCAGGCAGCCAGTGCCACACCTTCACGGGAGCATGGAGGCAGAGAAGAGCCACACGAGGTGGGACCGTAGCACCTCCAGGCTCATCCCTAGTGGCCCGTGTCCTCCAGCAAGGCTCTACCTCTACAGGGAAACTTTCCAAACAGTACCACAGAATCAGGACCAGGCACTCCGCGAGTCCATGGGGGCAGTCCGCACGTGAAGCACCGCACAGAGCTAGCGCGAGGGCCCTGGCAGGGTGTGCCCACGACAGCACTGCGGCACGGTGAGCCACCATCACCGTTGTACTCCCAAACTGAACGACACGGTCTGAACGAGGACTTCTGTGGTGCTGCCCACCATGGCCACCAATCTGTCCCATCTTCTCAGGCAGCCCCCACATAACCAGTCACAGAGCCAGTGCTGCGAATGATCATGGGAAAATAGGAAGAGAACTGAAGTCTCCATCCCAGAATTTTGAATTTTTTTAAAAATTTAAACACAGTGGCTGGCACGCCAGGGGTCTCTGATGTACCACATGGCATAGTTCAATTAAAATAACTGATGGAAAAAACAAATGATAGAGAAGGGAGGTGAAGCAAAGTGAGCTAAAGAGAAGGGGGAGGGACGGAAGAGGAATGAGGTTTGGCTACGACCCCTGAGACCTAGGTCCGGACCCTGACTTCTCCCTCGGGCTACATGGTCTTGAACAGACCCCTCCTCCTCTAGGAGCCCAGTTTCCCCAGCCACAAAATGAGAAGAGAGGACCTCTCAGACATTTTCAACTGCAAACTTTCATAACAGCATCCAACTCTCTTCAGGGTCAAAATGAATGGTGAGCAATTTAATTTTATTGACACCCTTGGACTCTTCAGTCTGATCAGTATTGTAAAATGAAACATCCACTCTAATTTCGAAGATGACCTACAGTGAGTAATTTGAATAAAAATGAGACAATTACGTATCACAGTTTTTAGCAAAATGCCCCAAGTTTCTAAAGTTACATCATGAACAGTATCACATAATAAAAGCTTTATAATTTTTTAAGTTGATAAAGGAATACAACTGTTTTCAACTGGAGAGGGGAGGACTGGAAAGAACTGAGTTATCAAGATCTCTGTGTGGGCAATCACAGAAAGACAAACACCACATGTTCTCACTCATCTGTGGTTCCCAACCTGGATCAGCTTGAGGGGAGGCCTAGATAATAGGGAATGAAGGGTGTGAGGGGGGAGAACGAAAGGCGAAGGAAAATAAACACAAAATTAAGCCCAAAATGAACTGGTACCATAGAAATCTTTCTTGTTGAAGGCAGACTAAAAGATATGACTCTCAACAAGATAGGGGGAGTGCCAAAAAAGAAGGGCCCTGGAGAGGAGGCAATGAAGCCTAACCTTAAAAAATTTTGGCTCTGACTTGTTATTCCCGGTACCAGAAACAGGCGATACCCACAGTGAGCTGTTGATCAGAGACCCCTGCGAGGTCCCCGAAACAGGACAGGCTTCTGTCACAGCACTTGATTACCCGCCTGAGGTAAAAGCTAAGACCCTATTGCTGAAGATACCATATGCTGCTGACATAGAACACGGAGCGACCTGGCTGGAATCCAGAAGAGAGCCAGTCCCCAGACAGTTAGCCTATCTGGTGCTAGAAAGTGCTACACAAGCTACTGGGGGAAAGTGGCCAACAATGGTGTGAGCAAGCAGGGGTCTGAGCTCCTCAGAGCCAGACAACCAGACAAGAGATGCACACCGGTGCAATGGTGGCCCACAGCCTTGCTGGCTAACCAATGGCTTTCTGATCGGCTAAGGAACCCATATCTGGAACTGGGAGCCAGGTCTGAATCCTTTGAGGACAAAGATCATGCTCTCCAATGTCAAGCTCCCACTAGTCCTTGGCTAAAAGAGGAGCTACATCCATCAAAATCTCCCTACATTATAACGCTATCCAATTTAACCTACGCTGACTTCACTCTCAGTTGGAGAATCTGTTTTTCTTTTTCACAAAGTAATGAGACCAGAGGAGATAAACCACCCCTCGCATCCCAGTCAAGGCCCGGGCAAAACCACAGAGGAAGTGGAGAGAAGAGCAGGAGCGCTGCCTCCATGAGCCTGACAACCAGCGCCAGGGTGAAGGAGACAGACGTGAGGACACTCAACACCTACCAAAGCAGAGATCCAGAGGCTCTGAGAGCTAATCACTGAAGTAGACCAAAAACATACCTACTAAGGCTCAGGGAATTTTGTAGAAGAGGGGGTGAAAAGATTCTACGAGCCACAGGCTGGAATGTCATGCCCAGAGGCACTGCCTCCCACCAGTAACTGACTGCTGCTCCCCTAACGCATAACCAGCAGCCCCACTGAGGAGGGGCCCTGTGGAATGGGGACAGGGAGGAGGGAAGAGATGGTACCACACCATGCGTCTACACAAAGTGTGTTCTTCATTTATAAACAAAAAAGAGCTCCGTGTGAAACCCTTTGGGCTCTATGATTGAGTCACTGAGGAGAGGGCTCACGGGGTAAAGCACGAGCTGCGCACCATGAGCACCTGAGTTCAAGTCCCCAGAGCCCACATAAAGGCAGACACCAGTAGGCCTCTGTCATCCCAGCTGCCCGGGCGAGATGGGAAGTGGAGACAGGAAAATCTCCTAGGAGCTCGTAAGCAGCCAGCCTGGAGAACACGGTAAACACGACGAGGGGCCAGGGAGGACCGTCCTCTGACCTGACGTGCGCACCACGGCACACGCACGTGAGAGCCCACACGCGCGCGCGCACACACACACACACACACACTCACTCCCTTCCCTCACAGACTGCACACCCCACTGGGGATGAACTAGGTAAATAAATAAAACCAGAGAACCACGATGAAAAGGCAGTCACGAAACAAAAACACTTTGCAAATCTAAATGCAGCTGCTGATGGCAGCGTGGCCGGCACATTCTGAAGCCCACAAGCCTCCAAGGCCGGCTGGGCGGTGAACCCTGCTCTCAAGTGGCAGGACGCTGGGCTTCCTGACCCTCTGGGGTCCAGGAGCCCAACAGCTGGGGAGTCACACCTGGAACCTGAAGAAAATACCCTGCTTGGGGCCAGAGCCTAGGCAGATACTCCCCAACTCTTTTCATTTTCACACACAACAGCTTCCTTGCACACTTTTAAGAGTTATTAATAACACTTTAAAATATAGTTTGCTGCCTAATCTTAGCAGAGTGATTAAAATAATAATAATCATCTTGCTTCTCTCCCTCCCAGCAAGAAAGGAAACTATCGCCCCAGGGATCTGCTAAGAATCCCGCCCTGCAGGGGGCTCGAGCTGGGGTGGGGAAGCGAGGGCGAGAAGCAAGATCAACCCCTCGATTTGAAGAAATGAAGCTGACAGTGGGAGAGAGGGACCCGCCAAGGACACAGTGCTGTGTCCAGAGCGAGGACCCCACTTTCTGCTGCCCCATCGACTCTCACCACCTGGCAGAGGACAGACTGGAAGGTCTGCAGGGTAGAAAGAGGTCCACGTGGTAGGCCCTCTGCACAGTGGCAGAACCTGTTCACCTGGAGAAAGAGCATCCTTTTGAGGGGACTAAAGGGGCCAGGCTCAAAGTTTTCAACCCTCAACGCAAGCTGCTCAACCGTCAGAGCACTTCTAACCCAATCACCCAGAGAGAGAACCGTCGGTCTACCCAAGGTCAAACTGTAAGGCAGAAGCCGAGCCAAGAGGAGAAGCCTGGCCACTCGATTTCTAGCACGTTTTGCCCACAGCTTCTCAAAATCCTACCAGTGAACCTCCCCAAGCGGCCACTGCTACCTGTTTCATCCAATTCCCTGCGGGCCTCCCAGGCTGCGTGCCAAGGAAGAGCAGGCAGGTGCGGTCCACAGGCCCTCGCTGCCTGTCCTGGGCTGGCTGCTTCAAAGGCGCGGGGGCTGCCGACAGCGCAGCTCCACCTCCTCCACGTTCTCCTTTCACTACCTACAACTGCCATGCCTCGGCCTGGACATCACCTTCGGTCTTTTCATCCATGAGAAAAAGATCATCAGCAGTTTCCATCTCTGGGAAGTTAAAAAAAGAAGTGTGAGAGAGAGAAGAAAAGAAAAAAAGGCCAAGCGCCACGCCCAGCTGTCGGCGAGGCCACCGGTGACTCACGGCGCCCAGCTGAAGGCCACAGCCACGGGAGCGCGGCAGACCCACGTCAGCCCAGGCCTGCAGAGCCCATTCCGCTCCCGGGCAGACTGGCCCAAGGCCCCAGAGAAGCAGGACTGGGGACAGGACACAGCCTGGATCCAGTGAGATCCACATAGCCCATCCACCGTCGGAGGAAGCCTGAAAACCTGAGAACCCCCAAATACACCACGTACACCCTTAGCTTCCAAAATGGAACTCTTTTCTACACGGAGAGGCTGGCTAAGATCCAGGAGGAGAGACAAAGTTCACTTTCGTTTCTGGGTGGGCCAGTCACTGACAAAGTAGGAGGGGCGTCTCTTGAAGGCGTTCTCACCCCGCCGCAGGCTTGGCAGGAGAGGTGGGCAGCAAAGCCCAGCAGCCGTACGGACAGAGCCGAGTCCTGCGGCCTGACGTGGAGGACCGAGGGGCTCCAAGCCCCTCCTCGACTCCGTAAGCAGCGGCCCTTCGCCCTGTGCCTGGCCCTAAGTAAGACACCTTATTTTACCAGAGCGGGTGGACTTGTGAATGGCACCATCTGTCCAATATCACCCGTCAGACACACACTGATAAATGACTTATTACTGGGAGCAGAAAAGGTGCCACCCTACAAATTTATCAGGGTGCACTGGACTGTAGGGACACATGAGTGTATTAAAATCATCAGGAAAACCAGGCCCAAGAGCTTTCCGGACACTGACTGCAGAAAGGCGTTGTACTCCCTCACCTGAACCCTACAAAGAAGTGAACCCCGAGCACCATGACAGCGACGGCCGCCCCGCCAGCCCGTCCGACTCCTCAGTGTGTGCATCACGGCCACCTCTGCTGCCCTGCGTGTCCACCCGTGCACCCATCTGGACCTGCTGTCCACCCATTCATGTGGAGCTGGTCTCGCCTTTCCCTCGGCTCTTCCTGGACGTGACTCTAGGGTGGCAGCAACACTCCCCAGCTCCTCCTCCAGCAGGCCATCTCAACACAGTTCCGTCCGTTTCCCAGCTCTGGCCTCTCAGGCCTCTTCGGAACTCAGGGCCTTTATACCTTCCTACGGTCAGATAGCGAGATTTACTGCGCGATACGTGACGTGTAAGGTGGGATCTGAGGGCTAACATGTTGACGTGTAAGGTGGGATCTGAGGGCTAACATGTTGACATCTAAGGTGGGATCTGAGGGCTAACATGTTGATGTCTAAGGTGGGATCTGAGGGCTAACATGTTGATGTGTAAGGTGGGAATCTGAGGGCTAACATGTTGACGTGTAAGGTGGGATCTGAGGGCTAACATGTTGACGTCTAAGGTGGGATCTGAGGGCTAACATGTTGACGTGTAAGGTGGGAATCTGAGGGCTAACATGTTGACGTGTAAGGTGGGATCTGAGGGCTAACATGTAACTAAGAAAGGAATAAAAGAACCAATCTGTGTTTGCCTGACCAGGGCCATCAAGGAAAGCACTTGTATCTGGAAAACTGCAGTGACTGAAATAGTGCCTGGTGAACTTACTGTCATTCTATAAATTCTGACCTTGCAGAAGAAAGTACAAGCATGTTCCTCTGTGTTTACGACACAGAGAGCTCACCAGGGCCCTACACAGACCGCACTGAGCGACAGGACGGGTGAGCGTCAGGAGGAGGAATGCGCAGCGCAGGCCGGGGTGCTGGTCGTTTCAGTGGCAGGGATCAAAGTGCACCGTCAGGCCGGTGGGTGACCGTGACGAGCATTGCAGTTACAGTCAATGCGCGGAGCTCTACAGCTTTGGGTATAGGAAAGGGTGGGTCAGCGGTCAGCAGGGCAGGTCCATGGAGGACAGCCTGTCCTCCCCTTGCTCGGCTCACTGCTGTGTCACTCCCGGATCCCATTTGTCCCTCAGACCCCAGAATAAGACCTCCTTTACCAACAGCCTAGAGCCTAGAGCCCGCGCCTCACCAATGTGACCTGTGTGAGACATGGGCGCGGTCTGGGACTGCCCGAGGGTGTGCGGTCCTAGCAGAGGTGGCGAGCGGCCAAGCTGTGGGGGCCTCCTCGGAGACGCTGACGGCCCCACGGCCACGGACGAAGATGGCATCTGCTGCTCTGGAGCTGTCATGTCATAGGCTCGGTTCCAACCAAATCAGCAAAGCCGTTACTGTGGGCCACCCGCCAAGACCCGGAAACAGTGGGTAAGGGGGCTGGGACAATGAGATTTGTTAAACTGGATTCTCCCTCCAGAAAGGAGACAAGGCATTTTAAGTCACTCTGTAAAGGAGCAATGTGGGGAGAAGAAAGGCCCTGGATAGAGGACCCACTGAGTTCTAACCCTGGCTCTGCTATCCATTAGCTGTGGGAACATGTGGACAAATCAACCTCTCCCTGGGCTTTTGGCTTGTTTACATGTCAAATAAGAATGAGATGGCTGCTCAGAATTAACACTGCATAACTTATTATTTTCACCAAAATGGCAAAGATTAAGCTTCCCTTGATTAGAACTGTGTGCAGTGTGGTCTCTTTTCTGAGCATGAGCCGTGCCCTCGTGGCCTGCGGGCTTCACAGAAGCACGAGTCAAGCTGCCGCGTGTGTGAGGGGTGCCCGGGAGGAAAAGGCACACAGAGGACATGAAAGGTCCCAGCCGTCCCTCCACCAGGCCGAGGAGGACCCCAGGGTGAGAACCCAGCTGCAGCAGCACCACGTTCCATGCCCACACATATGGCGCCAGCCAGGGTACGTGCTCTTTCCCATCCACCGTGCTGTATGACCCTCGTGGTTGACAAGGCGATGGCATCCCGCACTGAGCAGAGTGAGGCCTGGTGGCACCCATGCTCCTCATCTCAGCCTCCCCTCAGGTCCCCTGGGAAATGGGAGTGAGCCTTACTTGGCAAAATTTCTGTAAGAATTAAAGAGATGATGCTTCTCAAGCTCTGGCAAAATGCCTGGCACATGGTATGGCCTTGATAAGTGAGTGACCCCATCTTCACACACTTCTACTTCTCCAGAGCGCTGTCAGGGTACCCCAGAGCAGCTCCTTTTTAGGTCCGTTAAGAAATGCTTCAAGGGCTAGAGAGATGGCTTAGTGGTTAAGCACTTGCCTGTGAAGCCTAACGACCCCGGTTCGAGGCTCCATTCTCCAGGACCCACGTTAGCCAGATGCACAAGGGGGCACACGGGTCTGCAGTTCATTTGCAGTGGTTGTAAGCCCTGGCGCACCCATTTTCTCTCTTTATCTGCCTCTTTCTCTGTGTGTCGCTCTCAAATAAATAAAAATAAACAAAAATAATTTTAAAAAAAAGAAATGCTTCTAGATGAAAGGAAGAATGCTGGCTTCCTGAGTGACCAGAGAGCCAGGTGGCTCCAGTCCCCAGCAGTCACAAACACTGTAAGTTAACCCAGCCCCTGGAAGAAGGGGCTCCACTCAGGGTCCACAGCACCTCAACCTTCACAGAGAGATGGGCCCTGGAGCAGGAAGCAGAGCCTGCGAGAGCCACCTGAGCCAGGTCCTTCCCTGCAGAGTGCCATACATCCTGTCTCTCACAGATGCCTTCAGCATCTCTTTGGGGCACATGAGGGCCCATTCCCATCATACCCAATATCTTTAGTCTCTTCCCACCTTATCTGCACACCAAGCAAAACACAACAGAGTGTATTTTCCACTTCTATATTTGGTCCATGGTATTCCTTCTACTTAGAATGTCCTTCCCTGGCCTATGGCAGTACAAGTATTTGTTGAACAAATGAATGAAGGAGAAAATAAATATACTAATAATTCATGAGGCGTAAAAATTAGGAATCCAAAGCGCGTTTTACAAGCAAAACCTTCAGACACAGAGAGGTTACATGACTTGCCCAGGATGTCAACAAGTAGCAAATCAGAACCCGAACTTCACTCCTTAGACTCTTTGGCCACATCAAGCTTCTCACTAGGTTAAAAAGTCATTCTCAGATTGAAAAAAAAAAAAGAAAAGAAAAGATACAACTGATTCCTCCAAATGGGCCACTTTCCTCTTGGCACATATTGAGGGCACTTTAACGAACAGGCTGTTGCTATGATTAGTGACAGCTCCTAAGGGGCAGGCAAGGTCCCCTGAGGAAGGGCAAGTACAGTGTCATGTGTCAAGAACCTAAAAATGATGGCAAAATTACAGCCTGGCCACTTAAAGCTCACTTCTGAGAGAGCTCCTGGAACAAATCAATGTCCCCCAGGAAGGAGGAGAGTTCCTTGAATGGAACCACAGCCCTTGGCCAGCAACTTCGAGCCCTTCCCAGAACCACACCATGAGCTCTGAGCATGGTGGGCAGCTCCACCACAACTCTATCTCCTTTCCTCCAGAACCCAGCCCCACAGTTCCCACCAGTTTTGTTCCTCCCTCCCCTAGGACCTAGGAAGCTCTGACATACTGAATGTTTGTACCCACCCAAGACACGTCTCAACTCCAACCCCTAATATGATGGTGTAAGGAAGTGGGGCCTCTGGAAAGGGCCAGACCATGAGATGGGGCCTTCATGAACAGGGTTGACCCTCCTACCCTTCCCATAGCATAACAGCAAACGGCCACCTATGAACCAGGAAGCAGAGCCCTGCCAGACGCAGCCTGTGCTTTGGGATGGTGAGAAATCAATGTTACGTTGAAGCCATCCACTCTGTGGAGCTTTGTGACAACAGTCCAAACTGACAAAGATGGTCACTTCCTGCCACACATCCAGTGAGGTCATTCTGAGGGAACAACAAGTGATGACATGAAATGACACTGAATTCTGACATCACAAAGAGCCGGGCTCACGTGTGCGCTTTTCTTCTTACGTGACTGTGCTTTTTAGAAAACCACTCACCCTCTCTGAGCCTCAGCCACCACCTGCAATGCAAGGGAAGTGAACTCAGCCTTAGAAGACTACAAGAGGTCATAAGGTCCACACTGAGCACAGCACTTAGCGCTTGGCAGATGTACGTGCTTAGCAGCCCCAACCTGACCCTCTCGGGGATTTAGAAACCATTTCTACACTTGTTCAACCAACTGTGTTAACTCATGTTCACTGCAGCATGTCTCTGGCAAGGCCGTGGGCCTGGCCATCTGTTGGGTACAGGGGCCTGAAGGATACCCCCTACCTCCATCCATGACACAGGCCTCAGGAAGAACAGAGGAGTGAGGGGAGCTCTGTCCTTGCTGTGAGTGGAAATCATGAGAACCAAAAAGATGCAGATCAAGACTGGCCCCTTCCTATCCGGCTTCTGGCCTGGGCCCTTATCTGCTGGCTCTCTTCTGGGTAGCAGGGTAGAGGCCAGACCAGCCTCAGTAGCTCCTCTCACCAGCAAGGAACAGCACGCGCAGAGGTCATCAGCTCTGACCTTGCTGAATCGGACTCTGGACATTGGCCCTGCCCACCCTGGCCCCAAGGCTGTCTGCCTGCCCACTGCTGCCATCTGGTGGCCCCCTGGGCCTTGCTGCATTTGGCTTTGATCAAGCTCTGAGCAAAGCTTCTTCTCCAGAGGGTGATTCTTGCTTCAGCTTCAGGTGGACACACCTTGCACTTCTCCAGGCCACAGATCAATGGGGTGATCACTGCCAAACACAAAAGCCACAAGCATGCCAGGTATTCATCCTTCTGGCCCAGAGGGTCAGCTGGGAGCCTGGCCTCCCTTCCCAGAGGAGAAGGAGTGCTCAAGGTCGCCTAGCTGCCTAGCTCTCAGACCAGCGCACGGTTCTACTTGACCACAGTCCCTAGGGTAGGCAGGCACTAACAAACTAAAAATAGTCGGCACAGGGCCCAGGAAACACAGCCTTTGGGAGATGGGGAATAGGCTTCCAGAAAGCCTTGCAAACCTCCATAAATGCCAAGGCATAACACATAAACTGGCTAAGCTGAAAAACTTACTATAAAAAAGTGCTGCTGCGCCCTGACTTTGGAGGGCAGTGTTCAAGAGGACACCCGTGGGGTCTTCTGTAGGCAGCCTCCAACTCCCCACTGCAAGCTGGACCCCCCTAAACGAGGCAGACACTGTGTTTCATGGGCCCTCCACCTGACCACACACTCCAGACAGGTCAGGAAGTTCCTAACTCCAGGCTGCACAGGCTCTGGGTAGAAGAGCTCAGGAAAATGTGTCCCACTAGACCCCTTAGGTTCCCAGGAGCTGTCCACTGTGCAGGCCTGGCTCTGTCTGCAGCCATCTACTGTGCCCTATAATGCAGACTCTACAAGAAATGATGTTTGACAATATATATATGGGTCACTGGGCTTCCCTTGCTCCCATCAATTCACATCTGCAATATATTTAATGTCTTACTGAATGGGGCTCGAAGTCCCTCTACCTACAAAATGCTAGAATCTGAAACCCAAAGGCAAATACCGGCTACCTTCCCACTTCCCATGGACAGAAGTAGGAAGGGAATGTCATCGAGCAATGCTGCCCCCTCGTGGTTGGATACATTCACTACATACTTCCAGCTCAGATCACTAGGCTCCCACTGGATCCCACCCTAAACTCACGCCAGCAGCCAAAGGTGGTGGCCAAAGGCAAGGACACCAGCATCAAGGAATCAGTTCCACCTCTCAGCTGGTTCCACAAAGGTGAAAAAAACCATCATCTTTAGGAGCCAATATATTTTGGAGCTCTAAGGACCTTTTGTGACCTCCTCTCACCTCTTCAGATGAGGAAACCAAAGCTTAAGGATGTTCGGAAGGGACACCCAAGGTCATCAAGCTGACTCATGACTGAACCAAAAATAGATGCCTAATTTCTTGCCTCCTACTACACCCTCTTGCCCCTTTCCCATACGACCTTTCAATTGAGGCCCAGGGAAGAGCCTTGTCAAGGACATCCGTGCAGGAATTGCAGGAATCTCTGACAGAGGGACTGGATCCATGGATTGAGGGGTAAGCCACTGATCTCGGTGGCTTTTAAACAGCATTTACGAGGGTCATAACTACACCGCAAATTACATATCCAGTACAGGAAATATACAACCCCACCCAGCAGAGAGAATATGCGGGCACATTTCCTTCTGCTCTGCTTATAGAAACACTTTTTAAAACAAATTAGGAGCTATAGTATATTATTAGCTACTCCTTTCACTATAGTATGAGCATATTTCTCTGAAATTAAATCTTCTATAATCTTTTAGTTGATGTCTGTATACTATTTCAACATATCGCTGTACTAGAATTAAACAACCTCCCTTTGGATTCATTTGTTTCAGTCATTAGAAATTAGGCTGTGTGAGTGGCCTTCTGCTTGTTCCCTGGACATATCCACGACTATTTTCTTAAACCAGGTTTCTTTTCACAGGATAGAACTCTGGAGCCGGAATAGCCATAAAGGTCATTATGTCCACAATGCCCTATGGGCCCCATGGAAGACGGGAGTTGAGCATCTTGTCAGAGGAAAACAAATTCATACACCTCCACCTCCTAAAAAGTGACCTTCCCAAAGCCCAACCACAATGTCTTGCCCTTCCCTCCCATTCTTGCCCACAGTGACTTCTCCTTCGGAAACCCTAGACCTCAGTGGCTCAGCCACTCCACTGGCCCTCTGCCACATTCTCTTATTCCTCCACTAAATGTTTAACTTATTCGTCCAAACACAAGCTTCCTGAAGCTCGCTCTGAATGTTGGGTATCCCTGTATTCCAGACAATGGTGCTCTTTCTAGAATCAACAGTGCACATTCCTGCCAGAGGCTCGAAGATCGAGAGTGTTCCATCCTCATTGCAGGGAGAGCGTGTTAGCACTGGCGCACTGAAGCAAGATGCTTCTGTGAAGAACACAGAGGCTTACTTGAGAGCAAGAGCACTGGGAGGCACCTGTGACTTAAATGTAGTGCGGCAGGCATGGAGACGAACGGCCAAGTTCAAGCCTAAGCTCTGCCCATCCACACACCAGGCCAGTGCAGTTCACCAGCCAGGGGCTTGTCTGTGAAGGAAGGAGAATGTGCCACAGCTGCCACAGGCTCGGGAAGGGAAACGCAGCTCGTCCACGCGCCCCAGGTGCCTGTGACGCCCGCCCTGGACAATCCGGGGTCCTCCAGTTTACATGTGCACACCCACTCACGGAATCAATGGCTGCACCCTTCACTAAAAAGCGAGGCTGTGAGCGAGAGTGCATGTGGAAGCCAGAGGATAATCTCAGGTGTCGTTCCTCAGGCACCAGCCACCTCTTTGGGGGACAAGGTCTCCGGCTGACGTGGAGCTCACCCAGTAGGCCAGCAAGCCCCTGGGATGTGCCTGTCTCCATCTCCCATCACTGCCATGGCACTGCATTCAGCAGTTCACGTGGACACTGGGGATCAAACTCTGGTCTACACTTTCCCCACTAAACTGTCTCCTCGGCCCCAAAAGCAGGGTTTTCTTAGAGCACAACTTCCTGTACAGAAGGAACTACCACACCCGGAGGATTAACGAGTTTAGGTCATCCGCATCTCCTCAAGAGAATGACAGGCAGAAGGAACCTTGAACCAAGAGCCGCGAGGCTTGAGCTCCGGTCCTGCTCCTTCGCTCACTCCCCGCCCCGAGCCCTCAGCCTCAGTTCCAAACTGAGGGTGTCAGCTCAGATGTTCTCTAGCATCCCATCCGCTGCTGGCATCCTGAGGGTTCTGGGCTTTTAAAGGAAACGACTTCAGGTACCAATGATAATGAAGCAGTACTGCCCATTTCAAAACAGTCTTTTGGGTTCCCCTTCACTTTCAACCACGGGGTTCCAAAGTTTGAAAGCAAGCATAATGAATTCCAAACCACCTGCTTCAAATGCAGACTTTCCCTGAGCTCTGCGGAAGTTTCGTGATCTACGGTCCCAAAGCAGATAGAGTAATACACAATGTCACCCTCTTCTGGTAGGAATCTTGGCCTCAGTCAGCACTGGGCATATTTATAAACTCAGTTCTGTGTGGATCAATGGCTGCGCTGGGCTATCACTGACACACACACAACAGATGCCGTGAAACAGCTCTTGGTCTATGGTTCCTGAAGGAAGCAGAGTAGCTAAGAGACGGTCCTGGCACAGGAGAATCTCCTCTTCAGAAAAGAAAGAGGCAAAACCTCTCACAATAGCACCGAACCTGAGGGCAGCAGGACAGGGACCACACCTGCTGAGGCAAAATGGGGTGTTCAGACAAGCGGCCACAAAGTCACATCTCCGTTCCTGGTTTCAGTTCTCTCTTTGTCATTGAGAAAGATGTCTTCTCTACCTCTGATTTTCTAAAGCTTCTAGGGTGTTAGTACTCTCTCAGGTGACACTGAAGAAAGAAAGATTGTCAAAGAACTCTGCATTTGGTTTCATGTTTTCAACCCGCATCCCCTGCGACACCACAGGGCCACTCTGGGAAACTGCAGGGCCCAAGGAAAGCTTTCAGCAGCCCAGCATCTGGACTCTAGACGTTCTGACCAGCCCCACATTAGCACTTGGATCTGGTGAAAAGCATTCCCCTTGAAATCCTAATAAGCCGTCAGCACTCCGCATTGGTAAGCACTGATAATCTGTACTCTTCAGGATGGTCCTGAACCTACCTGTTGTTACCCACCCAGAGGTGTTCCTAACTAGCCCCACAGAGACCTCTGCTGGAATGAAAAGAAATAAGGCACGGAAGTCCCGAGAGCTCTGGAGTTTGCGAAGGGGGTAGACACAGATGTGACAGAGAGGACACATGGGCCAGTCCTGTGCCATACACGCTAATCCACCATCTCCCGTGATCCTCACAGAAGGTCGTCAATTATCCTCCAGTCTTTGAATGAGGAAGTATGTTCAGAGAAGTCGGGCTTGTTCATTTGTATATCACAGACTACTCCTAAATGCCAAGAGCTGAGGATACAAGAAGGAGCAAAACCAAGCATAACTCCTTCCCTCAAGGAGCTTGTTAGGCAAGCAGGGAAGGAATTAGACGAAGAATCCACAAGGAAAAAGGACTGTGGCTCAGTTGGTAGAGCACCTGACTAGCATGCACAGCCCTGGGTTCAACTGTTAGCACTGTATGAATTGGACATGGTAGTACATGCTTACAATGCTAACACGCCAGAGGTGAAGGCTAGCGGGTCAGAAGTTCAAGGTCACTGACCACTACATAGTGAGTTCAAGGCCAGCCTGGGTTTTATATGAGACCCTGCTTCAAAACAATAATAAAAAACACAAATAAGAGGTTTATGTGGCATGAGATAAAAGATGACCAGACAACCACGAAGGTGACAGTGCACACGGGGAGAGGTGTGGAGACGGAGCACACGGGGAGAGGTGTGGAGACGGAGCACACGGGGAGAGGTGTGGAGACAGAGCACACGGGGAGAGGGGTGGAGACGGCGCACACGGGGAGAGGGGTGGAGACGGCGCACACGGGGAGAGGTGTGGAGACAGAGCACACGGGGAGAGGGGTGGAGACGGCGCACACGGGGAGAGGGGTGGAGACGGCGCACACGGGGAGAGGGGTGGAGACGGCGCACACGGGGAGAGGGGTGGAGACGGCGCACACGGGGAGAGGGGTGGAGACGGCGGACACGGGGAGAGGGGTGGAGACGGCGGACACGGGGAGAGGGGTGGAGACGGCGCACACGGGGAGAGGGGTGGAGACGGCGGACACGGGGAGAGGGGTGGAGACAGCGCACACGGGGAGAGGTGTGGAGACGGAGCACACGGGGAGAGGGGTGGAGACGGCGGACACGGGGAGAGGGGTGGAGACGGCGCACACGGGGAGAGGGGTGGAGACGGCGCACACGGGGAGAGGGGTGGAGACGGCGGACACGGGGAGAGGGGTGGAGACGGCGCACACGGGGACAGGGGTGGAGACGGCGCACACGGGGACAGGGGTGGAGACGGCGCACACGGGGACAGGGGTGGAGACGGCGCACACGGGGACAGGGGTGGAGACGGCGCACACGGGGACAGGGGTGGAGACGGCGCACACGGGGAGAGGTGTGGAGACGGAGCACACGGGGAGAGGGGTGGAGACGGCGCACACGGGGAGAGGGGTGGAGACGGCGGACACGGGGAGAGGGGTGGAGACGGCGCACACGGGGAGAGGGGTGGAGACGGCGCACACGGGGAGAGGGGTGGAGACGGCGCACACGGGGAGAGGGGTGGAGACGGCGCACACGGGGAGAGGGGTGGTGACAGTGGACACGGGGAGAGGTTTTCCAGTCAACATCACGACATGCCTGGATCTTGCACTGACACATTCATTTGCAGATTGCCACAGCCCTATGCAGAATATAGGTAGGCTTCATGTCCTACTTGACAGATACATAGGAAACTAAGGCCTAGACAGGTAAAATGATTTAGTCCAGACTACCCAGCTCTGTCATCCAACTTTCTGAAAGTGCTCCAGCCAGGAAGCCATGAATCTTAACAAGACAGCTGCAGGATACTGAGCCTGGTAAAGTCACCCAGGAGCGCCGTCAAGTTCCTGAGAACAACGATCACAGGTAATCAGCAGCTTGGGAAAAGCTTCTAGAACCCAGCACCACCAGCCTGAGACACAGGTACCCTTGCCAACTCTCCCAGATTAGAACAGGTTCTCCTGGACACTTTCCAAGTGCCTCTGACTAACAGAAAAGTATTTTTCCATTGCAAACACTGAGGGCGGACAACAGACTCCTGAAGGGGAGGGCAGCAAGCACATCGAGAGCCCCGTACAGACCATCTGGAAAGCTCTCTTGATGCCATGCAATCTGCCCTAGCTAAGCACCTGCCACCAGGGACATCCATCTTGGGCAGCATGTCTCAACTGTGGCACTGGGAACATTTGGATTGGAGGAGGTTTTGTGTAGGGCTGGGAGTGCCCTTTGCAGTGCAATGACATGTGGTGGCTTCCTTGGTCTCTACCCCTGTACGTCAGTAACAACCTCCAGGTGTGACAACCACAAATGTCTCCAGCCAAGGCAACGTCTCCATGGGACAAAACTCAACTCTGGCTGAGAAATACTGATCCAGAAAGCTCCGCCTTCCTTTCACCTTATTCTATCTGATCATCTGGCCAGACACATGGCCACTGTGCTGAAACTCTGGTTCTCACACAGCTAAGGCCTCCCCAGTCAGGAGCTGTGCACTATTGGGTCCTCAAGCCTGGCTGAGGAAGCACCACCCCTGGGGTTTTGAAAACAACCAGAGTCAAACAACTCCTTGTTCTACTAATGAGCTGTTTCTGACCCCATGAGAAAATCCTGTGCCTGCTGCTGTGAGCAGCTGAGTTTGAATGGGTGCTTCTTCTCAGTGACATCAGGCCAGGGCAAGGGCCTCCTATAAGGAACATGAAATCAGTGGCTCAAATAGCAGGAGGCTCCCATTTACCCAACATTTAGTACAACCACCAGATATGCAGACATCCCAGCTTTGAACCTTTCTGGTCTTAGGAGAAAGGGGAAAGTTATGCCGGGCGTGGTGGCACACACCTTTAATCCCAGCACTCGGGAGGCAGAGGTACGAGGATTGCCATTGAGTTCAAGGCCACCCTGAGACTACATAGTGAATTCCAGGTCAGCCTGGGACAGAGAGAGACCCCACCTCAAAAAAAAAAAAAAAAAAGAAAGAAAGACTTACAGCTAGAATAGACATGCACAAAGAGATCCTCCCAGCTAGATGGATGGGTGGATAAGCTTTCCAATTCTATTTTTTGGTGTTTGCATATGTATATGGTATGCATGCATGTGTGTATGCATAGTCATATGCATGTAGACACATGTGCAGGTGGAAGCCAGAAGTTAGTCTTCCTCAGTCACTCTCCACCTTATTCTCTGAGACAGTGTCTCTTACTAAGCCCAGAGTTTACTGGCTTGGTAGTGGACCCCAGGGATCCTCCTGGCTCTGCTTCCCAAGTGCTGGCATGACAAGCACATACCACCATTTTTACGTAGATGCCAGGGATCCAAACTCAGTCCTCATGCTGGGGCGGCATGCACCTTACACTTTAAGCACCTCCACAGTCCCTTCCTCTATATACCAGACTTAAGCCCTACTTATACACTCAAGGAAGAAAGCAAGGTCCATGTCTTCGCTCCTGTTTCTCTAAAAGTCAGCACAGTGCTCAACAGGTTCCTAATAAGCATGAACCGTTTTGATCGCACACCTGATTCCAGAGACAAAGGAAGCCTTCTGTTCGTAAGCCAGTGGGGCCCAGAAAAGAAGTCGGAAATCCTGGCCATGCACCCTGCCTCATGTGCACTGCAGTAGATGTAGGTTCTCTTAACTAGCAACACTTTGACAGAGGAAAATGAATGCATTTTCTGAGAAGCAATGGAGACATAGAAGTGAGCAGGCCTGCAGGAAGAGGGACCAACCATTGCATGCATCAGTAGCTACTGCTACAGTGAGTCTCATTGAGAATCCAGGCCAGGCGTGGTGGCATACGCCTTTAATCCCAGCACTCAGAAAGCACAGGTAGGAAGATTGCCATGAGTTTGAGGACACACTGAGACTACATAGTGAATTCCATTATGGGAGGGAGACTCTATCTCAAAAAAAAAAAAAAGAAGAAGAAGAGAATCCAGGGTTGGAGAGATGGCTCAGCAGTTAAGGCACTTGCATGCGAAGCCTAAGGACACAAGTGCACCTCTCCAGATCCCACATTAGCCAGACACACAAAGGTGAGGCAAATGCAAGGCTGCATGTGCCCACTAGGTGGCGCAAGCGTCTGGAGTTCAATTGCAGTGACTGAGGCCTTGTTTTCTCTCTTCTCTCTCAAAAAAAAAAAAAAACTGAAAAAAAGAAGAGAATCTACAGACAGGCCCAATCTTCATGCCTTAACTCTTTGAGGAAAGAAATTACTTTCATCCAAATGAACGCCACACCTTCCTGAGAGGATCATCTAAACTGGTGATACAGATGTTTTATCATGCATCTTTCTTTTTTTTTTTTTAATTTTTTTTCTTTTATTTTTATTTATTTATTTGAAAGCAACAGACAGAGAGAAAGAGGCAGAGAGAGAGAATGGGCGAGCCAGGGCTTCCAGCCTCTGCAAACAAACTCCAGACGCGTGCGCCTCCTTGTGCATCTGGCTAACGTGGGACCTGGGGAACCGAGCCTCGAACCGGGGTCCTTAGGCTTCATAGGCAAGCGCTTAACCGCTAAGCCATCTCTCCAGCCCTCATGCATCTTTCTTAAACAAGCTTCTATTCCAAAATGATAAGAACATTCTTTTTAAATATTTTATTTATTCTTATTAATTTATGAAAGAAAGAAAAAGAGGCAGATAGAGAGAATGGGTGTGCCAGGGACTCTAGCTGCTGCAAACAAACTCGGGAGGCATGTGCCACCCTGTGCATCTGGCTTACATGGGTGCTGGGGAATCAAACTTGGGTCCTTAGACTTTGCAGGCAAGGCCCTTAACCACTAAGCCATCGCTCTCTCCAGCTCAAATTAAGTTTGTTTTACAAAGCAAGGTCTCACTCTAGCCCAGGCTGACCTGGAATTCATGATGCAATCTCAGGGTGGCCTCAAATTCACAGTGATCCTCCTACCTCTGAGTGCTGGGATTAAAGGCATGTGCCACCATGCCCAGATAAGATTTTTTAAAGGATTAATTAAAGGCATCACTAATACAAATGCTGGCAAGTCAATATTTGTGTGCACAGATGTGGAGGGTATGACTTACCAGAGAGAGCTGAAACTGGCTCCCCCCCCAAAAAAAAAATCCTTAACCCCAAGCACCAGTGTCGGTTTAGACAACCGTCCCCAGCTGTCCTTCCCAGCCCCATATTTTCTGCTGCATTCTCACCTGTCTGAGCAACTAGGTGCGTCCACCCGCTCCAGATGGCAGTGACCTTTTCATTCTGAAAAGAGCATGCTTCTATTTTCTGGGGCACAGGAAGGAAAGCAGCCTGGCAGGCCAGTTGCCCGTGCTTGTTACTGCCCCAGACATGCAGCTCTCCTGCATCTGCAACAGAAGGAGAACAGGAGGTGAAGGAAGATCGCCAAGATGACGGAGACAACACAGCGCTGAGGAGAAGAGGTTGAAAGGAGCTGCGTCGCACTACACCGCAGTGCTCAGTGGCACCGAGCACACTCACGTGTGCCACACCAAACACACCATGCCTACAAGAGCCCTGTGCACAGGAAACGAGGAAGACCTATTTCTTTGTTTTCTGTATATACTCGCATACCTTTAGTTAGGAAGAAAATGTTTAACTTTTTAAAATAAGAGGTTAGAAGATGTGCTATTAGAACTGCTGGGCGTGGTGGCGCACGCCTTTAATCCCAGCACTCGGGAGGCAGAGTTAGGAGGATCACCGTGAGTTCAAGGCCACCCTGACACTACAGTGAATTCCAGGTCAGCCTTGGCAAGAGCAAGAACCTACCATGAAAAACCAAAACAAACAAAAAAAAAAAAAAGATGTGCTATTAGACTTTAAGTTCAAGGCCAGCCTGGGACTACAGAGTGAGTGCCAGGTCAGCCTGGGCTAGTGTGACACCCTACCTTGGCGGGGTGGGGGTGGGGGGTGGGGGGATGCACTAGTAAAGGTCAAACTTTTTTAAACGAAGGGAAACGCAGTGCGCCGTGCCCAGCAGAAGACACGAAGCTACCACTTTCCATCTGTGCAGCCTCTCGGCTTGCTTCAGCCTTGCAATAATCCTGTGATGTAAGCAGACATGACTGACATTGTGATTTAATAGGACAAAGAAGCAAGTTCAGAGTCAAGTGACTCTGGCTTCTATTCCTGGATCTGCTAACTAGCTATTGACCCTGGACAAATCACTTCCTTCCTGAGCCTTAGTTTCACCAGCTGAATATTGGATGGAAGGGCAGCTGGTCCAGAAGGGCAGGCAATATGACCATGGACACCGATAACAAGAGCAATTGGTGAGGAACAGTAGAAAACCAACAAGCACATGACTGTCAGAGAGGCATTCAAGTTCAAAAATAATTTTTAGATGAAAGTCAAACAAAATGATGCCAAGGCTATAATTTGGCCTACAGGCTGTCAATCGGTAACTTCCCCGAGCTGTTCTGTAAGCTTTCCTAGCCCTAACACGCAAGACTCCACAACCACCCAGCCAACAGCACGAGCCATGTGCTTACGGAGCATCTGAAACGTGGCTAGTGCAAATGAGACATCAGTGGCAAAATACATGCTGGACTGCAAAGACATCAATAATTTTCATGCTGGTTATATGCTAAAATAATATTGTGGATATTCTGAGTTAAGTAAAACATATTAATAGAAATAATTTCACCTGTTTCATTTTACTTTTTTCAATATGGCTCACACTTTATTTCTATCAGACAGCACTGTCCTCAAAGATAAATTCATATAAAAGGCTGACAAATGTTAAATGACTTTTCATGACCACTTGGCTAATCAGGACACATGGCAGTAGAGGAACAGGAAGCCAGGACTTCATTTCCACTGCATTTTGTGATTTCCCAAGAAGACTTGATAGCATTGCTTGAGCTAGGGAAGACCCATATATTCCACCAAGCTGATCCAAAGCCAAACAGTATCATTAAAGGGCTTGAGACCAGAGTCCAGGAGTCTCCAGTTCAATTCCCACAGGCTCCTCACTGGCACTTGGCACGGCAGAGCACGTCACTGGGGCAGTTTCCGGGAAGAAGCAGGGAAAGGCTGCCTCGGTCTCCCGGGCGGCCCTGCAGTGCTGACGTGCCGCAGCGTTACGCGGCACCCTGCATTCTCAGAGTGCAATCTTCGGGGTGCACAGCGTACAGGAATCCCATACAGGGGAGCACAGACTGCATCTCCCAAACATATCAATCTATTAATGACCGGTGGGTTACAGAGATGCTGCTGACACGAAGCTTGTGTACGTGACCAGTCTTCGTTTACCTTAGAACATCTACACCATTTCTTTTGGAAGACACTGTTTTCCACAGGAGGATCATTAGCCGTTGCATCAGCAGGTAAAATTAAGCTCTGCTGCAATGCCAAATAGTTACATAATCTGCGAGAACTGCAGAGGACAGGTCTAAAGAGCACTTAAAAAAAAAAAAATCCAGTGTGTTAGGAGGCCTGAGCAAGATGAGGAGAGAGCGTTATTAATCTCGACAATCTTTAACTCACTTTCAAAATACTTAAAACCAACTCACTTTGTGAATAAACTAAAAATGACTAAAGGGACACTTTTAAATGGTGAATATCATATACGAATTGTAGCTCAACAATGAATTCAAAATCTAGGTATTAAAAAGCATCATAATAAAAGTGCCCACATAAGAAGTAATAAATTTAGGCTGGGCATGGTGGCACACGCCCTTAATCCCAGCACTCAGAAGGCAGAAGTAGGGGGTGCCATGAGTTTGAAGCCAGCCTGGGACTACATAGTAACCCACTACAAAAAAAAAAAAAAAAAAAAAAAATCAAAAAGAACAGAAAAGAAAAAGAAAACATAAATTTACTAGTAACAACATATTTGTAAGAAATTGACATGAGCAGGCAATTAGATAATTTCTAGACTTACATACTGTTGGTCATTTCAAGCTAATTAGAATAGTGAAGAAATATTTCACTACACACTTACTTTTGGACAATATGAACACACACACAAACACACACACACACACACACACACACACACACACAAGCGTGCGTGCACACTGACTATGGGCTGAGCAAGGCATTTCTATCCTGGAGGCTCCAGGCTTTCCTCTGTAGAAGGAAAGACAGGACCAGGAGCCAGAGGAGTTGCTTAAAGTTGGCATTCAACTCAATTTAACACTTTCAACAAACATTTGAGCTATAAGTAGGTGTTTCTTTTGTTGGCTGGTTTAAATTCATTAAGCCACAGTTTATCTACAGCTCAGAATCTGCAAAGAACTTGAACTCTCACAATGGCTTGGGTGCTCTGGAAAAGCAGCAGAGGCTCCGTCACACAGCGCTGAGGTTTGATGTGAGAGAATACATGCTGCCTTCAGTTTCATATACCATGTGCACACCTACATTTCCCCATGAAACACCAAGCTCACTAAATATAAAAGTCCTCCTACTTGCTTGAAAAATAAGATGCAATTAATTCTGAGAGAGGTCTTCCCAAGATAAATCTTTCACACATATAACCTCCAGACTTGCCAGCCTCCAACAGGACAATCCAAGAAATCTGGCCAAAGAAAATGGAGCTTTGACTCTCAAAAAAAACACCTTCTGGGGCTGGAGAAATGGATTAGCAGTTAGGCACTTGCCTGTGAAGCCTAAGGACTCCGGTTCGAGGCTTGGTTCCCCAGGACCCACATTAGCCAGATGCACAAGGGGGCACATGCGTCTGGAGTTCGTTTGCAGTGGCTGGAAGCCCTGGTGCACCCATTCTCTCCCTCTCTCTCCCTCCCTCCCCCTCTCTCTTTCTCTCTCTTTGTCTGTCACTCTCAAATAAATAAGGATAAACAACAACAACAAAAAAAAATCTTCTGAAGAAAGGTCACTAGAACATACATACAGACTTGGCTGGACTCAGTGGGTAGCTGGATAAATGGCCAGACAGAAGAACGGAATGTGAAAGCTCAGCATGCAGAGGTGCTTGTAGTCCCAGCCATTGGGAGGTGAAGAAAATGGGACCAAGTGTTGGAGGCCAGCCTCAGCCACAGCCAGCTCAGAATGACCCTATCTCAAAAAACTAAAGGAGAGAGATAATGCGGAGAAAAAAATAGATTAGATAGAAAAAAATGGATAGACCAAAGGAATGGAACACAAAGATAAATTTGAGAGACATCTATTGTAGAAAATAGGTTAGAAAGTACTTAGATACATGAATTTAAATAGGTCAGAGAGAAAGATAAAATATAAATATGGGTGCAGAGCAGACAAATGTGTGTGGAGATAAGCACATGAGCTGGACAGATGCAGGCGGGGCTGGGTACGCACCCCATGGATCGGGACGCGGGAGGCCCTAGTTTGATGCCTCGTGGACTGAGCCAGGCGGCAGACACCTGTGTGGCCAGGCAGCTGGGAGAGGAAGGCAGAATGATACCCAGCTGAAGGTCACTGTTAGCTACACAGTAAGTTTTAGGTCACGCTGGTAAGACCTTGTCCGAAAAAGGAAGGAAAGGAGAGGAGGAGGGAGAAAAAGATGTAGATAAATAAAATAAGAAAAATAAGTCAGTACAAAAATTAATCAGCTAGAGAGTACAGAAAGGCAGAGAACTTCGGCAGTTATATTAGACAGTGAAATGAGTTACATGGAACTTAAAAAAAAAAGCCAGGTGTGGTGGCGCACACCTTTAATCCCAGCACTTGGGAAGCAGAATGTAGGAGGATCGCTGTGAGTTTGAGGCCATCCTGAGAATACAGAATGAATTCCAGGTCAGCCTAGACTAGAGTGAAAACCTACCTCGAAAAACCAAAAAATAATAGTAATAAGAAGGGGGGGGCTGGAGGGATGGCTTAACAGTTACGGCATTTGCCTGCAAAGCCAAAGGACCCAGGTTCGATTCCCCAGGACCCACGTTAGCCAGATGTGCAAGGGGGCACACACATCTAGAGTTCATTTGCAGTGGCCGAAGACCCTGGTGCGCCCATTCATTCTCTCTCTCCCTCCCCCCCCCTCTCTCTCCCTCTTTCTCTGTCAAATAAATAAATAAATATAAATAAAATATTGTTTTTTTAAAAAAGGCTGGGGAGGTGGCTTAATGGTGAAGGCACTTGCCTTAACCATCCATACTTGACTCTCCAGGTCCCAGGTATGTAAGCTAGACGTACAACGTGACGCCAGAGTGCAAGGTCTCTCTCTCTTACACACACACACACACACACACACGATGGCACATGTGTCTGGAGTTCGACTGCAGTGGATAGAGGACCCAGCATACCAATTCTCTCTCATCCTCATTCACTCTTATTTAAAAAAAGTAGTATAGGGGATGGAGAGATTGCTCAATGGTTAAGGTGCTTGCCTGCAAAGCTTAATAACCTGGGTTCAATTCCCCAGTACCCATAGTACCCATGTAAAGCCAGATGCGCAAAGTGGTACATGTGTCTGGAGTTCATTTGCAGTGGCTAGAGGCCCTAGCAGGCCCACTCACACTCACGTGCATGCTCCCTCTCTCCCTCTCGCCCTCCCTCCCTTCCTCTCTCTCTCCCCCGCCCCCTTTGTTTGCAAATAAATTAATCTTGTAATTTGGGAAACTGTGGCTGGAAGATTACCAAAAATTCAAACCCAGCCTGGGCTACATAGTGAGTTGCAAACCAGCCTGAGCTACAGAATGAGACCCTGTCTCAAAAAAAAAAAAAAAAAACAAACAGCCAGGCATGGTGGCACACGCCTTTAATGCCAGCACTTGGAAGGCAGAGGTAGATGGATTATTGCTAGTTTGAGACCACATATTTAATTCCAGGTCAGCCTGGGCTGGTCAGAGACCCTATCTCGAAAAACTAAAAAAGAAAAAGAAGGTAACTGCACAATTGCATTATAGACGTATGTACCACAGAACACTGCAGTCAGCAATGGACCCGTATACAACAGTACAGGCCATGTAGTCTAGGTGTGCAGGAGACGTATCAGTTACACGTGTGCAAGTCCATGCTGGTGTTCAAACAAGGACAGAATCCCATACAGACACATTTCTGAGGACAGCCCCGCATCACAAAGCACCACGTGACTACGTGAAGTTCCTGGTGATTATGAGACCTGGCCATCACAACTCCCCTGACCAGGTGAGAACTTTGTGCTTGTATAATGGGAAAACAAGCTCAGAGGACAAGGGATGAGCCTTTGTTTGATGTAAGTGCTGCGCATTCACTGGAATTAAATCCACAGAAGTACCCACAGAGCATGTGCAGACACAAACGGTCTCAGAAAGGTAACTTCCTGAAGACTCTGCCAGTGGCGGCCCAGAGTATGACCGTCCCTCGGGCCCTGAGCTGCCCTTGGCAATCACGCATGGAATTCTGAGCCACAGACTCTCCCGGGAAATGCTTGGGACCTACCTGACAATGACACTGAGTGACCAGATCCAGCAGCAACAATCACTGCTGTGGAATTGTCCAGGCCTACAAAAGAAATGTGGTAATGTTTAGACCGGAATACACTGGTAGAGGGGCCTCTCGACCAGCATGACCCTGCTGTGGGGAGCCACGCAGCTAGTGACAGGCAGCTCTGGCCAGGATGGCCACCTCGTGAGAGCTGGGGACATGCCCGGACTTTGAATGAATAGGTAAACACACTGAAGACAAACCCATTAGACTCCTCACGCTCACAAAGGAGAGGTAGATACGAAGAAGAGGAAAGCTAGAAACATCCACGTGGTATCAGACTGTGATTAGAGAAACCAGGGCAAATACTTAGTTTCTAGTAGAGACAGATGCATAGGAGAGAGGTGCATGCATCTGAAAATGCATATGTGTGTGTGTGCACTTCCTAGCTCTGCCTGCTGAGTGAGCCAAAAAGGAAAATTCTCACACATGCAGCTGCTACCAGAGGCAGGACTTAAGCACAAGCCCCAGCCGCCTCAGAACACGCAGAAAGCGGAATGTGAGTCTGCCTTCCACCTCCAAGACAGCATTTTCTCCCCTAATCGTGCCGCCTCCACTGACAGAATCCCAGTCAACCCTACTAAGCGCTGGCGTAGTCTGGGCGGCATGCGGCCCCCTGCAGACAGATGTGGCCCTCCGCTGGCAGCCTTCCTGGCCCTCCTGCCTGACTGGCTAGCGTCTCCATACAAGTGATCTCTCTCCATCAAGCATCCTGCTGAATGATAGGACTGAGCGGATGTTCCCAGCCACTTTCACCCGAGAGGAATCTGGGCCCTTAGTGACCACGTGAGGGGAGACATCTGGGAATCTAACTCCGAGCCCACGGTACAGGGTGAAGACAGAAGAGCCATACTGACAGGCTTCAAGGGCAGGAAGCTGAGCCATTCTAGAGTCCATCAGCAAACAGCACACAGCCTGAGCCTATGCTGCTGTTTCATGCACATCCCAAACTGCTATTTAAATTGAAAATACAAGTATTTTGTTTTTATTTTTTAGTTACTGGACCTGTGATAAAACAGAGGACTGAAACTCACAATCCTTAGCATAGGAGAAAACCTATAAATCCATAAATATGGTACTGTGCTGCTTGTACCCTGTGGGGGTAAGGAGGAGGGAAAAGATGGCACCAACACATGACATATCCATACAAAGTATATTCTTAATGATTAAAAAAAAAGCTGGGCATGGTGGCGCACGCCTTTAATCCCAGCACCTGGGAGGCAGAGGCAGGAGGATCACTGTGAGTTCAAGGCCAACCTGAGACTACAGAGTGAATTCCAGGTCAGCCTGAGCCAGAGTGAGACCCTACCTCAGCCCCAGCTACAGCAGGATGCCTCCAGGTAGATGGCTCAGAATAAACCTAGCATGAGGATACGTCACCCCACGACAGCTACGTCACCCCTCGACAGCTACCTCTCCCCACCATCCTCAGCACAGTCCTTCGGGTGGAGTGATGACTCAGCAGTTAAGGGCACGCGGGCACAAGCACGAGGGCGCCAGCAGGCCCGAGGGACCGTGGCGTTCAATCCGTGTAAACGGCTGGGCAAGACCAGAGGCATCTGCAACTCTAGTCCCGTAGGGAAACAGACCACCAGAGAATCACCACAGCTCAAGAGAAAGAAAAATGGCAAGCCCCACAATCGGGAAGAGACGCTGGCTTAAAAAAGAACAAGCAGGGCTGGAGAGATGGCTTAGCGGTTAAGCGCTTGCCTGTGAAGCCTAAGGACCCCGGTTCAAGGCTCAGTTCCCCGGGTCCCACATTAGCCAGATGCACAAGGGGGTGCACGCATCTGGAGTTCGTTTGCAGAGGCTGGAAGCCCTGGCGTGCCCATTCTCTCTCTCTCCCTCTGTCTTTCTCTCTGTCTGTCGCTCTCAAATAAATAATTAATTAATTAAAAATTAAAAAAAAAAAGAACAAGTAAGCTGGGTGTGGTGACACATGCCTTTAATCCGAGCACTTGGGAGGCAAGGTAGGACTGCCATGAGTCTGAAGCCAGCCTGGGACTACAGAGTGAGTTCTAGGTCATCCCTAGCTAGAGAAAGACCCTACCTCAAAAAAAAAATTAATAAATAAATAAATAAAAATACAGGGCTGGAGAGATTACTTAGTGGTTAAGGTACTTGCCTGCAAAGTCAAAGGATGCAGGTTTGATTCCTCAGGACCCACATAAGCCAGATGCACAAGGGGGGCAAATGCACCTGGTTAAGGCATTTGCCTGCAAAGCCAAGGGACCCAGGTTCAGATCTCCAGGACCCACACAGCCAGATGCACAAGGGGGGGCATGCATCCGGAGATAGTCTGCAGTGGCTGGAGGCCCTGGCGTGCCTATTCTCTCTCCCTACCTGCTTATTTCTGTACCGCTGTCAAATAAAATAAATAAAAATAAAATATTTTTTTAAAAAAGAAGTACTGAGAGAGGTGGAGAGAGAGATGGCTTAGAGGCTAAGGTGCTTGCCTGTGAAGCCTAGGGACCCTTGTTTGACTCTCCAGATCCCACATGAGCCAGATGCATAAAGGTGAGGAAAGTGCAAGGTCAAATATGCCCACTAGGTGGCACAAGCGCCTGGCATTCAACTGCAGTGGCCGAGGCCCTGGCATGTCAATTCTCTCTCTCTCTCGCTTTCTGGCTTGCTTGCTCTAACTCTCAGTCTCTTGCTATCTCTAAAATAAAAATAAATAAATACTGAGAGCTCAAGGTTTGGCTCAGTGGCAGGGCGCTTACTTAGTATTTGTGAGAATGTGAGTTCAAACCCCAGCACCATCAAAAGAAAAAGGAGGAAAAGAAAGGAAGAAGAGGAAAAAGGAGGAGGAACAGGAAGAAAGAATAACTTTAAGACAAATCCAAAATGGATGCTCACCCGTCACTCTGCTTGGTTCCTTTGCAGTGATAAACAATGGGAGCGTCTGCCCAGGACACAAGCGTCGTCCAGGTGATGCCAAACCTGTCCCCCACTGGAACACGATGCCACTCACTTCCCAGGGAGGAGGAGGAGAAAATGGAGAAACTGACGTCAGGATGAGACCAGACTGCTCTTTGAACCACACTGCCGTGAGACTGTCCAATGCATCCTCAGGAAACAGGAGCACTGTGGAGGAGTTCAGTTGCTTTGGGTCCTGGGACTGGCCACAGGGATTACTACCACCATGCAGATCACAAGTCTATGAAAATGCCAGTATCAAAACACTTCCTGCTAGCTAGGCATAGTGGTGCCCACCTTTAATCCCAGCACTTGGGAGGCAAGTTCAATGCCACACTAGAACTACAAAATGAGTTCTAAGCTAGCCTGGGATAGAGTGAGACACTACCTCAAAAAAAAGAAAAGTAAAAAAAAAGTCCTCCTACAGTGTAAGGGTGTACCCCAGAGTTAAAACACTGGGATGCTACCCAGTTCATGGCTAAACTGAAAAGACAACTTGGACTCCAAGCCAAACACACAGGAACCTCAAAAGCCACCAAGTTCGTTCCTCACATTTACTAGAAGAGAAACCGAGGCTCTGAAGAGAGGATGTGATTGGCTAAGGTCACACAGGGAACCAACAGCACAGAATGCTTTGGTTCAGCTCTCCTAACACCCAAGACACAAGGTGAATTCAAAGGGTCTTGGTTACCAAACACACAGTACTTAAGGGACTTAACAGCCTCTTTTTCAGGAATGGCTGTGTATTTCTATGTCCACTGAATCTATGTATCCATATTCTGAACTCCATTCAAGTGCACAGATAAAGTCCTCTGTGTTGACTCTAGTCATATATGTGTACCCTTGGGCCCATGAGACAACCCCCCATTAAGGTCTGCTCCTCTGGAAGCACTCTATATCCAACACTATGCAAAATAAGTTACGGCCACTAAGTACTATGGGAGCCAAGCGGGGCTGTGTTAAGACAAAACCTATTGTCTCCTCGCCAATGGAACATGGTACAAAGGCTCCTTGGCTGCCTCAGAATCATGACTTCTGTAGAGAATTAGATCAAGTCCACACCACTACTGGTTGGTGTGCATCTGAAGTGTCAAACATGGACTTCTTGACTTTGACGCTTTATTGTAAAATATACATAAAATTTACTAGTTTAGCCATTTTCAGTGTATTAAAATGACGTATGGCCTTTATCAGTTTCCACCTCCACACCTTTCTCATCCTGCAGAGCTGAGACACACAGCACCCGTAAGTCACCACGCCTCACTCACCAGCCCCTGGAAGCCATTCTTCTCCTCTCCGCCCTACAGTTCTGACTTGTCTAAGAGCCTCATGTCGTGGAATCACGCTGCATTTGGCTTTTTTGTAGCTGGCTTATTTCATCTAGCATGGAGGAGTGTGTCAGGGTTTCCATACTTCTTAAAGCTGACAATGTTTTACTGTGTGCGTGTGTGCGCGTGCGTGTGCGCGCGTGTGTGTGCGTGTGCGTGCGTGTGTGCACGCGTGCCACATTCTGTTCACCCACTCCTATGGGAGTGGACACACGAGCTGCTTCCATGTTTTCGCCATCGGGAACAACGCCATTTATAAGATGTCTGAAGTTTCTTGTGAGCTATAGATTTTTCTTTTCTCTCTCTTTTCCCTTCTCACTCCCTAAACAATTCATTTGTTGAGGAAGTGATAATTTGTTTTTAGTAGTATCATTTTTTTTTCTAAGATAAATGTTATTGAGTATGTAAAGAAATTGGAACCCTCTGCACCGTTACTGGAAATACAAAACAGCTCAGCTGCTACAGAAACAGCATGGAAGTTCCTCAAAAAATTAAAAATAGAACTAACATATGATCTAGCAACTCCCATTTCCCGAAAGAATTGAAATCAGGACCTCAAATCATTCCCATGGTTACACATGAAAGCTGGAGTCCAGAAACAACCCACATCTGCTGACAGTTGACTGGCCGCAGGAGCGTTAATGGAATATAATTCACACTTAGAAGAGAAGAAAAGCCTGTGACTCACTACAGTGTAAATGAATTTGGATGATATTATTCTAAGTGAAACAAACACTGTACGTATGGTACCACCTGTGTGGTACCTGTGTGGTAGCCAAGTTCACAGAAGCAGAGAATGCAGGGGCCTACAGTAGCAGAAATGGGGAGCCAGAGCTGCCCCATGATCATGAGACTTCAGCTATGCTGGCGGAATAACCTCTAGAGATCTTCCATACACAAGGCTGCTGCAGTTGACAGGACGGTGTTGGGTACTCCAGTATCTGTTACAAGGGGGATCGTGGTGCGGCCGTGACACAGAGCACACTAAACTCCAGCGTCTGTCATGAGGACGGATCGTGGTGCAGTCGTGACACACAGCACACTAAACTCCAGCGTCTGTCACGAGGACGGATCGTGGTGCGGTCGTGACACAGAGCACACTAAACTCCAGCGTCTGTCACGAGGACGGATCGTGGTGCGGTCGTGACACAGAGCACACTAAACTCCAGCGTCTGTCACGAGGACGGATCGTGGTGCGGTCGTGACACAGAGCACACTAAACTCCAGCGTCTGTCACGAGGACGGATCGTGGTGCGGTCGTGACACAGAGCACACTAAACTCCAGCGTCTGTCACGAGGACGGATCGTGGTGCGGTCGTGACACAGAGCACACTAAACTCCAGCGTCTGTCACGAGGACGGATCGTGGTGCGGTCGTGACACAGAGCACACTAAACTCCAGCGTCTGTCACGAGGACGGATCGTGGTGCAGTCGTGACACAGAGCACACTGAACTCCAGTATCTGTTACAAGGGGGATCGTGGTGCGGCCGTGACACACAGCACACTAAACTCCAGCGTCTGTCACGAGGACAGATCGTGGTGCAGTCGTGACACAGAGCACACTGAACTCCAGTGTCTGTCACGAGGACGGATCGTGGTGCAGTCGTGACACAGAGCACACTAAACTCCAGCGTTTGTCACGAGGACAGATCGTGGTGCAGTCGTGACACAGAGCACACTGAACTCCAGTGTCTGTCACGAGGACAGATCGTGGTGCGGTCGTGACACAGAGCACACTAAACTCCAGTGTCTGTCACGTTGACGGATCGTGGTGCGGTCGTGACACACAGCACACTTACAGAGGAGCCCAGGGACGTTTGGGGAGGTGCTAGGTATGTCTACAGTCTTGATGGTGGCATCACAGATATATATGTGTATATGTATATATCAAAATCCATCAAATTATATGCAGCAAATATGTGCAACTATGTGTATGCCAACTTTACCCCAATAAAGCTATTTCTGGAAAAACAAGACTAGCAATCACAGAAAGTTGGAGAGAAAGCAAGAAGAAAATCATTGATACTTTTGCTCTGCTGATGTCTAAGAAAAGAACTTGCTTATAAAATTGTAGTCACAACCATACAACTCAGCACTCGTACTCCTGGGCATTTATCCCAGAGAAATTAAAATTTATGTTCATATAGAAAATACTGTCCCCAAATGTTTATAGCTTTATTCTTTTTTTTTTTTTTTTTTTGGTTTTTTGAGGTAGGGTCTCACTATAGGCCAGGCTGACCTGGAATTCACTCTCTATTCTCACCGTGGCCTTGCACTCATGGCAATCCTCCTACCTCTGCCTCCCGAGTGCTGGGATTAAAGGCGTGCGCCACCACACCTGGCTATAGCTTTATTCTTAATAAGCCAAACTGGAAGCGACCCAGGTGAAAATGGTGACTGGTTAAACAAACTGGTTGTTAGAGACGGATCTGCGCCCTCCACCGCCCGTACTCAGATGGTAATCCCTTACCCCAGGCGGGACTGCTGGAGATGGGGCTTGTATGGACATTAAATGGCCCCATATGGGCAAGGAGTGGTCCTATAGGACCGAGGTGATAGCTCCTTCTCTGCAGTGTGCAGAGGACAGTCCTTTTGAAAACACAGCACCATCTACAAGCCAGCAAGACGGGGTTCACCAGAAACCAATCCTGACCACACACTGATCTTGGGCTTTTAGCCTGTAGGATGGTGAGAAAATAAATTTATGTTATTTAAGCCACTCCACCTGGAGTAGTTTGTTAGCAACCCTATCAGACTAACCCAGTGACACATCTATCCCAAGTCACTGTGCTCAGCAACAAGAGGGAACGCATTACTGAGACGCACACCCTGGATGAGCGGCCAGGAAATGACGAGGAGGGGAGAAGGCAAAGCTCGAAGCCGGCGGGCCAAGAGCAAGGCAGAGCAGGGGCTGCCAGGGGCACTTCAGGGGATGAGAGTATCGGGAGGCAAGTGTGGCTGTAAGCACACAATGTGAAGCACCCTCGTGATGCTGCAATTGTTTGGTATCCTGACTGCACGTCAACATCCTGCTAGAGATACTGAACCATCGATTCTGCAGGATGTTACCACTGGGGGAACTGCAGAAAGAACACAAGGGGTATATTTTATTATTAACAACTGCAGGTGGGTCCATAATTATCTAAAAATACAAGATTCAATTTTTTAAGAGCAAGTGTAATCAAGAGTAAGACCCAGGAGTGTAAGCAACAGTGGCCACAGGGCTGCACTGAGCTCCTCCTCCCCGGCCTCCGCCGACCCGCGCACCCCTGCACTCGCGGGCACGGCCTCGGCTGGCCAGCCAGCTCACGCTGGGCCGCGGGTCAAAGGAGGGGGCCCAGAGAAACGAAGACTGCAGCGAGCTCTGCCTCCCCAACCGTCCCGTGTTTCTAATCGCCTCGCCTACTGTCTCCTCTCTCAGTATGCTCTGGCTTCCTTCTCTCTCCTGTATTCATTTTTGATTAGTTTCTGTGTACATGTGTGGGTGTGTGCATGTATGATGTTCATGTATGTGAGTGAGTGTGTGTGTGTGTGTGTGTGTGTGTGTGTGTGTGTGTTTTAGAGAGAGGGAGGGAAGGAGAGAATGGGAAGACCAGAGGTTGCTGTACGGTGTCTTCCTCAGTCACACTCCGCCTTATTTGTTGAGACAGGCTCTCTCTAAACCTGGGGCTTACCAACGTGGCTGGACTCGCTCCAGGAAGCCCTGGGATTCGTCTGTCTCTGTGTCCCTAATGCTGGCTGCTCCAGCTTTCACATACATGCTGGGGATCTGAACTCACGTCCTCAGGCTTACACAGCAAGCACTTCAACCACAGAGACTTATTCCAGTCTCCTTCTCTTCTAATGGGACAGCAGATGCATCAATCCTTTTCCAAACATCAGGACCCCCAGGGCTGGCCTAAGTCCTACTTATCTTAATGCCCAAGACACAGTCCACACCCCACCTGCTCTCTCCACTCCACACACACAGGAGTCCTTCTGCCTGTTCAGAGTACAGAAGCAGCTCACTCAAAGATTTTGAGTCAAAAGCATTAAAGACCACTGAGAAGTCACTGCAAAGAATGTGGGTCTTGGAATCCGGACTCCAATCTTCACACCGCCCTTTACTGAGCACCAAAAACAGGAACAGCTAGACAAGTCACCTCTGCTCTCCCTCTGGCTAAATCACTTAAGCCACTGCTGCCTCATGCCTCTCCTTTAACCAGAACCACAACATGATCACTTCTCTGCCTTTTGGATATGATCAAATTAAAAACTCTGCACACCTTTAATCCCAGCACTGGGGAGACAGGTAGGAGGATCACCATGAGTTTGAGGCCACCCTGAGACTCCATAGTGAATTCCAGGTCAGCCTGGGCTAGAGTGAGACCCTACCTTGAAAAAAAAAAAAAAGCTCCAACATAGCATGACCCTTTCAAATACACCTGGAAGGGCTCTTCTCCAGAAGCTTCTGGCCTGCCTAGGATAGGCCTACTTAGGAAACAAAGGTCAAACGATCACCTGTAGCGGCTAACGCATGCCTCAGTCCAGCAGCAACACAAACCACCTTCTCTCTCAGGAGCTGTGCAAAGAAAGAACAGGATTTAGTTTCAGAATATCCATCTACGGGGTGGAGCAATGGCTTGGTGGTTAAGGCGCTTGCCTGCGAAGCCTAAGGACCCATGTTCAACCCCCTAGACCCCATGTAAGCCAGGCGCACGAGATGACACATGTGTAAGGCCACACATGCACACAAGGTAGCACACACATCTGGATATCCATTACAGTGGCTGTTGGCCTTGGCATGCCAGTTATTTCTCACACAAACTCACTCTCGCTCTATCTTATTTAAAAGGGGGAGGGCAGTCTGTTGGGCTTGTCTCAAATTAAAATAAAAAAGAATACCCATCTACAAAATTTTATGTAATTCATGCCCACCTACAACAGCTACAGTGTGTCTGGTCCTCCTTATGTTTGACTGGCTTAGAGTTCCCTGTAACCTTTTCACCCACAAATACCTCCATTTCATCACTAGATGATAAATAAAAAAGTTTTAAAAAGCCTTCATCACAACACCCTATCACACTGCCTCTCAGGTCATCCAGTCCAGGGGTTGGGTGTGTTCTAACAAGAACCAAATATCATATAGCTCTTGTCACACAGTTCTAAGTTTCCACAAACCTTATTCACAAGAGGCTGGAGTTCTCCCACTCATGATCCAGTGCAAATCCCCCCCAATGCTGGATCCTCCACGGGGGTCATCCAGCCCTTGCCCAACACCACCCCACAGAGCCGTGGGCTCACCACCTTCCCGGGCACCTCCGCCACCTTCGCACACTTCATCTGTCTCTTGAGGTGGAGCCAAGCCCATGTGCAGCAGCTGCTGACAAAGCTTTCCAAATATTTGAAGACAGTTGTCATGTCCTCTCTGAGACATCTTGTAGCGGTTTTAAAAATAGGTCCTCAAATTCTCTGATACTACTGCCTTCAAGATGTCGAGCTTACTTCCCCTCCCTTGTGTGGGCTGGGCTTAGTGACACACTTCTAATGAAAAGAAAAGGAAGCAATGAGTGACTCAGACAAGGTGACAAGAAGCGCCGAGGTATCTCCCTCTCCTGGATCACTCTTGGGGAAACCAAGCGCTAAGTTTGAAGAGCCCCACAGGGAGGGCACTGCGCCTCGGGCCAGCAGCCTCACAAGATCCTGGCCATGGGCCAGCACCTAGTCCTCAGGGATGCAGGGTCTCCTCTGCCACCTCATGAAAGGCCAGCTTGGAGGCTCAGAGCTCCCATCCCTGATCCCCAGAAATGATGGGTTAATGTTTCCTGTTCGGAGCCATAAAGTTTGGTGGTAATCTGTCACAGTGCAACAGGAAACTGGAAATCTCTTCTTTAGGAGCACGTCCCCATTCCACCAGCCACTGCAAGACTTGTAATGCACTCTACTCTGCCTCCTAGCTTCCCTCCTGGGACTATGCTCTCTTGCTCTGACCTCTCCCCTCCCAGGGTCTCATATAGTTCCCAGGATAGCCTCAGACTCACTACGCAGCTGAGGGTGACCGTGAACTTCTGCTTCTCCTGCCTCTCCCTCTCCCATGCTAGCAGTACAGGCTTGCATCCACACGCCTGACCTGTGCAGTGCTGGGATCGAATCCAGGGATTCCTGCATGCCAGGCAAATATTCCGTGAACTGAGCTACATCCAGCACTCAGACTCTGTCTCAGGAAGGAACAGTATATGTACCACCAGCACCCTGCGGGGCTTTTAGCACCTCTGTTTGTTTACAGATCCACAGTGGCTTTCAAAAGTTTAGGACCCCAAAGGGCAGTGACTGAAACTTATTTACCTTTATGTCCAGGACCTGTGCACTATGTACCCCAGCAGCAGTCGGCCCAGCACAGATCTCTGGCACCCCTGTTTGTAGAGACTATACATCTGTCAGAAAGTCTCCAGTCAATCACATCAGCCTTTGGCAAGATCACCTCTTAGTGCTAATGCACTGTAAGTATACGGTCCTTTGCCTTATGTTTCTTCCTGCGTCCCTTTCCTATCTCTAAACTGACCAAGGACTCAGTCTCCTGAGCACTGCCCTTCTCCACCTCCAGTTCTAGACCCATTACCACTGCTTTAATTCAGGCCTGGACCATCTCTGGCCTGTTCTTACCCGTGACACAGTCTGCTGCCCTGACTGACCCTCCTACCTGACCTACTCCAACACAGCTAAGCTGCTTACACCAGCCCACAGCTCCTGTCCATGCTGCCTGCCTTTCCTTATCCTATTCCTGGGCGTAGAAGCTGGTTTTGGCACCTACTGTGTATCCTCCCATTCTAAGCCAGCAAACCTCTACGCAAGTCTAAGACTTGGTGAAGCCTTCTGCCAGGTAAGAGTCCAACCATCCCTCCCAGCCTATGCATGCTGAGGCTACCACAGTTCTAACATGACACTGCATCCATGCACCTATTCATCTATACAAATCCCTCAAATGCTAAGACAGGCCTCAACCACCTCTGCTCCCACTACCTAAACACAGTGCCTATACACTACAGCTTCTCATTGAATAAACGAGTTCCTATAGCTCACTTTAGCACAGTCTCCCCACTGCTACTGAGGATACGGCCCATCAAATGTTTTTACTTACTGAGTCTGTCATCCAGCATATCCTAACCATTGTTCCTTTCTGTCTCCTTTAATTATATAAATTCTAATTAAACTAAATTAATTATAACATATGTAGGTTCCTACAAGGCCACCTATTTGCAATTGGGAGTTATAGCACTTCTACAGCAGGGATCTAGAGTTCTATAGAATCCAGACTTGTGGGCATACCCAGGCAACCATTACCCCCCCCGAACAACAGCCCACAGGGCACCACTGAGCCCAGCAAGATGACAGAACAGACCCATGCTTTCTAATGAAAAGACATGTCCCACCCTCAATCAGAGTTTAGGGGAGTAAGATACTATCGTGGCAGCTTAGGTAGTAAGAAACTCATTTTGGATTTTAGCATGTTTCTTTAAAAATCCCTATTTCTATTGAGATCATTTACAATATAAACTTCACAAACCTGTTAAGTATGAAACAGTGAGAAGAGCTATAAGCTAGAGCTCTCAATTAGACAAGAGTCGCTTTACGCTCATAATATCTAAAATGGTGGCACCAGCCGTATGTGGCCATTAAACATGTAAAATGTGACTCAACTGAATGCATACTGTGAGTAAAACACACATACCAGAGTGTAGAGCCTTCGCACAAAATACAGACCAGGAAGTACCTCCTTCATCAATGCTATGTTTAGGCAGAGGTAGGAGGATCGCCATGAGTTCAAGGCCACCCTGAGACTACATAGTGAATTCCTGGTCAGCCTAAGCTAGAGTGAGACCCTACCTCAGAAAACAAACAAACAAAAAATAAATAAATAAATGTTGTTTATAGTTCTATAAATAACAATAGTTTGGATACATTAAATTAGTTTAACAGTTGCTTTCTATTTTCTCTAATTACATGAATTATGATTAAATTAATTATAAGATAGACAGGTTCCTAAATTCCTATAATCCCAGCAGGATCAGGAGTTCAAAGCCAGCCTTGGCTATATAGCAAGTTCAAGACCACTCTGGGCTACCTGAGACTCCATCTCAAGAAAAAACAGGATGCCTTTAATCTCAGCACTCGGGAGGCAGAGGTAGGAGGATCACTGTGAGTTCAAGGCCGCCTTTAGACTTCATAGTGAATTCCAGACCAGCCTGGGCTACAGTGAGACCCTACCTCAAAAAACCAAAAAAAAAGAAAGAAAAGAAAAGGAAAAGGGGGAAAAATTGTTAAAATTACTTTCACCTACATGTTACATGTATAAAACTTTTTCACATCAACAAGAGGAGGCAGACATAAACAGGCCATGTGCTGTGTTGATTATCTTTACATGAAGTGCCCAGAACAGACAAATCCTCAGAGAAAGGAAGGAGACTAGTGGTCTCCAGGGCTGCGAGGAGAAGAGAGTGGGAAATGACTGCCACCAAGCATGCAGTTTCTTCTGTGGTAATGAAAATATTATAAATCAGACAACGGCTGCCGTCTCTGAGGAAATACTACAAACACTGACATACACGATTTAAAAAGGTGAATTTAATACATAAATTGTATCTCAACAAAGCTGCTATTTAAAAATTTTAACTTCACCTGTTCACTTTCTTTAAAAACGTTTCATTTATTTATTTATTTTGCAAAGACAGAAAGAGAGAGAGAGAACAGATGTGCCAGGGCCTCCAGCCACTGCAAACACACTCCAGATGTATGCGCCACTTTGTGCATCTGCCTTTACATGGGTACTGGGGAATTGAACCTGGGTCATTAGGCATTGCAAACAAGTACCTTAACTGCTGAACCATCTCTCCAGCCTTTTTTCTCTTTTAACCTATCATAGTTTGTTTGTTTTTCCTTTTTTTACATAAGGCTCTTAGAAGACTGTAAATCACATTCTATTTCTGTTGGACACTACAGGCTATACCACAGGCTAGCCATGTCCACTTGGACCTGTTTCTAACACAATTTCTATTACTACTAGTTTTAGAATTATAAAACTTCATTACAGAATATACTGCTTTAACTGTCTTACTTTACAAAACTTTGTAATACATGTGATGACTAACATGTTTTTCACAGGTTTTCAATGATCTCCTCCAAAACTGACTTTTCCAAGAACTTCTTTTTCAACTTGAATTCTACTATTCCCTGACTTTTCCGGGACCTAGCTGGCCTTTCACTATGGGTAAGGATAAAAGGAATAGCCTAGAAGCACCAAAAGAACAGGGCAAGCCAAACCTCACCTCAACAGTCTGGGGAACCACACATCTTTGAGGTCCGTGAGGGACTCCTAACTGGCCAAAGGCATTGGATCCACACGACAGGACTCGGCCTTCCTCTGCAAAACACAAGCACTTAAATTACAAACCTAAGAAATGAGACATCTCACCTGTGGCCACTGGGTGACCGCGGAAGCATGGACGTGGGTAAAGGCAGAGAGCAGACCAGCTGCACTTTGAGGCCTCCGGTCCACCTCCAACCTTCTCCTCCTCCAGGAAAGAAAACACTGGGCCCCAGGTAAGGTCTCCCCAGATTACCTATCAATCACACTGGGCCATTAGTGTAGATCACTTAGCCGCGTGCTTTACTGGGATGAGAGGACAAAGTACGCACTATGATAACACTCCCGGCCTTTCTCCCTGCCCTGCCTCATCCCCAACCATTTGGTGAGTGTGGAGAAAGGGACAAGACAAATCTGGCTTGGCACCTTCCTTTTGGATACAGTCCAGGTTTGCCTGTGGAGCAGGCCTAGCGTTTAGAGGGCGCGTGTGGACCAGGGGAGCGTCAGAACCGCTTGGCTTCGTACTTCAGCGTGGTCTGTAACAGCGAAGAGCTGAGTTCTGCCTCCCATGTGGCTGCTCACTGCTGTCCCAGCCAGCTCCGAGCGTGCACGGGAGGCAGCGTCATGTCCTGCCTCCTTACAGCCCAACACAGGCCACGGTATGCACTCAGAAATAACAGCCTGAATCTAAAGTCTACATTTACAAGGATTTTTTTAAAATTTTCATCTTATTTTATTTATTTAAGAGAGGAAAAGAGGCAGAGAGAGAGAGAGAATGGGCATACCTGGGCTTCTAGCCACTGCAAACGAACTCCAGACACATGCACCACCTTGTGAATCTGCCTTACGTGGGTACTGGGGAATCGAACCGAGCTCCCTTGGCTTTGCAGGTGAACACCTTAACCGCTAAGCCATCTCTCCAGCCCCAATGCTTGTCTCACCTAGGGCCTCCTGCATGCTAGGTTAGCTGCCTCACCAGGCCTGATTTGGCTTCTAGTAATTGACAACAAATCGGATGCATATTATGGAAGCCCTGTGCAAAAGATGTCTGCGTAGGAATGGAAGATGGGGTAAGAAGAATTCGTGAGTTGTCTAACAGGAGCCACTGCAGACAGGCAGAAGAGCATGAATTGTCTGGTGTTCCTATAAAGAAAGGTACAGAAGTATGAATAAAAAGATACAAGGCTGAGGGCCTGGACAGATGGCTTAGCAGTTAAGTGCTTGCCTGTGACACTTAAGGACCCCAGTTCTAGGCTCAATTCCCCAGGACCCACTTAAGCCAGATGTACAAGGTGGCGCATGTATCTGAAGTTCGTTTGCGGTGGCTGGAGGCCCTAGTGCGCCCATTCTCTCTCTCTCTCTCTCTCTCTTTCTTTCTCCCTCTCTCTCTCCCTCTCTCTGTTGCTCTCAAATAAATAAATAAAAATAAACAACAAAAAAAAACTTTACAAAAAAAGGATACAAGGCTGAAACCCCACCCTGAAACAAAAAGAAAAAATACAAGGCAACAGGGATACGTAGGGAAAAGTTCTAGAAAGCCACATGGTCAAAAGTTTGGAATTTACGCTATGCATGTAAGAACCCACACGGGTTGGAGGCAGAATTGATAGATGGTCCGTTACAGCCCGGAATGGCCAGCTAAAAAGGACAAAGATGACCAGAGATCAGCTGACAAAATAACACTGCCAGCTGCTCCCAAGGGCATCGTTCTAGTAACCACCGAGCCGCATTCCTCTTGGTCCGCTGTTACCCGCCTTCACTGAGACAAAGAAGCGCTGTCCAACTTCACGCAAGTGTATGTGAGGAGAGCGGGGGCAACTCAGCGAGCGGCTTGCCCAGTACATAGCATAGGGATGCTAGGCCTCATCCTCAAGCAGACATCAGGGAAGGATGACTCAGTGGTAGAGCACGTGCATCCGTGAGACCCTGTGCTTGATCCACACACTACACTCCCACCCCACCCCACCCCCAAAAAATCTCTCAGCAGGAAAAAGCTGCCCTTCGTCTTCATTGCTATACAGCCCTACTTCCTCATTCTTCCCTAACATGACCCGTGAAAAACCCTTACTTGGAACTCCCGCCCAGCTAGACCAGGCGCACAGCTCTCATGAACTTTTGTGACAGGAACTAGTCCCTCAAAGGTATCTAGCCTATCTCAGTCTCTGGCAAAAAAAAGTCCCAGCCCGCCTAAGGACCAAGGTTCAATTTTCCAGTATCCACATAAGCTATATGCACAAGTGGTGCATGCGTCTGGAGTTCATCTGCAGTGGCTGGATGCTGTAGTGCACCCATTTTCTCTCTATCTGCCTCTCTCTCTCTCTCTCTCTCTCTCTCATACATAAAATATTTCTTTCAAAAAGGTTCCCAGGGCTGAAGCGATGGCTCAGCTGTTAAGGGGCTTGCCTGCAAAGCCAAAGGACTTTGGTTTGTCTCCCCAGACCCATGTAAGCCAGATGCACAAGGGGGTGCACGCATCTGCAGTTTGTTTGCAGTGGCCGGAAGCCCTGGTGTGCCCATTCTCTCTCTCTCTCTCTTTCTCTCTCCTTCCTTTCCCCTCTTTCCCTCTCTCAAATAAATAAATAAAATATTTTTTAAAAGTTCTCCAGCCCAATCCCAATCTCTTTTAGAGTTAAAATTCTCCTTGTAAAACGCGCCCAGCCCCTTCCCTTGATGACCAGAGAGAACCGAGGGATGCGTTCTTTAAAGTGCAGAGGGCCTCATTCATGTAGGTGTCCTTGCCATCACGCTCACCTCATCCAGAGCCTCGGTGGAGATCTAGATGTACCCATGAGTGAACTCACCTGTGAGCATAATGGTAAAATCCCAGCCACAAGCCACCTGCTGGATGGGGCAACCAAGGAGGGGCTTGCAGATGGTAAAGCACAGAACCTCCTCTGTGTGGCCAAGCCCCAGCTGCCCATCTTTGTTCAGGCCACAGACAAAAAGACCTCCGACATCTGCAAAACAGAAAAAGGGTCCAGTGGGAGTGTGCCCAGGAGAAATCACCACTGCCAAAATGACAAAAGACACCATTAATTTTTTGGAGTCAAAGATAAATAGCTCTTCTCACCCACGTTAATGTTAATAACTGATACATGTTGCTATGTTCTGGAACCAAAGACATCAGGCCAAGGTCCTCAAACCTAGCACCTAAATGGGAACCCCGTCCTGGCACAGGGACCAAGCACCGAAAGCACATCTACTCCAACAAGAGCGCCAGCGTTTATTCAGCACTTAGAATGTGACGTGAACTGGCCTAAGAGCTTTATGTGTGCGGCTGACTTTTCCTTTAGGCATAGTGTCTAGGGCCCAAAAATACTTTAAAGACCTGTGAGAATGGTTTAATTTTAAATTGTTTTAAAATGAGAAAACGAATAATATTAATGAAAATATAATACAAAATCAGCCTACGGTATATTCATCTTTATACCAGCATAGTTGTAAAATATAATTACTTGGGCTGGAAAGTGGCTCAGCAGTTAAAGGTACTTGCTTGCAAAGTCTGATGCCCCAGGTTTGATTCTCCAGTACGCACGTAAAGCCACTCACTACGTGGCGTACGTGTCTGGAGTTTGTTGTGACAAGGGGGCCTAGTGTGCCCATTCTCCCTCATTCTCCCCCCTTCACTCTTTCTGTATCTCTCCTTGTGAATATAAATGAATAAAAGTGTGTGTGTGTGTGTGTGTGTGTGTGTGTGTGTGTGTGTATAATATCTTAATATTTCTTCACAGAGAAAGAAAGCTGAGCAGTCACCTTCCCATTGCTGGGACAACTACCCTATCAGAAACAGCTTTTAGAAGGAAAGGGATTTTTTTGGCTTACACCTTCAAGGAAAGCTTCATCATGGAAGGGAATGAATGGCAGAGCAGACAGCGAGGGTGTTACATCTTGTCGTAGCAGCGCAGTGAGCTGAGCTCCAAACATCCATGGGCTGGACTAATAAACCTCAAGGTCCACCCCAAGTGACACACTTCATCCGGCAAGGCCCTGCCTCCTGAAGACCCAACACCATTCCCAAATATCCACCAGTTGGAAACCAACTATTCAAAACACTACCACAGGGTACATAAAGACAGAAGTACCTAAAAAAAGTGCTAACATAAGCTCCAATAATGCCCCGAGTATCCACCGTTATCCCCATAGAACAAATGAGAAAACTGGAGCACAGAAAGATTGTCTGCCAAGGGGAAATGTTTCAGTAAGAACACAAGTGGCTATCATCTGCTTTTGAAGGGAGCTACCTGTGACAAGTGCAGAGTGGCCCCCTCCGCCTGTGATCCTCTTGACACACTCAGGTTTACAGAAGTCATTCAGCCGCTGGGGGAGAAGCACATCTTCCTTATGTCCAAGGCCAAGTTGCCCATAGCTGTTTGCACCCTAGGAATAAAACAGGCCAAAGATGAAAAAAAATATGAGAACCCCACTGTATTTGCTTTTACCTGTCACAGTCTCCCTGGCCCTGACCCAACTCTCAGAGCCCCCAACAGCTGAGGTCTCCTCCACCAGCATGAAGAGGCTGACACAGGCATCTACACTTAGACGCCAGCCTCGTCCTGTGACCACCACGATCTCCCCCGTCACAGGACTCCCCTGCCCTGTGTATCTAATGACACACCTCGCCTTTCCCTTCCAGCAAACCAACCCCTCCCTGCACGTTATTGCCTTTGGGAAACAGCACTGGGAATCCTGAGAGAAGCTAATTCTCTTCCAAGGCTGAAGGAAAAACAATGAGGGAGGAAATGGGAACAAAGTAGGAAACATTCTGGAATTACTTCCTGTCCCTTCTCTACACAGCCTTTCTGGAAAAACTGGCAATGACTTCCTGTTAGGATTCAGTTAGTTAGCTAGGGAACGATGTGCCCTCAAACAAGACACATCACTATTTCACTTCTCCCGTGATGAGTTTGGCACAGCTGGAAACAGTCTTTCCAAATACAATGGTTTGCAACTCCAAGATTCAGATCTGCCCTTCGTTGGCTATGTATGTATGTATGTATGTGTATGTATGTATGTGTGTGTATATGTATATGTGTGTGTGCTATAATACAGTAAAAGTCTATAATACAGGTTTAGGGGTGTAGCTGAGTACTGCAATGCTTGCCTACTATGTGCAAGGTCCTGGGTTCAATGCCCGGCACTGGAAGGGAAATCCCTCATCTGAAATTCTTACAGCTAGAAACACTTCAAACCAGAATTTTGTAGAATTCAGAAAAGTAATTGTGTGTGTGTGTGTGTGTGTGTGTGTGTGTGTACACCATAAAGATTGCTGAAAGGCCTGGGGGCAACACCCATTATTGAAGCAGTAAAGCTTCTGCAGCAATTCAGCAGCAAACAGGATTATAAAGAGCCATGTGTCCAAAGAGCTTTGAGTCTTCAGAGCTCGCGTGTTCAGTAAAAAGGGAATTGTGGACCAGCAGAGAGACTATTGATAAGATTTTAGAAATTCTTACAATTTCTTCAATTATCTACTCCAAGCTGGTTCTTACTAAAAAAAAAAAAAAAGAAGAAGAAGAGCTGAGCGTGGTGGCGCACGCCTTTAATCCCAGCACTTGGGAAACAAAGGTAGGAGGATCACTGTGAGTTCAAGGCCACCCTGAGACTACATAGTGAACTCCAGGTAAGCCTGGGCTAGAGTGAGACCCTACCTCGAAAAAAAAAATTGTATGCAGGGTTACCTGCATGAGGGAAAGAAGTTTAAAGTAAATACAAAATAGGAATGCAAAACACGCATACTTAACGAGCAAAATCTTCCCTCCTGGGCTCCAAGAGGGAAGACTAAGACTTGGGGGGTGGGGCCCAGAGGTCCTCAGGAGCCATGAAAGTTTCAGTTACAGGGCGCATTCTTGCGCACTGAACAACCCCCCCCCCAACTAAGGGAGTCCCTGTCATTTCACAGATGAAGACTGGGGAGTCGCACTTCCTATAGCTAGCTAGATAGCTGAGTAAGCAACAAGAGGCCCTCTTCTTTCAAAAGACTTGGCCATGTAAGAAAAAAGAAAATAAGGACAAAAGCTGAACCAGCCCAGGGACTAGACTGTGTGACCCTAGCAAAAACATTACCCACCCACCGCCTTATCCCTTTTTCCTGCTTTTTTGCTATTTCTTCCCATCTCTTCTTGGCATGACAGCACGTATTTACTTGTTGACTGTGGGCTGAGCCGGGACTGGGGGTGCCCTGGGCTGTCTTCCCCGACCTGACACAGTGTGGCTGTGGGAGCCTTCAGTCCCCACCCAGAAAAGCGCAAATGAGAAACCTGCGCAGGGTGGAGCAGTCTCCCCCGCGCTGGGGGTCCTGCGCTGCCCGTTCCCAGGCTGGCCCGTGTCTGGGGGAAGAGGAGACAGCATTGGGAAGTTCAAGCTATGGTGCCAATTTCTCTAATGGTGCAAAAGGTCCTAAATCCAGATTGAAGATGAAAGGAAATTTAATACACCCTATTACTACTGTTTCCTCTCTTCTTCACAAACAAGCAAGACACCCCCCCCACACACACACGCACAAGAAGCAAATGCCCTGTTGTAAGCCCTCGGAGGTAATTAAGATTAAATGATGAGGTTACACGGTGGACGTCAGGTGTCTTCGGAAGAAAAGACACTGGCTTTTCACGTAAAGAACCGAGCTACCTTACGGAAACAGAGAGCACCGACGCCTTAGCATTGGGCTTGCAGCCTCCAGAGCTGTGAGAAAACACATTTCTACTGTTCAAGCTTCCAGTCCGCGGTATTTCGCGATGGCAGCTCAAACTGACAGCTCCACACGGACCACGGCAGGAAGAACACACCACCAGCCCCAAGCCCAGCAGTGATGCCACACTCAACAACTGCTCGGATGGGGTGCACCCCCGGACTGGAAGAAGCCGGCGACCACAGCGCAGGTGATCCCCACCTCCGCGCCAGCTCAAGAGCCACCTGCAAGAACTCGGCCAACCACGCCACGCTCTTCTTTCTGCCAAAGTGCAGCCTCGCACTCAACAAGTCCGCTCACAATTACTCCTCTAAAAAATTGTCAATAAATGATAATTTTGACAGAAATATGGACGCATCCTCCCCCAGCACAAGAACTGGCATTCTCACACCTGTGTATTTCCCAAACACTAGTACATGGCTGGACACACAGGGTACTCATTCATTCATCCATCCATTCATCCTTTAGACAACCAACATGATGCCAGGCACCGACACAGACAAACGAGAACAAGACTTGCTCGGAAGCCACCGCACAACGCTCGCGCTGTAGCCAAGGAGACTGGCACGAACAAATGATACATGTCTTTACCATCACGGCGTCCCCCATGAGGACACGCAAGACCCCAACATCTGCTTGCTGCCATGCGCGGGTGCCACACTCTTGTGCACAAAGGCCCCTCTTGCCCAGCCGACGTTAGGATGACTCTGTCCCTCTCAGGCCAAGATCCGATCGGGTCGCCCCGAGAATCTGCGGATGTGCAGAATGCGGACCTCACAGCCGAGATGCAGGATGCTCTCCGCGATGGTGGTGCTGAGGAAGGGCCTCCATCCTCCAGGCCACACTCAGTGGAGACTCAGGTGACCTCACGGGCTCCCGGACCCGGCGACCCTCCCCCCCGAGCCTTCACGCGGTCGCCCCAGGCGCCCCCCCCCCACCGCATAGGCTCTGCGGCCCCGGAGCACGATCGCCCCCGCCCCCGGCTGCGATCCCAGCACAGCTCACAGGCCCCTAAGACACCCCGGAACCCGGCTCCTCCGCGCCCGCTCCTCCCGCCTCCAGCCCAGGATCCTCCAACCCAGAGAGCCCGGCTTGGCCGCGGCCTCGCAGTCCCCGCGCCGCCCCCGCCGAGGCCGGGGCTCCCGGGTCTCCGCGCCCCGGAGCCGCCGTCAGGGCCCAGGGGCGGAGCCACGTACCCAGGCGAAGAGCGCGGCGGCGGCGGGGACGGCCTCCCGGGCGCGCGGAGGGCGCTCCATGCTCTCGCGCCCGCTCCGCCCGCGCTTCCGGAAGGGGTTGCCCGGCGCGGGTCTCCGGAGCGGGGCGGGGCCACGGGGACAGGGGCGGGGCTGCGACGGTGACTGGACCCGGGACCCGAGACCCGAGGCGGGGCTGAGCGGGCGAGGGGCGGGGTCGGGCTTGGGGCACTCGGGGCGGGGCTGAGCGGGCGAGGGGCGGGGACGGGCTCCGGGGACCCGGGGCGGGCTGAGCGGGCGAGGGGCGGGGACGGGCTCCGGGGACCCGGGGCGGGCTGAGTGGGCGAGGGGCGGGGTCACGGAGAGTGGGTGGGCAAAGCTGGGACGGGGCGGGTGGAGGGTGGAGGAGCCGTGGGGTAACCGGCGCTGGGCGTCAGAGCTGCTGGGGTTTGGCGGCTCTTTGGGAGCCTCTCCCTGAGCTCGCACTCCTATTTTTAGCAGCCGTTCCGCCCGAGGGAACTACCCTTAATCGTAAAGAAAGCTCCTCGTCAGCGAGCAGGGAAGGGCCGCGGTCACCCCTGGGTGAGGGGTGCGAAGGGCGTCCTGGCCGGCCTAGGCGCGTCTGCGCATCACCTGCGGGGCGCGGGCGTCGCCGTGGCGTCCTCTCCGCCAGGCCGTGCTGAGCCAGGGCTGGTTCAGGCTTCCCCTCCCGGGCAGCCTCCGCACCCGCCCTGCTCCTGCGCGGCCTGCCCTAAATTTGGTCGTCAGTAAGGAGAATTTTCACCCAATAGAGATTCTTCAAATAATACGGCTTTTATCAACGCCGTCGTGCCTCTGGTGGGAGTCAGCTAGTACCCTGTGTCCGTGCATACTGGCCTGGAATGGAAAGGAAATTTGAGCCCGGGCCGGGGGAAGGGTCCCTCTGCGCACACGGACCCCGCAGGTCCTCACGCCCGAGCGTGGCTGGGAGCCCACACTGGGCAATGTCCCAGGTGAGCAGCTGCCCAGTCCTGCCCGGTTCGCGCACTCCACACGCTCCGCCGGTGCTGCAACCTGCTGGACCACTTGGGGACAGCCAATGGCCTTTTCCTCCGGCCTGGGGCATCTTGAGATCGCGGGTGACGTTGCTAAGAGGCGAAATTCAGCCAGGAGGAGATCTTGATCTGAGCGCTCTGCGCCTGCTTACTAGGAGGCTGCTGCTGCTCTTCTGACCGCTCCTGTCAAGATGTAACAAGGGGGTCCCTTCTCCCCGTTTTAGCTGAGTCCCCAAGGCAATAGATGCCAGTAACGCCGACGTTTTAAAGTAAGGAGGAAGACAGCTGAAGCGGAACTTGCAAAGTAGGTGTCTATAAACAGGTGAGCGACTTACCGTCTAAGGAGATTAGCAAGGCTAAGGGGGGATTCTTTTTTTTTTTAATTTATTTGAGAGCGACAGACACAGAGAGAAAGACAGATAGAGGGAGAGAGAGAGGGAATGGGCGCGCCAGGGCTTCCAGCCTCTGCAAACGAACTCCAGACGCGTGCGCCCCCTTGTGCATCTGGCTAACGTGGGACCTGGGGAACCGAGCCTCGAACCGGGGTCCTTAGGCTTCACAGGCAAGCGCTTAACCGCTAAGCCATCTCTCCAGCCCCTAAGGGGGGGGGGGATTCTAACAGGATATTTAGCCACCGTTGTCAGAGTGGTGGGAATCCTGCTCACCTCGTGTGTAAGGAAAGATGCTTCAACAAGACCAGAAACCCTTCAGATGGGGCGCTGTTCAGGGCGTGCTGAGAAATCCAGTAACAGCTGGGATAACTGAACAGAGAGAACGTGACGCTCTGGGAAAGTCCTTCTGGCCCAGTTCTCCAAGATAAAAACTAGCCTGAGGATGTTCCATGAATGAGCATGAGCAAGTAAAGCAGGGGTGACCTCAGGCCGTGTGGGGGAATCAGGCGGAAGGAAAGGACATGGAGGGGTACTCGCTAGACTCCCAGAGCCCGATGAATCAACAGCTCAGAGAAACATCAACATGAAGAAATCCTGAAAAGCCAGAACAGAAGGCCTTCCAAAACACCCAAGACAGCGGGTTAGCAGGAGCTACTTAGTGACGACAGAAAGCAGGGACTTGCAGCACCATCAGGCCAGCTTCCCAGCTTCTTGCCCGTCCCCACTGTCTCCTCCGTCCTAGCGGAGTCCGCGCACTCCGGTGAGTGAGAATGCGAAAGCAAAGAAAACCTAAGCTGATGAACACTCTGCTCGATTCTAGAGAAGGAGAAAGGCGTCGGGGCTGGGAGACAGCTCAGTTGATAAATGCTAACCTTGTAAGCAGAGGACCTGAATTTGAGCCCCCAGAACCCATGTTTAAAAGCTGGACATGAGCCGGGAATGGTGGTGCAAGCCTTTAGTCCCAGCCCTCGGGAAGCAGAGGTAGGAAGATCGCTGTGAGTTTGGGGCCACCCTGAGACTACATAGTTAATTCCAGGCCACCCTGGGCCAGAGTGAGACCCTACCTCGAGGGAAAAAAAAAAAAAAGCTGGACTTGGCATGTGCTTTTAACACCAGCACTAGAGAGGAGAGGATAGCAGGTCCCTGGGGCTCACCTAGGTGTTGAACTCCAGTGCAATTTAAGACCCTGTGTTAAAAGAAAAAGAAAACAGCACTTGGAAGGCAAAGGTAGGAGGAACACTGAGTTTGAGGCCACCCTGACACTGCATAGTGAATTGCAGGTCAGCCAGGGCTACCTCAAAAAGTGTGGGGGGGGGGGCTGGAGGGATGGCTTAGTGGTTAAGGTGCTTGTCTGTAAAGCCAAAGGACCCAGGTTCGATTCCCCATGTAAGCCAGATGCACAAGGTGGCACATGCATATGGAGTTCATTTGCAATGGCTGGAGACCCTGGTGCACCCATTCTCTCTGACTCTGTCTCTCAAATACATAAGTTAAATTAAAAGAAAGGGGGGAAAAAAGCTGGATGGCACCTGAGGAAAAACAAACACACACACACACACACACACACACACACACACAAAAGAAAAAGCAGCTCTAGCCTTAAAATCTGATGTTGTAAATTACACAGGATGGGATGTTGTGGTGCTTGAGATGGAACCCTGGACCTTAGCACACCTTGAGTAAATAGCACATCCACAGCTCAGGACTGGGCCTCTAAAAATACACAAGAAGGTGTGGGGGTGTGGGGGTTAGAAAACTAAAGAAGGTCTTAAAGTCAAGGCAGAGGCCTGAGATTTCATCCAAAGGAGCAAACTGTGTGCATGCGCATCACTGCTAGCTCAGCCTGGCTGAGTAATGGCCACCATTCCAGGCTCAGCGGAAGTTCTTTTTATTTTCCTGCATATTTTGGCTTTTAGAGGGAAGGTCTCGCTGTAGCCCAGGCTGACCTGGAATTCACTATGTAATCTCAGGGTGACCTAGAACTCAGGGCAATCTCCCTACCTCTACCTCCTGAGTGCTGGGTTTAAAAACGTGCGCCACCACGCCCAGCTCAGCTGAAGTTCTTGAATGGCAGTAGGTCTCAGCTGCCGGATGCTGACACTCCGAGATGTCTACCGCCCCATGAGAGCAAAGTATAAAGTACTTGCCACATAAACTTACAGTTTTAATTTTGATTTATTTATTATTTGACAGAGATAATGAGTAGAAGAGAAAAAAATGGGAGTGCCGGGGCCTCTAGTCACTGCAAATGAACTCCAGACACATATGCCACCTTGTGCATCTGGCCTTACATGGGCACTGGGGAATTGAACCTGGGTCGTAGGCTTTGCAGGCAAATGCCTTAAACCATTGAGCCATCTCTCCAGCCCTAGACTACATTTTTATACTAAACAAGTTTGGAGATGTTTTCCAGTTGATCCTGCCAGTTCTTCTTGTTTAAGTATTGTTAGGATCATTATTTTGTAGATGAAAAAAAAAAATAAAACAGACTCAAAGAAGTTAAATGGAATACCAAGGTCAGGTTCTGTGTTTGTCAGAGGAAGATCAGCTGACAACTGACCAATTCTCTGAACCGCAAAGGCTGACAGAGAATACTGTGGAAAACTACTTTCAGTCACTGGAGAGCTATCAAAGCAACAAAAACTGGAAGAGCCATGATATGGAAGAGGAGAAATTATACTTGGCACTACTTTTCTTCTTGAAACACTGTATAATTAGCATGCAATGTCTTGGAAGAATCTAAGCTAAGAAACTGGGTTGGAAGCAGATGCTGAGAAACAGGGAAATAATTTTTATTTATTTATTTATTTATTTATTTTGGTTTTTTGAGGTAGGGTCTCTCTCTCTCTGGCCCAGGCTGACCTGGAATTCACTATGTAGTCTCAAGGTGACCTCGAACTCATGGTGATCCTTCTACTTCTTCCTTCCAAGTGCTGGGATTAAAGGCATGTATCACCACGCCTGGCCTTAGAGCAGTTACTTTTTTAAAATGTATATTTTTGTTCATTTGTAAGCCAAAGAGGTAGACAGAGGAAGAGAGAATAGTCACACCAGGGCTTCCAGCCACTGCAAATGAACTTCAGATGCATGCACCACCTTGTGCATCTGGCATTTATGTGGGTACTGAGGAAACGAACCCTGTTAGGCTTTGCAGGCAAGTCCCTTAACCACTGAGCGGCCACTCGTGCCCCAGAGCAGTAACTTTAGTGGTTAGCATACCTGGGGCAACAGGGTAGTGAGGTTGAAGGAGGAGACAAAAGTAGAAGCCGAGGACCCCTGGAACACATTTAGCTTTTGGTGGGGTTTGTTCCCAAAGAGCTAAGAAGTGAGCTGGAAGTAGATTAGCCCTAAGACTGCGGCTTACTTCTCCTAACTGGACTGTGGTGGTTTGAATGTAAAATGCATGCCCCCAACAGGTGCCTGTGTTCCAGTACTGAATCCCCAGATGGTGGTGGCACTGTTTTCTTTTAATATTATTTATTTATTTATTTATTTACTTGACAGAGAAAGAGGGATGGAGAGAGGGAGGGAGAGGATGGACGCGCCAGGGCCTCCAGCCACTGTAAACTAACTCCAGACGCGTGCGTCCCCTTGTACATCTGGCTAACGTGGGTCCTGGGGAATTGAACCTGGGTCCTTTGGCTTTGCAGGCAAACACCTTAGCCACTAAGCCACCCCTGCAGCCATGGTGGCACTGTTTTGGGAAGGTTGTGGAGCCTCTAGGAGGTGGAGCTTTGCTGCAGAATGTGTGTGACCGAGGGCAGGCGTTGCGGTTATGCGCTCCAGCCCCACTTGATGTTTTTGTCTCTGCCTCCTGTGCTACCCTGTGACACTGGCTCTCCTGTTCTGCCACGCTTCCCCACCCCATGGACTGAACCTCTGGAACTGTAAACTCTCTTAACTTGCTTCTGGTCAGGTATTGGTTTAAATAAGAAGTAGCCAATATGTGGGCTAAGAAGACCTTGAAGCTTTAATGCGTTTACTACCTACTACAAGCAAAAGTTCATCCCCTCTGGAGAGAGATCCAGTCACCCAGAAACTGTGGGGGAACCCTGATTAGAATACTTATCACTAATGGTTCTTTACCTGTAGGAAATAAGCCTGCTTCTTACAAAGCCCTCTTGGGGCATGGTTTTCTGTAGGAACCTGAGGCGGCACACTTCATGGTCAGACAAGGAACATGAAATTGAAGCCTTCCCGAGAGCCCTGGGAGGGTGGCTGTGTTGCAGGTGTGCTGGCTTTATTGTATCTCACCCTCGTAGACTTTCTACAAAGTGCAGTGAAGGGGTTGTTTTACTCTTTTACTTTTCTAATGTTTTTGTTAACATAAGAAGACATGGACTTCATAATGGCATATCATTACACTTTATTCTAATCCATTCCCTTCCCCATCTAATTTTTATTTATTTATTTTTTTTGTTTTTTGAGGTAGGGTCTCACTCTAGCCCAGGCTGACCTGGAATTCACTCTGTAGTCTCAGGGTGGCCTTGAACTCACAGAGATCCTCCTACTTCTGTCTCCCCAGTGCTGGGATTAAAAGCACGCACCACCGCAACTAGCTTTTTAAAAAATATATTTTATTTATTTATTTGAGAGAGAGAGAGAATGGGCATGTCAGGGCCTCCAGCCACTGCAAAGGAACTCCAGGTGAATGCAACCCCTTGTGCATCTGGCTTATGTGACTCCTGGAGAGTTAAACCGTATCCTTTGGCTTTGCAGGCAAATGCCTTAACTGCTAAGCGATCTCTCCAGCCACATTATAATTTTAGAATAAAATTTCTAACATAAATTTCAATCTGTTTTAATGTGTTGGACAAAATATACACATTTTAAGAGCATGAATTTTGTGTTTATTATTTACTCAAATAACAACTTTCAAATTATAAATGTACTTGCATGGTGGGTCAAAGACTAGACTGAATGAGACCAGTTACCTTACCCTCTTCTAGACAGTGATGTACGGCCTCTTTCTCCTGCTTTCTCCAGTTTAGAAGCCAGTTAAATCTTACCAGTAACTCTGTGTATTTTGCTGTATTGTTAGTACTTACTTAACTCCAAATGACAAATATGAGATTAGAAATGTAAGCATTTAAAAGGTCAACACTTGGGCTGCAGAGACTGTTCAGTGGTTAAGGTGCTTGTGTGCCCCAGGACCCACATGAGCCACATGCATAATATGTCAAATGTGTCTGCAGCTCATTTGCAGCAGCTGGGCACCTTGGCAACCCATTATCTCCCTCTGTCTCTCTTCTATCTCTCTCTGCTTACAAATAAATACAAATATTTTTTAAAAATTCAAAACTATACTGCTGTGTCTTTGAGTAGTGACTCCTATAAAGAATTAACAATCATGCTTTCTGTTCAATTCTATTCTCATGACTGAGTAATTATTAACATATTCCTCAATGTTTTCAAGACATCTATTTAAAATGCATTAAAATTCCAAGACTCTCAGGACCCTTGATTTGCAAGATATCACAAATCCAGAGATTACAGGAACTGAAATCCATCATTAAATATTTCTATTGTCGCAAAGTTATGAATTATAGACTTCTAACCTTTAATATTTTATTTAACATGATTTAGTCAGAGTGGTTTTTAAAGATAATATTTGAAAATTCACTAAATGTGATTCTCCACCATGATCAAATTTTATGAAAACAGCCAGAAACAGTACACAAAATTTTCTATTTGATATATATTATGATTTCTTCACAAAGTATTTACTTGCAACCAACTATACAAGAAATTAGTTTATCAGTATGTCAAATGATTTCAGATTAGCTAACACATCTATTTACTATCACATGAATGCACAGTAGCTGTTAGCTCTTAAAATATGTTATATCAAGACCTGTGAGGAATATTCTTTCAAATTCTATTTTCTTGTATTGAAGATGAAATATAATATTCAAAGCTTTTTATAATGTCTTTTGAAGTCTTTACCTGATTAAAAACTTTATTACTGTGCCAGAGAGATGGTACTGGGACAGCGGTGTAGGACGTTCAGCACTCGGGATGCGGAAGCAGGAGGATCACACGGAATTGGAGGCCAGCCTAAGACTGCATACTGAATTCCAGGTCAGCCTGGACTAGAGGGAGACACTACCTTGAAAAACCTAAAATATTTTTAATAAAGAAAAAGAAGAACTGAAGTCTTGGCCATGAAAGACAGTCCCCATGAAGGAATGGCAAAAAAGAAAAGAAACCAAAGACAGAAATCTACAGTACATCTTCACATGGTGGGTTGGGGAGGAAGGAAAAATTCAGAGGTTCAACCTGACCGGGGAGACCAAGTTCACCCAAAGACCATGTGTGAAAGGCCTAGTCCCTAGCTTGGTATGTTGACACAGAAATGGAGGGGGGCCTAATGGGAAATCTTTCAGCCCCTCCCCCCTCTTATCCCTCCTCCCTGTGAAGCAAATGGTTTTGCTCTACCACACACCCCCTCGATGACGGTTTCCCTCAGCACAGGCCTAAACCACAGGGTCAACTGCCCATGGACTGAAACATCCAAAACTGTGAGCCAAAATCAATTATCTCAGGTGTCTGTGACTGTGGTGAAAAGCTTACACCGATGCACACCCATCACAAGTGCACCAATCCCTGCAACCCTCATACACTTACAGACTCGAACCTAAACTGCTCTTCTTGATCGGACACCGCATTTCTCCCCACTCACGCCCCCTTTGCCTTCTCACTTATGCTTTCACATGATACCTTGGAAATAGAGTTGATTCCAGAACTTTGACTTCCTCTCGTCTGCCTCAGTTTACCTCTCTTTGACAACACTGCCTCCTGCTTGCCTGAGGACAATGCCATCACGAGACCTAGGACTGGGTTTGAGCGCAAGGTTTGCAAGTGGCACACCACTGAGCCCCCAAGCTGCAGAGGAGGACAGTAACCATGGTGCAAAGTCACAAGTGTGTCAAAGAGGAAGGCCACTGGAGAGAAAGAAGTCTTTACAGGACTTAAAAAATGCTGGTCTTAAGAATCATGCCCTATGCTGGCTGATAATTCCCAGGGCCATAATTGGGTTTTCACACACACAGTGAGCTGTTGGCCAGAGAGACATGAGGTCCCCAAAATAACACGAGTTATTACCAAAACACTTGGCGACCTGCAAGACCTAAAAGGTAAGTAAGTCCCTATTGCTGAAGATACTATAGCCTGCAGCCACAGGACATCAAGTGATCATGTTGGAACTGAGAGGGAATCTAATTCCCTCCCGGCTCTCCCTCATAGTGCTGAAAAGTGCTCTGAGAGAGGCTGGAAAAATAACATTTGCCAACAGATTGATTAAGCAGAAGATCCTGTCAGTTACAAAGTCAATCAGCTGAGCAAAAAGTAAACGCTCGTGCAATAGTGGCACACAGCCAATGCAGGTAACCAACCACACACAGACTGGACATGAGAGCCACTCAGTGGGGAGAACTCATAACTGGTTTTGGGATCCAAGCCAGATTCCCTAGAAGAGGAAACCAAGAGGCTCTAGAGAGAACGTCCACTTCTCACTAAGAAGAGTGGGCATACACATTGATACATCTTTCTAATGACTAGGGTTAGCCCTTTTATTCAAACTGTTCTTGCTTTTGGTTGGAGAATCTGTTCTGTTTTACAGTTGGAGAATACAGAGGAGAGCAATAGCTCAAGCTGGCTTAGAACTTCCCATGTAACCCAGATTCGTCTCAAACTGATAGCAATTCTCCTGCCTCAGTCTCCCAAGCATTAGAATTTGGGGAGTGAGCCACCACAGCCATTTCAGACTAAGCTACTGCTGTAACCCCAAAGATACTGTATTTGATTTGTTTCATATTTTTACTTACTCACTTGGGGGGGGGTAGGGAGAGAGAATGGGCATATCAGGATCTCCAGCCACTGCAAAAGAACTTCAGATGCATTCACCACCTTGTGCATCTGGTTTACATGAGTCCTGGGGAATCGAACCTGGGTTCTTTGGTTTTGCAGGCAGGCACCTTACCACTAAGCCATCTCTCCAGCCCTTGATTTGGTTTTTGTTGTTTGTTTTCATTTGTGAAGCAGGTGCTTACTATATGATTTTGGTAGGTCTGGAACTCACTATGTCACCAGAGTGGCCTCAAACTTGTGGTGATCCTCCTGTCTCTGCCTCCCATATTCTGGGATCACAGACATGCATCACCACACCCAGCTAGACAGTGGAGACCAGGCTACTTCCTGGGCACAGATCTCTATACTTCTGCTCATGCAACAGACAGCTGGTCTCCTTTAAGGTTAGGTGTGTGAACTCGACTGTGTTTAGCACAAATTCAGTGAAAAGGAACAGATACAGATAACAATAGCCTCCAGATAATCAAAGTGATCATGAAAGGTCATCTTGATCAAGGAAGGACTGGGACAAAATGTCAGGACATCAAGTGATCATGTTGGAACTGAGAGGGAATCCAGTTCCCTCCCAGCTCTCCCTCATAGTGCTGGAAAGTGCTCTGAGAGAGGCTGAAAAAATAACATTTGCCAACAGATTGATTAAGCAGAAGATCCTATCAGTTACAAAGTCAATCAGCTGAGCAAAAAGTAAACGCCCGTGCAATAGTGGCACACAGCAATGCAGGGAACTGAAACTAGCTCTCTCCATGGAGTCAAGTAAGATTTCTATTAAAATGTGCATTCAGTGAAATGCAGGTTTTGTAAATTACATTTCATTAAAGAAGATGCCCAAAGTCATAACAAAGTTAAGAATGGCAGTAGTTAGAGAGTGCACAGACATCTGAGTGATTCAATAAGGATCTGTGTTAGAACAGGGCTTAGCCAGTCGCTGCTGCTCCTCCAGCAGCAGGTCTTGGGGGAAGCATGAGGTGTCCCACAAGCTCTGAGGCAATGCTCAGATGCGTTCTGGACGAGGGCAATGACCATCACATGCTCAGCTGCCTGCTGACCTTGGCTAGGGCGTCACTGACGACATCCAGATCGTGCTGCAGCTCATTCACAGCGCTGGTTATGCTCTTGGTGTCCTGCAGGATCTGAACACTCTGGGTGTAGGGGTTATACTTCACTCCAAACGGACGCTTAACTGTTTTGGTAAATTCTCTATGGAAAAGTACAAGTAAGAGACCAGTAATTCCAGTGAGGGTAGGTGATGGACATGAAATAAGCAGCAGCAGACAGGTATGTGATCATGAAGTGGTCTTTCCTCCCTCTCCTTCTTCCCCTCCCTTCCTCTCCTGCCTCCCATCTTCTCTCTCCCTCTTCCTCCTCTTTCCCTCTCCCCTCCCTCCATCTTTTCCACCCTTTCTTCCCAGTGCTGGGAATTAACCCCAGGCCTCAAGTCAGGAAAATGGCCTAACAGGGAGCTACAACCCCCACCCATCTCGACCTCACTAAGGACACCAACCATAATGCTTTATCATCAGCGGATAGTGACATCAATTCCCCACATAGTAGCAGATTCCTCAGTGGTACCTTACATAAATATACCTTCACACGGATGGAGGAGGGGAGAGAAGGAGGGAAGTATGGGAGGGAGGAAGACAGCCAGAGACAGAGGAGAGAACATGCAGGGAGAGTCCCACCCTCTGCATGTATTCTTTTCCTGTTAGAATGTTTTCTTCCAGCTTCCTCCCCAGTGACTTGGACTCTTCCCTTTCTTTAGCATTAATATTCTGCCTCTTTTATCAAGCCAGTATGTCAGCCTCTTACTTGGCCCCCTCCAAAACAATCCTGTTCTGGACCCCTAAGGCTAACTGCACAGCTGAGGAGAACCGTATACAAGTAGCGACTAAAATCAAGGTCCCTCACCACCTGGTCTCCCCCAGGGAACCATTGCAGCTTCACACAAATGTCTTATTGCTAGAAAAGGCCCGGCTGGTATTGTTATTTGGTTCAACGTATGGCCTAACTCCCTACCAACAGTAACTCGTGTTAGGTAAGGAAGGCCTTCAACTCCTATGTCCCTGTCCTCACAATGTCACCATGTGGCTGCCTCCACCAAGTGACATGTTCTCCTTGTGCTTCCACAGCCTTTCCTTTCCCACTACCTCTCAGCTCAGGCTTTTGTTTTTACCTGAAGTTCACAAGAATCTCCCAAAAAGTGTCTCTGCCTCCAACATCCTCTTTTCTTAGGTACATACTGAGCTGATTATGAGTGAAAGTAGAGCTCTGATTGCACTTAAACATCTCCCCTACCTTCCTTACCTTTTTCCATGATGTGTCTCAGCCTAACACCTGACACAGCTAAAGTCTAGCAACCCTTCAAGTCATTTCTCACCTGTCCTTCTGCTTTCTCTGACACCCCAACTGACACAATAGTCTTGAATAAGATGTTTCAGGACATGTTTCATCTCTGTCTCTTTCTTGTCACTTTCCATAGTTACATAGTGCATCCTTTATTTTTTCTACTAAACTATAGTCTTGGAAGGAATGGGAAGAAACCAGTTCCTCAATGTAGCAATTGATATTTGCAAGTATTTACAATATACTCTACATGATGGATGTATCACAGGAGGAGGCTCCTGGCGGGTATGTTATGGGGGAGGCTCCTGGTGGGCATGCTACAGGAAGAATTTCCTGGTGGGTTTGCTTCAGGGAAGGCTCCTGGTAGGCGTATTTTACAGGAAGGTCCTCTAGTCGGCATGGTACAGGAGAGGCCCTGGCATGTGTGTCACAAAGGAGATTCTTTTTTTAAAAGTTTTTTGTTTATTTTTATTTATTTATTTGAGACAGAGAGACAGAGAAAGAGAGTGAGAATGGGCGCGCCAGGGCTTCCAGCTACTGCAAATGAACTCCAGACACATGTGTCCCCTTGTGCAACTGGCTAACATGAATCCTGGGGAATCGAGCCTTGAACCGGGGTCCTCAGGCTTCACAGGCAAGTGTTTAACCACTAAGCCATCTCTCCAGCCCACAAAGGAGGAGCTTTATAGGAGCCTAGCTGCTCACATTTGTCATTTGTTGCTGTCACTGGGTCTAACTTGTTTTTGGGGGGGGAGTGAAAAAGCATGGGTAAAATATACTTTACCTCATCTTCTCCTTTGCATCTTCAAAGCTCTCAGATACAAAGTAGACATCCTGAAATGTTGTGATGAGACATTCTTGTTTGCAGGTAATCTTGGGGTCAAAGGGCTTTACTTTGGCATGTCCAGAAAGTGCGTGCTACAGGACAAGGAGCCAGTGAATTAAAGAAAGCCATCTGTTTTCATGCCACAAATGCCAGAGTTTGCATGCCTCTTAACTATGCAATGGCTCCAATCTACAACCTCAAACATTTCCTGTACCTTTGTTTAACCCAAGGTATGATACAGAAAAACAAACGACTTTTTGTCCCCCACAAGTGCCACAAAAACATTCCAGTGATTTTATTCTGTCTCTTGTCCCCATATGAGAGGCATCCAAGGCTATTTTATGTGTGTGTTTATTTCTGCACTGTGGCACTCACTTGCTACACAGCGCTGGTTATGCTTAACTTGTGTCCACCACCAGGGGGCAGACTCCTTGAGAGCAAGAAAGTACCTTGGACAGTGGTAGGCACGGCTCCCTCAACAAAGTTCACTCATTCAAAATAAATCTCAATTCTCTATTAGATACAGAAATTACTGCTCATATCCCAGAAATGGAAACAGTAATATTTGTAATCACAATCTTTAAAGAACTTTCTATTTAAAAGATTCCTTATATTTTTTCCAGAAAATTTAGGAAATGAGAAAAATGTCATCAAATAATGTTTACCACCACCTCAACTATTTTGTATAGTAAGCTCTTGCTCAAACAAAAAGGCAACGATTTCAGGTTGGATCGATATTAAGTAAAGACCACTGTGTGCAAAGACTGACAGCTCTTACTTTTAGTTCACTGATGGAAGAAAGCAAGCCAGCACCGTAGACTCTCAGCTGCCCGTCCTGTTTACACAGCCCGAACTCCACAGTGAAAAAGTAGCACTGCAGAAGGACGACGAGGTTATTTCCCATCCTGAATATCTTCACATAAAATTTAAACATCTCTTCTTCTACTTGTATTTATTTATGAGCAGAGGGAGAGTGGGTGAGTAAAGGAGAGAAAGAAAGAGAATTGTGCACCAGGGCCCCTCGCTGCTGCAAATGAACTGTGGATACATGTGTCACTCTGGCCATCTGGCTTTACGTGGGTACTAGGGCTTTAAACTCGGGCCAGCAGGCTTTGCAAGCAAGTGCTTTTAATCGCCGAGCCATATCTTCAGTGCTTAGTCACTGACCCAAAGTGTGTCCAATATAAAGCCCCAAATATCCAGCCTGGAGATGGCTTAATGGTTATATGGTGTTTGCCTGCAAAGCCTAAGAACCCAGGTTCAATTTCCCAGTACCTACATAAGCCAGATGCACAAGGTGATGTATGCACCTGGAGTTCGTTTGCAGTGGCTGGAGGTCCTGGTGTTCCCTTTCTCTCGCAAATAAATAAATAAATTCTCCAGCCTGGTTCACAAGTCTTTCCATAATCATCAGTTTTAGGATTTGTTCTGCAGACTATTATATGCAATTAAAAATTAGCAAGGATCCCAAAGATCTTGTGAGTGTGTACATTACAGCTAATTCTACTAATCATATTAAAAGTTAAAACCGCTGGGGATGGTGGCACACACCTTTAATCCTAGCACTTGGAAGTCAGAGATAGGAAGATCGCCATAAGTTCAAGGCCACCCTGAGACTATGTAGTAAATTTCAGGTGAGCCTGGGCTAGAGTGAGACCCTACCTTGAAAAAGAAGTTAAAAGCAAAAACCAACTTCAAATTTTACAATTACTTTTAAATATAGTGATTTTAAATATAGTATGATAACATAAGTAACACTTTAATGAAATCACATTTTACAAAACAAGTGAGAAAAGTGGTATTGTTTTACATTGTTATACATTTTTTAAACTTTTTTTAAAATTTATTTATTTATTTGAGAGCGACAGACACAGAGAGAAAGACAGATAGAGGGAGAGAGAGAGAATGGGCGCGCCAGGGCTTCCAGCCTCTGCAAACGAACTCCAGACACGTGCGCCCCCTTGTGCATCTGGCTAACGTGGGACCTGGGGAACCGAGCCTCGAACCGGGGTCCTTAGGCTTCACAGGCAAGCGCTTAACCGCTAAGCCATCTCTCCAGCCCACATTGTTATACTTTTTAATATTTTGATATATTTTATTTATATATTTACTTGAGAGTGATATAGATAGAGAGGCAGAGAGAGAAAGAATGGGCCACCGGGGCCTCTACCCAGGGCAAACGAGCTCCAGACACATGTGCCATCTTGCACATCTAGCTTATGTGGGTACTGGAGAATCAAACCTGTGTCCTTAGGCTTCACAAGCAAGCACATTAACCACTAAGGAATCTCTCCAGCCCTTAATTTTAATTTTTGACAAATTATAATCCTATATAGTTACTGGATATACAGCTTGGAATGACTGAACCAGACTAATTGACAATATTGTTACAAATCTTTCTAATATCTGACAAGACATTATTTAGTGTGTGCCTAAAAGACAAATGTATTAGCATGCTTGCTTCAGCACTTAACCTGTTACAATCTGTTGTTTTGTTGTTTTGGCTAAAGTATATGAAGACATGCTGGCTTTACTCAGTTACATAGCTAGGAAAGGGCTGAGTATTTTAATAGCCTTTTCAGATAAATGTGAGTATTTTTTTGTGTACATATGTAATATGCAGTGTATGTTTGTGTGTGTGATATGTGCATAGATGTGTGTGCCCTCATGAGAAGGCAGGCAGCAAGGACATTCTTCTGCCTTATTTCCCTAACACAGCCTCTTACTGAACCTGATGATTTTTCAGTTAGACTGGCTGGCCAGGGAGCACCAGCGGTCCTCCAGCCTCTGCCCCTTACAGACCTGCATGCCCATATATCTGGCTGTTTGCAGGGGTACTAGGGTTCTGATTCAGGCCTTCCTGCTTGCACAGTAAGCTCTTATCTGATGAGCCATCTCCCTGGGCATGGATACCGTCTTTGAACTACATCAAGACTCAACACAGGGGAGGGCCTTAAAGTTCAGCTGCCATGTGGAGTCTGAACTCAGTAAAACTGCACCAAAACACACTTTGCACTTTGGATCTTTTACCTCAAGGACACCGTGAAAGGTCGGAGGGACTCACAGGGTGCCTAGACCACCGTTTAAGCAGACGGTGGGGTTGGAGAGATGGACGCAAGAGTGCAATGCTGCACATGTGCGCAAGGGGGCGCTCGCGTCTGAACCTCGTTCACAGAGGCCAAAGGCCCTGGTGCGACCATTCTCTTATCTGTCTCTGCCTCCTCCTCCCTCTCTCTGTCTAGAAAATAAAAATAAAGGTTTCTTTGCCTTAAAATTTTTTTGAAAAAAACGTAGACAGTACACGACCTCCCCCGCCCTCACTCTCGCTCCAACTTCTGCTTCTCCAGACACACGGAGAAACTTGTTCCTTGGGCTCTCACCCTGGGATGCTTTGCTCTGCTTTCTTGGCACATAAAAGCATCGCTGACGTTCGTCAGCTGGTCCAAATGCCCCTCCCAAAGAAGCTGTCCCCGGACTGTTCTCTGCAGCCCCAGGCAGGCCACCTGCTCTTTACTTCACCCCCTGCACACATGACTGTCTCCCCCGGAGTGCCTCAGCTTCCTGCGCCCGAACCAGGCCTTGCTCACTTGCCGGGACAGTGTAACCAGGACCAAAAAGGCATTTTAGCATAATTTTTAAGGAATCTATCTCTCTCAGAAAATAGAAAGTGTAAAAACTAGTGACATTACATCAATCCTGTGTTTCACCATCATTTCTAAAACTCATTTTGAGAAACATTAAAGTGCATACCTTCCTTTAATGTTGCTTAAATTCATAAAGCTTTTTGAGCTAAAAATTCTAATGATTGTTTTTAAATACGAACTTGTAAAGTACTCAAATATTCATACACCATGCCCAATCAAAAATTACAAAGATAAACAGTTATTTTGAGATTTATACCGTTGCCAGTTTTTGAATGGTCTCCTCTGAAGCTCCAAGGGAAGCCAGGCCAATTTCTTGAGAGAACTGAGCAAAACTAGGTTCAGCCAAGAGAGGAACATGACCTAAAAGTTCATGGCACGTATCTCTGAAACAGAGGTGCAAGTTGTGATGCTTATTAGCACAGTGCATGATAAACTGTTCAATCACATCAAATTCAAGCTTACTTTTTTTTTTTGGCTAAGTGCTCAGATGTAACAGATCAGAAAGAATACAAATCCAATAAGAAATGATCTTGTCTTTAAACCTCAGCAACACACACACGGTACGTATCAGATGCACAGGGTCATCCCATGGCCCCCATCAAGTCCCACTCAAACGCCTCCCGGGCAAGGGCCCCGCTGATCACCCTTCGCAACACAACACCTGGAGACGCGCCTCCAGCCCCTCGCCAGGCTTTATTTTTCTCCACAGCACACACCACCATGTCATATAATAGAAACTCCGGTTGTTTGTTTGTCTGCACACCCCCACCAAAATACACGCTCCATAAAGACAAGAGCTTTTGTCTTGTGCTTTTTACAAGCCCTGTGCTTAGAACAGCACCTGACACCTAACAGCGTAGATGGTGATGATAGAGAAGTTTACGAATCACCGGCATTTCTAAATGCTTTCTATATGCTAATTCGTTTGATCCTTGCCCAAAACCACGCATGAGGTAGGGAGTATTGTAGCTGCCACCTGGGAGAAGACCAGCTGAAGAAGCACTTACGGCTCTGGGGTGTAGAGGGGATCCGAGCTGTGTCTCACGTACTGGGTGCAGTGGAACACTCGGAAAGCTAGGCCTGACAGGAAATCTCTCGGCGACAGGTAACCAGCCACAGGACGGATGGAAAACCCCGTGCGCTCTGCAAAGCGAGGACAAAGGTCACTGGCTGCAGCATTTCAGTTCTTCAGTGGCCCAGGGAGAACTTTCACGGAGGCATGGAGACTGCGACAGTCCTGTGTGGACCACAGGACACTAGCGATGACGGAGCGCTGGCCACGGCCAGGCAATGAGTGAGGCCTTTCACACGTCGCACCGCCCCTTGTGCGCACGGCCGAGATGGAGGGTCGCTGTCCTAGCGGTGAAGGCTGTCCCCGTGCACAGCCCGAGGACTGGGCGCAAGGACCACAGCAGGTGAGGGGGGCAGGGTGGGGACGTCTTACACGACTCTTGGCTTCTTCCTTAAAAGGTGGAGGATGCCCCCTAGTCTTACTTTCTATTGGTAAAAAGTATTTAAAAGGCACTTTTTTAACCCCTGCACCCTGTTGGTGGGGGTATTAACTTGTGCAGCCACTAAAAAAGTGCGAATACCATATGACCCAGCTATCCCACTCCTGGGCATGTACCCAAATGACTCAATAGCCTACCACAGGGTTACTAGCACATCTGCGTTTCTTGCTGCATTCCTCACAGTAGCCAGGAAATGGAACCAGCCTAGATGTCCATCAAGAAGTGAGTGGATGGCCGGCCGTGGTGGTGCACGCCTTTAATCCCAGCACTTGGGAGGCAGAGGTAGGAGGACTGCCATGAGTTCAAGGCCACCCTAAAACTACATACTGAATTTCAGGGCAGCCTGGGCTAGGGTGAGACCCTACCTCAAGAAACCAAACAATAAAAGCAAAAAAGAAGTGAATGGATGAAGTGTGTCACATACACAATGGAATTTTATATTCAGCCATAAAGAAAAATGAAATAATCACATCTGTAGGAAAATTGTCACAACAGGAGATCACTGTGTTAAGTAAAATAAATCAGACTCAGGAAGACAAACACTGCATGTTTCTCTCATAGGCAGGACCTAGATTTAACTTCAGATGCATGTGTGTATAGGTACAAAACTAGAAAGTGGACAATGAGAACGCGATCTTAAGGGAGGGTTAGGGTAAAGGTCAGCGCAATGGAACACGTGACGTGAAGGCAGAAGGGAAACCATCTGGGAGAAGGAAGGGGACCACAAGACTGAAGGGGAGAGGCACGAGGACAAGGAGTAACAACACGTATTATATGTAACACAGCCCAGCCATGTTTGTATGGTATCTTTAAACACTGATCTTTAAAAGTGTCATTTTTAAATCTATGCTATTTTAAGCCAAGTACTATGTTTTGTAGTCCCTAAGCTGGATGGTGCTTCTACCTCTACTGCATCCCCGCCCCGCAAGACTGCCCACGCGCAGGGAAGAGGCCCGAGTCGGGCTCCAGCCCCTCAGGAGACGCCGCGCGTATGCTCCACGTCGCCCTGCCGGCCAGCCCCCCGCAGCACTAGTGCCCGCTTCCATCCAGTTCCTCTGTACTCAGATGCTCCATACCTGATGGGCAGAACGCCTACCTAATGCCTCTCTCCACAATGACAGAAGTGCTCTCTATGTGTGCTGCCCAAAGGGACAACAACTACCAGCCGCATGTCACTACTGAGCAGTTACAGTGTGGCTAGGGTGAATGAGAAATTTACATTTCAATTTAAACAAAATAGCTTCTAAATAATTAAATGTGCTAATGCTGAATAAATGCCCTTACATCTCCAAGTTAAACACCTAAGCGTCCTTCTACTTATGCTTTTTAAATTCCCTTATAACTTTGCTCACTCTGTTCTTCTCTTGCTCTGGGTTGTCATTCTGCTTCAAATGTGGTGTTCAGCCCTGGATCCAATGTTTCGAGACAGTGTTCGGGAATCCTGGCCTCTCGTGTCTTTCTGCCTCCATCAAAAATGCTGACATGCATGGACAACCTTACTCTCCTATGGGTTCTGTGTACTTCACATCCAGACCTCCGTGGCAAGATGTATCCACTGGTGGCAGGAGGGTTATGGGAGTAACCAGGACATTTATGCCAGTACTGTAAATCTCGCCAAAACTCTGTGGACGGGGACCTAGGCTTGTGGGGGCAGGAAAAATACTGTGGACAGCAGGTCAAATTACCTTCTAAATATCTATGTTTGCTCTCATTGGTTGATACTGCTCACAGCCTAGAACACAGAAGTTTTTAAAAAGATAATTTATTTGTATTTTATTTATTAATGAGAAGGAGAGAGTGGACGTGCCAGGGCCTCCAGCCACTGCAACTGAACTCCAGACACTTGCACCAGCTTGTGTGCATGCTCGGCCTTGCACATACATCACCTTGTGCGTCCAGCTTACGTGGGATCTAGGGCGTTAATGTGGGTCCTTAGGCTTCACAGACAAGTGCCTTAACCGCTAAGCCATCTCTCCAGTCCCAGAAGGGTTTTAGTGAGAGTGGAAGAGACGGGGTGAGTGAGGAGATCAAAATGTATTCTATGCATATATGAAGTTGTCAAATAAAATAAATAAAAAATTTAAAAAGGCTCATGATCAAAGCAGAGTTTAGTGTTCCCTTAAAGAAAACTGACCAGCTGTTACCTTTCAAAAAGTTTGAGACATCTGCCAATTGTGGAATATTATCTTCTCGGTAGTCACAATATTTACAAAGCAAAGGTAAGTTCTTGAGGTATTCTCTGCAGGCATGGGTAGGGTACAGTTTGCTGAGCTCTCGGAAAATGGTTCCCCAAGTCTTAATCTCTTCTTCGGTGAATTCAATCTTGGGGATAGGGTCCCCACTGGCGAGATAAAGAAGAGTTAGTCTGCGTTAGCACTCAACAGAGAGCAGCACTTCTGTGACTTTGTACTTGATCAGCACCAAGTTTACTCCAGTTATTTTGATATTTATAATATACTTACTGCTTATAGTTCATGGCCAACTCCGCAAAATACTTTCGTCTTCTACGGTAGACATTGTCTTTGAAGCCCTGATAATTAAAAATGCATTTGTTAAAATAGTGACAATAAAATACTCAAAAGGACTTCATTATTTTTACTGAAGATATTACTTTAAGGGGCTATGTGACTGACTATGAGCAAGCATTGTCTAGATATTTATGGCCATTTTCATTTTGAAGTCATTGTTCTATGACAACTTTATACTTCAGTGGCCTCAAAGATAAAAAAAAAAATGCTTTATATGCAATGAGACTGTAATGACTACAAAGGTAAAAGTTGGAAGAATGGGGAAAGTTCCATCCTAATTAAATACATGTCTCTTTTATTTTATTTCCCTTAACCATTTGACCACATCTGCAGTCATATTCACCTGTACTAGCAACTGATAATAAAATAGTAGGAATGGGGGTGTAGTTTACAGACAGAACGCCTGTGTAGCATGCCTGAGGCCCTGGGTTTGATGCCCTGAACTGTAACTAATTATACAATCATAACTAATAATATTTGAAATAATGCCTCAACTGTAACCTATCCTTTGATTTTATTAAATATGCAACTGAATTTATCACTGCAGAAACAAACAGTGATAATAAAAACAGAAAAGAGTTCTATTACAATTTATACTTATGGGGCTGGAAGGATGGCTTAGCCATTAAGGTGATTGCCTGGAAAGCCAGGTTCGATTTCCCAGGACCCACATTAGACAGATGCGAAAGAGTATGCGTGCATCTGGAGTTCTTTTGCAGTGGCTGGAGGCCCTGGCACACGCATTAATTCTCTCTCTCTCTTTATCTCTCTCTCCCCCTTTCTCTCTCTTTCCCTCTTTCTCTGTCAAATAAGTAAATTTAAAATATTTAAAAAACAATTTATACTTATGAAAACTATTTAAGCAATATATCATACTGTATCCATTGGCTGATGAGCATCTAGGCTGCTGCCCGTGTTTTGCTATCATGAATCATATGCTGTGTGTGCACATGTTTGGATGTGTGATTTTGGTTCTCTTTGGCATGTACCTGTGAGCCTCGTGGCTTTCAGAAGAAGACAGAGATAATGGGCATACGACACGGATCATCTGCTGACTGAGTATGGGCTTGAAGGTGACAAAGCTAGAGGCAGGGAAGCCAGCTGAGGGAGGTGGCAGCTGGGACAAGTAAGCGACAAAGTTAAGGAGGATGCAGGAGGTAAAACTCAGCAGCATTTGGGAATTGAAAGGCTGACTCTTTTCACCAGTGCGTGCTGGAGTTTCTCGCCTCTGCTCACGCTGCACCTTCCAGAAGTGCCCTTCTTTCCCCTCTGCTGAAACGCGAATGCCTGGTGGGGTTCTTCCTGCTCTGCAGCAGCTGGCAAAGTTCTGGGTGTTTTCAAGCAACTTGCTGATGCTATTTAACACACTTTTACATTGTCTGGCAGATGTCTGTTTATGTGTCTCTGCTGGCTTCCCAACCAGGCTGCAAGCCCTTCAGGGTAAGGACAGCTACCCAGCGGGGTGAGAGAATACACGGATGGGTCGGCACTGCCCACAGTGGCAAGGCCCCACTCACCCAGCAGGCAAGCAGGGGAGGGAGGGAAGCCCAGACCCGTGAGACCCCATGACTTTACCCTCTCCCCTCCTTGCCTGCCAGGGCCCAGAGCGCCCCTGTGCGAGCCTACTGCTCTGGGCTCACTAACCTCCCCCACCCCCAGCGGGCTGCACAGTTTTCCAAGGAAACAGCTTCCCATGCCATCTGCCTAATTAACCATCATGCCAGGCAGCGCAGACTCGTCTTCAGTCCCATTTCAAAATCTCATGCTCGTTTAATATAACCTGACTGCAGACACTGACTCTGGCGATAGCTCAGTAGCAGATGTAACACAGATGTTTTGAAGCCAGTTAGGTTGGACACACTGTTGGTCTTGGTTCCACAATGTGGAGGTCAACCAATGCCTCCTGAAATCTCAGTTAAATGAGGATTCTATTGAGTAGGTAAAACATACTTTCTCAAAAATAAGTTGACCTTACTATTTGGGAAGACGAAAAGAAGTGGTGGGAAGGGGGAGAGGAGACAAGAGAGAGCAATGCGATAACTATGGTCAAAGTACATTGTATGCATATGAAAATACAACAAAATTCATTATTTGGTATAGCTAATGTATGCTAATAAAACATTTATTTTAAAAGCTGCAGGTAATTTTTTAGTTTGGTTCTGAATTCATTTCGTGATTTAGTTTAAAAAAGAAGTCCTTACAGGATGGTCTGCATCCAGTTCTGCTCCATACATCAGGACTCTGTTAGCACACAAGTCCAGGTCAGAAATTTTCTTTGGAAACCAAGGAACAGTTTCCATACCTGCAAAAAAAAAAAAAAAAAAAAAAAGAAATTTAAATTTAATTGAAGTGACAACCTTAAATGAGGCAAAAGGAAGAGGAAATTTAGAAATAAATACATTTGGATCAGGTAACTGAGCTCCAGAAAGGTAAGATAATTCACCCCATGTAACCCATTGCCAGCAGAAGGAAGAGGCCCAACACCCCGTCCTTCTCCAGTGCCTTGCTTCTCCTACCATACTTGGGTTAACAGCAACTTAAGCAGTGGCTGATCATTCAAAACAGACAGCAGGAGGCTCCCCCAGGCGCTCACTCGTCCTTGTTAATGGTGGGTAAGGGGGCTCTTCAGGGGGAGCTGGAATGACAGAGGCCTCAGGAGGTGAGGGGCAGTCAAGGCATTCCGGGCAGCAGCTCTCTGCCAGCCAGAACTGCGGCGCAGCCATGCGTGAACACGCCAACCCTAACAGTGCCCCAGCCACTGTCACATTATCCCAAGAGATTGGATTGAGTATAAATTGTGGCTAAAGTAATCCATTTGTCTTTTGCCTCAAGTAAACCACAAGGAGGCTTTCACATATGGACTCCTCTGCCCGCCATTGCTCTCTGCATAGGTGTGAGCTTGCAAGTCTCTCTCGAGTTCCCACTGCTGTCACGATTTCAAATCACAGATGTTGGACACCGCCAGCATTCGCAGCAGATTCGAATATTCACTTAACGTCTGCTACACGCTGAGCCCTGAGTGTACTAAGTATTGTACTGGAAGGGTCACCTGGGCTTGTGGAGTCATCTCCTACCTCTGCCTCCTGAGTGCTGGGATTACTGGCGTGCGCCAGCCACAAAAGCCGGCTAGTATTTTCACTTTTTAAACTTACCATCCTCCTTCACAGTACAAGTATCTGGTGGATTCACAGAGAGAACATTGGTATGAGACTTCAGCAGGTGAAAAATATCATTCAGTTGTTCTTTGTTGATATCACAATCGACAAATATCTCAAATTCTGAATTTCTTCTCTTTGATTTTCGGGACTCAATATGTAACAGGTTCACATGCTTCTCCTGTGTAAGGCAGAGGGTCAAGATTACAATATCCTCCTTGAGATGCTTGCTTTCATTAGCACTAAGATCCAACTTCATGCATGTCATAATGAGCCGAAAGAGAGAGCTGTTTTTAGTGCTGTCAAGAGCAAAACAATTCCCCTTCAAATATGTAAAACTGAATAAAAAATTGCAAAATCCAACATACCCTTTGAAAACCAGTAAAGCAACATCTGCCAGAGGTCCTCTGGATTACCAGGATTAACTGAAATTTAAACCAAAACTCCAAGTCTTGAGCCAGGCATGGTAGCATGCACCCACAATCCCAGTGCTTGGGAGGCAGAGGCGGAGGATCTAGGAGTTCAAGGAGCCTCAGCTACATGGGACCCTGCCTCAAAACAAAGCAAGCAAGTTTCCTGGATTAAAAAAAAAAAAAAAAAAACCCTTTGGAAAATTCTTACAAATAAAGCTAGCTTCCGGGAAGCTATATTACTATTACTCTTGTGAAATAAAACTTTCCTTAGCAAAAGTGCATTGAATAAAATTAGATAAACAGCTTCAGCCCACAGTGTAGTGCCCACAGGAGGCAGGAGGCTGCTGCTGCTCAGCCTTTTCCCTGTCAGCCTGGGCTCTGGTACTATGATGCAAACCTAGGGGAGGACACTGGTTCTCTTACCAGTGTGGGCATCTGAGGAAAAGCTCTGGGACCAAAATAATCAAACATGAAAAGTAATCACCCGTGGGGTTCTTAATCTAAACAAAATAGAGCTGGTGGTCCTAACGAACTCAATAAGCTCCTGTGCAGAGGCTGCAGTCATGGCTCAGCAGTTACGAGTGCTTCCCACACAAGCACGGGAGCCTGAGACCACCTGACACCAAGACTGCCTGAGCTTGGTTCCCCAACACCGAGAACATGAACAGCTGCACGCGGGCATGAGTGCTTGTAATCCCCATCCTGGAGGGAGCAGAGACTGAGAAACCTCAGGGCTTACAAAAATGGCATGCTCCAGAATCGCTACGAGACTCCTTCTTAAGAAAGCAGGTGGATGAGCACAGCAGGAGGGACACCTCTGCTCTCTGGCCTCTGCATGCGTCTGCACGGGGCATGTGCATCTGCATATATCACACACACCACCTCCCAGACTACACACACGCACAGGCAAGCAAATGCTAAGTCAACATCTGTGCAGATGGGTAAAGGGCTGTGAGGAATGCAAAGAAGGGAAAGATGTGCAAGGAATGTCGGCTTAGGTTGGCTAATACACAGAGATGCAGACCGTGAGCATTCAGGAGCAGAGATGCTCCTAAGCGGGGAAAACACATGTTCGAGAGAACATAAGGGGTTGTGGTTCAGCCTGAAGAATGGGCACAGCAGGATGGTAGAAGGGAAGGACGGGCTCCAAATTGAAGGAAGTGGAGCAGCAAAGGCAGAGGTGAAATAGAAATGAACACGGAGCATGGGCCAAACAAGAAGGGTGGACGACAGGGATGCCCGGAAGTTGAGAAGGCCAAGCTCACTCTGGAGCATAGACTTGGCCACTCATCCAACAGGAGAGAAGTCAGTTAGATAATGTCCTGGAATGGGTCAGGAGTGAAAGAGAACTGCGTTTTGTCTGTGATAGGTATTTATTTATGTGTGTGTGTGTGTGTGTGTATGATGTGTGTATGGGTGTGCACATGTCACAGTAAGCACGGGAAGATCAGAGGACAACCTTGTGTCTGTCCTTATGTGGGTGCTGAGGAGGATGGAACTTGGGTCAGCAGGTTTCTAAGCAAGCACTTTTAGCTGCTGAGCCGTCTCCCCAGCCACCATTCCATCTATTTCTTATGGTGTTTGTTTAGCAATAAATAATGATTCTATAAATATTTTTAAAATAATCACTTGAGTAAGTATTATAAAACTATGTTTGGGAAGAAAAATATGCAAAATTTACAATCCTCCTTAAATAAGCATGTAAATTGAATACTACCAAAATTAAAATCTCAATGGCAATTGGGGACAAATACAACAAAATAGTTTCAATGATTATCCAATAGTTAGGAGTAAAGAATGAGCCTTCTCTTTCAGATATCAGTTATAGGGACAGAGGCTCGCAGCTAGTCAGCGTGCACAGGCCCTGCTGCAGGCAAGTGGACGGGCGCTGCGCGAGCGTGTACATGTGCACACACACTGGTAGTGTGAGCGGATGTCCCCCAGTAGGTACAGACAGGAGTTTTCTCCAAGCTTGTTGCTTAGGTCTCAGGCTGCCTGGCGGGAGGGGGTGTCGCTGTGGGAGGACCATAGGGTCCAGCCCTACTGCTTGTGTGGTGGTGGTTGCTTTTCTCTCGCCAGCGTGGACCTGTGAAAGGGTCCAGTTTCTTCCACCACTACGGAACTTCCCCTCTATCTGTGAGCTTCAGTAACTCACTTACTGCATAACTGCCTGGTTTAGATGTTCATCCCAGCAACCTGAAGCTGTCTACTACACCATCACCACCACGACCACACTACCACATACGTGCACACACGGTAAAACATTTAAAAAAGTTTAAATGGGGCCGGGCGTGGTGGCGCACACCTTTAATCCCAGCACTTGGGAGGCAGAGGTAGGGGGATCAATGTGAGTTCAACCCTAAGACTACATAGTGAATTCCAGGTCAGCCTGGGCTAGAGTGAAACCTTACCTCGAAAAAAAAAAGTTTAAATGGGGGCTGAAGAGATTGCTTAGTGGTTAAGGCACTTGCCTGCAAAGCCAAAGGACCCAAGTTCGATTCCCCAGCACCCATAAAAGCCAGAAGCAGAAGAGGAGGGCACACACTTAGAGTTCATTTGCAGCAGCTGGAGGCCCTAGCACACCCATTCTCTCTCTTTCTCTCTCTCTCTCCTACCTGCCTATTTCTCTCTCTCTCTCTCAAATAAATAAATAAATATTTTAAAAAGTTTAAATGGTTGCCTCCACTTGGTCAAGATAAGTAAAAAGGAATGGGTGTTCACCCAGAACACCTGGTGCAATTAGCAGAATGAATGCACATGGCACAAGGGGAGCCTTAAAAACACAGTGCTGGGAGGGAAAATGTTTATGGCACCGTAACACTTACATAGACTAGTAATGTGTGGGCATATAAGTACTTCCTATTCTAAAGAGCACACTAAATATACCACACACAACATAGAGCTGCCTGGCAAGGGAGAGAAGTGACAGTAAAACAAGACAGGAAGAACACCATAGCAGATGTAGTGTGCTTGAACGTAACAATAGTGCACACATGACTTCACCAACATGACTGACTCAGCTCTCTGCACCCAAGGTTATCACAGAAATAAAACAACTTTAGTTGTTAAACTTTAGTAATGCGCATGCATCTGGAATTCGTTTGCAGCGTCTGGATGTCCTGGCACACCTGTGTTCTTCTTTGCTTTCTCCCCCTCTTTGTCTCTCAAATAAAAACAAAGTATTTTTTTTTAAAAAAGGTACAAAGAAGGCTGGAGAGATGGCTTAGTGGTTAAGGCACTTGCCCGCGAAGCCTAAGGACTCATGTTTGACTCTCCAGGTTCCACGTAAGCCAGATACGCAGTGACACAAGCATGCAAGGTTGCACACGCACACAAAGCGGCACACACATCTGGCGTTTGACTGCAGTGGCCGGAGACCCTGGCGTGCCAATTCTCTCTCTCCCCCTCTCACGTAACAAAAAGGCAGTCTGGCTGGGCATGGTGGGGCACGCCTTTAATCCCAGCACTCAGGAAGCAGAGGCAGAAGGAGTGCTGTGAGTTTGAGGCCACCCTGAGAATACAGAGTGAATTCCAGGTCAGCCTGGACTAGAGTGAGAGCCTACCTCAGAAAACCAGAAAAAAAAAAAAAAAGGAAGTCTGGTCTTGCCTCAAAAAAAAAAAAAAGGTAGAAATTGCTGGCAATGATATACTTTCAGTGACACAGAACTTACCTAGCATGTGTAAGACCCTAACTTTAGCCCCCATGATGGCAATAATAATATAACAAAGATAGCTAATTTGTGGAAGAGGGGAAGAGGTACACAGGATGATGGTATCAGTACCCTTGTTAGAAATAAGAGAAAAAAATGGGTAATGTTTAAAGTTCATAACTGAAGGAAGGGTAAAAGAGCAATACTTATGTTACAACTCAGCACCAAAGAGGCAAAGAAGAGAAGTAGATGAAAGAATTGCACATATGTTATATGATTTGCTTTTCATCAAAACTCTTCTAGATTATTTGTTAGTATTAACTTTTTTATTCTATTTTTAAGTGATTATATAATAGTATGCTATATGGATATGAACTTGACTTTAATAATTTTTATTTATTTATTTATTTGAGAGCAACAGACAGAGAGAGAATGGGCGCGCCAGGGCTTCCAGCCTCTGCAAACGAACTCCAGACGCGTGCGCCCCCTTGTGCATCTGGCTAACGTGGGACCTGGGGAACCGAGCCTCGAACCAGGGTCCTTAGGCTTCACAGGCAAGCACTTAACCACTAAGCCATCTCTCCAGCCCTGAACTTGACTTTAAAGATAGTTAACATGCAGGGCTGGAGAGATGGCTTAGTGGTGGTTAAGGCACTTGTCTGCAAAGCCTAAGGATCCAAGTTCAATTCCCCTGAACCCATGTAAACCAAAGGCACATAGTGGTGAATGCATCTGAGTTCGTTTTCAGTGGCTGGAGGCCCTGGAATGCCCATTCTCTCTTTCTCTGTCATAAATAAATCCCAGTACTTGGAAGGCTGAGGTAAGCAGATTGCTATGAGTTTGAGGCCAGCTTGAGACTACATAGTGAATTCTAGGTCAGTCTGGGCTAGAATGAGATCCTACCTCAAAAAAAAAAAAAACACCAAAACAAAACAAGATGGCCTTGTGAACTTTAGCTGGGCATGGTGGCTTACACCTTTCATCCCAGCATTTGGGAGGTTGATAGGAGGATTGCTATGAATTCGAGGCCAGCCTGAGACTAATTCTAGGTCAGCCTGGGCTAGAGCAAGACCCTCCCTCAAAAAAAACCAAAAACTAAAAATAAAAAATTAAAAAAGAGACAGTTAACAGATATCGACTGTTCACTTTGTACCACCCTAAGCACTTTAAGCAGTCTTAACAGTGACCTTGAGGCAAGCAGAATTTGCTCTCATTTTATAGAAAAATGTAGAGAGACTAAGTCACTCGTAACTTAGCTAATAAGCAACAAATAAAGGATTTGAATACAGGTGCTCTGCTTCCATAGTTCGTAAGCTTAACCACCTTAGGATAAGCAGTTTGTTATAATTTTTAGTTCCTATACCCAAATCTTTGTATTGCTAAGCCTTTAAACTGGGTTAGGTGTCCCAATCCAATGTCACAGTACTGGGTACTTCCCTCTCAGGTCACTTAACACACAAGTAGTTATGTGCTTATTGCAAACTACTTGTTCACTGTCTGTCTTCTCATCTGAATTATGCCCTCGGTGAGGGTGGGCTCCATGCCTAGATTGTTCACATCCATACCTTAAGTGTTGGGCCTTGAGAGGCCCGGAGGTGAGGCCTAGTGGAACTTCCTGAGCCTAGCTAAAGTTTGTCTCTGGCCAGCTATGACTCAGCAGGGCGCCAAATTGCCTCTGGCCTGCTACTTCTGCAAAAAAGTTAGAGTTCCTGGCACACTTAGGACCAATCATTTCAAAAACTGCGGTATGCTATTGGCCCTTACTCCTCATCCCCTCCTGAGATCCCGCCTTCGTTCTCAACGCTGTATCAACATGTGCCTGTCACAATAAAGTGAGATCCTGCTTCGACAAGTCTCCGACTCAGTGTGGTTCTCTCCGGTGACTAGGAGGGGTCTGGGTCGTGGACACTCACCAGCCCGCTCAGTCCCAAGAGAGAGCGGTAGGACCGCCTCTCCTACAGCCCGACCTGCCGGAGGGCTGGCATTTAGTGCCCAGCCCAGCACCCTGACATACAGTAAGTATTCAATAAATGTTCGTCTCTACCTGACTCTCCCATAGTCAATCAAGCTAGATGCATGAAAGTGAAATCATTGGGTCAAAAAATATAAATAGGTGAGGCCAGGTGTGGTGGCACATGCCTTTAATCCCAACACTCGGGAGGCAGAGGTAGGAGGAGTTTTATAGCTGGGTTGGGGCGATGGCTCAGCAGTTAAAGGCATTTCTTACAAAGCCCGCCAGCACAGGTTAAAATACCCAGTACCCACATAAAGCCAGATGTTCAAAGTGGAGCATGTGTCTGGTGTTCATTTGTACTATAAGAGGCTCTGGCATGCCCATATTGGCTCTCTCTTATTTTCCCCTCTCCTTCTCTCCCTCCCCTCTCTTAAAAATAAATAAAAATATTCTTCAAATATGAATATTTGAGTCATTATGACAAAGTTTCCACTTTATACCAAGTTATCCTCACACTAAAGATGTACTTGAGGACCAAATGAAGTTATGATGGTAGAGAATGATATAATTGAAGAATCACTGCTACTTAAGCTATCTGAACAATCATTAAGTATACTATTAATAATACCAACAAATATATCATTAATAGGATATGATCATGCACCATTAAATATGAGCTATTTCTATGTAGCTGAGGCCCATGCAGCGCCTCTTCTCATTTCTTTGTAGCTATTTGCATCTACTCTTCCGGAGCTGCTCCATCACCTGCCTGTTTGTTAGTACTGAGCAAATGTATTAAAAATGCTAGTTCTTAAGAATTTCTGTAGACTATCTCCAAGGAATGTACTAACACTTAAGCTATAACTTTTGAGACTCACTTTGGAAGGGCTTTATGAAAAAATATGGAGAATCCATACCTGGAAGATTTTTAGTGCTTTTATAAGTCCTCCAACTTCATTCTTTAAGGAAAAAATGAGAGTTGCTCTTCCCTTGTCTGGGGGAGGGTCTTTGTTCTCCTTATTGTCTTCAATCATAGTGACTCCGAAGAAACTCTAAGACTTAAATATGGAGACAGACAAACGGTAAGTACAGAGTCGTGCAACTGCCACCATGCTGGGTAACTCAGGGCATGGGAGACTCTCCACGTTTCTGCTTCTTTGTCTACAAAGCCCAGGAGTGCAGATGTGCTTTGCAAGGCTGCGTGAAACCAATGACGGTAAGACACCACCTGGCACAGTGCCTAGAGTGAAGCAGGGATCTACTACATGTTAGTAGTTGCTGTTTTCTTCTTTCTAATCCACTCCCTCTTTCAGCACACTGGCCAAGCCCTCCATCTCCTCACAGTCTTCCTGGTTAACACAGCCTGGTGCCAAGGACTCTTCCTCTTTGAAGGTCTACCTCACAATTTTAGTACTTCCTCATACTGGGTCTTGAGTAGCTTCCCAAAACGCGTTATTTGTATATATCCTGTGTCCTATTATTCCAGAGCAGAAACAAGACTGTTTCTTGAATAACCTCAAGGGCAAGGATAGCTGATAACCACGTGTCTCCTTCTCTTTCTGCCCATGGAGTGCCTCTCCAACATTGGTCTTAGAGCCTTTTCAAAACTAGCCTACAAGGGCTACATGATTATAACCTAGAGGTACAGACAGTGTAGGGATAAAAGTAGGAAGTGAAAACTCTGAATTGGTGATTTTCAATTAAGAGATTCACACCTGAGAAATAAAATTTGGTATCCTAAATGAAAACAACACATCAAATATTTCATGTGCATGTGGAATGCACATGCATATGCATGTTCATCGATGTATATGCATACTCACATATGTGCATGCACATGTGGAATTCAGAGGACAACCTCGGGTGTCATCCTCAGGTACACAGTACACCTTTTGAACCAAGGTCTCTCACTGGTCTAGAGCCATCAGTTAAGCTACACTGGCTGGCCAGCAAGCTCCGCGGACCTGCCTGTCTCCCCTCCACAGCACCAAGACTGCAAGCAGTCACCACCTGTGGTCGTTTGAATAGAATAGATGGCCCCCAATATATTCAGTTGTTTGTTTGTAGTTTGCATCTGCAGCCACCTGCCTGGAGGCAGTGTTACCTAGTGATCTTAAGGAGTGGTGGTGGGTTTCAGATTTAAATCTAAAGATATGCAAAGTGTGCCTAGCTGGAGTTCTTGAAGTGTGCTGTGTGGCTTTTGGCTTGTACTTCTCTCTCTCTTTCTGCTTGGACCTGTGAAGGCAGGCCAGTTTCTTCTGCCATTTTGGAACTTCCCCTGGATGTGTAAGCTTCAATAAATACCCCTTCCTCCATAACTGTGTCTGGTCTGAAAGTTCATTTCAGTGAACCTGAAGCTGTCTGCTACACCACCATACCCAGCTTTTTCACATGGGTTCTGGGGACTGAACTCCTCATGTGTATGAGGCAAGCACTTTGCAGGCTGAGCTCCCTCCCTGGGCTCCACATTAAGGATTTATTCTTAGTTAACCCTTCACAGTTTTCTAGTTTGTGCTATAATTCTCACAGAGATAGAGTAACAATCTTAAATGACACAACTGTGCCCACTGTCTTTCATCTGCTCCACTAGCTGACCCAAGCTGGCAGCATCACTCTTGGGCAGGCAGGGTGGTGGCAGTACGGGAGCCTGGCCTGACCTCCAGGGCAGCTGCCTTCTGTATTCCTTAGCATGTACCACAGCCCTCCAGTTCTCAACAAGTCACAGCTGCAGGTGGAGCTTCATTCCGTGAGTATCTGACTTTTCTCTGTCGAATGAGACTGGGAGCTGCATGGTGACAGGTTCCCATTGCTTTTACTTAACATCTGTGTCCCCAGTACCTGGCAGACTCTGCACATAAACACCACCATTCCATGATGTAGAGTTAATAATAAATCAATGACTAGGCTGGGGAGATGGCTAAGTGGCTAAAGGATCTTGCTTGCAAAGCCTACTGGCCAGGGTTCAATTTCTCTGTACCCACGTAAAGCCAAATGTTCAAAGTGCTGTATGCAGCATATAGAGTTTTCAGGGGCAAGAAACCCTTACCCACTCATTCCCATATTCGTCCTCTTTCTCTCTCCTTGCAAATAAATAAATAATAAAAATCAATGAAGAAGCACGCCTTTAATTCCAGCACTTGGGAGGCCGAGGTAGGAGGATCACCAATAGTTCGAGGCCACTCTGAGACTACACAGTTAATTCCAGGTCAGCCTGGACCAGAGTGAGACCTACCTCGAAAAACAAACCAAAAAAATTCATCCCACTGAAATCTGGCAGGAAAAGGATGGTGATGCAGAATGTTTGCCTAGTATGTACAACAACTCTGGGTTTAATCCTCAGCATTGGAGTTAAAAAAAAAAAAAACAACAGTCGTACTAGATGGAAGTGACTATATTAATTATTCTGCTATCTGTTTAGAAAGCTTTCTTGAAGATGTGTTTAAAAGGGATCTTTAGGACAGGAGAGATGACTTAGTAGTTAGGGCACTTGCCCACAAAACCAAAGGACCCAGGTTCGATTACCCAGGACCCATGTAAGCCAGATGCACAAGGTGGCACAATCATCTGGAGTTCATTTGGAGTGTCTGGATGCCCTAAAGTGCCCATTCTCTTTCTCTTTCTTTATCTGTCTCCCTCCCTCACCCCTCTCTCTTAAATAAATAAATAAATAACTTTAAAAAGAGAACTGGAATCTGCCAAATGTCTACAATAACACTCAAAAGAATCATTCCAGTTATTCTCATGAAAATGGATGGGAATGATATCCAGTTTACCCATGAGAAAACCAGAGCTTAGAGAAAACAACCAGTCCATGGCCACATCACTAGAGGAGATGGAAACATATTTACAATGAAGTCTCTGAAATTGTGGTACATCTTTATGCTTTTCTGAACATTCTTGGGGTGAACTGGGTGAAAGCAGTCCCTAGGGTAACGCCACATGTTCATAACACAGCAGCTCTTCTTTCCTGCACTCAGCAATCTCAAAGGCCTTTTCACAACCTCAGTATTTTCTCTGATATGCTTTTCCCTCCTACCCTTTCCTCTCCCTGGAGGAGACCCCCCCAAAACACACACACGAACAGCCTAGAAAAATAAAAGGCTACAAAATGACTGAGACACACTTGTTGGAATCAATGCCTTATTAAGAAATAAGAATATATACATATATATAATTTAAAGTGACACCCTGACTGAAACAATGCCAGCTAGTCCCTTTCCTCTTTTCTTGAAAGGCAGGGGCTCAACCTCAAAGTCAGGGAGGAAGCCTCCTACTGTCCTTCCTCACCCGAGGAAAGATGCACCAGTGTGCAGGACACAGCCCTGGACAGAAGACATACCGAGGTCAGCTGATCGGCTCCCCTTGGTAGACTATGGTCAAGGTGTTTACACTGACCAGCTCCCCAGTTTAATCGGTAGGAAGTGAAATTTGTATTTGTTCCACCTAGGAAGCACAAGCATGATTGAACGCCATTGCTTGAAGACACGAGTTAAGCTATACGGAGGACTGCTGTGCAGAGAATCTCCAGGGGCTTTCTTTTCTAAACAGGAGGGGGTAGGAATACAAATGAAAGTGGAGATGAAACACAAAAGAAAATACAAATTTAAAACGTCACTGCAGGAAATAAGGGAACTGGCAGGAAAGGATGCATCTGTACATGTACACATTAATTACAAACTGAGCCACCGATCATAACTTCGCAGGAACATATATAGACAGGCACACACTTCCCCCTCCAAGAGAGCAAAATCAGAGCACCGATGGGGAGTTCATTTCAAAACTCTGAAAAATCAGTTCGTCGGGGTTAAGCTTACCGGGATGGGCGCGGGGTGACCCTCGAGGGCCCGCGACTTTCGGGCAGGCGGCGCTCGGTCCTCTGCGGGGGCCAAGGAGCGCAGGCGCGACGGTGGCCGGGCGCCCGCAAGTCTCCCCTTTCGACGGGGCACGGGAGCGGGGAAGCTGCTTAGACGGAAAGGGAAGGGAGAGGGTGAGCGCTATTCCTGCCGACGTGGGAGTCGCACGGGCTTGGGTTTGAATGTGACCCCAGGATCCAAAGTGTAAAAACTATCCACGGCACAGGCTTCCTTGAAACCAGTGGGTTCCCCAAACGCCGTCCGTGGCCACCCACAAGAGGCTTGGAGGAAAGCAGCATGCGGGCCTGCTCTTCGCGCGGGCTGCCCCTGCGCCCACCCGACCACCCGAGGCCCCGAGCGGCGCGTGGGCTCACCTGGGCGCCGGCCTGCGGGGTCAGCCCGCCGCGCCCGCCCGCCCGCCCTTATGGAAGCAGCGGGCGCGGGGCGGCCAATGGGCGCCGGGCGCTCCCCGCGGGAGCCAATGGGAGACGAGGAGCGCGGGGGGGCGGGGCGCCCCGCTGGCTCCGGGTCTGTTTGCGCGGCGTTTTAGTCACGCCAGCAGCGCGCGGGTCCGGGTGGCTCTGAGCTCGCCGGCGAGGCCGGTCCTCAGCGCGCGGGTCTGGGTGGCTCTGAGCTCGCCGGCGAGGCCGGTCCTCAGCGCGCGGGTCTGAGAGGCTCTGAGCTCGCCGGCGAGGCCGGTCCTCAGCGCGCGGGTCTGGGTGGCTCTGGGCTCGCCGGCGAGGCCGGTCCTCAGCGCGCGGGTCTGAGAGGCTCTGAGCTCGCCGGCGAGGCCGCTCCTCAGCGCGCGGGTCTGAGAGGCTCTGAGCTCGCCGGCGAGGCCGGTCCTCAGCGCGCGGGTCTGAGAGGCTCTGAGCTCGCCGGCGAGGCCGGTCCTCAGCGCGCGGGTCCGGGTGGCTCTGAGCTCGCCGGCGAGGCCGGTCCTCAGCGCGCGGGTCTGGGTGGCTCTGGGCTCGCCGGCGAGGCCGGTCCTCAGCGCGCGGGTCTGAGAGGCTCTGAGCTCGCCGGCGAGGCCGGTCCTCAGCGCGCGGGTCTGAGAGGCTCTGAGCTCGCCGGCGAGGCCGCTCCTCAGCGCGCGGGTCTGAGAGGCTCTGAGCTCGCCGGCGAGGCCGGTCCTCAGCGCGCGGGTCTGAGAGGCTCTGAGCTCGCCGGCGAGGCCGCTCCTCAGCGCGCGGGTCCGGGTGGCTCTGAGCTCGCCGGCGAGGCCGGTCCTCAGCGCGCGGGTCTGAGAGGCTCTGAGCTCGCCGGCGAGGCCGGTCCTCAGCGCGCGGGTCCGGGTGGCTCTGAGCTCGCCGGCGAGGGCTCCCTCCGAGCCCCGAGGCCCCCTGTGACTGACGCCGTGCCCTCCCGTGGAGGAGCGCGCCCACGGTGGGAGGCCGCCGCAGGAATGCCCCTGCCTCCCGCGCACCCGGGGCCCTGGGTTGGCCGCCCGCCCTTCTCTCCGAGTCATTCCTCACCACCTCCCAGGGGACGCGCTCACACTCCGGTGATTCAAAAAGAACGTTGAAAGCTACGAGCAAATGACTGCCGTGTCCACAGACCATCACCTTGCAGGCCGCGTGCACGTGACGCGGCAGCCAAGTACTGGGAATGGTTTATATATGTACTGATGGAGTGCTCAGATCGAGAGGGGCTATCCCAAAGGACTACAGTAACCTGGGGGGACTGGTCCCAGGACACCTACAGTGGCCAAAATCTAGGAACGCTCAGGGCCCTTAAACAGACAGAATTTTATAAAAATGTGCGCATCCTCCTGCAGGCTTTAAATCCTTAGCTGACTTACTGTACCCAACGCAGGTTAAAAGCTAAGCAAGCAGCGGGAGCGCGGTGGCGCAGGGCTTTAATCCCAGAATTTGGGAGGCAAACGTAGGATCCCCATGAGTTCGAGGCTGCGCTGAGACTGCATAGTCAGCCTGGGCTAGAGGGAGACCCTACCTTGGAAAAAAAAAAAAAAAGAAAGAAAGAAAAAGCTATGTAAACACTGATGTTGTATTGCCTAGGGAACAATGACCAAAACAAAACAACAACAACAAAAAAAACCCAATCAGTACAAATATAATCACCGCCCCCGCCCGGTGGGTTTCAATCCAGGAGTGCTGAATCAGCAGATGTCTACCCCCAGGATATCAAGAGCCAACTGTAACACCTTGTATTGTTGAATATCCTTTTCTCTAATTCTTGAAGTCAAGTATAACAGATTATATAAATCATACACAGCAATAGCCACTGGTTTGTCTTTTTTGAGACAAGGTCTCACTCTGTCTCAAGATGGCCTGAACTTACTCTGTAGCCCAAGCTGACCTTGTAGTGCTCCTGCATCAGCCTCCCAAGCGCTGGAATTATAGGTGTGAGCCACCATGCCCAGCTTAATATGCACTTTCTTGAGGTATGCACTTTTGAATTTTGACATAGTATGTAGCCACCAAGCAATCAAATATAAAGCTTTTCTTCTTTTTTTAAACCCCCCTTTGTTTTTGTTTTTATTTTTGTTGTTGTTGTTTTGTTTTTTTCTCTAGCCCAGGCTGACCTGGAATTCATTATGTAGTCTCAGGGTGGACTTGAACTCATGGCAATCCTCCTACCTCTGCCTCCCAAGGGCTGGGATTAAAGGTGTGCGCCATCATGCCTGGCTCTAAAACATCTTCATCACCCCTCAATAGTCTTTTGTCTCAGTCCTCCCCCATGACCTGTCCCTGAAAATCACGGAACTGATTTCTGTCCCTGTCGTTTTGCCTTCTCTGGAACAAGAAAAGTAGACTCAACAAAGTCTACAGGGCTTTGGTTCCTGGCTCTTAATGTAATGCTTTGATGTTAATTTTACATGTATCAGTAATTTAGTAATTTATCAATAGCATGGCTGAGTATGAATGTCTTTGGAGGGGAGGATTGAGACAGGGTCTTGATCTACAGCCCAGACTGGCCTTGAACTTACAATCCTCATGCCTCAGCCTACACTTAATTGGGATTAGACATGTACCATCACCCCTGATGTGTATGTTCCTCAAATCACAGGGCACATACAGCTTTCATTTATTCCCAGGTCTTCTTTCAAGCTGTATAATAATCCCATGAGCTAAATACTATTCTTTCTTTCTTTTCTTTTTTTTGAGGTAGGGTCTCCCTCTAGCTCAGATGCATGTGTATGTGCGCGGTTGTAGGAGACTGAGAGATAAAGGGCAATTTTTAATTTTTTGCTTTTGCTTCTAAAGATAAGAGCTACTAGAGATAGAAGGACATAGCAAGACAGAAGAGGATGAATTAGGGAAGCGGGCAACGTCAGGTCCCCAGTACTGCCGTTCTTCATTCTAGGAGGTCGGGCAGATAAGTCCCCTGGCTTTATAGGTATGTAATCCTACCTGAAAACACACTCGGAAAACAATCATGGCACTTGTCAGACTACTGAATGTTGTTTAGGGATAAGGCAAAAGGTGTGACAGAGAGGGCATATAGAGAAGCTTCTGGGTGACCAGCATGTTCTACTCGTGAGCTAGGGGATATATTGACTATTTTCTTTTTAGTAATTCCAAGATGTATATTCGTCTCACAGTTTTTTCTTTATGTTTTATTTTACAAGAAAAAGGCTAATTAAAAATATGCAAGTTGGGGCTGGAGAGATGGCTCAGTGGTTAAGGTGTTTGCCTGCAAAGCCAAAGGACCTCTGTTTGATTCCCCAGGACCCATGTAAGCCAGATGCACAAGGGGGGGGGCATGTGTCTGGAGTTCATTTGTAGTGGCTGAAGGACCTGGCGTGCCCATTCTCTCTCTCCTTCTCTCTGCCTATTTCTCTCTCCCTCTCCCTCTCCCTCTCCCTCTCCCTCGCCCACTCCCTCCCCCCCCTCTCAAGTAAACAAAAATAAAGTTTAAAAAATAAGCAATAAAAAGTAATAGTATTTAATCCTTTCTTTTTCAATACTTAGGCCTTGTAGCAGTTTAGAGTATTGTATTAGGTGGGGCTTTTAGGATAATGTGCAATCATCTTGTTCTCTTCCAGGTTTAAGGGGAATGCTTCCAATATTTCAATTGAAAGCTTTGTCTAGTGTAGGTATCGTGTTAGTAAATCTTGTTTCTGATTATAAAGGTTTTTGCTGAAATAAATGTTAATTTTTATCAAATGAGTTTAAATTTATTGAAATGACAGCATAGTTCTTTTTTTTCCTATCAATGAATGATCTTTGCCTTTCTAGGATAAGTTCAACTTCGCCATAATTCTTTCACATGTATTCTAAATACATTTCAGTGTGGTGCTGGGATTTTATGTAGACTGCATCTGTGTTAACAGGTGAGGTTGGCCTGTGGTTTTGTTTTATGTGTGTGACAGCTCTCATCCAGTTTGCAGCCAGGGTTTTGTTGTCTCTGTGAAATTAATTCAGAAATGTCTTTGAGATGGAGATGGAGGGACTTTTTCAACCACATGCTCAATGTATTAGCCTTTTAAGGTTTGCTATCTCTTCCTCTGTTCAACTTAGGACTTATTATTTTCCCAGAAAATTATCTATTAAAAAAATTTCATATGGTTCTCCCCTGTCCCTTTCCTCTCTCTTGTCTCTTCTCTCTTCTTCCTCTTTTTTCTCCTCCTTTCCTCTCTCCATCACTTTCAACTTGTGCACATGGCCAGAGGCAGTGGCGCATGCCTATAATCCCAGCTATGTGGGAGGCTGAAGCAAGGAGGACGATCACTTGTGTCAAACTGGACAACATAGTGAGACCCCCATCTAAAAGTGCAGATATTCTCTGTCTCCTGTTTCACTACACAGGAGACAGAGAATATTCCAGTATGATTTCTCCTCATGGAAACTTACTAGGAGGTTGCTTGTGACTCATCATGTCATCTAGTTTTATGTCCCATTAGTACACTAACATCTACTACCAAGGGTAGTACAAGCTATCCTACAGTGACCAATTTTCCTTTTCTATGCTAATACAATCAAGATTTCTTTCTCTCTCACTCTAGTCCCTCTAGGGCAGTCCTTCTCCATGTGATTCTGAGTGGTCACTCAAGAATTTAGGACAGTTCCATCTATGATCTGGCTGTCACTAAAAGAGAAGATCATTTTGAGACAGAATGATTGCTTTGGTTGTTTTGACATTTAACTCACTGGTGATAATGAACCTTTCTTCTGCCTACAACTAATTGCATCACCCTTCCTTACTACAAGGGTTGTGGACTGTCATCTTCCCTTAAGCTAGGGAGCAGATAAGAACCAAATAAGGAGAGGCCAAAGCCATCACAACAGGACACAAAAGTCTCTTGAAATGGGCACTAACAGCGTAAGGACAGCACACTTCTGCCACTTACACAGCTGTGTGACTTCATCAACTTAGCTTTTCCATGTCTGGGCTTCTCCATTGATAAAATGCCTTATACCACTGTGTTGAGCATTAAATAAGTTCATTTTTATAAAGCATTTAGAATAGTGCCTAATGCATAGTAAATACTATATTTGAGGAAGAAATAATCCAAATATATAAAAACTACATTGTATAGTCCTGTATATTACATCCTACATCTTCGTTAATTTTTCTTTTACTTTTGTCTAGTTTGGAGAGATGAGTTTAAGTTTCTTGCAAATGAAAAAAGCTCTCCTGTCATTTCTAACAAGTTTGATTACTTGTTCTGTTTCCTATTTTATGGGTATGGTAACCATCACCTTACTGATTAATTATATCCCATTTTGTTGTGGTGGTGGGGATTGAATCCAAAACCTTGAACACGCTAGACAAGCATTCCACAACTGATACACAATTGTGTTGCTTAAAATAGATCGTTTTAGCCCTCGTGGTGCGTGCACCTGTAGAACCTGGCACTCAGGAGGTGGAGGCGGAAGGACCATGAGCGTGAGGCCGTGCCTGAGCAGTGTGGTGAGTTCTTGACTAGCCTGGGCTTCATATCAAGGCCTTCTTTCAGATAAATAAATAACCCATACTGCTGTAATTTTCCCCTTTAATTCTACTTTTTGTTCTATAATTATTGCTTTGAATTTTATCATTTACCTAAGTGTTATTTATCCCTGTATTTATTGTCTATTGTTCTAAATTGTTCTTTCATAATGAACATGAAACTAGAGGGATTTTTTTGCTCTTGACAAAAGAATATTTATCCTTTAATAATATTCAACCATGGGTGAACTACAAAGGTCAGCTCTAAATCTTCATGTAGTAGATTGTGAGGAATCGCACTGTGTCAGTCACCTGTCAATGTGACAAATGCCTGAGAGAAAAAAAATTAAAGGAAGAAGTGTTGACTTTACCTCATTGTTTCATAGGCATCAGCCCTTGTTGACTTGCTCTGTTGTTTCTGGACATGGTGAGGCAGATCATCTTAGCAGAAGAGCATGGAAGAGCAAAGCTGCTCACCCCTTGGTGGGCCAGAAAGCAAAGAAACAGCAATAGAAAGAAGCCAGAGGTGGGGCTGGACAGATGGCTCAGTGGTTAAGGTGCTTGTCTGCAAAGCCAATGGACCCAGGTTTGATTCACCAGTATCCACGTAAAGCCAGATGCACAATCTGGCATATGCATCTGGAGTTTGCAATGGCTAGAGGCCCTGGAGCGCCCATTCTATCTTTCTTTCTTTCTGCCTCTTTCTCTGTCTCTCAAAGAAAGAAAGTGTAAAAAGAAAGAAAGAAAAAGGAAGGAAGGATGGAAGAATGAGAGAAAGAAAGGGGTTAGGATCAAGATCTACTCTTCAATTTCCTACAACCAGGCCCCATCTCACACAGTTTAGCATCTCTCTTTAATCTACTCACACACAGAACACTGCATAAGGCTTCCTGATAGTAATGTCTAAAACTTATGTAGTGCTTTTTGTTGCACAAAGTAACTTTGTTTATATTGTTTACATGAGTTAAATGGTTTGGAGGAGCCGGAAGAGAGCTCAGCAGTAAAGTGCTTGCTTTGCAAGCCAAAGACCTGAATGTGATCCCTGGAAACCCACACAGAAGATGATGGTCACACTGATACACACTTGTGATGCCAGCACTATGGCAGCAGAGTCAGGGTCTCTGGGCCTCACTGGTCAGACAGTCCAGCCTTCTTGAGCTCCAGGCCAGTGAGAGAGACCCTGTCTCACAAAAGGTGAACAGCATTCCTGAGGATGACACCTGAGGTCATCCTCTGGCCTCCGCATGCATGTGCGCGCACACACACACACACACACACACACACACACACACACACGAACATCTTTCTCACACACACACACACGAATGTCTCTCTCTCTCACACACACACGCACACATGATCTCTCTCCTTCTCTCTCTCTCTCACACACACACATTAATGTCTCTCCCTCTCTCACTCTCTCTCACATGCAGTGGTTCAGTGATTTCTATAAAGTCCTATGGCTTATATAAGGCACGGTAGGAAATGGGAATAGTTCTTCTCTCAGCCGCGTGGTATTTTACTCCTCACACCACTTCTTCCAAAACATGACCCCCAGGTGCTTAGATTAACTCATCTAATAAAGGAGATGCCTTAACCAAGCTACAACTTCCTCAGGAACCCAGACACATTGGGAATGATCTCTAAACTTGTATCCAGCCATAGCATTACATGTGATTCCTTGCTTCACTCCTTGATGCAAAGTCCTTCGGGGAGCTGTGCCCTTCATTGAAATGGCCCAGGATCCAGCACAGTGCCCATTAGAGAAGGTGGTCAATGAACAATTATTCCATAGATGTTTGTTGAGAAAGAATGAACAAATATTCTCATGTGCACGCCTTTTGACAGACATGAGGGATGTGACAAGAGCAAAGTGTTCTCTAGAAGCCTTAATCAGAATGGTCAACAGTCCATCTATGGATGCTCTGAGCCCAGAGCAGTGGCTGCTTCTAAAGAAAATGCTAAATAAGACACCTGTATCATTTTCTCCAAGGCAAGGGAGCATTGCCAAAGAGGGCACAGAAAGAATGTCAGAGCCCGAGGGCAGGAGGAAGTGCTGTGCAAAGCTTCAGGACGTAACATGGTCACTGCATTATGACCTACTGCCATCGTTGTTACCTACACCAGACCTTCACAGTGTTGGACCCATCATGGATTGTGGATGAGGGGGGAAAAGACATCAAAGTAGAAAAGAGACTAGCTGGAAAGAAGAAGGGGTTGGTGAAAGGGAAACAGGATGGAGGGAACAAGAGGAGATTACAGGAGGGGTGTTGCAGTCCGGTTCGCATTGCTGTTAGAAATCACCCAGCCAAGAGCAGCTTCTGGGAAAAAGAGATTTATTTTGGCTTACAGGCTCAAGGGGAAGCTCCATGATGGCAGGGGAAAACGATGGCATGAGCAGAGGGTGGACATCACCCCCTGGCCAACAGAAGGTGGACCACAGCAGGCCTGAGAATCACCGAACCTGGTAGCTGCTCAGTCCACGTGGCCAGATGCCTCAGCAGTCCCGACCCGGCACTGCAAGCACAAACTGCTAGCCCAGTCCAAGCAAAGCTCTTTCTCACCCTCATAAGCCAAACCTCACAGTCCATAGTTCTTACTGCCTTCAGGTCTGGCAGCTCAGACCAGAATAGTCCATCAAGCTGTACTTACAGCACTGCAAGGTATCTCTTAGGCCAAGGTTTTAACTCCTTCCACATTCCTCTTGAAAATCAGCTACAAAAGGCTGAAGCCACATAGTCAGGTGTCTAGCAGCAACCCCACTCCTGGTACCACTTTACTGTTGCAGTCCGGTTCGCATTGCTGTTAGAAATCACCCAGCCAAGAGCAGCTTCTGGGAAAAAGAGATTTATTTTGGCTTACAGTCTCGAGGGGAAGCTCCATGATGGCAGGGGAAAACGATGGCATGAGCAGAGGGTGGACATCACCCCCTGGCCAACAGAAGGTGGACCACAGCAACAGGAGAGTGTTCCAAACACTGGCAAGGGGAAACTGGCTATAAAGCCCATAAGCCCGCCCCCAACAATACACTCCCTCCAGGAGGCATTAATTCCCAAATATCCATCAGCTGGGAACCTAGCATTCACAACACCTAAGTTTATGGGGGACACCTGAATCAAACCACCACAAGGGGATAATGAACAAAACATATTAGTTACATGTATGAAAATTATCAAGTACAAAAAGACCTCAGATAGTAGAAGCCATATGGGGTTTTGCCTATGTTCAAATGCAAACTGATTTGATGAGGTAAAGAAATAGAGGAGAAAGATCATAATCTCTTGTGTCCTCAAGATCAGATCTACTTAGCCCCCTGCCCCTGAAAGACCCATAATCCTCACGGGGCACCTTCGGCCATCACTCATCTGAGATAACACCCAACGGCCTTGTGGAAAGAGCTGGGCACAAAGCTGCTTATGTGCCAGTCCTCGCGATCCAGATCTCCCCCCCCCCACACACACACAGCACAGTGACCCTCACGTGGCGCCTTCGGCCAGCACTCATCTGAGACGTGCCTGGTGGCTTTCTAGGTAAGTCGGACGTGAGTATGTTTACGCACAGTGTCATGCAACTTTCCTGCCTAGTTTTCTTCACTCCTCAATGCTTTCAGACGTCGTAACTGAAACCTTGTTTGTCATTTGAGCATCTCCTTTTGCTTTAAAAGTCATGTTTACTGAAGTATGAGTTGACATGCAGTAAAATTGACACTGTCAAGTATAAGATTTGACAAATTCGTAGTCATGTAACCACCACCATGTTTGAGATATGACCCCTCCTCCCTCCAAAGGCCCTCATGGCCCTGTGCAATGAATCCTTGCTGATCTCTTGGAACCAGTAATCCACTGTCTGTGAAAAAAAAAGTCAAATGTAGTTACTAAATGACCTATTGTAGAAAAATGTAGATGCATACAAAATACACAAAACCAGATATTTTTTTAAATTTTTTTAATTTTTATTTATTTACTTGAGAGCGACAGACAGAGAGAGAAACAGGCAGAGAGACAGAGAGAGAGAATGGGCGCGCCAGGGCCGCCAGCCACTGCAAATGAACTCCAGATGCGTGCCCCCCTTGCGCATCTGGCTAACGTGGGACCTGGGGAATTGAGCCTCGAACCGGGGTCCTTAGGCTTCACAGGCAAGCACTTATCCACTAAGCCATCTCTCCAGCCCAAAACCAGATATTTTTTTAAGGTGAGATACTTTTAAATTCCTTCTTTAGGATATAAGGAAAATGGAGGATGCCTCAGGTTTTATTACTGATGAGTAGGTACTTTCTCAGTGGAGACAGACACTTAGCATAAGCTCACAATTCCCTACATGTGCTTTGATGGTCACATGTAAGCGTGTCCTGTTGGGCTGGAGGGAGGGGTTAACGGTTAAGGCACTTGCCTACAAAGCCAAAGGACCTCAGTTCTATTCCCCAACTCCCACATAAGCTAGTTGCACAAGGTGGCACATGCATCTGGAGTTCATTTGCAGCAGCTGGAGGCTCTGGGACATCCATTCTCTCTCCCTCTTTCTCTCTCTTTCTTTCTTCTCTCTGCCAAACAAAAATAAAAATTAAAAGAAAAAAAGAGTATACTGTTAAAGACCATGTACTCTCTTCCTGGGAAGTACAGTGTCCAAACCATCTGGGTTTGCTGGGAAGGTAACTATTTGTATTTTTAGAGTAGGAGAGTTATCTTAAGCATCAGTTGTGCTGAGGAAACAGACTCTGTGCTTGGGCACACTTGTTCTTCCATGTCTGTGGCCTTGATCTTTGCTCCATGCTGTAAAGCGACATTGTCTCCTCTCGTTCACTGCCACCAGACACTTCTCCAGTAGTAAGTAAACAGCACTTATTGGGACTGCTGAGCACAAAGCCATTTGTCTAATTAATGATCCCTGAAGAGAGAGGTCTTTTTATGAAAAGGTATCACTTAGTCTCCACCAGAGGAAATGAGCAAACTGGATGTTTAATCTCCTTTCTTTGTTTCTGCAGCCAAGCTTGAGGTAGGGTGGCCTGGCTCTCACGGCAATCAGAAAGATTCTTTGAAAAGCACAACGTGACCAGCTGAAGAGCCCAGGGAGGAGAATGTGCCTTGCAGAGAGAAAAAAACAACAGTCCCAGAGTTGCAAATGGACAGAGAAATCTTCCTCTTGTTTCTGTAAAAATACGACCCATAGTCCTCACACTCCAAATCCCACTTGGAAAAGGCTCATCAAGGCCCTTACATAGGACAGACTCTGCTGGAAGGACCAATCAAGAAAGCCCAGACTTTCCCTACACAGGGTAGGAGCCAGGCCCCTCTGTTCATCACTAAAGGAGGGAACTCTGGCTAGCATGAGACATACTGGCAGTGTTCTTGGGAGGAACGCCAGGGCGGAGGGGGAATCTGGCTGCGGTAATGAGCAGGGGCCTGGTTCTATGGAGACTTTCATTATATGGGTGGATTTCATGGTCAACCCAGGGGGCTTTTACTTTATAGCATTTCCAGGGCACAGCCTTTACAAGAGTCACACAGACAAGAAAGCCACTGGTACTCCAATGAGAGCACAGCCTGGAAGTCACTTGCTGAGTATGGGATACTCAGAAGAGCCACAGGGACTGGCGACAAAGTGTGGCCAGGAAAAGGAAGCCCCAGAGTGGCCGGATCAGCCTTCGTGCTTTTTAGATGATACGGGTGAGAACACGGTTGCACAGTGAGCGCGGACTCGGGTTCTGCTGCACCCCCGCCCGGGAGCTCCATTCTGTGCTCGGGTGTGTGTCCCTGCTCTGTCCAGAGACACGCCCAGGTGTGCCCCTGGCCAAGGGAACAAAAGAGGAAGTCCCAGCGGGCAACCCGCCCACAAGGACAACATCAGCGGTTGTTTGCCTCTATGATTAAGTCCCTGGCTACATTTTGCAGAGCTTTCAATCAGCCTTGTAAGTGTCACCAGGCAACAACTGCAGGAAAGGGAGGGTGAGGCACAGAAGTCCGGGGACACAGAGAAGGACCACAGTGCCTGTCGCAAAGGCTTTCTTCTAGAAAGACCGAAGAGTACGACCTCTGTGTTGACCATGGAATCTGCAGTGTAATACAACACTCAGCAAAACGGTAAAACCCTACCACATGGAGCGGAGGGAGCAGCTTTCCCAAGGAGGCAGCAAGCTGTAAGGGAAGGGTTAATGTGCTTCTTACAGCTAGGTTATGTTTCTGGCTGAGTAAGTAGCTGACTGATCAGACCCCTCCCCCCAGGACAGGGGCGATCAGAGCCACATTTTGTATCCCATGAAGCTGACTCAATTTAGTGCCAACCCCTGCTCAAGAAAAACAATATGAAATTATGAATTCGAAGCTATAATGCACTTCCCAGGGTCTCAGAAAGGGACCTCATAAGTCATTAAACCAATGGTTCCCACACTTTGCTGAACATCTGAAACATTATACAAAGCCATTCAGGCTTGCACGTGCTTGTAATCCTAGCATTTGGGAGGTGGAGGCAGGAGGATCAGAGTTCAAGGCCAACCTCAGCTACAAAGAGAGTTCTAGGCCTAAGTTCCAGCCTAAGCTGCAATGAGACCCTGTTTCAGGAAGGAAAAGAAAAATCTTGATATCCAGTTTGTACCCCACACAAACAAAACCAGAATGTCTAGGGTGGAGTCCGTGTAAGCACTTGTAAAGACCCCAGGTGATTCCAAGACACATGGTAGTCTGGGAACTTCCGCCTTAAGCTTGGGCTTGTTGGCTTCAGGGAAGCATTTCTGGGTAGGGGCCATTTTTCATTGTATGTCTAACACTGTGGAGCATGCCATATGCCATCGCTGAACTCCCAGCACTTAGCACCTTGACTGACATGCAGCTGTCTATCAGTAAATTCAGGTTCCAGGGGTCAGAAAAAAGGAGGGGAGGAGAAAAGTCAAGACACTTCCTGACATGCAACAGAAAATCTCTCTCTCTCTCTCTCTCTCTCTCTCCCTCCCTCCCTCCCCCTCTCTCTCTCTCTCTCTCTCTCTCTCTCTCTCTCTCTCTCTCTCTCTCTCTGGTTAACCTGAAACTCACTCTGTAACCCAGGTTGGTCTTGAACTCAGTGATCCTCTTACCTCAACTTCCCAAGTGCTGGAATTAAAAACCATGCCCAGTGCTCCACAAACTCTCTCTTGTGTGCTCTCTCTCTCTATCTCTCTCTGTCTCTGGGAAATTAACCTACGTATTTGGAGGAATTCTAAGTATATGGGCCTGTTAGAGATTCCAAAAGATTCTGGGAAGGATTCATACTTCTCTACTAAAATGGGAAACTTCATCTTTCCCTATTCTTTCTCCAAATTGTAGGATCTCAAAATTTGGGACATACTCTTCTCAAATGTGAACAGAAGAGATAACAGCTGCATTTTTTTCCCCCAAAACAAGTCAGATATTTCTCTAGAGCAGGAAACCTAATACACCAAAATTCCAATTCAGTTTAAATGGACTCTGGTCCAATACTTTAAGTAGACTCCTTCAAGAATTCTCACTGTTTAACTTTTTATTATATTTTTATATTTATCTATTTATTTGCCAGAGAAAAAGAGGTAGAGAGAGAGAAGGGAAGAGAATGGGTGACCAGGGCCTACACCCACTGTAAACGAACTCCAGATGTGTGTGCCCCCTTGTGCATCTGGCTTATGTGGGTCCTGGGGAGTCAAACCAGGATTCTTTGGCTCTGCAAACAAACACCTTAACCACTAAGCCATCTCTCCAGCCCTCCCTGTTTAATTTTTTTTAAAGTAATTATTTATTTGCAAGAGAGAGAGCAAGCACAGGCATGCCAGGGCCTCTTTCTGCTACAAATGTACTCCAGCTTTGTGCATCAGGCTTTATGTGACAAGCAAGAACCTTTAACCTCTGAGCTATCTCCTCAGCTCCTCCTTGTTTAATTGAAAAAAGAGAGATGTAGTGTCCTAAATAGCTTCTTCCTAAGACGGTGCCACGCGTAGGAGGAAGTGGGTAGACGTGCCTCATGGCGGGCATGAAGAGAGCTGCATCCTCTTCAGTTCTGACCTCACAGCTTCCAGAGCACCGGTTGCCTCATGTCAGTTCAGGCTGTGTCTTGCAGCTAATGTGCATTTGGTATTTTTCCCATTTTGTCCTGTATACTCACACGATTCCTCCCGCGCCATCTTCTTCCCTCCCACCTCTGCTGTGACATCTCCATGCCCTGCTGTGGCAGGCTCCTTGGCACGCCCACTGGCTCCCAATTCAGCACTGATATTGCATAGGGGCTTGTAGAACAATCAGCCTGAGAGCTTCCCTTTGCATGTTGTATACAGCTGAGCCCTGGGGGGTGGAGAGGTGATTCCCTGTAAAGGCCAATGGGTTGGGGCAGGCATTTATCTGCTGTCCTTGTCGAAGAAGGGGACCGTGGTAGAAGGCTGCTGTTGGACCTTGTATACACCTGAGGAAGATATGCACCCACAAAAGGAAGTGCTCTTATGGCTACATAAGCTTCAAGGAGCCCTGGATATCCACATAGTATGAAACCTGGATAAGTTAAAATAAGCCTTGGTCTTCAGAAATTGAGAGAGCGGGTGTTAACTAGCTCCCTTGTTTCCCTGCAATCTTGAATTGTTACCCCTTTAGTCCCACTAACTGAGCAAAGCACGTGGTCATTTAAAACACAAGAGACTGTGGAAGGGAGGGAGGGAAGGATAGTGTTCATTGCTGCTTAATTTCTCTCTTACTCAACACACTCATCAGAGCACAGAGCAACCACATGCTGAAAGGATCTCTGACCCAAGATCTGATACTCATAGAGGAATCCATGTTCTACTAACATCCAATCTCTCACGGGAGAACAATCCTCTACCCACGGAAACTAAAGGCAGCACTAGTGTGTAGCTAGGAAGGACTGGTTGAAAGTGATGATTAAAGCCAGGCATGATGGCAACACACTATAATTTCAGCAGGCAGAGGCAGGAGGATTTGTGTTTGAGATCAGCCTCATTTATATACTGAGACCTTATCTCAACATCCTCCTACCAAAATAAATAAATAAATAAATAAATGACAGTGGGCTGAGGAGATGCTCACTTGGTGTACCGCCTTGAAGCATGAGTTCAATTCCCAGAACCCACATAAAAAAGCTGGGCACAGTGGCACATGCTTGCAATCTGAGCCCTGGAGACCAGTCAGCTTAGCCTAATTAGATGAGTTCAGGCTGATCTCAAAGAAAAAGATGGCTGGGGCTGGAGAGATGACTCAGTAGTTTAAGTGTTTGCTTGCAAAGCCTAATGACCTGGGTTTGATTCCCCAGGACCCATGTAAGCCAGATGCACAAAGTAGTGCATGCATCTGGAGTTCATTTGCAGTGGCTGGATGCTCTGGCTTGCCCATACACTCTCTCTTTCTCTCTCCTCTCTTTCTCTGTATCTTTCTCCTTGCAAATAAATAAAATAATTTTTACAAAAAGATGGCTGACATCTGAGAAATAACACTTGAAGTTAGTTATACTGTGGTCTACACACACACACACGTGTACATGCTCACACATGAACACATATTTGTGATAATAGGGGTTTTAGAAAGAAAAAACTTAAACTCAAGTTTTAAAGCCAGAAAAGTTTTTATTTATTTATTTTTAGAGATTTTATTTTTATTTATTTATTAGAGACAGAAGGAGAGAGAGAGAGAATGGGTGCACCGGGGCTCCAGCCACTGCAGACGAACTCCGGATGCATGCACCACCATGTGTGTCTGTCATATGTGGGACCTGGAGAATTGAACCAGGGTCCCTAAGCTTCACAGGCATGCGCCTTAACTGCTAAGCCATCTCTCCAGCCCAAGTATTTATTTTTAAACTAAAGATATTCCCAAATTCTAGCATTTTCTTGTGGCAAATCAGCCCAGAGACTTCTCTATGAAACAGAAAATGTCTAGACCAACCTGATTCTTTTGATGACAATCACATCAACTACAAAACCCATTTCTGTTCCCACCACACTTATTGCTAGGAGCAGAAGTGTGCATTGCACAGCCAGCCCAGCACATGTGCTCTGCTCTGTTGGGGGGATTTGGGCCCATCCGTACCGCTCGGCCCAGGCCTACCTCATCTCTACCATCTAACTGCTCTCCTCTGGTTCTTTATGTCCAGACTTGCAAATTTTAGCTCCCAGTGCCAATGAATTCTTGGATTTCTTTCTCCATCTTTTTCTAGGTAAGAGGCTTAAAGAGAAAATAAGAGAGGAGGAGTTTTTTTTTTCTTTTTCAATTAAGTTCCTTTTCTTTCAAGTCTGAGTAAACTGTGGGCCCAGAACCAGAAGATGATATGATTATGGAAACTATTAGTCTCCCCATCAAAGGAGAGCCTGCTCATGGCTACGGAGCAGCTGGCACGTTCCTGCAAAGGGGTTCTGCAGCATGAGCGCCTGGCCTCGCTGGGGTCACCGTGCTCAGCGCACAGCCTCTCAGGAAGCAAGCCATTTCCCATAGACAAATAATCCTCAAGACTTGGCGGGTTGTTCTGGGAAAATGTGTGCTTTTCTAAAATTTCTGTAAAGGAATAGTCAACCCACACCAAAACATGTTCAATTAGAGGGAGACATCGCCAGTACTAACTCTTTTAGACCATTCAAGGCTCATGTAAAATTGTCGTCATTAAAGACCACTCAGATATCACTTGATGTGGGCAAAAACAAAGGGGTGTGTTTAAAGCAAAAGGTCTACCTTGCTTTTCATACAGAATTCTACAATCATAAAAACTGAAATAATTTTTTAAATTATTTTATTTATTTGAGAGAAAGAGAGAATGGGCCTGCCAGGGCATCTAGCCACTGCAAATGAACTCCAGACACATGTACCACTTACGTACCTGGCGTTACTTGGGTACTGGGGAACTGAACCTAGATCCTTAGGTTTTGCTGGCAAGTGAACTTAACCACTAAGTCACTTCTCCAGCCCCCAAACTGAAATAATTCCTACAAGTGATTTAGGACAGCAAATTATCTTTGATCAAATCTAAAAAAACAGAAAGACACAAGGAATGTTAATTTAGGGACTTTGTTCTGGGGGTTCACGACACCCAAACACTCTTTTCTTCTACACTCTGTGCTGGGGGAGTTAAAGGACAAGCATTTCTCCAGAGAACATATGTGCTGACTGAATTCTCATTCCTGGTTACAGGAAGGAAACGTCAAAAGCAGCTACGTATCAAAGAAAGTACACTCAAGAGTCTGCAAGTACCACCACTCTTAGCAAACGCAGTGCCAGAGAAGTGAAGTTCCTGGAGCTGCCAAATTCCTCAGATGGCACAGGACAGTGGGCACCACTGAAGGTTCCTGACTAATTCTAAGTGGATCTAATAACGTAGGTGACGCTGGTCGTGCTGAAGCTACAGACCAGGGGCTGGGGAGATTAGCACTTGCTTGTAAGGTCTGCTGGTCCTGAGTCAGTTTCCCAGCCACCCACATAAGGGCTAACCCAGTAAGTGGCACATGCATCTGGCATTTGTTTGCAGTGGCAAGAGACCATGCCCTCCCACACATGTTCAAATCGATTATTTTAAGCTAAAGATCTAAAATAGACCTAACATAGACTATGATCGGCATTAAAAAGCCATGGGCGTGCGCTCTTGAGCTGGGGGCTGTGACTTCATGCTTCTATCCATCCACTAGGTTCTCCCATCTCTCCATCTGGGAGGCAAGCCTATACTTGGGGAACCCAAACGCCTCCAAAGTACACAGCCCTTTTGTTCTCCCTGCCGCCGTCCACTGTTGAGGTCTGAATGCATACTGCTCCCCAAACTTCTGTTTTTCTTGTAATCATGTAAACTCCAAACGGTAAGGGAGAGACACATAAAAGTCAAATAAACAGATCTCATGATGTCAAAGCAAAAACAGCCGGCGAAAGAGTTTAACGAGCAGCTTTCTTTTATTACAATGGGCTTGACGTCATTATTTATTGTTTCCACCACTAAAACACAAAGTCATGTGCTTCACTGTGGGCCAGGATGAAAAGGCTATGTGGACTTTCCTGAGTATTTTAATATCCTCTTATTGACAGTAGATAGAAGATCCGAGCAAGGTATGGGAACAGGAAATGATTTTAGTGATTTCATTACAGTAATAGAGAAAAGCACTTCCAATGCCAGTGTTTGGCAGATGGGCTGGCAAGGCCTCTCCTTCTAAACAACCAGCAGACCAGCAAGCCCAGTATTGATACAAGGTAGTATGTAATTAGCTGGTGTCCTAGCAGGTGCAAAACGTTTTGCAAATACACGCTGGAGCCTTAGAAGTGGAACACAAGAAGCAGGTATTAAAGAAAGGTTGTCTGTGCTTATGCTGGGCATGTATGTATGGTCACATGCTTATGGGGGCACACGTGCGCGGGTTACATATGCGCGTGGGTGAATGGATCTGGAGGTCAGAGGACCCGTGTCTTCATTGTATCACTCCATTGTAACCAATTATCCGGAGCTGTCTAGCTAAGGTTTTAATGTATTCCTCTGCAGCATCTAAATAAATTTCCTTCCTTGTGAAATGGCTGAAAATGCACTTTTTGTTCTGGTTTTCAAGATAGGATTTCACTCTAGCTTACGCTGACCTGGAATTCACTATGTAGTCTCAGACTGGCCTTGAACTCACAGAGATCCTCCTACCTCTGCCTCCCAAGCGCTGGGATTAAAGGTGTGCGCATCACCCCGCTTGGATGAAAATGAACTTTTAAACTCCAGCATTCTGGGCTGGGAAAGATAGCACAGCCAGCACAGTGCTTGTTTCACAAGCCTGAGGCCCCGACTTCAACCCCCGTGTCCATGTAAATGCCAGGGGTGGCATCACGTGCCTGTAAGCCTGTAAGAGAAGGGGAGGGCAGGACAGGCAGGTCCCTAGGGCTTGTGTACGGCTTCTCAATACCATGCTTCCTAGTGAATCCAGTCACCCACCAGCTATACACCGCTTCCAATTCAGTCCAGTGTCTCCCAGGGCAACCCTTTACTCTTTGAACTTTACTCTTGAAAATGTCTGTATTCCTTGGGTCTGTCATAAGCCCTAGAGGTTCCCTAGGCCTGTTTTCTCAACAGAGTTGCAGTCCACATGCAAACTGGGCATCTATTTGGATTCCGACAGGCACCTGAAGCCCAACAGACTTAAAACTGAACACCCCTTGTACGCCCACCTCCTGTCACTTCCCTCTCACAGTGAGCCAGTCACCCAAGCAGAAGTCTCAGTCGATTCTCCCTTCTGGCCTTGCCTCAAATCAATGTCCAAATCTTGTTATTCAACTGCTAAACCTGCCCTCCCTGGTTAAGGCTTTTTTTAAAAAAAAATTTATTAACATTTTCCATGATTGTAAAAAAATATCCCATGATAATACTCTCCCTCCCCACCACTTTCCCCTTTGAAATTCCATTCTCCATCATATTACCTCCCCATCTCAATTATTGTACTAACATATATACAATACCAACCTATTAAGTACCCTCCTCCCTTCCTTTATCTCCCTTTATATCTTCTTTTTAACTTACTGGCCTCTGCTACTAAGTATTTTCATTCTCACGCAGAAGCCCAGCCATCAGTAGCTAGGATCCACATATGAGGGAGAACATGTGGCACTTGGCTTTCTGGGCCTGGGTTACCTCACTTAGTATAATCCTTTCCAGATCCATCCATTTTTATGCAAATTTCATAACTTCATTTTTCTTTACCATTGAGTAGAACTCCATTGTATAAATGTGCCACATCTTCATTATCCACTCATCTGTTGAGGGACATCTAGGCTGGTTCCATTTCCCTGCTATTATAAATTGAGCAGCAATAAACATGGTTGAGCACGTACTTCTAAGGAAATGAGATGAGTCCTTAGGATATATGCCTAGGAGTGCTATAGCTGGGTCATATGGTAGATCGATCTTCAGCTGTTTTAGGTACCTCCACACTGATTTCCACAATGGCTAGACCAGATTGCATTCCCACCAACAGTGTAGAAGGGTTCCTCTTTTTCCACATCCCTGCCAACATTTATGATCATTTGTTTTTATGATGGTGGCCAATCTGACAGGAGTGAGATGGAATCTCAAAGTAGTTTTAATCTGCATTTCCCTGATGACTAGTGACATAGAACATGTTTTTAGATGCTTATATGCCATTCGTATTTCTTCCTTTGAGAATGCTCTATTTAGCTCCATAGCCCATTTTTTGATTGGCTTGTTTGATTCCTTATTATTTAACTTTTTGAGTTCTTTGTATATCCTAGATATTAATCCTCTATCAGATATATAGCTGGCGAAGATTTTTTCCCATTCTGTAGGTTGCCTCTTTGGTTTTTCACTGTGTCCTTTGCAGAGCAAAATCTTTGTAATTTCATGAGGTCCCAGTGATTAATCTGTGGTTTTATTGCCTGAGCAATTGGGGTTGTATTCAGAAAGTCTTTGCCAAGACCAATATGTTGAAGGGTTTCCCCTACTTTTTCCTCTAGCAGTTTCAGAGTTTCAGGTCTGATGTTAAGGTCTTTAATCCATTTGGACTTAATTCTTGTGCATGGTGACAGAGAAGAATCTATTTTCATCCTTCAACATATGTATATCCAGTTTTCCCAACACCATTTGCTGAAGAGGCTGTCTTTTCTCCAATGAGTATTTTTGGCATTTTTATCGAATATCAGTTGGTTATAGCTACCTGGGCTTACATCTGGGTCCTCTATTCTGTTCCACTGATCTACATGTCTGTTTTTGTGCCAGTACCATGCTGTTTTTGTTACTATGGCTCTGTAGTATAGGTTAAAATCAGGTATGGTGATACCACCAGCCTCTTTTTTGTTGCTCAGTATTATTTTAGATATTCGAGGTTTTTTGTGATTCCAAATGAATTTTTGGATTGTTTTTTCTATTTCCATGAAGAAAGCCTTTGGAATTTTGATAGGGATTGCATTCAATGTGTAGATTGCTTTTGGTAAGCTTGCCATTTTCACAATATTGATTCTTCCAATCCAAGAACAAGGGATGTTCCTCCATTTTCTAGTGTCTTCTGCAATTTCTCGCTTGAGTGTTTTAAATTTCTCATTGTAGAGATTCTTTACTTCCTTGGTTAGGCTTATTCCAAGGTACTTTATTTATTTATTTATTTTTGATGCAATTGTGAATGGGAATGATTCTCTGATTTCATCATCTGTGTTTTTGTTTTTAGCATATATGAAGGCTACTGATTTCTGTGTATTTATTTTGTATCCTGCTACATGGCTGTAAGTTTTTATCAGCTCTAACAGTTTGCTAGTAGAGAATTTAGGGTCCTTTATGTATAGAATCATGTCATCTGCAAATAATGATAACTTGATCTCTTCCTTTCCAATTTGTATCCCTTTTATGTGTGTCTCTTGTCTTATTGCTATGGCTAAGACTTCCAAAACTATATTAAATAAAAGTGGGGACAGTGGACACCCTTGTTTTGTTCCTGATTTTAGTGGAAAAGCTTCCAGTTTTTTCCCCATTTAGCAATATGTTGGCCGTAAGCTTGTCATAAATAGCTTTTATTATATTGAGATATGTTCCTTCTATTCCCAGTCTCTGTAGAATGAAGGGATGTTGGATTTTGTCAAATGCTTTCTCTGCATCTAATGAGATGATCATGTGATTTTTGTCCTTCAACCCATTTATATAATGTATTACATTTATAGATTTGCATATATTGAACCATCCCCGCATCTCTGGGATAAAGCCTACTTGGTCAGGGTGAATGATCTTTTTGATATATCCTTGTATTCTGTTTGCCAATATTTTGTTGAGAATTTTTGCATCTATGTTCATGAGGGAGATTGGTCTGTAATTTTCTTTTTTTGTGTTATCTTTGCCTTGTTTTGGTATCAGGGTGATGCTGGCCTCATAGAAGGAGTTTGGTAGAAATCCTTCTTTTTCTATTTCCTGGAAAAGCTTAAGAAGCAATGGTGTTAGCTCTTCCTTGAAGGTCTGGTAAAATTTAGCAGTGAATCCATCTGGGCCTGGGCTTTTTTTAGTTGGGAGATTATTGATAACTGTTCGGATCTCCATGTTTGTTATAGGTCTATTTAAGTGATTAATCTCATTTTGATTTAATTTAGGTAGGTCATATAAATCAAGGAAATCATCCATTTCTTTCAGATTTCATACTTTGTGGAGTATATGCTTTTATAGTATGTCCCTATGATTTTTTGAATTTCTCTGAAATCTGTTGTGATGTTACCTTTTTCATCTCTGATTTTATTAATTTGTGTCTCTTCTCTGTTTCTTTTGGTCAGATTTGCTAAGGGTTTATCAATCTTGTTTATCCTTTCAAAGAACCATCTCTTTGTTTCATTAATTCTTTGGATTTTTTTTGTTTGTTTGTTTCTATTTCATTAATTTCTGCCCTAATCTTTATTATTTCTTCCCATCTACTGATTTTTGGATTTGCCTTTTTCTTCTTTTTCCAAGGCTTTAAGGTGAATCAATCATTAGGTCATTTACTTGTGACCTTTCTAATTTCTCAATATAGGCACGTAAAGCTATAAATTTACCTCTTAGAACTGCCTTCATTGTGTCCCAGAGATTTTGATATGTTGTATCCTCATTATCATTTGACTCTATAAATTTTTTGATTTCCTTCTTGATTTCTTCATTGACCCATTCATCATTTAGTAGTGTATTGTTTAGTTTCCATGATTTTGTGTATGCTCTGTAGCCTTTCTTGCTACTGATTTGTAGTTTAATTCCATTGTGGTCAGATAGAATGCAAGGAATTATTTCAATTTTCCTGAATTTGTTAAGATTTGCTTTGTGTCCTCATATATGGTCTATTTTAGAGAATGTTCCATGTGCTGCTGAAAAGAATGTATATTCTGCAGCCTTTGGATGAAATGTCCTGTATATATCTGTTAGGTCCATTCCTTCTATGACCTCATTTAGTCCAGATGCCTGTTTATTTTTTACCAGGATGACCTGTCAATTGATGAGAGTGGGGCGTTAAAGTCACCCTCCACCACTGTGTTTGGTGTTATCTGTGACCTTAGTTCTAATAGTGTTTGTTTGATGAATTTAGGAGCCCCCATGTTAGGTGCATATGTGTTTAGGATTATAATGTTGTCCTGTTGGAGTGTGCCCTTAATCAATATAAAGTGACCTTCCTTATCTTTCTTGACCAACTTTGGACTGAAGTCTACCTTGTCAGATATTAGGATAGCAACCTCTGTTTGTTTTCTAGGCCCATTTGCTTGAAACGCCGTCTTCCAACCTTTCACCCTAAGATAATGTCTATCCTTTGTAGAAAGGTGAGTTTCTTGGAGACAACAAATTGTAGGATCCTGCTTTTTAACCCAGTCTGCAAACCTATGTCTTTTGGTTGGGGCATTGAGGCCATTGATATTAAGAGATATTACTGAAATGCATGTATTTATGTTTGCCTTTTTTTTTTTGTGGTTCCGGTTCTACCTTTGCTTTCTTGTGTTAACTGGTATTTGAGTATTGCTTGTTTTTTCCAGATTCCTTATGTGTGTGCTTTTCCTTTTCTTCAGCATGGAGGATCCTATCAAGTATTTTCTGTAGAGTTGGTTTTGTATTCAAATACTCCTTTAACCTGCTTTTGTCATGGAATGTCCTTATTTCTCTGCAGTGGAAACCCAGTGGAGATGCCGGACTAGGAGATGGCTGCCAAGGAGAGCTGCTGGCCCTGATGAAGTTTCCCAGGACCATGAGTAGCCTGGCTGATGGGGTGGAATTGGAACTACAGAGACTTGTCACTGACTGGAGTTGTTGGACTTGGAACTACAGTTTGGTGTTTGCCCTGTTTGAATCATGTGTTGCTTGAGCATTTCCTTGCTATGTGCCATGACATCTTTGGCAGTGTGAATGTTTATTCTGTGCCATTATGGGTTTTTGGGGGGATGTTTTTGTTATGGCTCAGTTAAAAGATCTTGGACTATGGAGATGTATGTTCTGATTTCTACTTCCATATGTAAACAGAGAAAACCAGAGAAAAATCATTAATGCTTTTGACTCTACACAAACAACTCTTGCAGAATAGCTGAACACATTTGCATGTTGAAGCTGTCCATGGATGGACTATGCACACACTAGTCACACCTTCCTGCTCACAGCAGAGGGGAGGAAGGGAAAGGACGACAGGAGGGAGTGACCAGAAAGAGGCAAGGCCGGCTGCCCTCCCCAACAAAGGCCTGAGAGGAGAAAGCTCCCCGGCCTCGGCCCTTTGACTTCCTCATTTTCTTGAATGTGGGTGGAGACGTGCCACAGCCTCCTTATGGCAGACAACGATGAACAAGTGAACACAGTGGGTCCCTGAGCTGCTTGCCAGGTCAGAACTGATGGCCGCAGCACTCATGACTGTGGGGTGCACACAAAAGCCATCGGATGAAGCCACCGCGGGCGGGTTTTCTGTTGCTGCAGCTACATGGACTCGCAGTGGCTACAATACAAAATCCTCACATAACCCAAGCAAGAATTATAGAGAAAGTCCTCGACAACTTGCCTAATGGTCTAGAAGTTCAACAATCACTTGTACTTCTGCTTCCTTTCTCAAGCAGTACATAACCCTACAAAAGGACGGAGGGGATAGCAGAAAACTCCAGACCCCAACCACAGAAAAGTGAGTGTAAGATCGAGGTGCAGTCCTAGGCAATTAGGGTCTAAATATGAGTCTGATTTAACATTTCCCACATATCAATTTCAAAATTAAAAAAGAAAGTTTATTTCTTCAACAGGACAAATTCCAACTTGGGTTTCAAGTCTAAACCTTCAAACTCGGGAAGTCTTCCTCCAGGTCACTGGCAAGGGTTTTATCAACTTCACGTAGGACTTTAACAAAGTCTTCTACCTGCAAGCCAAACAGAAGAATCAAGTAATCATGACGAGGTGGCTGTAATGACATTGACAGTTATAACAAAAACACTCTTCCTGTACTTGCTAAATGGCCCGGTAGGAAGTTGCACTGACGGAGCCATAGGTGAAAATAACAGTACTTTCTTATGGCCTCCAAAGCAGGGCGGAAGGGGCTAACCCTCAGCGTTACCCCCGGCTCATAAGCCCTCAGTGCCCTTATTTCATGGAACCTCACTTTCCGAACCATGCTATTTTGAAATTGCTTTCTATGGTAATATATGTGATATTATTTGCAAACCATAATAACCTGACTATTCCTAAAAATTTAAACTTGTACTTAATATCTGCTCAGTCTACTTCATAACAGAAAGGAACAGTGTAAATTCCATGTTGACTCCTTCCTTTGAAGAACAGAGTTACACACAAGCTAGACACAATGACTTATCTACATCAGCCATCTTTCCCACAAGACATTATGTCCTGTAAAGTGTGCTCTCTTCAAAACGTGAAAACATTTGGATTAGCAGTGATCTTGGGAGGCTCAGCCTCTGTCCACTACCCCATACTCACGGCAGGGCTGTGGAGAGGGAGGAGGTTTTCAAAGGCACAGGAGCACTTCTGTTTGCTTAACTGGCCCTCCTTGAGACCCTGAGCCACAGTCTCCTAAAACACAGACAATGTGAAAAAAGCATAATTTCTAAAGCTGCCTTGGGGAACAAATATAAATCAGTAGAGATAATCACTCACAGGTCCCAAAGCACTTTACATGTCCCACACTGAACCTACCACAAAGAGGCTATGTGACCCAAACACACCCTGATTCCAGCGAAGGACGGCATCCTCTGCCCTGCTGCCTAGATGTCTGGGCACAGCCACCACCTTTCCTTCTTTGCACAGCTGGCTCTTCCCCGTGCTTCCCCACCCCCTCGCCCATCCCTCCTCTCCTTATTCATCAGGTTGTTCTTCAAGATTACAAACGTTTTCTTGTTGCTTTTTGTTTTTTTGAGGTAGGGTTTCACTCTACCCAGGGTGACTTAGATTTCACTGTATATATTCTCAGACTAGTTTCAAACTCACAGCAATCCTCCTACATGTGCTCCCAAATGCTGGGATTAAAGGTGTGTGCCACCATATCCATCTGGAGATTATAAATGTTTTTTAAAAACATTTAGTTTATTTGCAATAACAGAGAAAGAGAGAATGGGCCTCCCAAGGCCTCCAGCCAGCACAAAAACCTCCAGATACATGTGTCTCTTTGTGCACCTGGCCCCATGTGGGTACTGGGAAATCAAACCTGGGCCATGAGGCCCTGCAAGCCAGTACCTTTAACCACTGAGTCATCTCACTAACCCCGAAGATTACCAACTTTAAGAACACATCAAAGCCAGGTGTGGTGGCGCACGCCTTTAATCCCAGCACTCGGGAGGCAGAGGTAGGAGGATTGCTGTGAATTCGAGGCCAAGCCTGAGCAAGAGCGAAGCCCTACCTGGAAAAGCCAAGAAAAAAAAAAAAAATCAGTTGGTTTTCTGGTCTCCAGACTGAACTGTCTCTATTCCTTCCTCTTTATTAATTTATAATAATCTTTCTAAATTGATCATATCACTTGCCTAAGACAGGTATCAGTAGTAAGTTCCCTCAATATTAAATCCAATTTCCCTAAATGTGGCAAGTAAGAATTTTCATGTATCTGGTGCTGTAACCACTGGTCAGCGGTGTGGGCTCTGGTGAACAGCTCCCCGCCCACGTTCATATAAGCCAACCTTAACGTCACTCAGTAGGGTTGAGACACAGACATGAGCATGTACACACACACACACACACACACACACACACACACACACACACAATCTAGCAGAAGGTCCAGCTGGGAAAAAGTGGCTTGGGGAGAGAGGAAAAGAGAAAGTAATGGGAAGTAATTATGACCAAAGTACATTATATACATGTATAGAAATTGTTAATAAATTAAAAAATTCAAAGAGCAGAAGACAGAAACAATTTCCACAATATATCCTTGGGCTTACTCTCAGCCCATCTCCCAGCTATCTTCCTGTAACTAAGAAACAAAGAAACATGTTTGTTCTTCCACCAAAAAACAAAACAAAACAAAACACACCAGCAAGGGCAAATAACTAGGAAAACATATGAAATTAATATGAAAAAATATGTATTATCAAAGAAATGCATACAAACAGCTGAAACGGATACACTGGGCTGGGGGAATTCATTGGCAGAATACTTCCCTAGAATGTGAGGGCCCCTGGGCCTGATTCCCAGCTACACACACACATACACACACGCAGAGAGAAAAAGAGATGTTCCTTCTCAGTAATAACAAAACTGAGAATCCAAATAAGGCACAGCTGGGTATGGTGAGAGGCAGAGGTAGGAGGAAAGCTGAGAGTTCAAGGCCTCCCTGAGACTACATCGTGAATTCCATGTCAAACTGGGCTAGAGGAAGATCCTACCTCAAAAAAATAAAAAACCACAAGCAAGCAAAATAAGGCACAATCATCACCTGTTGAACTTAAGATGAAAACTGCCATAGCCAATAATATGATTCAAACAAAACCAACACTTTTACTTTTCAGTACATTTTAGCAGTAAGGTCTGCAGACATGCATACATGTTAGCAAACATAAATAAAATATACCATACCACATCTGCTGCTGCTTTTAAGACTACAAGTGATAACATGAGATTTGAATTTATTTTCCCAAAATGAATGGTCACACTGCATATATATATATATATATATATATATATATAAATTTATATTATTTATATAAATATAAATAATAGCAGGGCTGAGGACATAGGTCAGTGGTAGAGTGTAGGTTCTGATCCCAGTACTGCAGCGAAGGGAGGGACACAACCACAGTAAAGGTCCTGGTGGGGCAGAGGATGCCACTCGGATAGCCTGGCCATCTGCCCGCCTGCCCAGCCATGGAGACTTGCTCATCCCCTCAAGCTTGAGGCTCGGATCTATGCCGCACACCCCAGCACCTAACACTCCATACTTTACGTCTTGTGATAAAGAAGCCACCACACTTTTCCTACCTTGGTCACTGTCTGAAAAATGTTAGACAGGAATTCACAGGAAATATCCTGTAAGATTTTCAAGTGGAAGTCATCTTGGGTTAAATCACATGTTTTGGTTTCTTCTGTGTTAGACTCTGAAGAAGCCTCTGGTTTCTTCCGACAATGTTCCAGATTTTGTAACACCCTAATTAGGCTGTCCATTAGAGGAAGATCTGCTGGACAAAATCAAGAGAGGTGCAACCTTAGGGACTATGGATATGATAAAACAGTAAATAAGATCACTAATGCATTAGCCCTCAAAAGGCTTACATTTTTATGCTTTCAAATATATAAATGAAATAGATCATTTTATAGTTTGTTAAGTGCTGTGGGAGAGATAAAAAGGACCTGTAATGAGACAGCTCAGAGGGAGAGTATGAGGAGGCACTGAGCGGAGAACCAGGGGACGGTCAGGGGTGGGAGCGCAGGCGAGGAGAGGCGGTGCCCCAAGCTGCAGGGGAAGGGCCGAGTGTGCCGCCTCGGAACACAGGACAGAGCTCGGGAGGCTGGGCAGAACGTGGTGAGGAAAGATTCTGATCTAAAATCTTAAGACAATGAATGCTTTTTAATGTTATGCTGCATCATGTTAAACAAACAAACAAACAAAACCTCCACAATCTGAATTTTAAGACTTAAGTGATTTTAATTAGCCTATAAAAATAGAATGCTATAGCAATATAATAAATGATATCTCTTCCAATTCCAACTGACTCTAACTTTACATTTCTGCTTAATAATCATAACCCCAAGAATAAAGAAAGGTTTCTATAGCATGGAGTCAAATAATATGATTTGAAAACATTTAGCTCTACATCCAAACTTGTCATACATACAAAGCACATGGGAATGGCATGCCTCAAATGAGGTGGGCATGTGAGGACCGACCCAAAAGTTGTCCTCTGAACTTTGAACATCCACACACAGAAACATTAAAATTTTTTTTTAAATTCTAAATAAATTAGGAGCAGATTAATACTTCCTTAAAAGTGTCAAAGCAAACACTTTATATATACCCTCTAATGCTCCCACCACTGCTACTGATCCCCAGAGACGCTGAGCCACCCAGTTGGGTATGAGGGTCACAGACAGCATCTCAGCGGGATGCAGCGCAGTACTAGATACAGCTCAAGATTCCTGGGGGAACGACTGCTGAAAACGGAAGTCAGGCCTGTGGCTCTACACGGCTCAGTGCAAAGTCCCCGGCTAGATGCGGAAGGCCCTGGGTTCAATCCCTTATGCATAGAAAAAAATAAAGAATATAAAAACAGGGGGCTGGAGAGATGACTAAGTGGTGAAGGTGCTTGCCTGTAAAGCCTAATGACCCCGGTTCAATTCCCCGGTGCCCATGTAAGGCCAGATGCACCAAGTTCTGTGTGCATCTGGAGTTTGTTTGCAGAGGCTAGAAGCCCTGGAGCGCCCAGTCTCTCTGACAGTCTCTCTTCTCTCTGCTTGCAAATAAATAAAAAATATTTTTAAAGTAAAAATAAACAAACAAACATGTGACACAGTGGCCTTGACTTTTGTGACTTCACAGCAGCTGGTGATGCCTACACAAGACCTGCAGGGTAGGAGGGCGAGGGCGCGACAGCAGAAAAGCAGCAACCGGGAGGAAGGGGTGCGGTGAGGGGCTGTGGGAGGGGGAGAAGGGGTGGCGGGAGGGGGCTGTGGTCATGGTTTATTGTCTATACTTGTGGAAGTTGTAAATAAAAGTTGAAAATGCAAATCAGCAAATGTACTACATTCAAACTTAAACAATATACAGAAATGAATCATAATAAATTCCAACAATAACCAAAGTCTCTCTCTATGTATATATCTCCCAAAAGATAAACTATCCAGGAATAAAGCTAGTAAGACATATGTGGGATCTATATGAAGCCCCTGAGATTACTTCTGAAGACTTGAGCAATGGAAGGACCCAGCACACGCGTGGACACTCTACACATTCCACATTACCCCGTGAAAGTAGCAGAGCTTGTGGCTTAGAACTTTTCAACTCAACTCAGCTAAACCAACCAAACAGCTCAAAACATCCTGGAAAATCAGACTGATGAGGGACCGTCCTCAGGGGCCTCTACCACTGAGCTACACTCAGTGTAGCTCCTTAATGACTTGTATAAACTTTATAGGCCATTTTCAGAGAGTTTTTTTTTTTTTTTTTTTTTTTTTTGTATTTTTATATTGAGCATGCAATAGTTTTTACAACAGTGGGAATGAGAGACATACAGACAGCTAGACAGAATGGTACACCAGGGCCTCCAGCCACTGCCAACAAACTCCAGACGCGTGCACCACCTTGTGTAGCTGGATTATGAAGGTGAATTGAATTCAGGTCCTTAGGCTTCCCAGACAAGCACCTTAACTGCTAAGCCATGTCTCCAGCTCCGAGAGCATTTTTAAAAAGTATTTTATTTATTTGAGGGAGAGAGAGAGAGAGAGGGACAGAGGGAGGGAGGGAGGAAGAGGCAGATAAGAGAGAATGGGAGTGCCAGGGCCTCCACCACTGCAAACAAACCCCAGACTCATATGCCACCTGTGCATTTGGCTTATGTGGGTCCTGGGGAATTGAACCTTGGTCCTTCGGCTTCATAGGCAAGTGCCCTAACTGCTAATCCATCTCTCCAGCCCAAGTATTTTTTTTTTTTTTTTTTATTAGTAGAGGCAAAAACAGAGAAGGAAAGCAGGTGAAGAATACATACAGACCTGGAAATTAAAATCTGACAGGTTCCAATTCAATCTAGTGGAGCACTAAGATACTTGCCCTTCTCTGTCTTCAGGCCCGCCTGCTCCGCCTGTGAGGCGTAGATGGAAGACAGAACCGACAGCACAGAGGCCAGCACTGTTTTCTGCTCCTGGAGTGTGATGGGTGGGTCATCAGCCTGGCAGAAGTCATGGCAGACCAGGTCAAAAAGTAAATCCCATGTGTCTTTTCCAGTATCAGGACACTGTACTTAATAAATGTTTTAACAGAGAAGTAGGTTAGATATAGCAAACAGCTAAATGAGAAACTTTTGAGCATTCCAATACACGACCTTACCAATTGCTTGAACTCCATCATCCACTGTGGTAAGCAGCTGTAAGATATTCATGTAAACATCAAGCCCTTCTGGGTTTTCAGAGCTAAGGATAACAAGCAAAGGTGCCAAGTCAGTAACTTTCCTGTCTAGAGACTTGCAGCCACTCACTCACCTCCACACAACTGCCACTGTGCAAGTCCCCATCCTGTGGCACTAAACACAAGATAGGCATCAGGACAAAGTCTGCTCACCAGAGCCTGCTAAATCATGAGGGAAACAGGAAACCCAACTCTACATCCATCCATCCATCCATCCATCCATCCATCCATCCATCCATCCATCCATCCATCCATCCATTCCTCCCTCCCTCCCTCCCTCCACACATGGGGCAAGAAGTAAAACGGTCTTTGGCTATGTCCACAGAAGCAACACACACAGACCGGCAGGGTAACCCTGCACTTTTATAGGAGGAAATAAGGCCACAGCACCAAGCACTGGCAATACGTTCTTCATACTCCACAGGCTCACCCTACCTCCCTAGATGAGAGACCGAATCCTTTTGCTCAACAGCTTGTATTCTTAGAAATTTAAAATGTTGGTTCTTGGGCTGGAGAGATGGCTTAGTGGTTAAGCGCTTGCCTGTGAAGCCTAAGGACCCCGGTTCGAGGCTCGGTTCCCCAGGTCCCACGTTAGCCAGATGCACAAGGGGGCGCACGCGTCTGGAGTTCGTTTGCAGAGGCTGGAAGCCCTGGCGCGCCCATTCTCTCTCTCTCCCTCTATCTGTCTTTCTCTCTGTGTCTGTCGCTCTCAAATAAATAAATAAAAAATGAACAAAAAATATTTAAAAAAAAAATGTTGGTTCTTCAATGGGAAAGTTAAGAAAAGAGAATAAACAATTAAATGGATGGTTTAGCAAATGTGTAATTAAGTATCTACTGTTTTCAGGCACTTAGGGGCTGGGGAGACAGAGGTATGTGAGATGTTCCATCTCCCTTCATAAAGTTTAACAGTCTGAAGGAAAAGATAATTAAAGGGGTAATTATAAAAAAGCAAAGTGAATTCAACACTAGAGAAAGTTCCAGGTGCTAAAGGGCCACAGAACAAGCTAACTTAACAGGGCATCTTAAAAGAAATGACGCTCACATGGAAATCCAAAGAGGCAAAGAAGTGTCTGAAGTGGAGGAGACATCTTGTGCAAATGCTCAGTGGCAATGGGCTTGGCTCGGGGAAGAAAGGAAGGAAGATTCAGATGGCTACACAAAGAACAAGGACGGGAGGCATTCTGTGGAGCCTCAAGGGCCATGGTGGGGGGTGTTGGTTGGTTGGTTTTAATCTGATCCATTTCCTAAAGAAGGCAAGTGAAAAGCCCGAGGTGTGACGCTGAGGCAGAGAGTGTTTGCTTGGCAAACACAGCGCAGAACTCAGAAGCAAACCCAAAGGCAGGCAATTCAGCCAGGAACAAGAACGTGGCGCGTGCCTGGGTGAGAGACAAGGCCTGGCTGGCATGAATGGGATCCCCGACAAAAGTCAAAAGAGGGCTTGGGACTTGAGTGGCCACGGAAAGAGTGAGGTAGGTCTTCCACATCATCCAAACAGGGGACGCTGACTGGAAGACTGAAGCAGGTAAAGGAGAAAGATGAACTTTTCAGTCCTCCCTTGATTAAGGGCATCAAATCAATGGCTTTCATGTAGCCTATTAAGTACTAAGAATGTACTATGTACTAAACTGTCAGCTCAAACATTAACCTTCTAGTGATAAACTGTCTCAATGACCTAAGGAACTGCTAGTCGCTCATGACAGACCGCAAGGCCCCAAGTCAGCCGCTTCACCACCTTGGTGTGGACACAAGACCAAGAAGGAAGAAAACAAGTGTGTTCAGTGAACTGCAATCATTTCATGTTTACTGTGAACTAAAACACAGAAATTCTTTTCTCTTTAGTTATTTGAAATACATAAAATTAAGGCTCATGGGCTGAAGAGATGGCTTAGCAGTTAAGGCACTTGCCTGCAAAGCCGAAAGACTCACATAAACCAGATGCACAAGGTGGCCCATGTGTCTGGAGTTTGCAGTGGCTAGATGCCTGTGTTCTCTCTCTCTCTCTCTGACTCTATTGCCTCTTTCTCGCCCTCAAATAAATATTTTTTTAATTGTGAAGGCTGGAGAGATGGCTTAGCAGTTAAGGTGCTTGTCTGCAAAGCCTAAGAACCCATGTTTGATCTCTCTCCAGATCCCACAGTAAGCCAGATGCACAAAGGTGAGGCAAGCACAAGGTCACACATGCCCACTAAGTGGCACAAGAGTCTGGAGTTTGATTTCAGTGGCTGAGGCCTTGTCACGCCAATTAATTCTCTCTCTCTTAAAAAAAATTAGGGGGCTGGAGAGGTAACTTAGTGGTTAAGGTGCCTGCAAAGCCTAAGGACCCATGTTTGACTCTTCAGATCCCATGTAAGCCAGACACACCAGGTGATGCAAGAGCACAAGGTTACACGTGCACACACGGTGGTGCGCACTTCTGGAGCTTGAATGCAGTAGCTGGAAGCCCTGGTATGCCAGTTCTCTCTCTCTTGCTCTCCCCTCCCCTGCCCCCCCCCCTCTCTCATATACACACACACACACACACACACACACACACACACACAAATTGGGCTCAAGAAATGGCTCAGGAAGTAAGACCATTTGCCGCACAAGCATGAGGCCCCGAGAAGGCCTGAGTTCAATCCCCTGCACCCACATAAAAAAGCAGGGTGTGGCTACACATGCTTGTAACCCCAGTCCTGTGTATGTGGACGGGGTGGACATGGGAGAATCTGTGTCTTGCTGGTCAGCCAATCTGACCAAACCCCTCTCCTGGCCTCCAACAACTCCACATGCAGTGAAACTCTGCCTCAAGGAAACAACGTGTACGAGTGGTAGAGGAAGACCCCATGCTCCTGGGCACAGGGTGTGTACATCTGCACACACACACCCATGCATATACTGTACATGCACACACACATACATACAAAGCAACACACAGAACTGCTGTACTTGTCAGTAACCTGCATTCGCTGAACACTCGTCTACTGCCAACAGATAGCAGAACATGCGCTGTGAAGCTGTGACGTTCCGTGGAGAAAACAGCAAACATATGCCAGCACAAGTATCAGTCATGAATCACATGTCATCGGCCGCATACTTCACCCTACCAAGAGGAACCTGAGCCTCTGCTTCTGAGGATCTTCCTAACAACTCTGGATGAAGGAGAGCTCACTCACCGTATTTGTTTGGCAGCTTCCAGTACACAGGGCACAATCCTAAATGCTGGCTGCTCTTCAGAACCTTCCTGAGGTTGGTCGCCAGGCTGAGTGGCCCCATGTCTAATCCACGCCAACATCAGTTTCTCATCCAGGTCAAAGAGCTTGTCTACAAGCTCCCCGACCTTCACCAGCAGGTCAACTGCACAGAAGGGACATACGAAAATGAAGTAAACGGCTCAAAGCAGCAAGGGTCAGCAAAATCCCCCGTGCTGTGCCTCGAAGCCACACCCTGTCCGGGCAGAGCTCCCCGCAAGGGTGCTTTGCTCTGTCGCACTGGGATCTGTTTTTCTCCCTCACTGTGGAGTTTGCTAACAAATACGGTCTAGACCTTTGCAGGCTGCGTACGACGTACCGTTTGTGGAACTGGACATGACGAAGCACACGCTGTCACAAATGGCCGGATGTTCCCGGATCCTCTGAACCCAGATGCTGGCCGCTTCCTTCTGGGAAAGGCAAGTGTGCAGCAACCTGCGTGACACGGGCAGCTCAGCGTCCGCCGCGGACACCCGCTCGGGAGTGGACGGAGTCCCGGCACTCCCAGAGTGAGCTCTCGAAGGCCACAACAAGGAGAAAAGCATACCTGCTCGTTTCCAGGAGAGTAGGTGGGTCTGAGTCACACAAACAGTGCAGTAACACCTGCCTACAAAACAAGTTAACGCATATGCTTCACTTCACTCTTCAAATACCAGCTTCACTTGATTTTTAAACATTTTTACTGTGAAATAAAGCATAAATTCAGACAAAGCTAGAAAATGCAAGTTTGTAGGTAATGAATAATTATGAAGCAAACACTCATATGTCATTCACAGGCCCTCCCCCAACATGCCCCATGCAAATCAGCTCTCATTCCCACCTAGAAGCAACCTGACACTGCCAACGATCACTTCCTTGCTTTACTCTACACTTTCAACATTTTATACATGTCTGACTTTGCTTTTACACTTGATGTGAAAGGAATTATAGATATTTCCCCCTTAAACCACCTTTCAGGTATCTGTCTCTTAAGTGACATGTAACAACTGTACAGTTAACATGGAGTACACTGTGATGTTCAGGACATGCACACATCTTCCTAGTCTCGTACATTCCACATGAAAATCAAGATTCACCATGCTATTCTTGAAGGTGTTCTTTGATTCATCACCGCAGAGCATCCCATTGTATGAATGTAACGAAGAGTTCAACAGACCTCCTAGAGTAACCACTGGGTTTCCGTATTAAAAAATACCTCTGCTCAACGTTCCCTGAACAGACAATTAGAAGCTTCTAATAGAGGGTTGAAAACCTTTTATTCAGCTAGTGGCAACGTCTAATCTAGTCTGCTGGCAAATCCCATTCCCTAGCCTAAGTCCAAGTTCTCAGAGCACCATTGCCCAACCTTGAAAAACCAAAAAAAAAAAGTATGAGTCTATGTTTTGAAAAACATGCAGTTAAGACTTACCCAAGATTTTTATCATGGCTGATGGACATACATATCTCCTGGAAACAGGCCATATTTCCTAAAATTCCCACACAGATTTCCTGTCAAGTCAAATTTCATAGGTCACAATGGTTCTGGGGTGAAAGATGCATAGAGTAACAAGTTGAACAAAAAATTTTACTGAGCCAAGTTTGGGGTGGGAATAGGGAAAAGGATATAGAAGCGCGCTGACCGCCTCTACCTCTGGCAAGCACACAGGATGTAGAAGTGCTGACCGCCTCTACCTCTGACATGCGCACAGGATACAGAAGTGCTGACCGCCTCTACCTCTGACAAGTGCACAGGATATAGAAGAGTGCTGACCGCCTCTACCTCTGACAAGCGCACAGGATACAGAAGCGCGCTGTCCGCCTCTACCTCTGACAAGCGCGCGGGATATATAAGTGCGCTGACCGCCTCTACCTCTGACAAGCGCACGGGATATAGAAGCACGCTGACCGCCTCTACCTCTGACAAGCGCACGGGATACAGAAGTGCGCTGACCGCCTCTACCTCTGACAAGCGCACAGGATACAGAAGAGCGCTGACCGCCTCTACCTCTGACAAGCGCACAGGATACAGAAGTGCGCTGACCGCCTCTACCTCTGACAAGCGCACAGGATACAGAAGCGTGCTGACCGCCTCTGACAAGCGCACAGGATACAGAAGAGCGCTAACCGCCTCTACCTCTGACAAGCGCACAGGATACAGAAGAGCGCTGACCGCCTCTACCTCTGACAAGCGCACAGGATACAGAAGGGCGCTGACCGCCTCTACCTCTGACAAGTGCACAGGATATAGAAGAGTGCTGACCGCCTCTACCTCTGACAAGCGCACAGGATATATAAGCACGCTGACCGCCTCTACCTCTGACAAGCGCACAGGATATAGAAGAGTGCTGACCGCCTCTACCTCTGACAAGCGCACAGGATATAGAAGAGTGCTGACCGCCTCTACCTCTGACAAGCGCACAGGATACAGAAGGGCGCTGACCGCCTCTACCTCTGACAAGCGCACAGGATATATAAGCACGCTGACCGCCTCTACCTCTGACAAGCGCACAGGATATATAAGCACGCTGACCGCCTCTACCTCTGACAAGCGCACAGGATATATAAGCACGCTGACCGCCTCTACCTCTGACAAGCGCACAGGATATATAAGCACGCTGACCGCCTCTACCTCTGACAAGCGCACAGGATATAGAAGCACGCTGACCGCCTCTACCTCTGACAAGCGCACAGGATATAGAAGTGTGCTGACCGCCTCTACCTCTGACAAGCGCACAGGATATAGAAGTTCGCTGACCGCCTCTACTTCTGACAAGTATACAGTACCTGAAGGAATCAAAAACAGAAAAGAAAGCTCACAGGCAGAGGTCATGCAAGGAGAAATCTTAGGGGTGAAATGAGCAGTAAGGGACTAACATGGGGGTAAGATATGTCACTGGTAAAGAAAGCACTGGCCACAGCAGGAACAGGACAGGAGCACAGTGACGTGGTAGAAAAGGGGAATCATGATTAAAGGATCTGACTGCTAAATCAAAGAATAGATGGAATATGGAAAGGTATCTGGAGCCACGAATTTTACTAAGGAGGGGAAGACAACACTGAAACAATCTAGGAAGATTATCCTGAGCTGGGTGCTGGTACACACCTTTAATTCTAGCACTAGAGAGGCTGAGGTAGGACTACTGCCATAAGTTCAAGGCCAGCCTGGGCTAGAGAGTGAGTTCCAGGTCAGTATGGCCTAGAGTGTGACTGGCTCAAAAACAAAAACAAACAAGATGATGCTAGTAGTAACACACACAGTGCATCACAGTGAAAAGGTTGAAAGAGTCTACCTCTGTAACAAGCCAATGCTCACCTGCACTCACAATCCCTCGACACCAGCCTAAGCACCTCCTCACACCACTTCACACAGCAAGGGAGGAGGGAGGGCCTGTTACTGTTCCCATGTTTCAGATGAGGAAGAAGAGGGCCGAGGAGAAGATAAACATGGCGACAGCAGGCGATGCAAGCTCTGAAGGAGGGCTGAGAGATCAAAGAACAGAAAAGGAGATGGCCGGAGTTACAGGGAAGAGAGTTTCAATAAAATGTGGTGGCCAAATGTTGGGAAAAGATTAGAGAGGGGAGCAGAAAGCACACACACTTCCAGAACAAAGTGAGTGAAGTTTCCATCACAGACCAAGTACTTCAGTCGTGGCTGCTCATCAGATTCACTGGGGAACTTCAAAAGCTGCCTAGACAGGAGACAGGGCTTGACTCAAGGTCTTAACAAGCTCCCTAGGACCCGGCGTCCGAGCGCAGCCCTCGGCCAGAGCACTAGCTCCACCGGGGACACAGTGAAGATCCTGGGCTCTGGCCCTGACCAAGCGGTCAGGAACTCTGCAGGCGAGCTCAGCGCCAGTGATCTGGGACACCCCGAAGTTTGACAGCCTGTGTTCTAGATGAGCCTACCATGTGAGCAAGGCTGAGAACCACTACTGTAGACACTCACAACCGTGCGACTAGTTCATGAAAGGGGCCATTCCTGACGTAAGTTTACCTTCTAAGTATTAATCATGAGTCAATAAGTTTAAGATAGAAAAACCAAGGAGAAAACCCACAAAATTGTCCACTCTTCATGTTAACACAGGGCCTAGGGAAAAAAAGAGCCTCACTGGTATCCAGTTTAGGTGGTGCACTCCACTAAACAAAATTCTCACCTCAACATTCATTTTGTAAACATATCACACAAAACTTCCCTTTATCTCTTTAAACAAAGAGCTGCAAATACAGTACAGTATTAAATTTACTAACGCCCAGGCTCCGGCTCCAGCTCCATTTTCAAATAGCTGGGCCACTCTGGACACATCTTAGCTTCAACTCAGCTCTTTTATGTATGAAGCATGCCTCACAGGAGAAGAAAAATGACTCAGTCAATAGCGGAAATCCATAAATCCCAATGACTCAACAGATATTCATCATCCACTGTGTGCATAGCACACAGCGTCTCAGGGCAATAAAGTGCGGGGGGCAGCTAATGGCCTCGAGCGGTCTTCTCTGCCGTTCTCGGGAGTCTGCCGTCGGCGCTCATCACCACGCCTTTCTCACTGCGGAAAGCATGGACGGAAAGAACTCCTTGGATAGCAGGTGTGAATACTGAAAAGACAAGGTTGCACACAAGGAACTGGCAATGACAGTGTTGCTGAGGTGGGACACAGACAGCCCTCAGCAAGGAGGACCAAGCAGAGGGCAGATTTAGTGCCAGGAAGATGGCTTACATTCAGATTGTGAGAGTCGTGAGCAATGCGCCACCTTTAGGATGTTTTTAAGCAACACAGGATGTCGTGAGTTTAAAGGCGCTGCGGTGAAAGAAAGCAGGTCTCGGCAGTGCACCCTGTTCTGTCAGCCAGGAGCACACAGCACGGCTGCCCCTGCCTGGCTTCCACTACTGAGAGGTCAGAGCTTTCATTTCCCCAACTCAGCCCAAATCTAAAGTTCTATTACTCTTGTAGATAGCACACTACCAAAGACTGCTTACAAAACATTTGCACACTAATTTACTGACTTGTAGCCAGAAGGAAAATAAAGTGAGGAAAATGAAGTGAGCCCACTTACTCTTAACCGGGGGCATCTGGATTTGGCCAGTACTCCCATAAATATGTCAGGGGCATTAAACTCTTGGAGAAATAGAGCCACATCCTACAAACAAAAATGGTTACAAATTTAGATGCTGAACATTTCCTTTCAAACTCCGTAACTAAGACAACCATAAGTTTCATTCCATATGCACCTTTCAGATACAAGAAAAATAATGTAAGGTCGGGAGTTGAGTCAGCAAGACAAAAGTAATGTTGGTCTTTGTGGTATCTGGTCCCAAGGCAACTTTACAAACAAATCTAATTGTGATTTGACAGGTAACTTCCCTCTTTTCATTTTGCACTGAATATATTTACATAAATGACTGTTTTCATCTGGAATTCTTATTCATGCATTTAAACATGTTTGCTGGCTGCCAGGTATTATGATGAAAGGAAAAAAACAGCAAAAAGAGTTCAAAGAAAAAAGGGTTTAAAAATGTGTTTGCAATGTAACTAAAACTAAGATAAAGCCTTCTACCTTCTTCCTAGAGATTTGCTTGGTCAACATCACCTAAAGGAGTGTGACAGGTGAACGTGGAGTAGACATATGACCCAAAAGTGCACTAAATGCCACCTAGAAATGTGGGTACAAAAATTAAATCCTTTGACTGTGTGGGACATGCATTGTAGGATATATGCCTCATAATGGTGCGTGTCAGTGATGGACTATATATGAGTGGTCCCTTTAAATTATACCACTAGTGATGTCACGGTTGTCTTAGCTTATGCTAAATACCTTCTATGATGTTAACTGTGTGTGTGTGTGTGTGTGTGTGTGTGTGTGTGTTTGAAGACAATACTTACCATATATAGTTTAGGGACTTCATTTCCTGAGCTATAAATTGGAATACTACAGATACTAAATAAGGCCCTTCCTCAGAGTGGAGGAAGGAACCTTTTCCAAAGCCTACTCTCCACTCCTCATGAGTCTTTCAGAGTTTCACTTCTATACTCATACCTCATCCATTGACATATCCCACACTCTGCAAATTTCATTCTCCATGTCCTCGTCAAGCTCCACTTGCTGCTCCTCGTCGTCTGAGCTGGACTTGCCATTTTCAGGTGTAACGGTCTTCAGGATAGAAAGGAAGGAAAAGCAAGATGAATAAAACCCATCCACAGTTCAAGTAATATCATTTGTAAGTCACAAAGAGACCCCTCAAAGTATTTTCTTTAGCAAAATATTTTTACAACATCAGTGCCTTGGGTACTGCCTACCCATTCAACACTCATGGAGTAAATGCTGTGGGTCGAAATTGCAACAGAAACACAGGCATGGATAGGACAGCTGGCTTTCAGACAGCTTAGGATTAGTTGGGGAACAACAAGTAAACTGACCGTCACAATAGAAAAGGCTGAGTGACAACAGAATTGCAGACAAAGAGCTATGGCAGCAAAATTTGATGGACCAATGACCTATTCCTGGGAGAAGGTAGAAACACATCTTTAAGACACCTCACTTAAGCTAAACCTTGGCGAAAGGAAGGACAGAGTCTGTCCTATGAAAGAGCATTCAGAAGTAAGCTCAGAGTTCAAGATTCAGGAAGCATCTGTTTGGGAATGGTGAAAAGTTCGCTGGCAATGGAATAGACACACGCTATCATGGGTATAACCAGGCTGCTGGGGTGCAAAGAACCATGATTCTCAGCTAAGAAATACGTATTTTTCTCCTGTGAGCAACAGGAGCTACAGGTGTGCCATCAACAGCTGCAAGGAAGGAACGGTGGAAGGGAGAGGGAGGGAGGACATTCCACCTTCTATGTAGAAAATGCCCTCGGAAAAGCAGAGACTGAAAAGCAGGAAAGGCAGCGAGGAGACTAAACACGTATTCTGAGTGCCTCCCATAAACCAAGTACCATTTCAAGTACTCTTCGGCCCTTACAACCTCCACCTACACACAAACCCTGTATCTGATAACGCTGGTTTCACTATGCATTATTACAGAAATTTCTAGAGAATTTCGGGCTCTGGGTTAGGTGGCTCGCCTGAAGTCATGCATGGATGTAAGGAAGCCTCTGCAGACACCGTTTTCTGAAGTAGAGCAAAAGCCCCTGAAACACTCACGAGAGGCTGGTTTTCAGAAACCCCAGTGGGGCTGAGGAGCAAGTCCTCCCGGGCGGGTCTGCAAGCTCGCGTGCCCGGGACGTCACGCGTAACCGTACGAGGGCCGCGCCGCGGCATCCCCCCGCCCTGCAGCATCCCCCCGCCCTGCAGCATCCCCCCGCCCTGCAGCATCCCCCCGCCCTGCAGCATCCCCCCGCGCCCTGCAGCATCCCCCCGCCCTGCAGCATCCCTCCGCCTAACTTCCCTTGGCATTGGGGCACCCGAGGGGCATTGGGGGGCTCGGCAGATGACCGGACCACGCACCTGGATGAGCCCACTGAGCACGCCGAAGAGCCAGTGCTTGCTGTACACCGTGCTCCCGATGCAGTCGCCCGCGGCCAGGTCCACCTCGTGCTGATCGCAGCCGGCCGGCGGAGGCGAGGGGTTGCGGTCCATGGCTGCTCCGGAAGCCGCGGGGGAGACGAGAGGACTCTTGGTGCCAGAGGGCCCGGCGCGCCCTGCGCGGCTCCCGCCACAGCGCCCCCTGCCTTTAGTGGGCGGCCGCGCAGGTTCGGTCTCCCCAGCCCAGTCCCTTGCACCAGACCCAGGGTATCATTGGTCATAGCTATTTCTTGGTAACTGTACTAGGACTCATATTCCCTTTCTTCACGGTCTCTTAGCCTGGGGAAAGAGGAGGAGGAAGAGTAGAAGGTCAGACGAAGAAGAAAGCTCTTAGCCTTAGAGGTGCTGGAGGGAAGGAGAGGAAAAATGAGAGAGGAAAGAGAGGTTGACCACCCTGGAGTCCTTTCTTCTGGTAGAGACTTGAATCTTGCAACTGTGAGACCTTTTCTAATTGATTTTTTTGGCAATACAATCCTGTATCTTTGACCACCCTTGCACTCTTAAAGACGTCCATGGGTAGGTGCTCTCAGGTGTGGTTGGAATCCTGGGAAAGACAGGGCATCAACAACAATGTCAATCTTCCAGGGCTGGAGAGATGGCTTAGTAGTTAAGGCGCTTGCCTGCGAAGCCTAAGGACCCAGGTTCCATTACCCAGAACCCACATAAGCCAGATTCATAAGATGACACATACATCTGCAGTTCATTTTCAGTAGCTAGAGGCCCTGGCTCTCTCTCTCTCTCTCTCTCTCACTTGCTCTCTGTCTCTCTCTCTCTCTGCCTTTTTCTCTCTGTGTGTCTCTCAAATGGAAAAATAAAAAAAAATTAAGTCACTCTTCTAACTTCTAATATTTTTAGTTCCCAACTCTGATTAGTTCAGTTGTGCTCAACCTTAGAACCATTGCTAACCCCTCAACTCATATTTTACCCACGTTCATGAAGGGAAATTTAGACATTTCCATGTGTGCTTTCAAATATATTAATTTGTCAATAGGAACAGAGATAACAAAATTACCCAAAAATGAAACGATGTAGATTTTATTTTGTAATTTTTTTTTTTTCTTTTTCGAGGTAGGATCTCACTCTAGCTCAGGCTGACCTGCAAAGCACTCTGTAGTCGCAGGGTGGCCTCAAACTCATGGCAATCCTCCTACCTCTGCCTCCCTAGTGCTGGGATTAAAGGTGTGCACCACCACGCCTGGCTTTTATAAATATCTTTACTTATTTGAGAGAAGGGAAGGGAAGGAGAGATGGGGGAAGGCGAAGCACGGGCATTCCAGGGCCTCTTGCACTGCAGAAGATGGGCCGACACATGCTCCTCTTTGTGCATCTGGTTTTATGTGGGTACTGGGGATTGAACCTGAGTGTGGGAGTTTGATTCAGGCATCCCCCATAAACTTAGGTGTTCTGAGCCCTAGGTTCCCAGCTGATGGTCATTTGGAAATTAACCCCTCCTGGAGGTAGTGTGTTGTTGGAGGCGGGCTTATGGGTGTTATAGCCAGTGTCCCCTTGCCATTGTTTGGCACCCACTCCTGTTGCTATTGTCCACCATATGTTGGCCAGGGGTGATGTCCACCCTCTGCTCTTGCCATCGTTTTCCCCTGCCATCATGGAGCTTCCCCTTGAGTCTGTAAGCCAAAATAAACCTTTTTTTCTCCAAAAGCTGTTCTTGGTCCAGTGATTTCTTCCAGCAATGCAAACCTGATTGCAACAGTAATGTTGGTACAAAGAGTGGGGTTGCTGCTAGACACCTGACTGTGTGGCTTTGGCCTTTTGGAGATGATTTTCAAGAGGAATGTGGTAAGATTTGAAACCCTGGCCTAAAAGACACCTCGCACTGCTGTAAGTACAACTTGCTGGGCTATTCTGGTCAGAGTTGAAATATCTGAATGCAGCAAAAACTATGCACTGTGAGGTCTGGCTTATGAGAGTGAGAAAGAACTTTGCTTGGACTGGGCTAGAAGCAGTTTGTGTGAGAGGCTTGCTGTTATGCCATGTCCTGAGAACTTGTGCAGCATTGCAGTGTGTAGAAATGAACTGGTGTGTGCACAGGGCTATGGCACAGAAAGAAATTTTTGGACTGAGTCTTCTGCCCATTCAGCTGCAATTGTATGAGAGATTACATCCACTGAGATTGGGCCAGTTGACCTGCACTGGGGCAGCAGAAAGAATGCAGTCTCTTGAAGGGGCCTGAATGCTAAAGGAGTGTCCTGTTCTTCAAAGTCTGCTTTATTCCCCCATGGATTAACAAATTGGCACCCTACATGGTATTATGGAGTATAAGAAATGCAGGAAAGAGAGGGTCATTGAATTTGCAGCACAGTCTTGTGTTTTGGAAATGGCCATGGGCAGTGTGAAGCAGGTTTGCTTGGTGCCTGCATGGAGACCCGATGGCACTGTGAGGATGAACCGTGGGTTGCAGTGAGATCCAGAGGAGGTGCCAGACCACAAGATGGCTGCTAAGGAGAGCTGCCAGCCCTGGATGAAGTTTTCCAGGACTGTCAGTAGCCTAGCTGGAGGGGTGGAATTGGAACTCCAGAGACTTGTTGCTGGTTAGGATTATCAGACTTAGAGACTTTTCACTGGCCAGAGCTGTTGGTCTTGGAGGTACAGAATTTGATGTTTGCCCTGGTTGTTTTAAATCTTGTATTTGTTGAATATTTCTTTGCTACTCCCAATGCCATTTTTTGCCGTGCAAATGTTTTTTCTGAGTCATTATGGCCTTTGGGGGTATTTTTTTTTCATTATCACTCAGTTAAAGACCTTGGATTATGGGGATGTTTGAACATCATTAGTATTGATTAAAAAAATGTGGGGACTTTGAACACTGGACTGAATGCATTGCATTTTACATCATGAATGGTTATCAGTTTATGGGGGCTAAAGGTGGAATGTGGTGGTTTGATTCGGTTGGCCCCATAACTTAGGTGTTCTGAATGCTAGGTTCCCATATGATGGAGATTTGGTAATTGAATCCTCCTGGAGGCAGTGTATTGTTGGGGGCAGGCTTATGGGTGTTTTAGCCAGTTTCCCCATGCCAGTGTTTGGCACACTCTCCTGTTGCTGTGATCCACATGATGTTGGCCAGGGGGTGATGTCCACCCTCTGCTCATGCCATCATTCCTCCTGCCATCATGGAGCTTCCCCTCAAGTCTCTAAGGCAAAATAACCCCCCCATTTTTTCCCAAAAGCTGCTCTTGGTCAGGTGATTTCTGCCCGCAGTGCGAACCTGGCTGCAACACGGGGCCGAGGTTTTGCAGGCAAGCACCTTTCACTGCTGAGCCATCTCCCAGCCCTGCTGTGCATTTTAACACACACACAAACGCAGTGTCTCTTATCCACAGGTGTGCATTTTAACACACACACAAACGCAGTGTCTCTTATCCACAGGAGATATATTTTTCCAAGTGGGCACCTGAATCCAGGGTAGTGCCAAGCTCTCTCTATACAAAGACTGTTTTTCTCTATACACACCTATGATACAGTTCAGTTTATAAATCAAAGTAGAAGATCGACAATAACATGATAAAACAGAAGAATTATAGCAATTTGTAGTAGTGAGTAGTATGTGAATGGGATCCTTCCTCCTCTCTAAATAGCCTCCCTCCAGGTGACCAGCTCACAGGAAGCCTAACTGCTGGCTCACAGTGACCTCTGGCGGCTGTAGCCAGTGGAGCCGGCAAGGCTCCATTCCTTGTGCAGGATGGTGTCCCAACAGCAGTCTTGGTGGACATGTCCACAGCCTGCTGCCTGCATGAGAGCACCAGGGGCGGGCGGGGGGGGGGGGCAGGAGGCGGCACTTTCCAGTGGACACTCAGGGTGCCTTTGTAAAGCTCTGTGGTGGCCAGGGTTCATCTGACCAAGTCATCATGGTTACCTGCACCAAGATGCAAAACAGGGAGCAGATAGATGACTGAGGCCCTGCTCAAGGCCACGAAGTTCTGTGGCTGCCAGAAGGTCCAAGTTTCAAAGAAGCTGCGCTTTAACAAACTCGATGCTGATGAATTTGAATGCAAGGGGCCGAGCAATTGCTCATCTGGGTGGCAGTGGCTGAAATAAATCCCTGTAGCAGAACCCAGGACAAATGGAAGACCCCACCATTATGAGGGTTTCCTCCTTAAGCCCAATGCAGGGCCTAAAAGCAACTGGTTTGTTCATGTGTTTGTGTGTGTATGTGTTTTGTGGTGGGGCATGCACACACATATGCAGGTGTCTCCACTTATGAGGCTATAGGTTGATGTTGGGTGTCTTCCTCAATTGCTCTATACCTTATTTTTTTTCACCTTTTTCATTTAGTTATTTATTTATTTTGGTTTTTAGAGGCAGGGTCTGGCTGTAGCCCAGGCTGACCTGGAGTTAACTGTGTGGTCTCAGGGTGGCCTCGAACTCATTGTCATCCCCCTACCTCTGCCTCCCGAGCGCTGGGATTAAAGGCATGTGCCACACCTGGCTCATTGCTTCTTTTTTTCCTTAGCCATACGTGATCTTTGTCAACCTCCTTGGTAACAAAGTAGGAGATGAGACTTGTCCCCCGGCCTGGGAAGAATGGCCTTGAGGACCTTGGCGGAGTCCTTGCCAATAGTGCCAATCATTGGAATAGACCACAGTGCAGCTGTCTCTCTGTCCTGTAAGATTTGTGGGACCTGAAAGCATCCTGGGCTAGGTCCAGGGGAAGTTTTAGCAATCCCTTTGTGGCTCTGTTGCAAGCCTACCTATCCTCTAGGAGAACAAAGAGTGTGAGCTCTCACTCATTTTGTTCAGCTTCCGGGACATGGTTGGTGGGAATCATCATCGATCTCTATACCTTATTTTTAAAGATAGCATTCTCATTGAACCTGAAGTTCATCTATTTGTCTAGGCTGGCTGGCCAGCAGGTCCTACGCAGCCTCCTGTCTCTGCCATATTAGTGCTGGGATTGTAGGCACAGGCCACCAAGCCTGACTTTTGCTTTTAATGAATCGTGGGGATCTGGATTGAGGTTCTTATGCTTGGATAGCAAGCACTACCCACTGAGCCATTTCCCGAGCCCCTGAAAACACCTATTAAACATGCAGAGACTTATATCTGGCAGCAGAAAACAGAAGGGATCAAAATACAGAGCTTAGCAGAATGAACAAAGCACTGATGAAAAATTGCTGCCAAGGATTGGCGAGATGGCTTAGCAGTTAACGTGCTTGCCTCCAAAGCCTAAGGACCCAGGTTTCATTACCCAGGACCCATGTAAGCCAGAGGCACTTGTGTCTGGAGTTCATTTGCAGTGGATAGAGACACTGGTGTGTCCATTCTCTCTCTTTCTCTCTCCTCTGTCTCTCTCACTAATAAGAAAATAAAATACTTTTTTAAAGTAGCTACAAAACTCTATATATCCAAATGCTATACAGAGGACATTAGCGGTTGATCACGATGAAGTCAGAGCTTCCAGACTATGCCGCACAGACCCCCTGCACAGTGGGACTTGCTGCTTGGCCACAGAAGGTGGGGACGAAGCAGGTGTGTCAAACGTGTGCAGGGCTGGCAGCCAGGCTGAGCAGAAAGGGTACAGCCTCTGCCCCACAGCAACAGCAGCCACGTCTCATGAGCTTTTACTGCTGCAGATGCAGTTCTAGGAGCCTTATGGGAAGGAGTGAATTCGTTTGTAACTTACTTAATCCTGTGTTGTAGACACCATTATTACCTATTAACGGAAAGAGAGGCACAAAGAGCCTGAGATACTTAACAAAGTCCCCAAGAGAAGCAGAGTTGAATCCAGGGAGGCCTGCTCCTTAGAATGTCCTGAGCTGCTTCCAAAACAAGATGAGAAACTCCTATCTCCTGTTTTCTGAGCAATGGCTAATCGTCAGGCAGGGTGCCTCTGAAATGCAACTCCAGATCCTGCCCACAGTAAAAAACAAACAAACAAAAAACCGCAATGAAGTCCCTAAAAGGCAGTTCTATTTGGGGCAGAGACACAGACAGGAAAGTGGCATCAAGGAAAATATGCTCTATTAGCCACAGTAGCAAGATTTTGTTTTCATAACACAGTACTTAAAATTTTAGATGCTATTTTTCTGTTTCTTATCTAAATTATTTCCTGCTCAATTGAAGTATCTTTTCTTAGTCAATGTTTCCTTTTTTTCTTTTTATTATTTGGGACAAGGTCTAATGTACTTAGGCAGGCTATGAACTTGCTTTGTGGTTAAGGATGACCTTGAACTTCTGGTCCTCCTGTCTCCACCTCCAAGCACTAGGATTACAGGAATGCAGCCCCACTCCCAGTACTGGCTCAGCATTTTCCAGAGGAATGTTCGAGGACCAGGTGCATGAGAACCAGGTCGGTCCCCGTCAAAGGGGAGACCGTCTCTGGGTGTCCTCCAGGAGGCAGGAGAGTCCCACTTGTAAGAAGGACCCGGCTCCCTTCTTACAGTTCTCATTCTCCTGGGCGAAGCTGCTGCCCAGATGTTCCCAGTCTCAGCTCCAGGGATCCTCTGGACAAACACCAGAGCCATTCAGAAAAGCACGCTGAACTGCTGTGAGGAAAATCATTTCTTCTTATCCACGGAGGCTCCTCGAGCACTTTTTTTTTTTTTTGTTCATTTTCATTTATTTATTTGAGAGTGACAGACATAGAGAGAAAGATAGATGGAGGGAGAGAGAGAATGGGCGTGCCAGGGCTTCCAGCCACTGCAAACGAACTCCAGACGCGTGCGCCCCCTTGTGCATCTGGCTAACGTGGGACCTGGGGAACCGAGCCTTGAACCGGGGTCCTTAGGCTTCACAGGCAAGCGCTTCACCGCTAAGCCATCTCTCCAGCCCTCCTCGAGCACTTTTGTCTACTGTGGCTGTGGTCTCTGCCCAGGTGAATCCCGGGGACTGACAAATGCAGCCTCCTGTGCCACCCCGTGCCTGGGTGCTGACCTTGACCAGCTTCTTTCATGAACTGGTACCATCCTTGGCTGTTCACTCCCAGGACCAGGAGGCAGAGAATGACGCCAGTGGAAAGCTTCACCTGCTTGGTGTCAAGAGAACACAGCTGGGATGAACGGTCCTTGTGTGGGGTTTGCTTTCTGAAAGGTTGACCTCTGCTTGAGCAAATACCACTCCGTTTTGTACACAGACGCACACGTGCGTACAGATAGTTAATGGATGAGGAAGAGGGGCACATGGAGGCTGATTTGGGGGATTTCCACATGTTCATGGCCAACTGGGCTACAGAATGAGATCCTATCATAAAACACAGTTTCATAGGTAGGTAGGTGGATAAATAGGTCGTGTTAGGATCTCAGCATCTGGGAGATTGCGATAGATGTTAGTGTGAGTCCTGTGTCAGCTCAGAACCCAGCTGTGCAGGAAGTTTCCCAGAAGGTATGTGAGGACTTTGTAAACACGCACCTCTCCGCCTATGTGCTAAACAATCTGTATTTGAAGACATGAGCCCACCCTTCCCTGAGCTCACATGGAAGTGCAAAGCAGAACCCCGCTCTAGACCTGCCTCTGGTGGCTTCTAACGCTCAGCGTAGACGTTTTAGGAGGGACGTGGAGAACGCTGAAGTGTGGCACGTGAATGTTGCCAGAGCAGAACCTACAGAATAAAAGCAGTGGAAAGTCCTCAACTCACCTTGGCCTAGTGTTCCTGTTGAGTCTTCAGGTAAGGCTGAGCAGGGAGACGTGGCTGTTCTGTCTATATATACTGTCCCTGTATAATGGAGCAATCTTATTTCATCTTGCACAAATCCCTCTTGGCCATAAAATATCTTTCAGAATGTTGGGATTTTTCTTTACAGAGATCAAATCTTCCCAGATGATGCAATCTGGCCACTTCCAGAAGCATAGCATGCCAGGGTTTTCTATTTCCAGCCTCACTGTGGTCGGGAAAAGTGAGGATGAAATAATGTCCACGTATATCAAACTGACAGCTTGCTGTGCAGGGTAATCAATATTGGAAACTATGGTGCCTTGGTGCAATCACCTCAAAAGACTCCACTTTCATTATAATACCAGTTGCATTATGGTGAGGCCCTCATTCTTTCCTCTGGGGGCTTTTCAAGTGGCTCATGGGAAGAAATTCCTAGAAGGAAGATCTGGCCTACCATGAGTGGAGAGGGGGAAAGTGTGTCCTTACCTTAATTATATCCATCCATATCATAAATACCCATAAAATCTCTTACAAAAATGGCAAACCCCAGACCTCCCCTGCTCCTTGCTCTTCGGTGGATCTGCTCTAGATCTTTCTCCAGAGTACATGTCTGCTATGATTTGCTTTGCTAAACTTCTGTATCTTTTACTTGAATTCTTTCCCTTGAGAAGACAAGAGCCAAGGAAATCTTCCACCAGGTACCAAAAGTACTAAGTATCAAAATGTGAACAGTAAAACTATAAAGTTAGCAGAGGGGGTTGGAGAGACTGTACTCAGTGATAGATGGCTTGACTCACATTCACAAGGTCCTGAGTTCAATCCCAAAAATTGAAATCCCATCAGAAAGAGAGAGAGAGAGGCAGGAGAGAGTATGTTCAACATATGACATATGCCAGCATGAAAAATTTTTAATTAAGCTTTGGTCAAGGGAGAGGAATATCTGGCTGGTGGTGGAGGGAGATGGATGTCTGGCTGGTGCTCAAGGTAGGGGCTGAAGGTCTGTGACCGAAAACTGAAATGAAGCCAGAGAAGTTAGTGGCTTACAGAGGAAGTCCTGGTGTTGAGGCCAAAGCTCCGTGACTTCAGCCCGACAGTCACTGATTTTACTTAAGTTCAACTTCCGTTGCAGTTGGTCATGGCCAGAGGTGTTGTGTTTCGTTTTATTTTCAAAAGACATTTAAAGAAACAAAAGAGTAATAAAAACCAGACATGGTAGCACACATTCTTTTTTTTTTAAATATTTTTTTTTGTTCATTTTTTATTTATTTATTTGAGAGCGACAGACACAGAGAGAAAGACAGATAGAGGGAGAGAGAGAGAATGGGCGTGCCAGGGCTTCCAGCCTCTGCAAACGAACTCCAGACGCGTGCGCCCCCTTGTGCATCTGGCTAACGTGGGACCTGGGGAACCGAACCTCGAACCGGGGTCCTTAGGCTTCACAGGCAAGCGCTTAACCGCTAAGCCATCTCTCCAGCCCGGTAGCACACATTCTTAATCTCAGGCAGAGGTAGGAGGATCACCAAGAGTTTGAGGCCACCCTGAGATCACAGAGTGAATTCCAGCTCTGCCTGGGACACAGTGAGACCCTGCCTTGAAAAGCAAAAAAAAAAAAAAAAAAAAAAAAAAAAGAGTAATAAAAATGTATTTGTTGCAGGGTGTGGTGGTGCAGGCCTTTAATCCTAGCACTCGGGAGGCAGAGGTAGGAGGATCACCGTGAGTTCAAGGCCAACCTGAGACTCCATAGTGAATTCCAGGTCAGCCTGGGCTAGAGTGAGACCCTACCTCGGAAAAAAAAAAAAAAAAAAGACTTTAAAATCTGGCAAGAGGCCAGTACTTCAAATATCCAAGAGCGTACATGAACCAGTAAGGAAAGGATAGTAAATGCGTGGAGGGTGTAACAACACTAATTCACAGTCAACTCTAACAGCTAATGGGCACGTGGAGAAATATAAAAACCCCCAGTACTCAGGAAAAATCTAAGTGAAATACGATACTGGGTGGTGACAGCGGCTGACGCAGGGCTGCTGCTGCTGCGCGCTCCCAGTGTGGCCTGGCCTTGCCCAGCGCCCTCGGGCGGCGCAGAGGCTGCAGGGCACCAGCAGTGCCACCTCCGCCAAGAGGTGGCGGGACTTCAACATAACAGATTCCACTCAATTTTGTTTGAAGACTCGAGCCAGGAGGCTGATCTGCATAGATCACATTGTGTCCTTCCAACACGTTATAGCCCCTGGCGAACTCTCCTGACAACACCCTGGCTGGCTGGCTCCTCTTTTTCCTGTCAGGATTCTGGTTGATAAAATAGCCACTGTATGTAAATGTGTCTTTAGCAGTTCATGTGCTAAAAAGGCAACCATCAGATTCAGATGCCAATGGTATTTGGGGATGGAGCCTTTGGGAGATAAGTACAATAGGAAGAGGTCATAAAGACAGGACCCCTGTGAGGGCATTCGTAGTTTTAGTAGAAGAGGGTAAATCCTGAGCTTCATCTCTCCTTGTGATATATTCCACCTTCTTATGATGCAAGTAGACACTCCCCTGTTCCCAGTACCCTGACTTTAGACATCTCACCTTACAGAATCATGAACTAAATCTCTGCTTTTTTTCTTGTTTCTTATTGACAACTTCTATACTTACAGACAATAAATCATGATAATTCCCTCCCCTCCCCTGCTTTCCCCTTCACAAATCCACTCTCTGTCATATCCCCTCTGTTCCTCCATTAGTCTTTTATTTTGATGTCATCATCTTTTCCTGCTATTATGAGGATCTGGTGTAGGTATTGCTAGGCACTGTGAGGTCTTGGATATCAAGGCCAAATTCTGTCTGAACAGTCGCATTGTAAGAAGTCCTACCTTTCCTTTGGCTCTTACATTCTTTCCACCACCTCTTCCACAATGGACACTGAGTCTTGGAGGGTGTGATAGAGATGTTTCAGTGTTGGACACTCCTCTGTCCCTTCTTCTCAGCACTATGTTGCCTTTTGGGTCATCCCAGTGGTCATTGCCATCTGAAAAGAGATGCTTCTCTAACTAAAAGTGAGAATAGCATTAATATATGAATATAAACATTAAGTGTAGTGCTTTCAGGGCAGTTTGGCGAGAATAATATATGCATTTAGCCAGACAAGAGCAGGCTTTACACCCATAAGGCTCTTAACCTCCCCTGCCATAGACTTTTGATTAGTTTTTCAATACCAGGCATTAAGTAGTTTACTTGTGATCTTTCTAAGTTCTTAATATAGGTACTTATAGATATAAATATTCCTCTTAGGATTGCCTTCACTGTATCCCAAAGGTTTTGGTATGTTGTGTTCTCATTATCATTTGATCCTATAAATTTTTTGATTTCCTGTTTGATTTCTTCAATGACCCAATCATCATTCAGTAGTGTACTACTTAGTCTCCATGATTTTGTATATAATCTGTAGTTTTCTTGTTGCTGATTTGTAGTTTAATTCCATTGTGATCAAGTAGAGTATAAGGAATTACTTCAATTTTCCTGTATTTGTTAAGATTTTATTTGTGTCCTAATATATGGCCTATTTTAGAGAATGTTCCATGTGATACTGAAAAAATGTGTATTTTGGAATATTCTATATATATATATCTTAGGTCCATTTGTTCTATGACATCATTTAATCCAGATGTCTCTTTATTTATTTTTTGTCAGGATGATCTGTCAATAGATGGGAGTGGGGTATTGAAGTTATCCACCACAATTATGCCTGGTGTTATCTGTGACCTTAAGTCTAATAGTGTTTGATGACATTGGGAGCACTCATGTTAGCTACATACATGTTTAGAATTGTAATGTTTTCCTCTTGAATTTTTCTTTTAATCAATATAAAGTGACCTTTTAAAATATTTTATTTTAATTAATTTATTTATTTGACAGAGGGAGAGAGAGAGAGTGAGCATACCAGGGCCTCCAACCACTGAAAACAAACTCCAGATGCTTGAGCACCCTTGTGCATCTGGCTAACATGGGTCGTGGGGATTCAAACCTAGGTCCTTTGGCTTTTCAGGCAAATACCTTAACTGCTAAGCCATCCCTCCAGCCCTAAAGTGACCGTCTTGATCTTTCCTCACTAATGTTGGCTTGAAGCCTATCCTGTCAGATATTAGGATAGCAACACCTGCTTGGTTTTGAGGCCCATTTCTTGGAATACCATTTTCCATCCTTTCACCCTAAGATAGTATCTGTCTTTTATGGAGAGATGAGTTTCTTGGAGGCAACAAACAGAAGGATCAGGTCTTTTAATCTAATCTGCAAGCCTGTGTCTTTTGGTTGGGGCATTGTGGCCATTGATTATTATTTAGGGGCCAGAGAGATAACTTAGTGGTTAAGGCATTTGCCTGCAAAGCCAAAGGACCCAGATGTTAAAGGGGGTGCATGTGGCTGGAGTTCATTTGCAATGGCTAGAGGCCCTGGTGTGACCATTCTCCCTCCCTCCCTCTCTCTCTCTCTCTCTCTCTCTCATAAACAAATAAATAAAATATATTTAAAAATACTTATTATTGAAAGGTATGTACTTGCCATTCTTGTTTTGTAGTGCTTCCTTTTTCCCTTTACTCTCTTGTGTTAAGTGTTTTTGACTATGATTTATTTCCCCCTTTCCTCATATGTGTGCTTTCCTTTCTCTGCAGTGTGGATGATCCCTTCAAGCATTTTCTGTAGAGCTGGCTTAGTTGCCCTATATTCTTTTAGCCTGTTGTGTGTGTGTGTGTGTGTGTGTGTGTGTGTGTAATGTCCTTATTTCTCCATCAATTTGGATACATACCTTGCTGAGTAAGGTATTCTTGGTTGACAGCTTTTGTCTTTCAGAACTTGGAAAGCCCTTCTGGCTTTTAAAAGTTTGTATTGAGTAATCTGCTGTTATCCTGATGGGTTTGCCTTTATAAGTGACTTGATTTTTCTGTCTAATTAAGTTCAATATGTCTTATTTGATTTGTGTGTTTGGTAGTTTAATTATAATATAGTGAGAAGAGGTTCTTTCCAGGTTTTGTCTGTTTGGTGTTCTAAAGGTTTCTTGTATCTGCATTGGCTTCTGTTTCTCAATTTGAGGGAAATTTTTTTTCTATGATTTTGTTGAAACATATACTATGCCTTTGGAGTAAAATTCTTCTCCTTCAACTATACTCTGAATTCTTATGTTTGATCTTTTCATATTGTCCCAAATATCTTGAAATTCTCATTCATGTCTTCCTATTAGTTAGTTTTCTTTCTCTTTGTTGGACTGTGTTAGGTCTGCCACCTGGTCTTCTAGTAGATATTCTGTCCTCTCCTTCATCCATTCTACTGGTGAGATTTTCTACAGAGTTTTTTTTATTTCATTAACTGTGCTCTTCATTGCTAGTAATTCTGACTGGTTTTTCTTTATTATTTCTATTTCCTTATTCATGTCTTGTATTGATCTCCTTATTTCATTAAATTGGTTTCCTGTATCTTCTTTGATTCCTTTGATTTCCTTGAGCATATTTATAATCATTCTTTTGTAATCTTTCCACCAATCGTGGGCTACAAGAGGGCCTATACCTATTCTCTCTTTAAAAAAAATGGTTATCCCATTTATCTGGCGCTAACATCACTGTCTGTTGGAGAATTCACTTCTTTTTCAGATGGATGCAGATCCTAAGGAGAGAACCAGCCCATCACACCTCAAAAGGGCCCAAGCTGAAACTAAGAGTAATTGAAGAAATGAGCAAGAGTTCTGCTTTCTTGGAGAACCTGGTACCAGCACAAGGGTGAAGGAGAGAGACACAGAGAACACTCAACTCCTATCAAACCAGAGATCCAGAGACATGGAGGCTCCTGAGACCTCATCACTGAAGCAGACCTAAAATGAACCCAACATGGCCCAGGGAAATTTGCAGAAGAGGGGACAGAAAGATCATTAGAACCACACATTGGGTCTTTATATACAGAGACATTTCCTCTTACCCATAACCGATGGCTGACCCCACAATACATGATCCACATTCCCCAATGAGGAGGGTCCTCTGGAAGGAGGAGGACAGGGCGGAGGCTAACGATGGTATCAACATGACTGTGTACGCACTGAGTACATAACTAAAAAGGGGGGACAGGGAATTCACAGTAACTCCAGGTTTGACCAGGCAAGCAGGCTCCATGCAGGGCTGGACTTGGTACTGTCCAAACAGTGCCTTGCTTCTGTCCAGCAGAGTTCTTCCAACCCTCACCAGTTCACTTGTTCAGTAAAATGTCATCATCCCTGTTTTTATTTTCGACCTCTTACATGAAGGCCTAAGGGCCTGGAATACAGTGAGAGTGAGGAAGATGAAAGCCATGCATTCAGAGACTGCTGCGCCCTGAGGGAGACATGATGAGGCTAGTAAGACAATGGGACTGCCCAGCACTGGCGTATGGCTTATGACTGACGCACTAGACTGTCAACCCTCCATTGATCTTGTGCCAGTTTAACAGTCATAACACCAAAGCAGCTCATGCTGTATTAAAGCAGATAAAAATGGCAGGCGCTGGACCACCCTGTGCTTGCGAATGTGTTCACATGTGTATATATTCTTAGAAATTAGACTGAGAACAAACATGTTCCTCTCTCCTTTTCTCCTGGACTTGGATGATGAAATATTAATTTATGTGCATGTAACTTGTTTTTTCCTCACGTGTGTGTGTGTGTGTGTGTGTGTGTGGTGGATGCACACATGTATGTGCCCTTGCGGAACTCCAAGTGCTGACCTGTAGCCAGGTTCTTTAGCCTGTGGTGGCCAGAACAAATGCCAGCTGTCCCTCTCCATGGCCTTTGTGCCTGACCTTATTTGACCCAGAGTCTTTTGCTGATGCCAGGGCCTAGTTTTTTTTCAAGAGCCCTGGAGAGTCTCAGGTCTCTGGTCCTCACTGAAGTGGGGTCACAGATGTGCATGGTCATGCTCCGCTTCCTCCCGCCTCCTCGGGCCCTCAAACTTGCATAGGAAGTGTTTTCAACAGCTGACCCATTCCCCTGGTCCACTAATTTTAACATTTTTTTCTTCCTTCCCTCTTTCTTTCTTTCCTTCCTTTATGTGTTTAGAGGGTGTGCATGGCCTATGTGGCTATTATTTATAGAAATTCACTTTTTACCCTGTAGGGGGCAGCAGGCTTGGCAATAATAAGATTACTATTTACCCAATTGTCATATGAAACAGGTCTCACTCTAACCTAGGCTGGTCTTGAACTCATGGTGATCCTATTAAAGGTGTGTGCCACCATACCTAGACAATCATTATGTTTTAATAAGACACTTTTTAGAGGTAAGCAAAGTGTTGCATACATAGTGTAGTTTATGTATATATGGCTTCCCTTCTCTCTCAGCACACCCACAGCAATAATTACACAAGCAGACAGGAACACATGGTAATGCCTCCAACTTAGACATCCACACTTCACCTGTTAACCCTCCCATGACCTGTTCTGTTCCTCTCATGCTGACATTTCTTTCAGGGCTAATTAATGGATTTTCAATGTGTATTCTTGAAAACGAGAGGTCCTACTGATTTCTAAGAAGTTTCTACAAGATAACAAAGACAGGAGGCTGAGACGAGATGATCATGTGTTCAAGACCAGCCTGGACTTTATAGCAGGACCTTTTCCAATGCAAGATAAAAAGAGAAAATGTTCCCCCTTTTCCTGCAGTGGTAAGACTACCGAATAAGAAAATGAAAACTAGGGCTGGAGAGATGGCTTAGCGGTTAAGCGCTTGCCTGTGAAGCCTAAGGACCCTGGTTCAAGTCTCGATTCCCCAGGATCCACGTTAGCCAGATGCACAGGGGGCGCACGCATCTGGAGTTCATTCGCAGTGGCTGGAGGCCCTGGTGCGTCCATTCTCTCTCTCTCTCTGTCTCTCCCTCTTCCTCTCCTCTGTCTGTCACTCTCAAATAAATAAATAAAAATAAAAAATATTTAAAAAAAGAAAATGAAAACTATACTTACAAAAATTTCTTTTGAGGGCTGGAGAGATGGCTTAGTGGTTAAGCGCTTGCCTGTGAAGCCTAAGGACCCCGGTTCAAGGCTCCATTCCCCAGGACCCAGATGCACAAGGGGGCGCACGACTCTGGAGTTCTTTGCAGTGGCTGGAAGCCCTGGCGCGACCACTCTCCTCTCTCTCTGCCTCTTTCTCTCTCTGTCACTCTCAAATAAATAAATAAAAATAAACAGGAAAAGTTTCTTTTGAGGTAGAGGCTCACTCTAGCACAGGCTGATCTTGAACTCACTCTGTAGCCCCAAAATGGCCTGGAACTCATCGTGGTGATCCAACTGCAGTATCCTGAGTTCTGGAATCAAATGTGTATGACACCACGCCCAGCTGTTGAAAGTTCTTCCTAACTGGGAATTTTATCAAACAATAGCAACCAGACTTCAGAGATTGTCACTGTGGCCTGAGACAAAAGCCCATAAAACTTTATTTAATAGTTGGCCTAAGCTTATGTGTTTAAACAGTATTATTTGAGTGGAATCTTACTAAGAGTAGAACACATTGATTTTGACATCCTTCCACCTTTTGCCAAGAGGTGGCGCTACAGACGTCCTCATGCGCTGCTGCCGTCCTGCAGGGCGCTGGGCAAGGCCAGGCCACACTGGGAGCGCAGCAGCAGCAGCCCTGCGTCAGCCGCTGTCACCACCCAGTGTCACGCTGCACGTCGTGACTGATGTTTCACTTCACTTTTTTCTGATTACAGGTGGTTTTTACATTTCTCCACATGCCCATTAGCTGTTCGAGTAAGCTGTGGGTTCGTGTTGTAACACCCTCCCTCATTTACTACCCTTTGCTTACTGGTTCATAGATGTTCTTAGATATTTGAGTACTGGCCTCTTGCCAGATTTTAAAGTTGTTTTCATTCTCTATCTGAAAATAAAAATTCAACCAGGGGAAGTAAAGCTAAGGAACATTAAATTTCCAGAATCAGTTGGAGGGAAAGTTTTAGCCTGCTGTTTGGCCAAGTCATGATCATGTCCCCACTGTCTTCTCTCTCCAGGGGCTAGAAATGTGGCACGCATACTCAGACACGAGAGAGGCCAACTGGAGGGGCTCGGACCAATACTTCTGTGCTCTGGGGAACTATAATCCTGCCCAAAGGGAGTCTGGGGGAGCCTGGGCAGCTGAAAAGATCAGGTAGAAGGTTCTTGGGAACCCCAGGCCCAGGTGAGCAGAGCTTGCCTGCCTTGGGTAGCAGAGCTGGCGCTCTCCTGTCCCTAGAGCAGTTTCCCTGGAGGCCCTGGCTGCTCCTCCTTTGCCCCGTGCTCTGGGATGGCCAGTCCTCTCCCCTGGTGTGGCCCGTCCAGCAGCAGCGTGGACAGTCTGGGCTGAGCAGGGCTTTGCTCCATCGTGTCAGTACCCACGTCTCCTCCCCTGCTTACCTGGGCTCCTGGGAGCTGTCCCTTGGGAAGGGTGGTCCAGAGGGCAGTGCCATTGCCCCTCAGCCTGGGCTGATCTCCTTTCTGTTTGCCTGATTACAGTAATGCCAGAGAGGCTTTTCAAAGATGTACAGGTCATGGAGCTGAGGACTCCAGAGCCGACCAGTTTGCCACTAAATGGGGACAGAGTGGCAAAGACCCCAATTTCTTCCGACCCAAAGGCCTGCCCAGAAAATACTGAGTGTCTCTTCACTATGTCCCAGGAAAGCCAGCTGTGATGCTCTGATGACAGGGATGATTATTATCTCAGTGCTTGATAGAGCACACATAAGAGTGTGGAATAAATTATTGCAAAGTCCAACTTGTCACTGTCATGTGAAAGAGCTGCGTCAGTCTTTTGGGGACCATGGAGCCAGGGTGTGACCAATGAGCATCCTTGCCTGTGTGTTACACAAAGAGAGGGGAAACCAAGGAAAAGTAGAAATGAGCATAAAATTATACAAGCACACCGTGCCCAACATAAGCCTATGCCATAAATCCCACAAAATGGAAGAGATAGAAAGAGAATCCTGTTGTTAAAACTTCATAAAAATCAACAGATTTCTGAGATGGAGATAGAGCTCAGTGGTAGAGTCCTTGTGAGTGTGAGGCCCTAACTTCACCTTTTGTACAAAACAGTAAAGTCCTACTTCACAAAAACTTTCTTACCCATGTCTAGATCACAAATATAAGGTTTTTTTTTTTTGTTTGTTTGTTTTTGTTTTTTTGAGGTAGGGTCTCACTCTGGCTCAGGCTGACCTGGAATTCACCATGTAGTCTCGGGGTGGCCTCGAACTCACGGCAATCCTCCTACCTCTGCCTCCCTAGTGCTGGGATTAAAGGCGTGCGCCACCGTGCCCGGCACAAATATACGTTTTTGTTGTTCTTTTTCTTTAAATGTTTCTTGAAAATAAACCAAAACCCAACCCCCTCTGACCATGACCCACTGCAACGGAGGTAGATGGCTTTGAACTTCGTGTGAAATCAATGACTGCCGGGCTGAAGTCACAAAGCTTTGGCCTTAACACCAGACCTTTTGGAGAGTCCTGTAAGCCACCATCTTCGCTAGCTTTATCTCAGTTTTGGCTCACAGAACTCTACCACCAGCCAGGCCCCCCACCTTCCTCCAGTTCTAGCCAGGCTGCCCTTCCCCCCAGGAGCCTCCAGCCCTTCAGCCTCCTTGCTTTCTCAGTTCACACGAGCTGTGCTCCTTCTCAATGTGTCAAGCATTGTTATTTGTTGGAACCCTGAAAACTTTCTTTCTTCTCCTTTTTGTGTAGTTCAGTGATTGTTTCAGTATCCTCAGTATTGACTGCATTCACACATTCATTCTCTTATTCATTCAACAAGCATTTATTCAAAGCTTTTTAAAATGTTTCATGCAATCATATTTTACATGTTGTGTATGTTTCCTCCTGCCTTTTTTCTGTTTCCTTTCTTTTTAAATTTTTTAAGTGACAATTTCTGTACTTATAGTCAATCACCATATTTCCCTCCCCTCCCCCAGTCTCCCCTTCACAGCTCCACTCTCCACCATATCCCCTCCCCCTCTCCATTAGTCTCTCTTTTATTTTGATATCATCGCCCTTTTCTCCTATTATGAGGATCTTGTGAAGGTAGTGCCAGGCACTGCAAGGTCATGGATATCGAGGCCAATTTCTACCTGGACAGTTGCATTCTAAGGAGTCTACCCTTGCTTTGGCTCTTACATTCTTTCGACCACCTCTTCCACAATGGACCCTGTGCCTTGGAGGGTGTGATAGAGATGTTACAGTGCTGGACTCTCCTCCATCACTTCTTCTCAGCACTATGTTGCCTTTTGGGTCATCCCAGTGGTGAGCACCACATGAAGAGAGAAGCTTCTCTAACCAAAAGTGAGAGTGGCATTAATATTTGAATATAAACATTAAGTGTAGTGCTTCCAGGGCAGCTTGGTGAGAATAACTTATGCATTTAGCCAGACAAGAGCAGGCTTTATACCCCTAAAGCTCATGACTTCTCCTGGTTAGGCTTTTGATTAGATTTTCAGTACCAGGCATGTATTCCCTCCCATAGAGTGGGCATGCAGTCCAATTAAAGAGCAGTTGGTTTCCCCTAGGGAAGACATGCCACTAATGTGCTCATTCAGTCATTTGGCCTGTGTGGCCAAGCTTGAGCCTTCCAGTGTCCACTGTGTTCACCGCTGGTGTCTCTTTGTTTTCTGATGGTCTTTGGGATTGAACTCATTTCCTTGTGCATGTGAGGCAAGCCCTCTAACCATTGAGCTACATGCAGGTAGGCAGGCTGAGAGCATGCATTTTTTTTTTTTTTTTTTGGTTTTTGGAGGTAGGGTCTCACTCTAGCCCAGACTGACCTGGAACTCACTGTGTAGTCTCAGGGTGGCCTCAAACGCACGGTGATCCTCATACCTCTGCTTCCCAAGTGCTGGGGTTAAAGGCGTGCGCCACCATGCCCGGCTGAGAGCACGCATTTTTAACCACGAGCCAACTTTGTAGTCCAAATGTGAGCTTTTTAAGAAAAGTGAAAGTATAGGTCTTACATCATATGTACATATAGCCAAGTCATACACAATATGCCTGACTTGAGCACACACATTGGACAGATTATAGAAATTGACATGGAGCTGTGAATGAGATAATGTTCTACCTTGAAAGAGGGTTCTGATTTAAAAAAAAATAACAGAGCTGGATAGATGACTTAGTGGTTAAAGGTGCTTCCTGTGCAAGCATAAGAACCTGAAACTGCCAGAGTTCAAATATCCGAACCCATGTAGATATGCAGGTATGGCCACATGTGCCTGACCCCAGTCCTATAAAGGGGAGCCAAGAAAAACAGTAAGTTCTGGTCCCAGACACAAGAAACTGGGTCAAAATACGGAGCAGAAGAACTGTGGGGCCTGAAACCTGATGCTTTTTTGCACCGGCTCCTGCAGGCAAGCGCTGCCAATGCATGGGGTGCTGCAAGGGCGCATATACCTCCTAAAGCTCACCGCACCACACGCAACACGCAGCACAAGCAAAACAAGCAAAAACACAATGTCAGGAACTAAAGCTCAGTAGGTCTCATAATAATACACAAGCAAAAAAAGGAAAACCTCATGGGACACCTTTGGTGGCTGCTACTCTCATAGCTTGTCATTCTGAAAATGGATAAAAGGAAAAAGAGCCTTAAAAAGAATGAATACATGGTTACAAGTTATAATTTAGCTAAATTATGAGTTTTTTAAAGTTTTTATTTTGTTTAAATATTTTATTTTTTAAGGATTATTTATTTTATTTATTAGAGACAGAGGGACAGAGAGATAGAGTGATCATGGGCGCACCAGAGCCTCCAGCCACTGCAAACAAACTCCAGACACATGGGCCACCATGTGCATCTGGCTTACGTGGGACCTAGAGAATTGAACCTGGGTCCTTTTGCTTTGCAGGCAAGCATCTTAACTGCTAAGCCGTCTCTCAAGCCTTTGTTTTAAATATTTTAAGTGGATGCATCATTATATATATATGTGTGTATGTAGTGTAATATCTTGATACATAAGGTAATGCTCAAATCAGCACAAATATATCTATGTATCCTCAAAGAGCTATCACTTTTCTATAGTGATGACATTCAAAATCCTTTCTTTTAGCTTTTTAAAAAATATACAACATCTCCACCATCATGAAAACAAATGATCATAAATGTTGGCAGGGATGTGGAAAAAAAGGAACCCTTCTTCACTGCTGGTGGGAATGCAATCTGGAGCAGCCATTGTGGAAAACAGTGTGGAGGTTCCTAAAACAGCTAGAGATTGATTTACCATATGACCCAGCTATAGCGCTCCTAGGCATATATCCAAAGGACTCATCTCATTTCCTTAGAAGTACATGCTCAACCATGTTTATTGCTGCTCAATTTATAATAGCTGGGAAATGGAACCAGCCTAGATGTCCCTCAACAGATGAGTGGATAATGAAGATGTGGTACATTTATACAATGGAGTTCTACTCAGCGGTAAAGAAAAATGAAGTTATGAAATTTGCAGAAAAATGGATGGACCTGGAAAGTATTATACTAAGTCAGGTAACCCAGGCCCAGAAAGCCAAGCGCCACATGTTCTCTCTCATATGTGGATCCTAGCTACAGATGACTGGGCTTCTGCGTGAGAATGAAAATACTTAGTAGCAGAGGCCAGTAAGTTGAAAAGGAGACATAAAGGGTGGAGAAAGGAAGGGAGGAGGATACTTAATAGGTTGATATTGTATATATGTAATTACAATGATTGTAATGGGGAGGTAATATGATGGAGAATGGAATTTCAAACGGGAAAGTGTGGGGGTGGGGAGGGAGGGAATTACCATGGGATATATTTTATAATCATGAAAAATGTTAATAAAAATTAAAAAAAAAAAAGATAATTAAATACTGTCTGTGACTATGAAGCAGTCTTCCTCCTTGAAAAGTTTTTATTAAGAAGATCCTTAATTGTGAAAATTCTCCAAGAAATTTAATCAACTCAATTCTTTAATAAATGTTTCTGAAACTTCTCAGTGGACCATGTAGATAATATTTAGTTGATTTGAATAAATGGCTACCAATATGCATAAGGAAAAAAAAAATACAACATCTCTTTTCCTCCCACGCGCCACTGAAGATCTTAGTGTCTTAGCGTCGTCATGGGCGCCACTCGGCTGGCATTACCCGTACTGTAAAAACAAGCTGTGCCCAAAGTCTCGCTTCTGCCGAGGTGTGCAGGGCTCCTTCCCGGTCAGGTAGGCAGTGCCGAGGGAAGGACCAGGCCTGTTGGCTCCTCCCTAGGGGTTGAGGAGGAAGATGAGTGTCGGACAACCCAGACCTCTCCTGGCCACCGGAGAAAAACCACACTGAGTCGGGAGTCTTTTCCATGCAGAAACAACTCGCTTTATTACTCTGAGCAGTTGCCTATATCATGTTGGGGACGAAGGCGGGGATTTTAGGATGGGGGGAAGAGGTAAGGGCCAATAGTAAACTGTAACTATTGAAATGGTAATTACAATTAACACGCGGAAGTGGCAGGCCCGAAACCATTAGGCATCTTGCTGAGTCCTAGCTGGCCAGAGACAGGTTGCCAAACTATAGCTAGGCTCAGGAAGTTCCACTAGGCCTCAAGCCTGGGCCTTTCAAAGTCCAACAGAGGTGTCCCTGGTACCAAGATCCCCGACTTTGACCTGGGGTGGAAGAAGGCAAAAGTGGATGAATTCCCACTTTGTGGCCGAATGGTGTCAGGTGAATACCAGCAGCTCTCCTCTGAAGCCCTGGAGGCTGCCCCTATTAGTGCCAACAAGTACATGGTAAAAGGTTGTGGCAAAGATCACTTTCATATTCGTGTGCTCCACCCTTTCCACGTCATCCATGTCCTCAAGATGCTGTCATGTGCTGAGGCTGACAGGCTCCAGACAGGTATGCGGGGCGCTTTTGGGAAGCCCCAGGGCACAGTGGCCAGGGTTCATATTGGCCAGGTTGTCATGTCCATCTGCCCCAAGCTGCAGAATAAAGAGTGTGTGGCTGAGGCCCTGCACAGAGCCAAGTTCAAGTTTCCTGGCCGCCAGAAGATCCACATCTCAAAGAAGAGGGCATCACCAAGTTCACTGCAGGTGAACTTGAAGATTTGGTAGTCAAGAAGCTGCTCATCCCATATGGCTGCGGGGTCAGGTGCATCCCCAGTCACTTTCCTCTGGACAAGTGGCGGGCTCTGCACTCATGAGCTCCCAGTGCTCAACTTTTTTTTGTTTTTTGAGGTAGGGTCTCACTCTAGCCCAGGCTGACCTGGAATTTACTATGCAGGCTCAGAGTGGCCTTGAACTCATGGCGATCCTCCTACCTCTGCCTCCCCCGTGCTGGGATTAAAGGCATGCTCCACCACACCCAGCTTCCAGTGCCCAACTTTACCAATCATGTTCACTCAACACATTTCACAATACAATCCCACAATACAATATATATATCAGCCCAGGGGAGAAATAAATAGAAAAATAGCAAAATACACTCTGACTCTTGCTTCTGGGTTGAACGCCACTCACATAGGTTGTTGAATTCCTTCCTGACTTGTTTTGAACAGGAATCGATCTGCATCCCTTGTATCAGAATAAAATTCCTGAGACCACCTGGGAGGTGCTGGCCAAGGAGGTCCTGTCTGTTCAGAAACCTGTGTTGAGCACATTCCCCCCGCCGCCCACGCCACGCAAGGGGAACAAAATATTTTATTTACGTAAATATGAGAGAGACAGAGAAGAGAAAGGGAGAGATACAGGGAACGGGCACACGAGGTGCCCTAGGCCACAGGAGGGCCCCTCGTGCATCAGGCTGGCATGCTTCTCGTTCACACATGTCGCGGGTATTCGACCCGTGGTCCTTTGGCTTCATAGGCAAAGGCTCTGGCCGCTAGTCCATTTCCCATTTCCCACGCCTCCCAGGTCTCCAGAGCGTGCTTTTCTTTTCCTTTTTTTTTTTTTTCCAGCTAGGCTTCAATTCTAGTAGCTGCTGACCTGGAATTCAGGATGTAGCCACAGGGTGGCTGCAACGTCATGCTCATCCTCTTCTCTCTGCTGGCAGTAGAGATGTCTGCCCTGACTTCAAGCTCCCTGGGTTCATGATATTGAAATCAGAGATGAAATGAAAAATATGCAAGATGGGTCAAAGGTTAAAAAGAGGCCAAAATGTTTGTCCTTCAACAGGGATACCCTAGAAAGAAATATGTGTATGACTTCCATTTGACCCAAAGTCATTGCTATCATTTTCCTGCCAGGAAAGATAGCATTCCAGTGCAATATACAAGAACTTGTTTGGGGGCTGGAGAAATGGCTTAGTGGTTAAGCGCTTGCCTGTGAAGCCTAAGGACCCCGGTTCGAGGCTCAGTTCCCCAGGTCCCACGTTAGCCAGATGCACAAGGGGGCGCACGCGTCTGGAGTTCGTTTACAGAGGCTGGAAGCCCTGGCGCGCCCATTCTCTCTCTCCCTCTAGCTGTCTTTCTCTCTGTGTCTGTCACTCTCAAATAAATAAATAAATAAATAAATAAATAAAAATTAAAAAAAATATTTAAAAAAAAGAACTTGTTTGGATAACTGGGGACGCTGGGTGCAGTGTCGTCTACAATGTCACCATAAGGCATAGTCATGCCAGCTCTTTTTCTTCCATGTCACATGGGAATTTCTCATGATTGCGAGGAGCAAGTCAGGCCACAACAAATTCTAACTGTGTTTCAGTGGACCCGTGTGTTACGTACTTACTGTATTCTCCTTGATACCTGTGAATGTCACTCAATGCATGAGGGGCATGTCCGTGATTTTCCAATTCTTAACCTTCTGGTCCTTCATTCCCCCTGCATCCATTGTCAGGTCACGATGGTTCTCGAGAGTCTGTGAAAGGCCACATAACCTTCAGAATACACGTTTGGACCCTGACACTACTCATTCTTTCTTGCCTGGCTTCAGCAACTTTGCCCTGGGCCCATGAGGCATAAAGAAGGTCCCTACTTGCATATGGGGTTTCACGTTGCTCACTTTTGCTTTCCCCTCGTGATCTCAGGAGACTGCTGTGTGTCTAGTGCCTCAAACAGACGTCGGTCCTCCTGCTGGAAAGGGGCACAGGACTCCTCGGTAGTGTCTCACTTCACCTGTAAGCTCTGCATGTCCCAGGCGGATGTGACCACTTAGGTCCCATGGGTGTCAGGGGCCTCCTTTCCCTAGCACACAGAGATTCCCTGCATCTTCATGGCATTCTCTTTGAGCAAAAAGCTCCCGATTCTCTAACTTAGGGTGAGAGCAATCTCACCCTAGGTTAGAGAATTGGCTCTCCTCAGAAAAAGGGTCAGATGGATCCAATCCACAAAGATGGCTGACGCATGGCCATGAGCTAGCCTGCGTCATTCTTATTGAAGTTGAGCAATTTTTCTGGGTTCACCCTCTCACTTACAAGTGATGAGCCTACTGTGATGGGGATGTCTGAAACGTGAGGGAGCAGGGCCCGCAAGGTGTGTTTATCTGGGGATAAGAGAGCTCCTGAAAGTATCCTTTAATTGGCTGGAGGAGGAGGGCCTCCATGAGCGCCAAGCCAGCTGATAGAGCAGGATGCCTGCCTCCCGTATCAGATGTTCAGAGATCTGAGAATCCTCGAGAGCGTCTGAGGCCACTTCCGTTTACTGCTCGCTAACCCTTGTGACTGGGGATGATTAGGTGTCACATTTTCTGAGCAGTGATGCTGGCCCAGGTCTCTCAAGAGAGTGCGTGACAACCCCAGGACTTGTAAGGAGCAGTGTTTTCCTTCCTCCCGATGACAGAGGCCATAAAACTCTTGCTTCTGGGTTGAACGCCACTCACATAAGTTGTTGAATTCCTTCCTGACTTGTTTTGAACAGGAATCGATCTGCGTCCCTTGTATCAGAATAAAATTCCTAAGTCCACCTGAGAGGTGCTGGCCAAGGAGGCCCTCTCTGTTCAGAAACCTGTGTTGGGCACATCCCCCCCTCCCCCGCCCATGCCACGCAAATGGAACAAAATATTTTATTTACGTAAATATGAGAGAGACAGAGAAGTGAAAGGGAGAGATACAGGGAATGGGCATACGAGGTGCCCTAGGCCACAAGAGGGGCCCCTCGTGCATCGCGCACTTCGCGGGTATTCGATCCGTGGTCCTTTGGCTTCATAGGCAAAGGCTCTGGCCGCTAGTCCATTTCCCGGTTCTCATGCCTCCCAGGTCTCCAGAGCGTGCTTTTCTTTTCCCTTTTTTAAATTTTTTTTTTTTTTTCCCCATCTAGGTTTCAATTCTAGTAGCTGCTGATCTGGAATTCAGGATGTAGCCACAGGGTGGCTGCAACGTCATGCTCATCCTCTTCATGCTCATCCTCTTCTCTCTGCTGGCAGTAGACGTGACTGCCATGACTTCAAGCTCCCTATGTTCATGATATTGGAAATCAGAGATGAAATGAAAAATATGCAAGATGGGTCAAAGGTTAAAAAGAGGCCAAAATGTTTGTCCTTCAACAGGGATACCCTAGAAAGAAATATGTGTATGACTTCCATTTGACCCAAAGTCATTGCTATCATTTTCCTGCCAGGAAAGATAGCATTCCAGTGCAATATACAAGAACTTGTTTGGATAACTGGGGACGCTGGGTGCGGTGTTGTCTACAATGTCACCATAAAGCATAGTCATGCCAGCTCTTATTCTTCCATGTCACATGGGAATTTCTCATGATTGCAAGGAGCAAGTCAGGCCACAGCAAATTCTAACTGTGTTCACAGTGGACAGGTGTGTTATGTACTCTATTATGTAGTCCATTTCTTGGTTCCTGTGCCTCCCATGCCTCCAGCACCTACCTTTCTTTTCTGTGTGTTCACAGTGTTATGTACTTACCAAATTCTCCTTTATATGTGTGACCGTCACTCAATGAACGAGGGGCTGGTCTGTGATTTTTCAATACTTACCCTTCTGGTCCTCCATTCACCCTTCATCCATTGTCAGATTATAGTAGTTTTTGAGAGTCTGCGAATGGGTACGCAAACCCTCAGAATACACGTTTGGACCCTGAGATTCATAATTCTTTCTTGCCTGGTTTTAGCAATTTTGACCTGAGCCAATGAGGCATAAAGAATGTTGGTTCTTGCATTTGGCTTTTACGTTCCCCACATTTGTTTTCCCCTTTCGATCTCGGAAGACTCTTGTGTTTCTAATGCCCTAAACAGATGTCGGTCCTCCTGCCAGAAACAGGCTCAACCCGTTGGTACTGTCTCACTTCACCTGTAAGCTCTGAATGTCCCATGTGGGTGTGATCACTTAAGTCACGTGTGTTTCATGAGCATCCTTTCCCTACCACACAGAGATTCCTTCCATCTTCATGGCTTTCTCGTTGACCTAATATCTTCCGATTCTCTAACCTAGGGTGAGGGGAATTTATTCCTAGCCCTAGCCCTAAACCCTAACCCTAACTCTAACCCCTAATCCTAACCATTAAACCCATCCCTACCTGTAACCCTAAACTCTCATCCCTATCCCTAACCCTAACTTTACATCTAAACCCTAACCTCTCACCCCTAACTCCTAACCCTTACCCCTGAACCCTATCTTCTAAACCCTAAGCCCTAAACCCTAAACCCTCACCCTCATACTCTTCCTAACCCTAACCCTATCCCCTAACTGCAAACCCCCAGCCCAAACCCAAACCCAAACCCAACCCCCACCCCACACTAAACCTAAGCCCTAATCCCTAACCTCTAACACCGTTCCCTAACACCTATTCCATAACCCTATTCCTAACCCTAAATTCTAAACCCCAAAAGTAACCCTAAACCTAACTCTAATCCCTAACCATAACCATAACCCTAAACCCTAACGCTGACCCTAACCCTAAACTCTAATCCTAACACTAACCCCTAACCCCAACCCTACCCCTAACTCTAATCCAAATGCCAACCCCAACCCCAACCTTAACCCCATCCCGAACCCCAACCCTAACCCTAATACTAACCCCTAATCTCTAACCCCAACCCCAACCCTGACCCCTAACCCTAACTCTAATCCCAACCCCAACCCCAACCCTAACCCGAACCCTATTCCCTAATCCCTAACCCTAACCCTAATCCTAACTCTAACCCTAACTCTAACCCTAAAACCCTAATCCTAAACCTAACTCTTAAGTGTAACCCCTAACCCCAGTGTTAGGGTTAGTTTTTAAAAAAATTATAAATAATAAATATGCTTATTATCTCTAATATGCTTTGAAACATTTTCTTTAAGCATTGTGAAATGCTTGTATGTGATAGTTGACATTTCCATGTTATTTCATTCTAGAAATATTGTAAGCAATTTTAATTGGTAGGAGCTCTGTTCTACAGATGATCTTCAATTGTTGTTACTAGACTGTGCTAATTACAATGCTTAATGATAACTGTGTTTTCATTGCTGAAATAGGTTATTCATGCATTTGTTGGAAATATGCTCATTCCTCCTTCCTAATTTATAGCTAGTGAGTTTCACGAACCCCTCCCCTGGGGAAGCCTATTCTTCTGATCCTCATCTTGTCCTCTGTCCTATCACCTATAAAGATTGTGCACTTCACTTCCTAGAAACAAGCAATATGAAACAACTTAATTTTGTACAAACTTACTATTATTCAATATATCTTTCAAATTTTGTATTTCGGTGTTAGAAAGCTATATATCTGTAGTGTCTGGGGTTTCGGATAAGAAAGACAGATTGCATTTCCACTATCTCAAAAACTTTTCCTGAAGCCAGGCATGGTGGCACACGCCTTTAAACACAGTTCTTGGGAGGCAGAGGTTGGAGAATCACTGTGAGTTCAAGGCCAGCCTTAGATTACATAGTGAATTACAGGTCAGCCTAGACTAGAGTCCAGTTTTTTCCTGAGCAGCAGTAAGTTACAGAACTCATGACATTTTATTTGATCATGAAATTGGCTGAACTGGCTGCAATATTATTGTTGAATGTGTCAGAAGAATTTTTCCATTCTTGATAGAGACTGACAAACACTGCACATGAACACTGCAGCTTAATCACCTAACATTGCAAGGTTAGATAACTATCTTACTTAACTATTTCTTTTAAAAATTTTTTTTGTCCATTATTTATTTATTTATTTGAGAGAGACTGGCACAGAGAGAAAGACAGATAGAGGGAGAGAGAGAGAATGGGCGTGCCAGGGCTTCCAGCCACTGCAAACGAGTGGGACCTGGGGAACTGAGCCTTGAACTGGGGTCCTTAGGCTTCACAGGCAAGCGCTTAACTGCTAAGCCATCTCTCCAGCCCCTTAACTATTTCTGTTTTATGAAAAATTCTCAGAGATAAGATACAAGTTGAGGCTTGGTTTCCTATAAACACCTTACCTGATAGGTGTGCTGTGCATTTGATGACCTATAAGAATCCACAGATAATAACAATATTCAGGCACTGAAATTCCTCTATTAAAAAATTACTCCAGAAGTTGGGCATGGTGGTGCACACCTTTAATACCAGCACTTAGGAGGCACAGGTAAGAGGATTGCTGTGAGTTCGAGGGCACCCTGATACTACATAGCTAATTCCTGGTCAACCTGGGCTAGAGTGAAACCCTACCTCAAGAAAACCAAAGAACAAAGTACTCCAGAATATTAAAATGACATTTAGTATTTAATTGTTATGTGATTTATGACAGGAGTCAATGTATGACTTGCTTGATTCCCTAGAGTCATTGTCTCTTACAAGGTACATTTAAATATTGCTTGAAATCATTTCAAGGCTTCATCAGGTAGCAGAGGGTCCAGTCCCAGCTCACTCAAATGACTGCTCTGAATCTCAGGTTCTTGGTGTTTGGTGAATACATCGGGGTTTTGTCTCCTGTGCACATTGGTGCACTTACAAGATTATAAGTTCTGCTCATACCAGTAAGAGATGAAGAATAATAAAGGTCAAGAAAGGTGGAAGGCACAGTCCTGTATATGTTTGTTTATTTTTTAGGAATACAAAGTATTAGGTTTTATTATGGGAATTCTAAACTTTTAAAAAATATCCTCATTTTTTCTCTCCCTTCCCTCTTTTTTTCCTTTGTACACTTTTTCCACAGTAACTTCTATTATGTTTGCATGTTACATAATGTTTAATTGTCTCCCCCATTCTTTAATAACTCTTGTGGTCAAATTTTTAATTTCATAGTATATACCCACACCACATTCCTATACACACACACACACACACACACACACACGTTCATATATGCACATAAGCAAGAATCCACCTGTTAGAAAAACCATGCAATGTGAATTTGTCTTTCTGAGTATGGGTTACATCACCTAATATAATATTTTTCAGTTCCATCCATCTTCCTTAAGATTTCATTATAAATGAATAAACACTATTTCATATGTATAACATATCTCTATTATCTATTCATCAGTCAATGGATACCTAGGCTGGTTACATTCCTAGCTACTGTGCTTACAGCAGTAATACAAATAGATGTACAAGTATTTCCCTTGTAGGATGTGCACTCCTTTGGGTATATGCCAACGATTGATATAACTTAATCACATGGTAGCCATATTTTAATTTTGAAGAAAATGTCACATTTATTTTCATAATGGCTATACAAGTTAACCCCTCCCCCCATCAGTAGGGAACAAGTGTTCCTCTTTCCTCACATTCTTGTCATCATTTTTTCCATCTGTTTCCTTGATGATGGCCACTGTGAGGAAAAATGAAATCTGAAAGTAATTTTGCTTTGCGTAGTTTCAAAAATAAGATTTCAACAGTATATAAGTAGTTTAGTTCTCCAGATGAGTAACCAAGGTAGAAACCAGATTCCAGAGAAATGTTTTATACAAGGGTAGAGGCACCAAGATGAATCACTGAAATACATTTCAGAAGTGATCTGCTGAACCTGTCCAAAGTAATTCATAGAAGCTGTGGAGGTTAAGTTGTGTTTTCAACTTGATAATATAAATGAAGTAAGGGACATATCTTTTGCATAGGTCTCACAGTGTTTCCATGAAGGCTTAATTGAGGTAGGAAGACCGACCTATAGAATGGGTGTCCTTTTCAGTTCTTGTCTACATTAAAAGAAACTCGAAGAGAACTCACTGACTACTACTTGCTAGTACATGCTTTTTGCCTGAATGCCCTTGCTACTCACTCTTCAGTGCACTTACCCTGATTTTCTCTATCCTTTGGAACTGAGATTGATTAGTTTTCTAATGTGGACTAAAGATCAGTGGCTAAGAATACTCCAGGCCTTCAGTGCCAATCTTGCACTATGGAGGCAACCAGGCTTTGGACTAAGCAGTTTCTAGGTTCTCCGGAAGTCCTTCCTGCAAAAAGTTTCATGAATTGACCAGCCACCAGGCTTCTTGATGTTCAAGTCAGCAGAATGCTATTGTTGAACTGCCTGCCTCTTATTACTATAAGCTAATCCAATATATCACCTTGTTAATATATAGTCACTTTTTAGGTTCTGTTCCCCTAAAGAATACTTAATAATATAGTGGCGAAACTCAAATTCACTCTTGTAAATTAATAAAATTCTAAACAAGAGAGAGTCTATCTACAAAGTATTAGTGCTCTGGGCATTTTGTGTTTTAGCACAATTGATACTTACTAAATATATAAAGTAGATATATTTATGTCTAATCCAGATTTGAAGATATTTAAAATTGTGTACAAATACATAATTATAATTACTATAGAAGGATGACTATTTTCTGATTTCATATTATGTGAAAATTTGTTCCATGATCTCAACACTATTTATAGTAACCATAACCAATATTTGTGCAACATTATTTTGGCAAATGTATTTAAACTTATTATTCAATTTACATATACTTTCAATAATTAATGATGGTCTAGTGAAATATTTTGCATATCAATTATCTGCTTGCATGGAGTTATAATTGTTGAATAAATATTGTAAGTACAGACTGTAGCTTGTTCAGAATTATTACTATATATTACCTTACTTAAAAAAATTTATATCAACTAACAGAGTCTAAACTACCATAGTTCTCACAATGCATTGGTGTAAAATGCATTGATTTTTAATAAAAATTTCTTTGATCTCAAACATACATTTAGAACCATTTGTCTCTCTTAATGTATTTTCCTTTTATCTGTCTTACTGTAACAACATTTTGCAGTCATTTAACCCAAGAAATATTACAAAGAGGTAAATTATTTTGCCATTTTTCCTATATTTGGTAAGTGTAAATTGCTTTCTAAGGGTTAAAAGGACAAAATAATGTACTTGGTATATAAGGTATTTAAACAGTCTCTGAGAATGCTGGAGAAAGACTATTTTTCCCCTGAGGGTTTTTTTTTTTTGTTTGTTTGTTTTGTTTTTTGAGGTAAGTTCTCACTATAGCCCAGGCTGACCTGGAATTCACTATGTAGCCTCTAGCTGGCCTTGAACTCATAACAGTCCTCCTACTTCTGCCTCACAATTGCTGATTAAGATGTGCACAACCACACCTGGCTGGAGTAAAAACTCTTAAAGCTTGTTGAGTATTTCTAGGATTCCAAAACCTCTGAATGAAACTGCTTCATTGATTGGATAATTAACCAGCAGAATAAAATTAGACAGACAGTTATAAATCTAACATTTAAAGGGCAAAGTCAATAACAAATTGGTTTCATTTCCCATGAATACCAACTTTTAAAAGTAGGCTATAATTCTCCTGAATATTATGTAACACAAATAACATAGACCATGCATTTAATGTGTAATCGACTGCAATGTTTGCAGGAAAACATAAATCAAGACACTGACAACATAATGGTGAGAAATTTAAAAGAGAGCTAGACTAGGATTTTGACATTAGAATAATGAAGATGGAAGATGATTTTGTAACAAGAAATTATGGTATTTTTATTTAAATTAGTCATTGACCCACCAACTGCAATACTTAGAAATATCATCTGAGTCAGAATCTCCCACAGGATAAATAGCTCAGTGTATAATTGTGTTTTGTCATAATTAAACATGCTTATTTCTCACTTGTAGCATAAAAAGAAGCATAAAAAGTATAAATAAATAAACCCATGCTGCTACACCCACCTAATCTTTAAAAGTTGCCTAAAATGTGTATTATAAAACAGACATGTTCATCAAAAGTATTGAGAAAAATATTTCTACCCACAGAAGAATGAAGTTAGATCTCTTTAATTGACTTTTCACAAAATCAATTCAAAATATAATAAAAGACCTTAATTGTAGCCTATTGAAACATTAAAACTACTATGGGGAAAATCATAAGGGAAACACTTCAAGATATAGGCAAGGCAATGATTACCTAACTAGGACAATGAAGAGACAACCCACAGAATGTAAGAAAATGCTCATGAGTTACTTTTTGGACAGATTAGTATACAAAATAGATAAGGAAGTGGAAAAATGTCTATTAACAAATAATGCAGTCAAAATGGCTGAATAATCTGAACAAACACCTCCAAAAAGTGCAAATGGACAATAAGTATGTGAGCAAATGCTTAGCAGCTTCAATGATGAGTAAGATACAAACACAAAACTACATTGAGTAGATAGGGTGATTATTATTTTTAAAATGTAACATTTTCTGAGGAGTTGGAGAGAAATTAATGAAAGTGTAAAAGAGTACAGCTACTATAAAACCTATGAATGCTCCTTAAAAAGATATAAATACTATGGGACCCAGCCAAACCACCCTTATTTATTTATCTGAAGGACAGAAAGTCAGTATCCAAAAATACCTTGCATATCCATGTTTTTGAAGCAAAATTTGCAATAATCATGATTTAGAATGAACACAAACACCAGTGGTAAATTAAAGGCTCAAAAATGTGGAATGCATCCAAAATGGAGTATCATTCAGCTGTGAAAAATGAAATTATGCTATTTACATGAAAATAGAAGGAATGGGCAATAATCATACTAAGCAATAAGCCCAGACACATACAAACACATCTCACTTTGTGGCTATGATCACATCAGGTTTTCTGTGTATAGGGAAACTTCAAAGTTGGAATCCATTAATTTATAAATTTAGTATATATTGATAATCATAATAAAATGATCCAATAAATCTAAATATAAAATGTTATATCTTTAGCATTTAAAATATAATAACAGTTGGCGAGTAGGTAGAAATATTGTAATTTTCTCATATTTTTTGGTGTTATTATAAAATGGTACAGTTGGGTTGGAAAACAGTGAGGCTGGTAAATATTCATTTATTATGTTACTAGAAGACAATGCCCAGATATATATGATCAATATAAATAGAAATACTAATGCATAATCATCTTAAGATAAACATTGGCTCATGTAAAACTATGCTTAAATGTTCATTGCAGAATTATCCCAAATAGCCAAGAAATGGAGACAACCTATATGTACGTTACTGACATAATGATAAAAGAAACGTGGCTCCCCACACAGAAGTGCTGCTTGACAACAAATGGAATTTATGTTAAAGACATACGTTCTAAACAGTGTATACATTCAAAGAACTCTACTTTAAAGTGATCAGTTACAAATGAATGCATGTAGTTTATTTATATGAAATATCCATAGTATGCAATTCTGAAAGGTAATATATAGAAGAAGCTGCCCATTTTTAAATTAAGCTTTTAGTTTAAAACTTAGAGGACAATATCTTTATTTTTTTTTTCATTTTTCAGTTTTTACTTTGCAGCCCATACTTTCTAACATTTTTAGAATTGGGACAGAGTTTGTATCATTTTTCCATAACCTCCTCCCTGAAATGACCACCAACTATGTATAAAGTTTAGTCCATTTCATTTATAGATTCAACCAATATTTTTAAACCCATATTTTGCAATAATTTCATAATAACTCTGAAAATGTTATTTGTCTAATATCTTCCTTCTAGTACAAAATAGATTAGGTTTTATTGCAGAGTCTTCACCATTCAGTTGTAGAAAACATTGGATTTATTTTGGAAATATTGTACAACATTTACAAGGATTTCTATATTTTAGGATTTATGATTCTGTCACTTCTCTTAATACTTAGCAAGTCTTATAATGCTGAAGAAGATGAATTGAGATTGTGAATAATTTTGAAAGTAAATGGAGAAGAGTGCAATATTTTTTTCTGTAAGGTAAAACTCATCAGATCTTTCAATCTTTTGTGGTTTTCTACTACCCTGGCTCAGTAAAACTTAGTACTCTTTGTAAATGAGTAGAAATTTAATTGATAAAATATATATAAAATATCTAACTCAGTTTATTTTTAATGGCCTTAATACTTTGTTTGAATGTTATGATTCCGCACAGTTTTCTTCCCTCACAATTGTCACCATACAATTGAGGAACTTACAATGTGTTGAAGCAGATGTGACACTGTCCTTTCCACTGGGCTGAAATGAAGGAGGTGGAACAGCTGAAGCCACTGTTTCATGGCTAAAAAGTACAAGCTTCAGGTCTTTCTATGTGGCAAAACTACATGTGGAGCAGTTTTTCTTTAGCAATAAAGAATCCATTTGGATGAACTTAAATGTTCAGCAACCTATCTGTTTTTCTTTTCCATATAAAAATGGGAAGATGGAGATGCTGCACTCCTGAGCTCATGGGTCAGTGGCAATAACCAGACAGATCTGCAGTGCTGAGACCCTTCCTCTGCAAAATCTCAATAAGATTTTTAGATGTAGTTTGTATTTATATTTCATTCCCATTCTTGTAGTTATTTCATATGCTGTCCCCCAAATAAACTCAGGCTGGTTGGGAACTTGCCTCAGACATCTTAGTACTAAGGCTGTTGGTGTACCACCATCTCTGGAATACCTTTTAATCTTTGATTTTACCTAGTAGAATAAAAATATAAGTAGACACCTTAAAGACAAACAAAATGTGCACTTGTAATCATTCAAATAAATTCAATTAATTTAAATACATACTCCTGGGTATTAATAGCAGAGAGTGACAACAGACAGTCACAGTGAATGTAACTGCTACTTACACATGGATAATTTTGACCATTTACACAAGCTCTGAATGTGAGGTTTCATATGAATAAAAATACTTTCTTTGTTAGAAACTCAAGGCTTTTTAAATTTAAAGCTATGCATTATATTAAAACCCCCAAAAGTCTGATTTATCTGTGAAGTATTGTTTCCCATAAACACATAAGTAGTGAGGGTCTGTTCAATGTATCTTGTATCAATGGTAACTGCATGTTATGAAAATCATGCTAGTACTGAAATACCACAAGAATGTAACATTTGGTACTTAGTATGAAATATAGGACTGAGTTGAATAGGTTGGGAGCTTTTACACATTACTGACTAAAGTTGAGTGTGCCTGGTTCAATACAGTAACTTGAAATGAGAAACATCAAGAATCTGACTTGAAACCAAAGTGGTGTAGTAGCATGAAGGGATTGGAGGGAAAGATGGTGCTTTTTGTAATAAGTATTTCCAAGCGTTGGTTATGTCGATGCCACCAAAATTGTGTTTCTTTGCAATATCTTAAGCAATTTTGAGATAAGAAGTAAGTAATTGATTACTGTTTATTTCCCTTCAAAGGGTTCTGTTATTAGACAGACATATTATGGAAAGATAAAATACAGCCCCCCAAAGTAGAGGCAGGAATAAAATCATGAAAATATATAATATTGTTGGAAGATATATCACTTGAGAAAGGATTTAAAATAAATATAACATCTTTTGTAATTACTGAAGAGTTTCCAAAAGGAGGGATCTATAAAAGCAAAAATCTTTCCCATATACATATGGGGATGGATATGGAAAATAAATGTGCTAATCTTATTTTCTATTTTTTTGTACTGCTGGGGTTCTTTACTTTTCAAAGTGAATATGTCAGAAACCCAGAAGGCGTCATGCTTTTATAAGAGCATGCTACCTCACACACATAGCTGCAAAAATGGAGCATGTTTATATGGAAGATTCAATTCATGATTTCCAATAGCTATCTCAGTTTCCACTTTTGAGATTTACTGATTAAGATAGTTGTGATTTCAAAACAATACAGGACCATGTTGAGGCTCTTGGTTTCCAACCAGGAATAGATGGTAAGACCCTGCTGCTGAAGACACCACCACATACTTAGTCTGCAAAGCCACTGAGAAATCCTGCTGGAGCTGAGCTGAAAGCCTCCTCCATGTAGAGCTGCTGACAGAAAGCTGGAAAAAGCTATGCTGCATGCAGTTCAATGGGAGAGAGAGAAATCACCAATGGAGATACTCAACAGTGGACACTACAAGCCATGCAGGCCAAATGAACCAATGGGTACAATAGTGGCATGTCTGTTATGGGGAAAAACAACTGCTCTCTAATTGGACTGGAGTGGACTGGAGGCCTGCTCCATGGGAAGGAATACATTCCTGATAGTGAAAACCTACAACAGGGGTAGTCATGAGCCCTAGGGGTGTAACGTCTGCTGCTGTCTGGCTAAATGTATATACTATGCTCACCAAACTGCCTGATAATCACTTCTCTTAATGTTCATACCAATATATTAATGCTACTCTCACTTTTGGTTAGAGAACCTTCTCTTTTCAGATGGCTATGGGATGACTCAGAAGGTACCATTGTGCTAAGAATACAAATATACAAATGTGCTCAGCATACAAATATTTCTATCATATCTTCTAAGGCTCAGGGTCCATTGTGGAAGAGGTGGCGGAAAGAATGTGAGAACCAAACAAAGGGTAGGACTCCTTACAATGTGCTCTCTCCAGACACAAAATGGCCTGGACATCCATGACCTCACAGTGCCTGACACTATCTACACAAGGCCATGGTAACAGGAGGAAAAGATGATGACGTCAAAATAAAAGTGAGACTGATTGAGAGGGGGAAGGGGTATGATGGACAGTGGAGTTTCATAGGGGAAAGTGGGGGGAAGGGAGAGGGAGGGAATTACCATGGATTATTGTCTACAGTAATGGAAGTTGTCAATAAAAAAGCTTAAAAGAAAATAAAAGATAGTTGGTGATTAAAAATTAAACTGCTATTCTCAAAAATGCATTTATAGTATTTAAGTACTACTAATGATATATTATTGGTATTACATAATCTGTAAATATATAACTATATCCATAAATATGTTTTATTTATAGGATAATTTCCTGACAGTCATCTTTTGTTTCATAATTCATATTAGAATCAATTTGCTTTACTCATGAATGTTGCTATTGGTTTGCCTTATCTGTTCCAAATTCTATGACACTTGGTTTGCTTTAATATTCAACGTACCATGACTTAGATGAAGAATAATTATTATTGACATGATTTTAATTTTCAATTGAATAGTAAAAGATAAATGTCAAAAATTACAAAATCATCTCCTTATGAAGAGTTTTAGATAAAACACAAGCAGAGTAGTTTACCTACAACAAATAGTAAGCATGTAAATATTTTTTTTTAGAAATATTACCAGATAGTGCTGTGAGCATCTTTGTGGCTCTGGATGATGTGTAAAAGAGAAACAACTATTCATCAGAAATAATGATCCAACAGCCTTTGCAGAGAAAATACAGAGTCTTAATATGTTTCCAAAATCCACTAGCAGAAACTTTTAAAACATGGCATTTAGCAATATTAGTCAATTTTACCATTTTCTGAAACCATAGTTAACTGAAATGTAATAATTAACCTCAGTTGAAATTAGTATGATAAAATATAGAAATTTAAAAATTACATTGGATGTTTGGAAGTGAATTATAACTGCAACTTGTTCATTTGATTTCTTAGACAATTTAATTACATCCTCATCTCAGCTTTTATATTATTATTTGTACTTCTCTGAGTTTTCTTTTTGCCAGTGTGTGTGTGTGTGTGTGTGTGTGTGTGTGTGTGTGTGTGCAGGTGTGAGCACACCCATATTTATATATGTGCATGATTTTGTTTGTGCAGGCACACATATGGAGTCTAGAGAACAGCCCTGGTATTGTTTCTCTAGCACTTTCCATCTCTCTTGACACAAGATATGTTGGCTGGGGACTGGAGAGATGGCTTAGCAGTTAAGGCGCTTGCCTTAAAAGACAAAGGATCTTGGTTTGATTCTCCAGGACCCATCTAAGTACAAGGGGACACATGCATCTGAAGTTTGTTTGCAGTGGCTGGAAGCCCTGGCATGCTCTCTCTCCCTCCCTTTTTCTCTCTCAAGTAAATAAATAACATGTATTTTTTTTTTAAAAAGATATACTGGCTGGCCATACTACGCCTGTTTCATCCTTCTCCCTAGCACTGGAATTACATGCGTGCACCAGCTCTTTTCAAATGGGCTCTTCAGGTAACACTCAGGTTATCATGATTGCACGCCAAGCACTTTACAAACTGAGCTATCTTCCTAGTCCTCATTTTTCTTAATATTTTCTGTGAAAATACGTCTGAAGTATCTGGTATTATTAAAACATAGCATGGGTTGAACACTGTTGTGTCAATTCAGTATTGGTACATTCATACATACGTTGTTTCATAAATTTCCATGAATTAAATTACTAGAAGAATGCACAGACTTAAAAAAATTCAATATTTTCATATGTTCAATAAAGGTACTTTTAAGAGATAAATTTTGTGATTTATAAGTAAGTCCTCTTTATAACACTTCAAATTATTTTTTCTCTCTCTTCTGAATTCACTCTTATAAGCCCACTACACTGGAGGCTGTGTGCACTTCCCATCCAAGTTTCTGCATTTGCTCCATGTCTTCCAGCGTTGCTTAGTGAATGCCAATATGCTACATACAGGGCTTCCTGCAAGCTGCAACATTCTTCCTCGATATATGGTACTGAACCCATCTATATGCATCTGCATACTTAAATAATCTGTAGCTATTGTATATGTAACTTTTTAATTTTGGATTATGTTTTATATGAGTGCTTTTCCTTTTCTTCAGCATGGAGGATTCTATCAAGTATTTTCTGTAGAGCTGGTTTTGTCTTCAAATACTCCTTTAACCTGCTTTTGTCATGGAATATCCTTATTTCTCCGTCTATTTGAATGGATAACTTTGCAGGATAAAGTAACCTTGGTTGACAGTTGTTATCTTTCAGAACTTGGAATATATCACCCCAAGCCCTTCTGGCTTTAAAAGTTTGTGTTGAATAATCTGCTGTAATCCTGATGGGCTTACTTTTGTAGGTAACTTGATTTTTCTCTCTAACTGCTTTCAATATTTTTTCTTTGGTGTGTGTGTTTGGAAGTTTGATTATAATATGGCGAGGAGAGGTTCTTTTCAGGTTTTGTCTGGCTGGGGTTCTAAAGGCTTCCTGTATCTGTATTGGCACCTCTTTCCCAATTTGGGGGAAATTTTCTTCTATGATTTTGTTGAAGACACCTACTATGCCTTTGGATTGGAATTCTTCTCCTTCTACTATGCCCTGAATTCTAATATTTGATCTTTTCATAGTGTCCCGAATATCTTGAAATTCCCACTCATACTTTTCTATAAGTTTGTCTTTCTCTTTGTTGGCCTGTATTAGATCTGCCACCTGGTCTTCTAGCTTAGATATTCTGTCCTCTCCTTCATCCATTCTACTGGTGAGATTTTCTACAGAGTTTTTTTATTTCATTAACTGTGTTCTTCATTGCTAGTAATTCTGACTGGTTTTTCTTTATTATTTCTATTTCCTTATTTATGTCTTGTATTGTCTTCTTTATTTCATGAAATTGGTGTCCTGCATCTTCTTTGATTCCTTTGATTTCCTCTTTAAGTTCCTCTTTGACTCCTTTGATTTGTTCTCTGACTTCTTTGAACATATTTACAATCATTCTTTTGAAATCTTTTTCAGGCATTTCTTCTTCTTTTTTTTTTTTTAATTTTTATTAACATTTTCCATGATTATAAAATATATCCCATGGTAATTCCCTCCCTCCCCACCCCCACACTTTCCCATTTGAAATTCCGTTCTCCATCATATTACCTCCCCATTACAATCATTGTAATTACATATATACAATATCAACCTATTAAGTATCCTCCTCCCTTCCTTTCTCCACCCTTTATGTCTCCTTTTCAACTTACTGGCCTCTGCTACTAAGTACTTTCATTCTCACGCAGAAGCCCAGTCATCTGTAGCTAGGATCCACATATGAGAGAGAACATGTGGCGCTTGGCTTTCTGGGCCTGGGTTACCTCACTTAGTATAATCCTTTCCAGGTCCATCCATTTTTCTGCAAATTTCATATTCAGGCATTTCTTCTAACTCATTCTCACTGGAGGTCATTTCTGATGCATTAATATTTTTAGGTGGATTTATATTGTCTTGCTTTTTAGTGTTTCTTGTGTTATAATGTATATATTTTTGCATCTTGGATTAAGTTAATGCTTGGATTTTCTAGCTAGCTGGGTATTCTTAGCTGTATCAATTGATTTGATGTTATATATTTTCAGGGTAGGAGCTTAAGGTGTTAGATGTGGCTCTTAAGACTCTGAGAGTATCTACAAAGGTGCTCCTAGGGGTTGAGTTTCCCTGCTATGGGAGTATTCAAGTAGGCTGAGTGGAATAAAATACCGGTAAATTCTAAAAGTTAACTAAACACTGTACCCATTCAGTCAAAAACAGTCCCAAGTATGTATGCCAGAGTAGTTATTATAACAACCAGATCCTCTATCAACACAGAGGTTAAGATTTCTGGTCTGTTGAGGGATCCCAGTCAGCTTGTGACCAAGTGAGACCCTTCCCTGGTGCAAACCCAGTTACCTTGGATGATTTTGGTCTCAGTCAAGTTGCTGCCTGGGTTGGGCTGCTGTTCTGATTTCTGGAGCTGGGCACTGGCTTTTCCTGCGGGGCAAACCAAGCCTGGCAACTGTGGCCCTGCAGATCAGCACCCCCGCTGCTGGAACTGCTGCTGCTTCTGGGTCTGCTGTTGTTGCCGCTCCTGGGTCCGCAGCTGCTGACGCTCCTGGGTCTGCTGCTGCTGGGGCTGCTGGTACTGGTTCTGGAGCTTTCGGCTCCTGCTTGGGTCCCGCTGTCGGCTCAAGTTGGCGTGGCCGGGTTCTGGATGCTGCTCTGTTCGCCGGAGCTGGGCTCAGGCGGTGGGGGAGGGGAGGGAGCCGCGGCTGCTCTGGTTGTCTCGCTGCTCCACGTGTTCTTCTACCTCGCGGTCTGCTCCTCCGCTGCTCACTGCCGCTCTCCCCTCACGTTTCCCGAGTTGCGGAGAGCGCGGTTTGAGGGGAAGCGCCGGCACCTGGCTTTTTCTGCGGCTCGAGCCAAGTCTGGCGGCTTTCTGGTGCGCCCTGCCAACTGAAGTGTTGGTGGGATTCATTACTACTGTAAAACGATAGTTGATCATTTAAATAATGACATAAAAGAACAAAATAAAACCATGGAGGGCAGCCATGATTCTATCATGTATTACTTTGTAATAGATAAATCGTAAATGTTTGGGTATTAAAATGTTATCATCATCCAGTGTATAGTGAAAGAGGCCATATTATTTTATAGTTTGCTACATATCATCAGAGGCTAGTTTGCTTCTAAAGTTGTGCATGTGTGTATACTTACATACACAGTCCTGGATTTTCCTTTGCTATACACACTCTTCTGTATTTTAAAAATAAATCATATTCACCAATATTTACCTATTACACTGAAAAATACTATTGAAAAAATAATATACATGAAAATATACTGGAAAATAAGAAAATAATAACTCGAAAATATAATGCACAATCACCACATTATCCAGCAATTAGACTTCTAGAGAGATACGCAATAAGCTTGAAGCAGGCACTCAGGCATATTTGTACAATGATGTTTCAGGTAGAAGTGTTCATAGCCATTCAAAGATGAAATCAACCCCAGAATACTTCCTTATACAAATGAGAAAACTGAGCAAGTTATATCCATGCTTTAAAATCTTTCCAGTTATCAAAATGAATAAAATTTTTTTATAATTATCATTCTCAGTCTTTATTTATTTATTTATTTTGCTTTTTATTATTATTCATTTATTTATTTATTTGAGAGTGACAGACAGAGAAAGAGGCAGAGAGAGAGGGGGAGCGAATAGGTGCGTCAGGGCCTCCAGCCATTGCAAATGAACTCCAGACACGTGTGCCCGGTTGCACATCTGGCTAATGTGGGTCCTGGGGAATCGAGCCTTGAACCAGCGTCCTTAGGCTTCACAGGCAAGTGCTTAACTGCTAAGCCATCTCTCCAGCCCAAAAATGAATAAAATTTTGATAAGGGCTAATGTATGGACACTTTTCACAAACTTTTGCTAAGTGAAGTGAGTCAAATACTAAAGGACGGATATTGTGTGAATCCACTGATGAGAGACACATAGTCAAGTTTATAGAGAGGAAGGATAGAGCAGTGAGTATCCAGGGCATAGGGAGGAGGGAGTGACTGGCAAGACCATTTCATATACACTGAGTTTGTGATGTTGAAAAGATATATATTTGAATTGTGGTAAAAATTGCTAAATACTGCTACATGTTTTAAATATATAAATTATACTTAAATAGGCATATCTTTATATCAATATAGTAATTACTATGTATCTTTTACCACTATTTAAAGAAAGAAAATGCACAGCTCCCCAATTCTCATAGTTTCATGTTTTTTTTTTTCTTTCCAAGGTAGGGTCTCACTCTAGCTCAGGCTGACCTGGAATTCACTATGGAATCTCAGGGTGGTTTTGAACTCATGGCGTTCCTTTTACCTCTGCCTCCTGAGTGCTGGGATTAAAGAAATGCACCACCATGCCCAGCCTGCATGGTGTTTTGTTGTTAGGATTCTCTATATGTTATTAAATTGTACCTTCTGATCTATATTTTTATTTCTTTCTGGTCATAAGGAATAGAAACAAAACTACAAGAAGAACTTTTGTTTACATGTCCTCTGAATGTTCCTGTACACATGAGAGTATTTTCAGGGTAGACACTATCTGTGAGGATGTACATAGGTTAATAGGTATGAACAATTTAGATTTTGATACAGAAAACTAAATTTAATGCTAGCCAGGCAGATAAGACTAATTCAGGTGGAAGTATAAAAGTATTTATTTTCTTTTGACTCTGCAATGAATATGTGAATATTTAATTATTGTTAAAGATAAAAGTATTGTCTTTTGTATTTAAGAATTAGGTATGTGTATGTGTATGTGTGGAGATTTTTGTACTCATTATGATGAATTCCAATGGCCATACTTCAGCTTACTGAATCAATACAAGTGTTTAGCTTTTATACATTAATGCATCTTGTGTGGAATAAATTAATATGTCTGTTGCTGTTGAAACATGAACGTAATATAAAAACAGTAAAGTAGATTGAAGATTTCTATTAAAGTCCACAAGAGAAACATTAGGAATTTCATATTTTGCTTTATTTTTTTTGCCTAGGGTCCTTGAAGTTACAGTCATGATTTCTCTTTTTACTGGTTTCTTCACTGTGTTTAGTCATGCTCATTTTATATTTGAATGGTACATTGCAGGACTGGCCAGTTAGACAAATGTTGTTATGATTTTATTACCAGTGGATAAAATTTTATCTAAGAAATAGTAAGACAGAGTGAAAGAGCTGGGAATGAAACCATCTCTGTGTTCACACACACAGAAGATAGTTTTCAGATCTGAACTTCCATTCTTTTGCATCAGCCTGTCCTTTACCCTCCTTGGACCTCTCTTTCCTATATGCAATGAAGATAGTAAATCTGTATGATAGTTCCTTCTCAGTGAGACACCAAGCAGAATGTGCAGCCTGATGAATCTCAAAGGACCAGCTCTGCACATGGTCATTGTATGCATCATCACATATTATTTTTAACTTTTCAGCAGCTGAGAGACTGTCCAGATATGTAAGTGAAGAGTGCAATACTTATTATTGGCCTCTGCTGTCACTGTATTATTAACATGGCAGAATCCTGACTTTGTTTACATTATTTACCATTATTCTGTTATAAAATAATTTTATTTGTAACTTTAATATATGAATAGGCTTCAAATTGATCATATTCCTATTAAGATATCTTCTGTTGTCACCTCCCCCATGCCCATTCTACTGAGGGCCTTCCTCAGTGCACATATTGGTAATCACTGTCAGGTCATGAATGCATCAGTCAGTTCCTATGGGAAGAACATGAACCTGGGCTGCCTTGGCCCAGGCCCAGGCCCAGCCAGGAGGGGCCCCTAGCCCTTACTTTCTGCATAGGTTCTTTACCCCTGATAGCTCCCCACATGGCAGGAGCTCCTTGAATTTTCTTTCTACCCTTTTATTTTCCCCTAGGCTCTCTATGGGGATCTCTAGCCATGTGGGTGTCTTTCCTTGGCTCTACTTCCCTCCAATAAACATAATAATTTAATAGCTATCTTTCTCAGATTTCATTTTTATTCAATTCTTTGACTATAATTAGAAACAAACCTAGGGTTTGGAATTCAAAGACTTTCCTGGATCCTTAGCACCCTGTTACAGCAGCATGATGATAAAAGAAAAGGTTTAAAGCTAGACTGCTGGGATTAGAGCCAGGATTCTATTGGATAGTTGAGGGAGGGGTTATTTATTTTGTTTTGTGTCCTGACCACCTCATCTATACAACAAAATAGGGAACATTTCTCTTAAGATTTTAGTGAGTCCCAGACCGGAAATGAATAGAAGACCACCTTAATAAACATTATAAAGGAGAGTCTTTATTCAGCTGGCTGGTGACTGTCCACTCACAGCAAGGAAGAGAACAGCCCTGCACTATTTTTGTAGTGAGTTTTTAAAGGCAAAAAACATATTCCTTTGCAATGAACTATCCTCACTCTTCAGCCTCCTTCCCCCAAATTATCTTTTGCAAGAGCAAGTAAACACAATTTACAAAAGCAGAATTTGGGCAGAGGGAGCACCAGATAAGGGCAAGACCAAGCACCATATGAAACACATAGGGAGTACCAGCCCAGCTTGACCTCAACGCAAGACTAGTATCAGATGTCTTTATGGGAATCATGCCCTCAGGCTTGCAGTTACTGCTCTGTGTTAATCTTTATTTTCTTATAGCTCCTGGCGAATGGCAAGATGGCTGAATGGCTTAAGATGGCTTACCACAGGTATGTTCACCAGAGGTTGTTTCAAGATTATTTTTTAGTGAAAAATAAGCACAGAATTGTTGGCTTAGTGACAATATATTTACTAATACTTCAGTTGATATCTTGAAGGATATTACAATAAGATACATTTTCTAGTGCTAAAATACTCTTTTTATTTTCTAATGTAATTGCTATGCATAATCATAACATCATCAGTAAAGTGAGATTAAGGTGATTAATAATGTTAATTTATATTGATTTTAGAATGATGAGAAATCCTGAGAGAACATGAAAGTAAGAGGCAAAGTAGTGAATTAATCATTTTATTTGATCAAATTAAAATTAGGCAGGACTGTTTTACTAACCAATGTGACTAAGTGTGAAAGTAAGTTATGCATATAATAAGATGATTGATTTTATATAGATAAATTCTCAATACTTTGTAAATTACTTTCTAAGTGGGTCTTATGGCCAATAAAAATGAAAGGTCATAACAACACCTTATATATTCCTGGCAAGGCATTGAATGTTGATGTTGGGATCTTTGCTGGTGAAGATAAAACACAAGGCTATGATTCTACAACAGGTCATGTCAGATTTCCTAGACCAACCAATGGAAACACCTCTGTGGCACTTTGCTTTCAATTCCCAAAGCAGGGGAATGACAGAAGGTACATAGACAGTCTTCACAATTGTCAGGATTCTTTATTTAGAGGTGTCAGGATGAAAAGTAAGGGCTGTTATTCAGCTGCTGCAGAGAATGTAAAATTTTGCCTGTTTTCAAGTGAATTTTCTATTTATTATTTATTAAAATTTATTTTATTTTTATAAAAAGCTATACTCTTATATACCCTCTCCCCTGCCCCCATTCTACTGAGGGCTCTCCTCAGTGGGATTATTGGTAGTCACTGTAGGGTCCAGAAGGCCTTCGTTTCTGTGTGAGTGGGGGGGGGGTAAGGACCTTGCCTCGGGCTAATCCTACCCACCCCTGGCCCTGTGGCTTGTATGATGTATAATCTTTTTGACCCCTTCTTCCCCAATGTTCCCTGAGCCTTGGGAGACATGATAGAAATCTGATTCAGTGACGAATTCTCTGTAGCCTCTTTCAGATTTTTGTTTTGATAAGATTTGAGTGACCACAGTGTCTGTTGCCATTCCTCTGGGATTGGTTTTCAGACTAGTAGTGAGAGCAGTACTCTTTGTTTAAATTTTATTTTGAGAGAGAGAGAGAAAGAGGCAGAAAGAGAGGAGACAGAAAGAGAGAGTGGACATGTGAGGGCCACTGTAATGAGCTGCAGATGTGTGCTCCCTAGTTCACATGTGCACCTGTGTCACTGTGCATCTGGCATACATTGACTTAGAGATTCGCACAGTTCTGAGATTTCACAGGCAGGTACTTTAACCACTAAGCCACCTCTACAGCCCACAAACAGTATTCGTATTACTGTTTCCTCTGCCATGACTCCTAGGCCTTGGAAGATGTAATAGAGACAATTTGCCTTGTGATTCTCTCTGGAGTCTGAATTTCCTATCCTTCAGCTTCTGATTTGTTTCCCAGTATATGTATAAACCCTCTCCCACTGAGCATGTCTCCTGTCTAATCTGTTGGTTATGAGCTGTGTGCCACTATTGCAAGTGTGTATCTTTTGCCTGGCTCATTGATGTTATAACTTTCAGACTCTGCTAATTCATGCTGCTGGTAACCATTTTCCCCAATAGCTCCCATAGCATTTTCCATTGCTAAGAGGGCTAGCCAGGACGGAACTTGTTTTCCTTAGTCTCTAGCTTGGTTTCTCAATGTTTTATGACTACAGACTGTGGTGTCTTCAGCAATAAGTTCTTAATTTTTAGCTCTGACAAGTAACCAAGTGTTTTTTTGCAATGACCTGCAATATTTTGGAGATATGGGTCAACCTGACCAACACCTGACTGTGGAAGGTAACACAATTATAGTACTGGGATTTACGATCCAACATACATGATTTCAGGGTTAAGCCTTCTCCAACTTTTATGAGGCACTTCTGCCAGCCTTTCCACCCATTATTGTTATATCTTGTAGAATGCTAACGAGGAGGAAGTTTCCTGTGGTATTCATTCATGTTCTTATTAGTTTTGTGCAATTCTTCCTCCTTCCTCCCCCGTGTCCCTATTTTCCTTCCTTCTTTCTTTTTGTTTTTTCCTGTTGCCCAACTTACTTATCAAGTAGCTCCTCTTCCTCTTCCTTCCTAGTTTCCCTTTTCCTTACCTTCATTCTAGTTCCATCAATACTGATGCTTACAATCAACCCAAGCTGTTTCAGGTTAGGAACCACATATGAAAAAGAACATGTAGTGTTTGTCTTTCTGAGCCAGTGTGACTTTACTTAGTATTTTTTTTCTTTTTCTACAATTCCATACATTTTTCTACAAATTTTATTACTTAATTTTTCCTTGTCATCGAGTAGAATTCCATTATATACATGTACCACATCTCCATTAACCATTCATCTATTGATGAGTGTGGGAGTTTGAATAGATGCCCCCAGTATATTCAGTGTTTTATTAGTTTGTAGTTTGAATCTGCAGCCACCTGGCTGGAGGCAGTGCCACTGGGTAGATCTTAAGGTGTGGTGGTGGGTTTGAGTTTTCAATTTAAAGATATCCAAAGTGTGCCTAGCTAGAGTTCCTGAAGTGTGGCTTTTGGCTTTTTTGGCTTGTGCTTCTCTATCTATGTTTGGTCCTATGAAATCAGGCTAGCTTCTTCTGCCATTATGGAACTTCCTCTGGATCTGTTAGCTTCAATAAATTCCTTCCTCCATAACTGTGCCTGGTCTGGAAGTTTATCTCAGTGAACCCAATGCTGCCTGTTACAATGAACATCTGGGCTTATTCCATCTTCTAGATATATAGTACTGATGAATATGGTTGAGCAAGTATCTCTTTAGTAAATAGTAGAGCCTAGAGCAGGTATAGCTGAATCTGGCTGTAGATCTATTTCCCGTTTTTGAAGAGTCTCCATACTTATTTTGATTTTGCCTGTTTAGGTTTGCACTCCCACTAGCAAATGGGGGTTCCTCTTTCCTTCACACACTCACTAATATTTGCTGTTATTTTATTAATTGATGATTGCCTTTCTGATTGGGATGAGATGGGATATCAAAATCATTTCAATTTGCACTTCCCTGAGAGCTAAGTTTGTTGAACAGCTCTTTAGGTATTTATTGACCATTTTTATTTCTTCCTTTGAAAACTCTTTGTTCAATTCCCTGCATCATTTTCAATGTTTTGTTTGATAGTTTTCATTGTTTAGCTTTTTGAGTTCTTCATAGTTTCTACATATTATATCTCTACCAGTTGGAGAGCCGTCCATGATTTTCTCACATTCAATAGGTTGTCTGTTGGCTCTGTTGATGGTTTGCTTATCAGAACCAGGGCCTTTTAGTTTTATGAGGTCCCAGAGTTTGAAGTTTTGCCTAATTCTCTGGGCTATTGTGGTCTTATTCAGAAAGTCCTCCTCTATGACTATGTTCTTATACTCATTCTAGAGTTTTAGGTCTTATATTGAGGTCCTTGATCCACTTGAAGTTAATTTTTGGGCAAGGTAAGAGCAGAGGGTCAAAATTCATTCTTCCACATTTAACTATCCAGTTTCTCCAGACCATTTGTTGAAGATACTGTCTTTTTCCCAGTAAGCATTTTTGGCCCCTTTGTCAAAGATCAGGTAGCTGTAGCTACTAGATCTTATACATAAGTTTTATATTTTATTGATTAATATATGTGCTGTTTTTTTTGTGCCAGCACAATGTTGTTTTTATTACTATGGCTTTATAGTATATATTGAAATAATGTATTTGATATCATCAGAGGTGTTCCTTTGGCTGAGGATATTTTTGGCTATCTTAGGCATTTTGTGTTTTCACATGAATTTTGAGATTTTTTTTTCTAACTCTATGAAGAATGTTGCAAGAATTTTGATTAGAAGTACATTCAATCTGTATGATGCTTTTAGTAGAATGGTCATTTTAACAGTAGTATTTCTTCTGAGTCATGAGAATGGGGTCATTCCATCTTCTCATGTCTATCTCCAGTATTTTCTTCAGTGTATCTATGTTTCATTATATAGATCTTCCACTTCTTTGGCTAGAGATATACCAAGATATTTATCTACTTATTGTAGATATTATAAATAAGACATCATCCCTGATTTCTTTCTTTTTATGATTGTTATTCATGCATACGATGGTTACTGATTTTTAAAATTTTTTTATTCGATATGGACATATTTAGTAGGTAAACAACACATGTTGGTACCATCCTTTCCCTCCTCCCTGCCCCTCTTCTTAAGAGGCCTTCCCCATTGGGGATACAAGTCAATCTCATGGGATTGTCGGTCATGGATTATAGTTGAGGTAGGCAATGACTCTGAGCAAAATGTCCCAACTTGTGGCTCTAACAATCTTTATTCCCCTTCTTCCACAAAATTTCCTGAGCTATGCTGGGAACATCTTAATTCTACTTCAGTAGAGCCCTTAAGAGTCTCTGGATCTCTGGCTTGGTAGGTGTTGATTGTCCTCAGTGTCTATCTCCTTCACCCTTGTGCTGATATCAGATTCACTAAGAAAGCAGCACTCTTGCTCATTTCCCCAGTTCCTCTGTGGTTTCAGCTGGGTCCAGGGTGAAGTACACTCGGTCATTTATCTCCTCAGGTCCAGCAACCATGTGAAAAAGAGAAGTAGATTCTATAATGGAGAGTGAAGTCAGAGCCAGTTAAATGGAGTAATCATTATTTAAAATAATTTACAGGGTGTAGATCCTTTTATAGCCCAAGGCTTGTATAATTCTGACTAATTTCCCAGTTCCAGATATGGTTTGCTTTCCACTGGGTGGATCTGTTAGCCAATCTAAGAGCAGTTGGTTACCCACAATTGCTGTGTGTCACTATTGCACATGTGTAAGCATCATGTCGTTGTTTGCTCCTAAGTCACTTAGATTTTGAGTTGCTTGGACAGATGTTGTCCACTTGGCAGTGCATACAGTACCTTACAGCACTAGAAGAGCTGATTGTCTGGGGACTGGCTCTCATCTGGATTCCAACCAGTTCTCTCCATGGTCTGTACCAAAAGTGTATGGTGCCTTCAGCAGTAGTGTCTTATCATTAACCTCTGGTGGGTAATCAAGGGTTCTAGCAGAAGTCTGTATTGTTTGTTTTGGGAGATGTAGTAAGTCTCTCTGATCAACAGTCCATTGTGGATATAAACCACATCCTGGTACAGGAAATTATAGGCTATTGCCAAGGGAAAAGAAAAAAAGAAAAGCAAAGAAAGATAAACAGGAGAAATTTAAGGTTAGGTTTTGTCTCACCCTCTCCAAGGCCCTTGAATTCAGGTCTTTATGTTATTGTGTGAGTTCAGTTAGAATGATCTGTTCCAAGTTAGACCATTTTTCTACAAATTTCATTGTGTCATTTTTTCTTACTGCTGAGTAGAATTCCCTCATCTTGGTTATCCATTCATCCAATGTTGGGTACCTGAGTTGATTCAGGATTTTAGCTATTATGAATTAAGCAGCTATAAACATGGTTGAGCAAATATTTCTGAACTGAGGTGTGGAGCTTTCAGGGTAAATGCCCAGAAAGGGAATCTGTTGCTAACTCTATATTCATCCTTCTCAGGAGTCCCCATATTGATTTCCATAGTGGCTGTACCAGCTTATATTACCACCAACAGTAAATGAATATTCCTATTTCTACACATCCTTGCCAACAATTTGTTATCATTTGATTTTTTAAGGTTTTCTATCATTACTGGGGTAAGGTAAAATCTCCAGCAAGGGTGCCTACTCTCACAACTACTTTTCAACATTGTTCTTGAAGTCTTAACTCAAACAATAAGAAAAGAGAAAGAAATAAAACGGATACAAGTTTGAAAGGGGAGCACAATTTGTACAGAAATGTCACAAATATGATTTGAGTGGTTTTACAAAGCATGAGAAATGTTCCATATTGTTAAGTTTATCTTTAGGGAGAGATTATTCCACATGTGTATGTACTAGTTATGACTTAAATCTATGGACCTTCTTTTTAGCTCTCAGTTCCTTACTTTGAGTCACCCAAATATAAACCATTCTTCACAAGATTCTATGGATTTGGCAAAAAAGGGTAATTCCACGGAATATACAGAACACGTTCCCCTAATACATAAGAATGACAACCTTGATAAAAACAAGTGCTTGTTAGTGAATCTCAAGGCTAGAGAATGAGAATCTGTCTCTTTACATAGTTTATGCTACTATATCTGTACACAGTCTCATCAAATCTTACACCCAAGGTAGAGAGAAAAAACCTGAATCTCTGGTAAAACATACCATTATTTGGTCTTCTAAAGTGAAACATAACTTTAGACTTTTCTTGTTCAATAATATATTTCATAGGATATTTTAGAATAGTCAACAGCAAAGCAAATAATTACCACTGTGCATTATAGTTTTATGAATAAGAATGAGCCAATCAGGGCTGGAGAGATGGCTTTGTGGTTAAGCGCTTGCCTGTGAAGCCTAAGGACCCCAGTTCGAGGCTCGGTTCCCCAGGTCCCACGTTAGCCAGATGCACAAGGGGGCGCACGCGTCTGGAGTTCATTTGCAGAGGCTGGAAGCCCTGGCGTGCCCATTCTCTCTCTCTCCTTCTATCTGTCTTTCTCTCTGTGTCTGTCGCTCTCAAGTAAATAAAATAAAATAAAAATTAAAAAAAAAAAGAATGAACCAATCATATGTCAAAGCAAAAATTGATAGAGCTACATAGAAAATGGGACCTATATGTAGCCTGTTGAAATAAGAAGAAGCATCAATGGGGAGATAACTTAATGGTAGAGGATCCTACCTGGCATGTACAAGGCAACAAGTTCAATATCAGCACTGCACACAAATAAAAGGCAGTGGGAAGAGATCAAATTCCACATGAACTCAGTCTCATTGAAAGTAAGGTAATGTCTTTAAGATGTATAATTCCAATACCTATTGTCCACCTATCATCCTATCTATCAATCATCTATCCATATGTCATCTATCTACATACCTGCTTACCTACCTATTTTTTCTTTTTTCTTTTTTTATTAATTAGTTTTGTACTCAGCAAGTACAGTAAGTTTGGTATCCTTATTAGGCTCACCTGTGACCTACCCCCTCTCCTTAGCCCCTCCTTGTTGAGGTATATGGGTTGTGCATTGTGGAGTTAGCCCACTGTTATGGGTAGGATAAATGTCTCTGCATATCATGACCCAACTTGTGGCTCTGACATTCTTTCCTCCCTCTGTTCTGCAAAATTTCCCTGAGCCATGTTGGGTTCATTTTTGATCTGCTTCAGTGATGAGGTGTTGGGGGCCTCTGGGTCTCTGGATCTCTGATTTGATAGGAGTTGATTTTTCTCTGTGTTGATCTTCTTTACCCTTGTGCTGGTACCTGGTTCACCAAGAAAACAGCACTCTTGCTTTGTTTGCCAATTTTTCTTAGTTTCATCTGGAGCCCTTTAGAGGTATGATGGGGTGGCTCTCTCCTTAGGATCTACATCTATCTGCAAAAGAGAAGCAGATTCTCCAACGGAGAGTAAGTTAGCACCAGACGAATGAGATAATCCTTACATTTTTTAATAGAGAATTTAATAGGTGTAGGCCCTCTCGTAGCCCACGATTGATGACCTACTTGTTTTTTTAACAAAGATAATTTAGAGCATGTTCTTTTTTTTTTTGGGTAGGGAACTTACAACTCTATTGTCAAACTATGGCAAATTTAATTCAATTTCTGTTTTGGTCAATCAACTACTTGAGCTTGGCAAGGTATATGAGCCTATCTGATTTAGCTTGTTAACTTCTCCCTCAGAAAGATTGCTGAAGGAATTGAGCAGGATAATAAACATCAGCTACTAAATACTGGGACTCAGTCAACATGAACTCGATTCTTCCTACTCACATTCAGTGGTACCCTATTTCTGAATATCATACCTCAGAAGGATCCTAAAATTAAGTACACTACAATAAAGCTGCATCAGATATTGCTTGGTGACAAGTGGCTCAAATCTGCGAGGAATCTGGAAAAATATCATTCCATGGCATGTGTAAATGTGGCAATGTGTCAGTGGATTCATCTGTTCAAGAATTCTGGAAAAATATCATTCCATGGCGTGTGTAAATGTGGCAATGTATCAGTGGATTCATCTGGAAAAATATCATTCCATGGCAGGTGTAAATGTGGCAATGTATCAGTGGATTCATCTGGAAAAATATCATTCCATGGCAGGTGTAAATGTGGCAATGTATCAGTGGATTCATCTGGAAAAATATCATTCCATGGCAGGTGTAAATGTGGCAATGTATCAGTGGATTCATCTGGAAAAATATCATTCCATGGCAGGTGTAAATGTGGCAATGTATCAGTGGATTCATCTGTTCAAGAATTCATAGCAGAAAGGACTATTAGTAGAGCCCTAGAGGGTTATTCCTGGTGACTAGTCCCATCATGTTACTCTGTTCATGGGATGGCAAGAGGGAAGCAGTCTCCTTAGCCACCCACGTTTTCTATGATTCTCTGCCATTGCAGTGCCAAAATTATGAGAGTAAGGATTCATAGACTGAAGTGTCTGCAATCATGTGCCAAACTGAATGTTTCCTTCTTTAAGTTGCTTATCCTAGTTACCTGCCACAGTATTGAAAAACAGCATACTACCCACACCAGCACTCTCTGGAAATATGGTGAGTAAGTACTAATGGTAACTAAATTGTGTTGGCTACCAAAGCTCAGAATCACCCCTGAAAAATCCAGATTGCTAGTTAGGTGATGATTGACAAGGTATTGAATTTCCAAAGAAATTAACTATAGAAACTGTTACTTAATTAAGCACTTTATTTACTCAGGACAATTTTTAGAGAGGGAATGGCATTTGTGAGAATACTTAAGTCTTCAGTGGAAAAATTCTGAAATTTTCTTCAGTGAACAGCTTTAGCTATTGTGACTATTAAATTTAGTCCAAAATCATCCACTGTTTGCTTAAGAACCATTGTTTAGCAAAAATTGATATTTTCTTTAGTAAGATTCATTTTTAATTTTATGTACAAAGTTTACCTCAGACTTTCCTTTCAAGTGGATGTAAGTATTCTTATAACTAAAGTTACTGGATTTTCAGATCCTCTAAGTGTTTGCTCTCAGTATCTTTCAAAACCATTATTATTATTAACACCATAGGCCTTTTAAAAAGTCAAGTTTAAATTAATAAAAAATTGTTGGCAAAATATTTCCTCAAAGACTGGAAGTTTTAGGTATGCTGTAAGAACATAAATGTTATCATTCCATCCTAAAAAAAATCAGCAACTTGACATAGAGGTATGAGAGGAAGTAGCCATTGTAGATTCCTGGATTGCCTATTAGAAATCTTTATGCACAAACCTTGGTAGGAACCATGGCTAGGTTAGAGAAATACAAATATAAGTGAAGGCATTCTAGAGAATCACTGCACAAAAACAGATTGTTAAAATCTCCATGGGAGCCTAGACACTGAAGCCCTTCTGCTTTCATGGGCTTTATCCCCAGTAACTTAGCCAACAGTCAAACACAACTGAACTGATCATTAAATCTAGGAACTTACAAGCCTGTAAGGTGACTAGTACTCTTATCAAAGGGACAATATTGTTAATGAAAAAGAAGAGGAGGTCAAATTGAGAACATTTAGAAGACATTTGCATACTGCTAGCTGTAGAATTCTTTTGTCATGTAGTGTTTAATGGTAAATAAAATCAGTGTATTTACTGACTTCCGCAAATAAGTCAGGTGAAGATAACCTCATCTAGAATACTGCTTAGCCATAACTAAGGGCAGAACTTTGTTCACATGAAGATGGAGGAAAAAAAAAGAAATAACTATTTGCTCAAGATTTAGAAATGTAGGGCTAGGGAGATGGCTCAACAAATATGGGCACTTGCTTGCAAAGCCTGATGGCCAGAGCTCAATTCCCCAGTACCCACATAAAGCCAGATGCACAAAGTAGTGCATACATCTGGAGTTTGTTTGCAAGAGACCCTGGTGCACGTATGTGTGCACGCGCGCGCACACACACACACACACACACACACACACACACACACACACTCTCTCTCTCTCTCTCTCTCTCTCTCTCTGTTTGTAGCAGACAGCTTTAGGTTCGCTGAGATAAACTTCCAGACCAGGCACAGTTATGGAGGAAGGGATTTATTGAAGCCTACAGATCCAGGGAAAGTTCCATAATGGCAGAAGAAGCTAGCTGGCCTGCCTTCACAGGCCCAAACAGAGAGAGAAAAGTACAAGCCTAAAGGTCAAAACCACAGCACACTTCAGGAACTCCAGCTAGGCACACTTTGTATATCTTTAGGTTGAAATCGGAAACTCACCACCATACCTAAAGATCCACCCAGTGACATTGCCTCCAGCCAGGTAGCCAGCAGATGCAAACTACAAAAAATAAAGAACTGAATATATTGGGGGCCATCTATTCAAAGCACCACACTTTTTTTTTTATCTCTCTCTCAAAATAAATGAATACTTTTTTAAAAAAACAGAAGTTTTTTTAAAGAAGGATTTAGAAATAGGAAATTTCTAATCCCCGCTCTTCTCCAAAGTCCCTTCCAGAAAGGTTTAGCATAAATTATAGAAACTGCTAATTCTACTGCTAAATGCACATTTGGAATAGCTTCTTATATTTTTCAACTGGCAAATGAAATCACTTGTCTTAATAGTAAAATAAAATCATTAATAACAGATATTCCTTGTCTTTGATATATGCCACTTTATGAATTTTGGCTCGCTTTCTTCAAACCTCTACTTTTTATTGGAGAACAATGGGAACATAATATAATAGTACATGCGTAATAAGTTTGTTATTATAATTAAATTATAGGATATAATTAATGTTTACCAGAGGGCCAGAAAAATCCTAAATATATTATAAATATCAGATATGATGATAAACTATAATATCAACAAGGCCTATGGGGCAGTAATTAGACTCCCTAATTTGGAGGACAACAATCTCCATTAATTTTTTACTGGTTTCATTTTTGTTTCCCCATTATTAGGCATATTTATTTTATAACAAGTTCTTTTAACTTCTTTAAAGAGAAGTTAGAATATATCATATGTACAAAACCAGATGAACCACTACATACGAATTCAGTAACCTGTATTCTTCATTAATAACATGAGTTTCATTTATGGTTATTTCAACCATTTAATATACCTGAGATATTACATATATATATTCAAGTTTCTTATTGGTCTTAACAGTTCTTCACTTAAAAATTCTCATGAAATTAAAATAACCTTGTGAATCTCTGCTTAACATGATTCATCAGGCTAATTAGATACACTTAATAAGAAGGTGAAAGACATAAAGGAGGAGAAAGAGGAGAGCATAAGGAAGGATATGAAGGAATTCTATCCTTAGCTTAAGTATTTCTATGAGTCTCCCTGTTAAGAAGTTTAGCTAAATCCAAAAGGGATACAACATAATTGAATAATAAAAGAGGGATTTTTTCCACTAAATAAAATATCTGATGATATTAGCTTTATTTAATATTAAATATAAATTTACCTAATTTTATTAATATCTTGTATCCATTCCTTTTTGTAGGAAATTAAATCTAGAATTTATTCATATTACTTCATAGTTAAGTGGCAGAAAGCAAATGTGTCTAAGATTTTCTTGACTGAGGCAATCAGAAACTCAGAGAAATCGTTGGGGCCATTTCCAAAATGCCAAACAAAATAAATGGCATCACATCATGAAAACCAAGCTTGCCATTCCCTTACAACCTGTCTTCACTTCATTGTAAGCTGTTTCTGTTGAAAGCAAATGCTGTCACACATGGAGTAATCAAGAGTGACTGAAGCCATCAGCTCTGCTTTGGATAAGAAGCATACAACTAAGATGAAGTTCTTGTTTTTCTCCCAATAGTTTTATAACCAATGGATAAAACTTATTATTATGCTTCTATATCTTTTTTATTTTTCATAACATCATTTTTCTTTACCGCTGAGTAGAACTACATTGTACAAATGTGCCACATCTTCATGATCCACTCATCAGTTGAGGGACAACTAGGCTGGTTTCATTTCCTAGCAATTGTGACTAGAGCAGCAATAAACATGATTGAGCAAGTATCTCTAAGGTAGTGAGACAAGTCCTTAGGACATATGCCTAGGAGTGCTATAGCTGGGTAATATGGTCAATCTATTTTTAGCTGTTTCAGGAACATCCACACTGATTTCCACAATGGCTGGACCAGGTTGCATTCCCACCAACAGTCTAGAAAGGTTCCTTTTTTTGCATCCTCGCCTGCATTTATAGTCATTTGTTTTCATGATGGCAGCCAAACTGACAGGAGTGAGAAGGAATCTCAACATAGTTTTACTCTGTATTTTCCTGATGACTAGGGATGTAGAACATTTTTTAGATGTTCCTATGTCATCTGTATTTCTTTTGAGAATTCTCTATTTAGTTCCATAACCCGTTTTTAATTGGGTTGTTTGATTTCTTATTATTTAATTTTTTGAGTTCTTTTTATAACCTAGACAATAATCCTCTATCAGAAGTATAGTGGCAAAGATTTTCTCCCATTCCGTAGGTTGCATCTTTGCTCTATTCACAGTGTCTTTTGCCATGCAAAAGCTTTGTAATTTCATGAGGTTCCAGTGATTAATGCATCTATTTCTTATTTTAATGAAATTACCTCACATAAGCTATTTCACTAGATCACATTACTTACAAGATGTTTCTATTAATACATTCATATAACTCCATAAGTTTTCAAGGAGATATACATCATCACCACAGAATATGCCATGAGCCACTTCAATATCAAGGTTACTACTACCCTGATATTTATTATTACTATGATAGGAAAACAACATAATGTCTAACCTCTGGGCACATGCATATAAAATTTAGCATTTATAGCTCTGAAACTCGTCAGTTGGTTAACCGCTGTTGCACTACGGAACAGGAATTCTAGGGTGCCAGTCTTTGGCAGTCTTTGTCTTCTTCAGTGTTGGGCAGCAGCACACTGCCTGATAGAGCAGGAGGGACAGAGCAGATGACACTCGGTAGTGGTTGACTCTTCTTTAGGCCTTGGGCACTAGCACCTTTAGATCCACAAGTTTTATGACTTTTTGTAGACCTAGATACCTGGATTTCTGAGACCTTTATTGTAGCCAGGATCATAGCTTCCATGCCTATGCTGTCTGAGCCCCCTGAACTCTGAGAAAACAGGGTCTGTAGTTTATCTTCTCTGACTCTTTATAGGCTTCTATTCTTCCTTAGCCTCAGTTTTCCATTCTCTGTCAACTTTGCTATACTGCCACCCATCTTGTCCTTCCCTGGTCACTATCCTGTGCTTGACATGGTTGTATTGTGCCCATGGATCCCTTAGCTTTTCATGTCAGCTGCTCCAAGAAGCTCTCACCTCAACATGGCTTCAAATGCAGCTGGCCACTCTGGCACTGCTGCTCTGTCTGCTGCTGACCATCATCTTTTGCTGTACTCCTAGCTTTGCTGTCTCTACTGCTGTTCATTTTTTGTGTTACTAGTTTAGCCCATCCAACTACAATATTAAACATAAAATCATTAGTGCCTAGAAATTTACGGGGTCTGATGTTGCCACAGTAGTGGAGGCCGCAGGGGAAGGTGTTCCTGACCCGATCACAAGTGAACCATACTGCCTGCACATATATATACATACACATATGGAAAGAGAGAGAGAGAGAGAGAGAGAGGGAGAGAGGGAGAGAGAGAGATATTTGTGCCTGAACCAATCACAGCAAATATTTCATTCAAGTAAAAGTTTGCATTTCACTCAATTATGGCCTTGTCCTTTTTGAGTACCTGAGAGTAACAATTTTTTTGTTAGGTCCCAATAGGAAGTGCACCTCTTTGAACTCTTTAATGGCTGTAGGGGCATTCTATATTTGTGATAGCATCAAGCTATTCCAGATTTTATGAAGATGTCTTTTCTCTGCTCAATAATCATTTAAACAAAGATTTGCCTGAAATTCAAGTCAGTTAGAGGGATAATCTTTCACAACAGGATCAAGGTAAGGCTGGAATCTACATTTTCAGGGACAAAAGTAAATGGCATGGTTTAGTTCACAACACGTACTGATCCTAAAATCTCTCTCTCTCTCTTTTTTTTCCGAGGTAGGGTCTTACTCTGGTTCAAGATGACCTGGAATTCACTATGTAGTCTCAAGGTGGTCTTGAACTCATGGTGATCCTCCTACTTCTGTCTCCCAAGTGCTGGGACTAAATGTGTGTGCCACCACGCCCGGCTCTGATCCTAAAATCTTGTGATCACTCAGTCCACCAGGAAATTCTCTTATGTTAAGATGCCATATAGATTACTGTAATATCTTTGTGACATGACTCTTTCCTTCTGCCATTCCACAAAATGCATCATGCAAATTTTGTTCATTCAAAAGTCTTCCTTAAATCATTCTTTCACATCAGATTTCAAGATAAAGATTTTACTGAAGGCAAAATTCATAAAAAGATAGTTGCCTTTCTGACAACCCTTAGCTTAGGTTGCCTTCATTTATAATCTTTTTTTTTTTTTTTTCATGGTAGGATCTCACTCTGGCCCAGGCTGACCTAGAATTCACTATGTAGTCTCAGGGTGGCCTCGAACTCATGGCAATCCTCCTACCTCTGCCTCCTGAGTGTTGGGATTAAAGGCATGCACCACCATGCCTGGCTTATAATATTTTTAAAAAATTTATTATTTTTTTATTAATTAGTTTTGTACTCAGTGAATACAGTCAAACTGATACCATTGTTAGGCTCATCCATGTCCCACCCCCTTCCCCAGCCATCCTTGTTGAGGTATATGGGTCATGCATTCTGGAGTTAGCCCACTGTTATGGGTAGGAGAAATGTCTCTGCAATGTGTCATGATTCTTTCCACCCCTCTTCCGCAAGATTTCCCTGAGCCATGTTGGGTTCATTTTTGGTCCTCTTCAGTGATGAAGTGTTGGGGGCCTCTGGGTCTCTGAATATCTGATATGGTAGGAGTTGATTGTTCTCTGTGTTGATCTCCTTCACCCTTGTGCTGGTACCTGGTTCACCAAGAAAACAGCACCCTTGCTTGTTTTGCCAACTGTTCTTAGTTTCAGCTGGGGCCCTTTTGAGGTATGATGGGATGGATCTCTCCTTAGGATCTGCGTCTATCTGAAAAAGAGAAACAGATACTCCAATAGAAAGTAGAGTTAGCACCAGACAAATGGGATAACGCTTATTTTTTTTTGATAGAAAATTTAATAGGTGTAGGCCCTCTTGTAGCCCACGATTGGTGGTAGCTTGATAATGGAGAGCGGGCTCATGTTTGGATATGGTTCTGACTTGTTTCCCAGCTCCACCTATGGGTTGCGTTCCACTGAGTGGATCAGTTAGCCAAATCAAGAGTAGTTGGTTTGCCACTATGGCTGTACGTCACTATTGCACTTGTGTGAGCATCACGACAGGTTATTTGTAGGTTAGACCATGAGTTGCTTGGACAGATATTGGTCATTTTCTCCCAGTTGCCCATGTAGCACCTTCTGGCATTAGACATGCTGACTGTCTGGGGACTGACTCTCTTCTGGCTTCCAGCCATGTCATTCCATTTTATGTGTCAACTGTAGATGGTGTCTTCAGCAGTAGGGTCTTCCCACTGACCTTTGGTGGGTCATCAAGTACCCTGAAAAAAATCTGTCTTTCTTTTAGAAAACCTTGTAGGTCTCCCTGATCAAAAGCTCATTGTGGATGAAAGCCACATGCTGGTACTGGGAGTTACAGCTCAGTGCCCACTAAGAAAAGGAAGAAAAAAATAACTAATATAAAAGAGTTAGGAGAGAGAGAAGGAGCAAGAGAGAGAGGGAGAGAGAGGCTGTAGAAGATTAAGGTCAGTCTTCATCATACCCTCTCTAGTGTCTTGTGGCTCAGGTGTTCCCTCTAAGGGCCTGGTGAAAGTTCAACCATTTGATCTGCCTTTTAGGATGTAGAATTTTATGGTACCATTGCAGTTTGGGTCTAGATTTATGTCTCCTACAGCCTCCCTTGCCCTCCCCTCCCTCCCCATCCACCCTATGGTCTAGTCCTTGAGATTCTTGCTGGGTATATCAGCATCTTGGGTAGATTCAGGTTAGGTGCTTTAGATGAATGAGACTATGTGGCAATTTTCTTTCTGTGATTGGGTAAGTTCAGTGAGAATGATCTGTTCTGGGTTCAACCATTTTCCCTCAAATTTCATTGTGTCATTCTTTCTTACTGCTGTGTAGAATTCCATTGTGTAGATAGATATACCACATATTAGTTATCCATTCTTCTAGTGATGAACATCTGGGTTGATTCCAGGTCTTAGCTATCACGAATTGAACCACTATAAACATGGTTGAGCAAATCTCTCTGGAGTGTGGTTTAAAGGTTTTAAGGTACATGCCCAGTAAAGGAATAACTGGGTCAGTTGGTAATTCTGTAGTCAGCTTTTTCAGGAGGTTGTACCATCTTACATTCCCACCAACAGTGGATGAGGGTTCCTAATTCTCCACATTCTCACTAGCATTTATTTTCATTTGATTTTTTGATGTTTGCTATCTTTACTGGGGTAAGGTAGAATCTCATAGTTGTTTTAATTTGCATTCCCCTGATCATTAGGGATGATGAACACTTTCTTATGCGTGTGTTTGCTATTTGTACTTCTTCCTCTGTGAGCTGCCTGTCCAGCTCTTTTCCCCATTTTGCGAGTGGTCTATTTGACTTTTTATTCTTTTAGGTTTTTGAGTTCTTTGTAGATTCTAGAGATTAGGCCTCTGTCAGTTGGATAATCAGCAAATATTTTCTCCCGTTCTGTGGGTAATCTATTGGCTTTCCTTATTGTATGCTGTGTGTAAAGAAACTCTTCAGGCCGGGCGTGGTGGTGCATGCCTTTAATCCCAGCACTCGGGAGGCAGAGGTAGGAGGATTGCCATGAGTTCAAGGCCACCCTGAGATGACAGAGTTAATTCCAGGTCAGCCTGGACCAGAGTGAGACCCTACCTTGAAAACCAAAAAAAAAAAAAAAAAAAAAAAAAAAAGAAACTCTTCAGCTTCATGTGATCCCATTTGTTGAGTGACTGTTTAAGATTGTGACCTACTGGGGTTTTTTTCAGGAAGTCTTTTTCCATTCCTACATCATGGAAACTTCTTCCTATATTTTCTTCCAGTACTAGCTGAGTTTCTAGTCTTATATTGAGGTCTTTGATCCATTTGGACTTGAGTGTAGTGCATGGTGAAATGTGTGGATCAAGTTTCAATTTCCTGCATATGGTTATCCAGTTTGTCTAGCACCATTTGTTGAAGATGCTGTCTTTTTTCCAGCCTATATTGTTAAGGCCTTTGTCAAATATCAAGTAGCTGTAGTTGCTTGACCCCAAGTCTGGGGTCTCAAGTCTATTCCACTGGTCTATACTCCTGTTTTTATGCCAATACCATGCTGTTTTTATTACTATGGCTTTTTAATATAGCTTTAGATCAGGTATGGTGATGCCTCCAGAAGTATTTCTTTTCCTGAGGATATGCTTGGATATCCAAGGCCTTGTACCTTTCCATATGAAATTTGAGATCATTTTTTCTATCTCTCTGAAGCATAATGTTGGGATTTTAATTGGAATTGCATTAAATCTTTATATTGCCTTTGGTAGGATTGCCATCTTCACAATGTTAATTCTGCCTGTCCAGGAGCATGGGAGATCTTTCCACTTTCTCAAGTGCTCCTCAATTTCTTTTTTGAGTGTTTTTATGTTTTCATTATATAGGTCTTTTACTGCCTTGGTTAACATTGTTCCAAGGTATTTTTCTTTTGTTGTTGTTGCTATTGAAAATGGGACCATGTCCCTTGTTTCTTTCTCTGTATCTTTGTCATTTGCATAGGCTACTGATTTTTGTGCATTGATTTTGTATCCTGCTACTCAACTATAGGAGTTAATCACCTTCAGGAGTTTTGGGATAGAATCTCTCGGGTCTTTTATGTATACAATCATGTCATCAGCAAATAGAGCTAACTTAACTTCTTTCTTTCCAAATTGTATCCCTTTCATTTCTTTCTCCTGTCTTATTGCTTGAGCTAGGACTTCCAGTACTATAATGAAGGACAGAGGTGAGAGTGGACAACCCTGTCTTGTTCCTGATCTCAATGGGAATTCCTCCAGTCTCTCTCCATTGAGTATTATTTGGGCTTTAGGAGCTTTGTATATTGCCTTTATAATGTTAAGATATGAACCAACCATGCCAATTATTTCCAATGTTTTGGTCATGAAGTGTTGTATTTTGTCAAAGGCCTTTTCTTTATCTATCAAAATGATCATGTGGTTTTTTTGTTTAATCTTGTTTATGTGGTGTATTACATTGACAAATTTCCATATGTTAAACCACCCCTGTGTTCCTCGGATGAATCCCACTTGATCAAGGTGGATAATGCTTTTGATGTGTTGTTGGATTTGGTTTGGGAGGATTTTGTTCAGGATTTTTGCATCTAAGTTCATCAGGGAAATAGGCCATTAGTTTCCTTTTCTTGTGGTATCTCTGCCTGGTTTTGGAATTAGGTTGATACTACCTTTGTAGAAGGAATTGGATAGCTTTCCCTGTTCTCCAATTCTGTGGCACAGTTTGAGGAAGATTGGTTTGAGTTCTTCCATGAAGGTTTGGTAGAATTCAGTTGAAAAGCCATCTGGTCCTGGACTCTTCTTTTGGGGCAGGTTTTTTGTAAATTACTTTTTCAATCTCAATGAGTGTGATAGGTTTGTTTAGGAGATTAATCTGCTCTGAGTTTAGCTTTGATATGTGGTATGTGTCCAGGAGTTTATCCATCTCCTCCACATTATCCAGTTTTGTGGAGTAGAGGTTTTTGAAATAAGTCCTGATGATTCTCCTAATTTCATTTATGTCTGTTGTGATCTCTCCTTTTTCATTTTGAATTTTGTTAATTTGAAGTGTCTCTGTTTTTTTCTTGATCAAATTGGCCAGGGGTTTGTCAATCTTGTTTATTTTTTCAAAGAACCAACTCTCTGTTTTGTCAATTTTCTTAATTGTTTTCTTAGTTTCCAATTCATTAATTTCTCCTCTGACCTTAATTATTTCTTTCCTTTTGGAGCTTTTTGGGTTGGATTCTTCTTGCTTTTCCAGTGCCTTTAGGTGGATGGTTAGGTTGTTGACTTGGGATCTCTCTGTCTTTGTTATGAAGGCATTTAGTGTTATGAATTCTCCCCTGAAGACCACCTTTATTGTGTCCCATAAGTTTTGGTACGATGTGTTCTCATAAAATTGTCATTCATTTCTAAAAGTTTTGCAATTTCATTTTTTATTTCATCCACTATCCATTTATTGTTTAGAAATGTGTTGTTCAGTTTCCAGGCACTGATGAGATTGTTGGTGGGTCTTTTGTTGTTAATTTCTGGCACTATGGCATTGTGATCTGATATCATGCAGGGAATTATGTCAATCTTCCTAAATATATGGAAGCAGGCTTTGTGTCCTGGTACTATTTTAGAGAATGTTCCATGGGCTGCTGAGAATAATGTGTAGTCTCTGGATTTGGGATGGAAGGTTCTATAGATGCCCATTAGGTCTAAGTGATCTATGGTTTTGTTGAGCTCTCTTACTTCTGTGTTGAGTTTCTGTTTGGATGATTTGTCTATTACTGATAATGCTGTGTTGAAGTCCCCAACTATGATGGTGTTGGTGGTTATTTCTGTTTTATTGTCAAGTAGGTTTTGCTTTATGAACTGTGGTGCCCCTGTGTTTGGTGAATACACATTTATGTTTGTAATATCCTCTTGATGGATTGTTCCCTTGATAAGTAGGAAGTGGCCTTCTATGTCCTTTTTGATTATTTTAGGTTTGAAATCTATTTTATCTGATATTAATATAGCTATGCCTACTTGTTTCTTATTCCTGTTTGCTTGGAATATTGTTTTCCACTGTTTTACCTTGAGGAGGTGTCTGTCTTTAGTGGTGAGGTGGGTTTCTTGAAGACAACATATTGAGGGGTCTAATTTTTTTATCCATACTGTTAGCTTGTGTCTCTTGATGGGTGAATTAAGGCCATTAATGTTTAGAGTAATGACTGTGAGGTTTGATTTGATTCCTGCCATATTGTGTTGGTATATGTGATTTGGTGTTTTCATGGGCTTTGAAGTTTTTTGTGTGTTCTCTGAGTTTGGTTATTGTGATATGCTTCTTGTAGGCATTTGAGTTTGATTATTTGATTCCTCTGTGTGGAGAATTTCCTGAAATACTCTCTGTAGGCTTGATTTTGTGTTCATATAACTGTTAAGCTGAGTTTTGCCATGGAAAGTTTTTCTTTCACCATCTATTATAAGGGATACTTTTTCTGGGTAGAGTAGTTTGGGTTGGAAGCCATAGGTTCTTAGCCTGCAGTTTTTCATTCCAGACCTTTCTGGCTTTCAGGGCTTCCATTGAGAAGTGTGAAGTAATTCTGATGGGGTTACCTTTAAAAGTGATGTGCTGTTTATCCCTAGCTGCTTTTAGGATTTTCTCTTTGGTGTCAATGTTTAGAGTCGTAATGACACTATGTCTTGGAGAGTTTCTCCTTTGGTCCAATCTGTTTGGAGTTCAGTTAGATTTTTGTATCTTGATGGGCCTTTCTTTTGAGAGAGTGGGGAAGTTTTCTTTGATTATTTTGTTAAATAAGTTCTCTATGCCTTTGGTCTGAATTTCTTCTCCTTGTATTCCAGTGATCCTGATATTATAACATTTAAGGGTATCCCACAATTCTCTCATGTTCTGTTCATAGAAACTTTTGAACTTATTGAAACTTTTGGACTCTTGAACTATTTCTTCCATCTTGTCTTCCAGATCAGAGTTTCTATCCTCCACATGGCTGACTCTATTCTTGAGAGCTTCTTGAGAGTTTTGGACTTGTTCAATTAGGTTTGCATTTTTTACTACTTTTCTATGTATAGCTTCCATCCCTCTGTCAAGGTCCCTCTTCACATCATTTTCTGATTTTCTTGATGATTTTTGGAATTCATCCTTGCATTTCTTTATGTCTTCATTTAGCATCACTAGCTGATTTTTGAGGTCCTTTTTTTTCACTCTCCCTCATATCTCTTAACTGTCTTTAAACTCTTTCCATTTTCTTATCTATTAAATCTAGTCTAGTGATGGCAGCATCTGCATGATTACTGATCCTGTGTTGCTTTTCTGTAAGATTTACCTGTAGCTTGGCCAGGGTTGCATTGCTCATGGCTTCATTTTGGTGTTCTGATCCTAATGTCTCTTCTATGTTTTGACTAGAGATGTTCCTTGTAGGACTGTATGATCTAACTGGGTTTGCTGGCATTTGATTTTTCATGTTATTCCTTTTGTGCTGTGGTCTGGCCATCACAGTGTATGGGCAGGGAGAGTAGGATTGTGGTCTCGATGGGTGGGGAAAGTGGTGCCTCTTGGGGGTGCTGGCCTGGGCTATCTGGCAGGCAAGCAGAAGGGCTGAGTGGTCTTGAGTTAACATGTGGGTGGGTGGATCAGCCTGAGCTCAAGCACAGTGGGAAGCTGAAGCACCCTGAGGCCAGATGCTGAAGCAGTCTGAGCTCTCACTTGGCATGATGCCAAAGCAGCCTGAGCTCCTGCATGCCAGGAGCACCAAAGTTGCCTGAGCTCTCACGCAGTGATGTGCCAAAGATGCCTGCACTCCTTCTCGGAAGGATGCTGAAGGACCAAGCACCAAAGCAGCCTAAACCTGTGCATGGTGGAACACTGGGACACAGAAGCAGTCTGAGCTCACCTGCAACAAGACACTGGTGGTCAACTGGTGTGGCAGACAGGCAGGGGCTTGCACCTTAGCTGGCACAGGTGGACAGGTAGAGTGAGCCTGAGTACACATGGCAGGTGGAATGGGCCTGAGCTCATGTGGGAAGAGGCAGGTGGATGGATCAGCCTGAGCTGAAGCACAGTGGGAAGCTAAAGCAGCCTGAGGCAGACGCCAATCTGTCTGAGCTCTCACTTAGCAGAATGCCAAAGCGGCCTGCACTGGCACTCGAAGGGACACTGAAGCACCAAGCACCGAAGCAGCCTAAACTCGCACATGGAGGAACACTGGGACCAAGAAGCAGTCTGAGTTTGCCCACAACAGGACAATGGCAGTCAGTGGGTGTGGCGGACAGGGAGGGGCTTGCACCTGACCTGGCGCAGGCACACAGGCAGAGTGAGCCTGTGCTCACCTGCGCAGGTGGGATGGGCCTGGGCTAGTGTGTGAATGGGCGGCAGCTGGAGCAGTAAGTGAGCAAATGGGCAGAGAAAACAGGGTATGTTTGCACAAGCGGGGATCAGTGGTGCACCTGTGGTGGGCAAATGGAGCCTGAGTTCCAGTGGGCCAGTGGGTGGAGCCTGTCCAAGGTCACGTGTGGGCAGGGTAGCAGGGTGATCGCCCCTGTGCAGTGAGGCAAGTGGAACTATGTTTGCCTAGGTCCTCTTTCCTACAGTAAGTGCAGAGGTATCCTGAAGCTGGGTTTGTGGGTATGGCAGCTGCTTGGGGGGACTTGGGGACTCGTGGGCTACCCGTGAATGAGGGAATTAGTGATTCCCCATTTTTTCCCCTCTGTGCCCTTCCACTGGCAATCTATTAGAGATTTCTCTCCCCTAAAAGACCCAGTGAACCCTTAATGCCTTGCCTTTCTTTCCCAGGGATGTATGGCACAGTTAGGCAGTCACCATCTTGGCCAGAAGTCCATTTATAATCAATTTTATGCCTCAATTGCATATATAATTTTATCTGGCCCTTAATGAGAGTCCCATGAGCTTTGTATTCTTTGAGACAGAATTTTATGTAAATTGGCAACCCCTTCTTAGTACTGCTTGGGGTTTCAACCCTGTTCCTGTCATAGTAAGAGATTCAGGGCATGATTTGATCAAAAGTCCTGTAAGTATTATTATGGCTAAGCAGCATTGCAGATATTCTTAGTTTTGCTGAATTCTACACTTCAAAATGTTTTCAGTGGCAACATGCTATCATGTGTAGGACCAACATTGTTCTATGGACCTCAGAGATATTTTAAAAAATAATTTTATTCATTCATTTGTGTGTGTGTGTGTGTGTGTGTGTGTGTGTGTGTATGAGAGAGAGAGAGAGAGAGAGAGAGAGAGAGAGAGAGAGAGTGAGTAAGAGATATACCTGATGCCACTCACTCTGTTACAGCGTAGAATTTTTTTCTTTAAATTGTAGTTGTTGATTTGTACTATTAATACACTTGGCTTGCTCCAACTTTTTAATATTAGAAGGGCTGGCTTTAATGTGCTTTTGAAACATTGCTTTCCTGGATTCCTTTGCTATAATGAAAATTAGACTTTAACTTCTCTTTTGTCAATGCCAGGTATTTGCTAGAGCCAGGGATGAGTATTGTAAAAATACTTAGCCAATCTTGAAAGTGGTGATACAGAATACTAATGCCTATGTTTTTATTTTGTCTTACTTGTTAAAAAAAATGCCATTTAAAGTTATCCAGAGACTCTATTGGGACAACTGATGATTAATTATTGGGTATAGAAGACAATAGGGCATTAAATGTATGCCAAGCAGAATGTGACCTTCCCATGATCACATCCTGTTGATGGGAGACAGGCAGTGATGACTCAGAGAGTGACTGTACCACTAGAAAGAATAAAATATTCTAGTAAAACTGTCAAAAATCTCATGAGCAGCATATATACAATTATATGTACAAGTAGATACATATTGGCAAGGACACTGGAAGACCAATACTGCCTTGAAGCCTGGGTGGATGAAGCACAGTTAAATCAGATACACTGATTATGAGAATTATGTTTGTTTCCAGGAGGCATTACTGAGTGGTGCTCAGCTTTGTGTGGAGTGTGTTGTAGAGTCCTTCAGAGTCCAGAAATCATACTTGGTACCTTCCAAACAGATGTTTATTTGGAGCCTGAAGCAAATACTTACCAAGGCCTAGAGATGCATGATGCTAAAATGAGGGGTGCTAGTTTGGTTTAAACAATTATGTGTAACCAGAATTTCTCCTAGGTACAATACATTTAAGCAGATTATCTCCTGTACTCAGTGTTGCATGTAGAAGAGATTCCCTGAAAAGAAGTGGCCATTGATCCCTTTCCCTAAAATTTGAAGTGAAAATTACTTACTTGAAATTATTTGTAGTTTATATAGGTATAATATTAACTTACTATATTAATATATATTAACTTAATATATGCAATAGTGTGCTTTTATTCTGAAATCCTGAACTATCTTGTACTCATATTTCTTTTTGGGGGCAAATTAACTTTAATAGATAGATCAAAAATGATATATAGATTCACAACATTTACAAGAAATGATTCAAATAACATTGGATTCTTTTACAAAAAAGAAAAAGGACTTAATTCAACAAAAACACATGTCTCCTAGACCATATTTCAGTAGTCAGAGCCAACTCCCCAGCTCAGAAGTGGCCTTTGACTTACACAGCATCACCCTGATGTGGATGAAATAAGAGGTCACCTAGAGCCTTGCCAAGAAGGGAAGAAAGTCAAACACAGTGGTGCTATACAGTTTGTACAAAAGGCCAGTTATTAAATTACCAAAGCAGTTGGAAGCATTTTCTAAATACACATGTCAATGCTATGGCGAAGAGTATACTGCAGCTAAGTAAATTCACATAAATATGTAAGCTGCTGATTTCTTTCCCTTCCAAGACCAGCTAGAAGTTTCCACTTATTTTTTCCAAGGTCTTTCCAACTTTACTTTCAGTGGATCCGATGAACAATTTGCAGGTTGTGTGTGTTACAGGGATAATCCTGCTAGCAGGTTAAGCCATTGTGTCTAGCATCCTAGACTATAAACCATGAAAGGATATGAAAGGACACTGGTTGGCACTGGACTTGAAAGGACACATCTGCTTCTCTTCTCCTTGACCAAACAAGAATGCAGAAACCCTCTCTAGCTCCCAGCAACCAGGCTACTCTTACTCTTGGGGTTGCCATTTTGTATGAATGGTTGACCCCTGCATGCTTGCTGATTCTGCAGAATAAAAGCTCTTTGTTTTTCACATACTATATGAGCCTGGTATCTTTCTTCAGTGATTTTCAGACCCTTACATTTTTATCAGTAGAATTAAGAAAAATGAAACATTTGAGGGCTTGTCTGGAATCACTGGAGATCCCCCAGACTCAATAGTGGAGCATTTTTAGGGGAACAATTCGTTCTCCACCAATTGCTGGGTTGGGAAGCTCCTCTGTGTTATGTGTCTCTATTCTATTCTGTCCTCTGTTTCTCTGGTAATCTGGAGGTCCACGAACACGGAAGGACATGCCAATTAATTCCTCTGGGCCAGGAAGTTCTGAGTACACTCTGGATCTCCATCTGTTGGAGCCTGAGAACTCCAGTCTGACTCTAGTTTTGATAAGTACTGATGGGTCGAGCCTGTCCAGTGGAGCCCATTCACAGGATAGGCCGCTGTCAGCATCATTTTGGTTTATTTTTCACTCTCTGGGAAATTTGTTGCTGTGTCTGTGTGTTTGTGTCTTGTTCATCCTTTTTAACTTTCTTGTGAGACACCATGGGACATGTGGTGAGTTCCACCCCACAGGACCCAGTGCAGTCGCACTTCAAGGATTTCCGACACCTGGCAGACAACTAACCATCTTTTACAGGAATGAATGGCCAACTTTCAGTGTGGGATGGCCAAAGGGATGCACCTTCCACCTCCCCACCATTTACAAAGTTAAAGGTATTGTGTATGGGAATCCTGGATATCCTGACCATGTCCCATACATCATGGTCTGGCAATCTAGTGGAAAGCCCCTCTCCTTGGTTGATCCATTTTTGACCACTAACCCCAGAAATCTTGTCAGTCAAGGAATCAGGACCACTGACAGACTGCAAGCTGGTGGTCCTGTCCCCTTCTGCTCCTAAGGAGGACCACCACTCACCTCTCTACATACCTGCCCCTGTGCCAGAACCCATACCATAAGTGGTAGCTGCCAATGCAGGCCCAGGAGAAGAAGGAGGAAACATGATGAGTCTTCCCCATACATGGACCTGGACTGCAAGACAGGCAGACTCCACAACAATTGCCCTACCTCTATGGGCAACTGCCCTCCCCTCCAATCAGGATGGCCAACAGTTTGTGACTCATATCCCTTTTTCTACCAGTGACTTATATACTTGGAAAATGTAGAATCCAAAGTTTTCTGACAAACTCTCAGCCCTCCTAGACTTATTAGATTCCATAATGATAACCCACCTGCCTATTTGGGATGATTGTCAGCAGCTCTTATAGGTTATTTTTACTACAGAGGAAAGGGACCAAATTCTAGCCACTGCCTGAAAGCCGGTTCCTGGACCTAATGGTCAGCCCACAACTGTGTAGGCTGACATGGATGTAGCCTTTCCCTTAACCTGCCTGGATTGGGGTCCCAACAGCCCTGCAGGTAAGAAGAGACTGAGAATTGACCACCAGATTCTGATAGCGGGCTCTCTGAGAGGCTTCAAGTAAGCCCACAAATTTATCTAAGGTAGGACAGGTTATACAAGGTAAGGAGGAAAGCCCAGGGGCCTTTTTAGAGAGACTACTAAAAGCATACTGGATCTATATGCCCCTGGACCTGGAAGCAAGAGAAAACCAGTCTGGCATGAACATTGCTTTTGTCAACCAGGCAGCACCAGACATCTGCAGAAAACTCCAATGCCTGGACAGTTTCGTGGGTAAGCAGATGTCAGAATTTGTAGCAATAGCAGAAAAATTTTATAATAATAGAGATACTCCAGAAGATAAACAGACTAGAGGATTAGCCAAAATACTACTGGCAACCACAGGAAGATCTGACCCAAGGGAGTTACCAAGCATGACTTATGGGAGAAACAGGAGCAAAGCAGCCCCACAATTGAGAGGGGAAGGACAATATCTACTGACCCCATCTCCAAAAGACCCAATGTGCTTATTCCAAAAACATTGGAAAAATGAATGTCCAAAAAGACAAAGGGACAAAAATCCTAAAATCCTGGAAATAGGAGAACTTATTGAGTGAGGGTGTCAGGGCTCTCATCCCCTCCATGGGCTCTTTGTAACCTTGAAGGTGGAGGGAAACCAGTGGACTTCCTGGTAAATACTGGGGCTCAGAATTCTATCCTGAAATAACCTATGGGGCCCCTGTTCACCAAAAGGACATGGGTCCAGGGAGCCACTGGGACAAGTCAATATTCATGGACTACACAAAGAGAAGGGGACTTAGGAATAATGGGATGGGTAACTCATACATTCATGGTCCTCCCTGGGTGCCCATATCCACTCCTGGGGTGAGACCTCTTGACTAAAATGGGGGGCACAAATCCATTTCAGCCTCAAGGGAGTACAGGTTCTCAATCAGAATGGTCCTGTACATGTGTTGACTGTATCCCTGGAGGAAGAATGTAAACTCTATACCTCACCCTCTCAAGCCACCCCTGAAAGCCCATGCTTGAGGGAATTATGGGAAAGGACTCCAGGTGTACAGGCTGAAAGAAATCAGACCAGGCTGCCTAAACTTTGGGCCCCAATTGTGGTCCAACTGAGGGCTAATGCTGGCCCAATCTGAGTCAGCCAATACTGTATGCCCCAAGAGGCCATACTAGGTATAACACCTCACATAAACTGACTTTGGGAACAAAGGGTATTAATCCCTTGTCAGTCTGCCTGGAATACCCGCCTTCTGCCAATAAAGAAGCCCAACTCCAGTGACTACCGACCCTTGCAGGATTTGAGGGAAATTAATAAATGGGGGAAAGGCAACCACCCCACTGTGCCGAACCTGTACACTCTGCTAAGCACCTTGCCACCTCAACACAATGTGTACATGGTGCTGGACTTTATGGATCCATTCTTCAGTCTGCCACCATCCAATTTCTGTTTGCCTTTGAGTGGAATGATCCAGAACATGGACTCAATGGGTAATGAAAATGGACCAGACTGCCACAAAGATTCAAGAACTCACCCACCATTATTTTTTGTTCATTTTATTTTATTTATTTGAGAGTGACAGACATAGAGAGAAAGACAGATAGAGGGAGAGAGAGAGAGAATGGGCATGCCAGGGCTTCCAGCCACTGCAAACGAACTCCAGACATGTGTGCCCCCTTGTGCATCTGGTTAACGTGGGACCTGGGGAACCAAGCCTCGAACCGGGGTCCATAGGCTTCACAGGTGAGCGCTTAACCACTAAGCCATCTCTCCAGCCCACACCCACCATTTTTGTTGAAGCACTCCATGAGGATTTGGGTAAGTACCGTCAAGCCCATCCCCAAATACCCAAATAACCCTCTTGCAGTACATAGATGACCTCCTCATAAGCAGCCTCAGATGAAGGAGCCTGCCACTTAGCCATGGAGGCCTTGCTGAGAGAATTGGGATACTGAGTTTCAGCCAGAAAGGCAGAGCTCTGCCAGAGGGAAGTAATGTTCTTGGGTACATACTCAAGGGGGGGACCACCTGTTATCTCAAGCCCACAAAGAGACAGTCCTCAACATCCCCCACCCCCAATCCCGGTGACAGGCATGTGAGTTCTTGGGGTCAGCGGGGTTTTCTAGACTCTGGAGACCCAGATTCACAGAAATTGCTAGCCCCTCTATGAGGCCATAAGGGGACAAGAAAGCTCCTAGAATGGACCCCAGAAATGGAGAAGGCCTTCCTATGATTGAAAGAGGCTCTCCTTGAAGCTGTGGCACTGGCTTTGCCAGATATCCACAAACCTTACCATCTTTACCTTTTTGAAAACAAAGGCATAGCTAAAGGGGTACTGACTCAAACTTTTGGCCCTTGGAAGAGGCTGACTGCTTACCTATCAAAGAAATTAGACTCAGTGGCAACGGGATGGCCCCCATGCCTCTGAATAATAGCAGCTACTGCTTTATTGGTCAAAGACTCAGGTAAACTAACTTTGGGCCAAACCCTGAGAGTGACTACTCCTCACGCTATTGAAGGAGTGCTAAAGCTGCCCCCTGATAGGTGGTTGACTAATGCCGGACTGACTCATTAGCAAGCTCTTCTTCTCAACCCTGCACAGGTCCAATTTGCCACCAGTCAGACCCTCAGTCCCACAATGCTGTTACCTGATCTGTATCTGGACAGTCCCATACATGAGTGCTTGGAGATCTTGAGCAGTTTACAAGGGACCTGACCAGATCTCAAGGACATTTCCCTTAAAGTGGCAGAGCTGACTTGGTATATAGATGGTAGCAGCTTCCTTAAAGATGGTACCCAGTATGCAGGAGCTGCAGTGACAACTGAATGGTTAGAAATCCTCCCTCCAGGTACATGTGCCCAGAAAGCTGAATTGATAGCCCTACTCCAGGCCTTACAGCTAGGCCAAGAAAAGAGACTTAATATCTATACCGATAGCCGCTATGCCTTTGCAATGGTACATGTTCATGGTGCCATTTATAAAGAGAGGAGACTAATGACAACAGAAGGAAAAACAATTAAAAATAAACAGGAAGCCGGGCGTGGTGGTGCACGCCTTTAAGCCCAGCACTTGGGAGGCAGAGGTAGGAGGATCACCGTGAGTTCGAGGCCACCCTGAGACTACATTGTGAATTCCAGGTCAGCCTGAGCCAGAGTGAGACCCTACCTTGAAAAACCAAAATAAATAAATAAATAAATAAATAAATAAATAAATGGGAGATTTTGGATCTCCTGCAAGCCATATGGCTACCTAGGGAGGTATTAATCATGCACTGCCCTGGGCACCAGAAAGGAGGTGAGCCTATCTCTAAGGGAAACACTAGGGCTGACAAGGTGGCACACAAGGCAGCCCTCCAGGTTGTGACTACTCTGGTCACCTGACCACCTGGTGGCAAAACTACTTCCAATGGTGATGCCCCCTAATGGAACCTGATTTGCATGCACCACTGGCTTAACCCTTTGCTTGTACCCATTGTTACTTCAGAATCCCAAATGTGCACTCTAGTAACACTGTTTCCTCAGGTTTATTACCTTCCCTTCAGTGACTATATGGAGACAGTCACAGACCATCAGAGAGAAAAATGAGATTTGGGGGCCTAAGTGATCCTTCTCACAGTGTTGGTTGGGACTGGCATAGTTGCAGGAATTGGCAGAATTGACACTGGTACAATGGCCTTAATTAGGGTGGACTAGACTTGTCAGGCTCTAAGTGAACTTACTGACTCAATCTTGCTGAATTAGAGAAGTCTCTCCATCACCTAGGTGGCCACTGGACTCACTAGCTGAAGTAGTACTGCACAATAGAAGGAGGTTAGACCTGCTCTTTCTACAACAAGGAGGACTTTGTCAGGCCCTGGGAGAACAATGCTGTTTTTATACCAACAACTCTGGCATTATCAGAAACAGCCTAGCCATGATCCTCAAGAGAAAAAAGGACCAAAATTAGGCAGCAAAATCAAAACTGGTTTGAATCATTGTTCAATAGGTCCCCTTGGTTAACAACTTCAATTTCTGCCTTAACTTGTCCCCTTATTCTTTGTATCATTAATGCTGTGGTAAAATCTGTTAAGGATCACCTAGCCATAATACAATTAATGGTTCTGAAACAACAGTGCCAACCTTTGGAGCCTTTGGATATATCTCAAGGATTTGAGATGATGCCATACTCAAGGGGAGAATGAAGGGACCAAACTGATGCCATGACAGGCTTCAGTAAGGTGCCACCCTAACTAGACCTAAGTTTTCAGTTTCCCAGATGTCGCGAGCACTCTCAAAGATGATTGGTTGAGAGGATTCCGCCGGCGAAGGTCAATGATACTCAGACACTGGTGTACTCACAAAGGAGTTTACTGGGATGAAAGTCACACACAAGCAAGTCCAAACTATCACAAATAATATTATAGCTAATATAATATATAACCAAGGTATATTCATCGCTACTAACACAAGAATATTTCTAACGAGTCTAACATGTATACGACCTGACAACACGAGATTTGAGCTGCGACGCTTTACGATGTTTTACGGCCTGACAACGTGAAGTTCGAGCTGCAACGTTTTATCTGGTTTGCTGCGCTTCCAGCCGAATCTTGGTCCGCTGGCGTAAGCTAGTGCTTTAGCTTACGGATGATCATTTGAACAGTGTTCGGACAGCATTCGGATAGAGTGTCGGGCTGATGAATTCGGATCGGTGATATACTCGCGGGGGTCTCGGTCAGGACTGCTGAGTAGCCTTTCAGTCAGTCATAGTGTCGGGGAGACTGAGACAATGGTTGCTGAGCCGCTGGGGTTTTTATACCTTTCAATGCTTTTCTAATAGTTTCACACACACATCTGCTAATCTCTACTATGTACTGCACACAGAGTTTAGCTTACAAGCTTTGACTTTGCATTTTTTACTCTCACAAAAAAAACTTATTTATCCTAAACTGGCCCTGGACCATATGCTGGTCCTTACATGCTCATAACACCAGAGAGGTAGGCAAGACTTCTGGGAAAAAACAACGAACAAAGGGTGGGCTGTTAACAGTGACCCTGACATGTGGCTGGGGAAGATTGCCACCATTTTGGGGCTGAGTCAGTTCCTTAAGACATGTCCAAACATGCCCAAATATGTCCCTTTTGCTCACTTTTGCCCCAGCCAATCAGAGATGTACAACTGTAACTGCTGCTTGCCTAGCCAATCACATTAGAAGATTACCTAACCTACCTGGAATTCCCCTAGCTGTGCTTAAAAGGAGCCTGCATGCTCCTCTTGGGGTCGCCATTTTGTATGAATGGTTGGCCCCCACATGCTGGCTGATTCTGCAGAATAAAATCTCTTTGTTTTTACACACTATTTGAGTCTCGGATCTTTCTTCAGCAATTTTCAGACCTTTACATTTTTATCAGTAGCATTAAGAAAAACATAAAAAGAATCAACATTTGTGACATACTATATATAAAATTAGTCATATTGAAAAAAAAAAAAAAACCTTCCAACATTTGGTAGACTTAAATGTTACCTTGTTTTTTGTCAGTGCTGAGGACTGAACACTGGGCCTTGCTCTTGCTAGACAAGTGCTCATCCAATCAGCTTTATCCATACCTCTGGTAGAGTTGAATGGAAATGTGTATGAGACTTTAAAATAAGTTTTTTTGAGGTAATAACTGTGAATTTTTGTTCTGCATAACATCTACCTGAAGGACTCAGGAACCAGAGGGTTGCCATGATAGGCTTCAGAGTCACCAGTAGGCTTAAGTTTCTGTTTCCTGGCAAGATTTAGATAAGAATTTAACAGTTACTGAAAAAAGACCACAAACTGCTTATACCATACATTTCTATGGTCATAAGATAAATTGCTTAAGTTCCTCAAACACACATAGCCAATCACAACAAAGGTTACCTAATCTGCATGGAATTCCCCTAGCTCCCTGCTGACCAGCTTGTCCACCAGCAGCCTAAGCCTATCAGAAAAACACAAGTGCAGTTACAGCTTAAATCTACCAATCATGTAACCATTCCCCTACTTCCTTTTTCAAATCCCTATAAAAAACCTGCTCCTTGCTGCTCAGGGCTCTTGGATGGATCCACTGTGTTGCTGAAGTCAAGAGTCTGAGCTTAAGGCTGAAATAAAGCTCCTTTGCCCTTGCATACGTATTTGGTTCTCCTTGATGGTCACTGGGGGTGCTGAGAACTGGGCTTAACAACCTGCTTAATAATTCTGGAGAATCTGGCAAGCAAAATAACCAGTTTAGGAAACAATGAAAAGTCCTATAAGAATAAAAACTATTTTCATTTGAAAACAGTGGTGTGTTGACAGTAGCATATTGTTTATTGCTATTTGCTCCAAGTCCATACGCCCTATAGCATTCTATAGCACAAGAGTCATGATTCTTTTACCTTGTCCTGGCCCTGCTGCAAAGAATATTTCCTTTCAATTACTACATAAAAATGTAGCTTCTTGGCTCTGACACTCCTTCATCCCTGTGATGATACAGTCTCCCAACTTTATCTGTGCCTGTGATAAAACTAGGGCTGGGTAATATTGTATTCATTCTCATAAGAAATCCCAATGACCTTGAAATGACATGTGTCTTCTGGAGTTGTCTATGGATTTTCTCCTTCAAATATGCCATCCAGCTTCACATATTGTTTTCCTCTGCCATATCAACTATCCTGAAAGTTTAATGTTTTTCTTTTATCACACTCAGCAATACATTTCCTGCAAAATATGGGCTACCTGGGGAAAGGATTCATCTGGCTTCATGCTTTTAAACATCCTGCTTTCTGTAGTAACATTACTAGGATTAGTCCAGTTGAAAGTCCCGTGGAAAGGAGGGCATTGTAGTCCACAAGTCAACCTCCCAGTGCAGAAAGGCTGAAAGTAGCCTGGAATGGATGAGGTAGCACTGAAAGTGAATAGCAGAAACTTCTGTTTTCAGGAATGATTAGATATAGGAGTACATTTTATTGGCAAATTCTTCCTGGTCCTTTCTTTCTTTTCTTTCATTTTCTTCTTCTTTTTTTTTTATTTTTTATTTTTAGTTTTTCAACTGAGGGTCTCATAGCCCAAGCTGACCTAGAATTCACTATGTAGCCTCAGGGTGGATTCTAGGTCACAGTGATTTTCCTGCCTCTGCCTCCCAAGTGCTAGGATTAAAGGTGTGCACCATTATGCCCAGCTGGTGACTGTCACATCCTGGGGTCACCTGTCCATGCTCAGCATTAAGATTTAAATAATTGTATTTTAAGAATAACTGAGGAATGAATATATCAGTTCAACTTTAATCACACTACAGCTCATTATTTTCTATTTTTCTCAAGTAATATATAAACTATAATACTTTATATTTTAATGTTTTGAAAATTTTAGAATATTAATCTGGACCATATTTATGTGCATTATTTTATAGATTTTAAATTATTCAATTATGTCTTTAATCTATTATAGATATTTTAGTGTTATTCATTGTCAATATGTTACTGATCACACAACTCTCTTTTTAAATATTTATTTTTATTTATTTATTTGAGAGTGACAGACAGAGATTGAAAGAGGGAGAGAGAAAGTAAGAGTAAGAGAGAATGGGTGCACCAGGGCCTCCAGCCACTGCAAACAAACTCCAAATGCATGTACCCCCTTGTGCATCTGGCTAATGTGGGTCCTGGGGAATGAAGCCTCCAATTGGGCTCCTTAGACTTCACAGGCAAGCGCTTAACTGCTAGGCCATCTCTCCAACCCACAACTCTCTTTTTAACTGAAAATCTTTCTTATAGATAATTTTATTGTTTGTTAAACTAATTATTTTGTTTTTCACATACTAAATAATTATTAATCAGTTAGGTGTTTATGCAGAACAAAATGCATAATTTTTATCTCCACAAACCTTATTTTAAGGTCTCATACACATTTACATTCACCTCTACAAGGGATTTAGCTCAGTAGAAAAGCACTTGTCCAAAAAGAGCAATGCCCAGTATTGTCTTCAGCACTGACAAAGAACAAGGTAACATTCAAAGTCTACCAAATATTGGTAGATTTTTTTCAGTGTGACTAATTGTATGAATAATATTCTCAGATGTTAATTCTCTTTATGTCTCTTTTAATGCTACTGATATAAAAATTCAGATTACTGACTGAGCATGCAGGTCAATGTAAGCATATTTGCCTAGCATACATAAGGCCTGATGTTTGATCCATGATATCATAAGCACAAGTGGACCAAAAAGGACAAAACAATAAATATCACATAAAAGTATAGCATAAAGAAACATGTTTGCAAGTGCTCACTCAATAAAATGCTTCATTTGTGCTCTCCAGGTGTTTAAAATCACAGTAACCTCTATTGTTTGGGAATAAAATATTAAAATTATATTTAATATAGCTACATCTACTTAACTGTTTTGAATCTATACACACATGATGCATTCATGTATTTATCTTCTAACACACCATGGAGTGTTCTGCATATGACATACAGTAAGATGCAAATTATTATGTCAGTATATTCAGCTAAACAAATCAATTATCTAGTATTTATTATCATAATTTTTATTATTTTACTCTTTCCTCTGCTAACATTCCATATAAACTTGGCTATTTCAAATTTTTATTTATTTATTTATTTATTTATTTATTTATTTATTTATTTATTTATTTGAGAGCAACAGACACAGAGAGAAAGACAGACAGAGGGAGAGAGAGAGAATGGGCACACCAGGGCTTCCAGCCTCTGCCAACGAACTCCAGACGCGTGCGCCCCCTTGTGCATCTGGTTAACGTGGGATCTGGGGAACCAAGCCTCGAACCGGGGTCCTTAGGCTTCACAGGCAAGTGCTTAACCGCTAAGCCATTTCTCCAGCCCTATTTCAAATTTTTTATATGTGTGGCAGTCAGCTTCACATTGCTGTCAGAAAACACTTATCAAAAAGCAGATTGTGGCTGTAAAGATGGCTTAATGGTTAAGGCATTTTCCTGCAAAGCCAAAGGACCCTGGTTTGATTCTCTAGGACTCATGTAAGCCAGATACACAAGGGGGCACATGCATCTGGAGTTTATTTGCAGTGGCTGGAGGCCCTGGTGTGCCCATTCTTTCTCTGTGTCTATAACTTTTACTTTCTTAAATAAGTAAATAAATAAAACATAAAGTCTATTTTACCCACACAGAAGTCCAGTCATCTGTAGCTAGGATCCACATATGAGAGAGAACATGTAACATTTGGTGTTCTGGGCCTGGGTTACATCTCTTACTATAATCCTTTCCAGATCTATCCATTTTCCTGAAAATTTCATAACTTCATTTTTCTTTATCGCTGAGTAGAACTCCATTGTATAAATGTGCCATATCTTCATTAACCACTCATTAGTTGAGGGACATCTAAGTTGGTTCTATTTCCCAGCTATTGTGAATTGAGCAGCAATAAACATGGTTGAGCAAGTATCTCTAAGGTAATGAGATGAGTCCTTAGGATATATGCCTAGGAGTTCTATAGCTGGGTCATATGGTAGATCTATTTTTAGCTGTTTTAGGAACCTCTACACTGATTTCCACAATGCCTAGACCAGATTTCATTCCCACCAACAGTGTAGAAGGGTTCCTTTTTTTCCACATCCTCACCAGCATTTATGATCATTTGTTTTCATGATGGTAGTCAATCTGACAGGAGTGAGATGGAATTTCAATGTAGTTGTAATCTGCATTTCCCTGATGACTAGGGATGTAGAACATTTTTTAAAATGTTTATATGCCATTCATATTTCTTCTTTTGAGAACTCTCTATTTAGTTCCATAGCCCATTTTAATTGGCTTGTTTGATTCCTTATTATTTAATTTTTTGAGTTCTTTGTATAGCCTAGATATTAATCCTCAATTAGATGTGTAGTTGGCAAAGATTTTTTTCCCCATTCTGTAGGCTGCCTCTGCTTTATTCACAGTGTCCTTTGCCATACAAAATCTTTATAATTTCATGAGGTCCCAGTGATTAATCTGTGGTTTTATTGTCTGAGCAGCTGGGGTTATATTCACAAAGCCTTTGCCAAGACCAATATGTTGAAGGGTTTCCCCTACTTTTTCCTTTAGCAGTTTCAGAGTTTCATGTCTGATGTTCAGGTCTTTAATCCATTTGAACTTAATTCTTGTGCATGGAGAGAGAAAAGAATCTATTTTCATCCTTCTACAGATACATATCTAGTTTTCCCAGCACCATTTGCTGAAGAGGCTGTTTTGTCTCCAATGAATAGTTTTGGCATTTTTTGTTGAATATCAGGTGGTTATAGCTAACTGGACTTACATCTGGGTTCTCTATTTTGTTACATTGATCTACATGTCTGCTTTTGTGTAGGAAAGGCCAGAAAACTAGAAAAGAGATGTAAAGGGAAGATAAAGGAAGGGACGGGTTATTTAATAGGATGGTATTTAATATAAGTAAGTAGAAGAATAGATTAATGGGGATGAAAAGGCCCAAGTGAGGTCAGGAGAAAAGATTGAGTAAAGGAGAGATGGAGGGAGGGCTAATCAAAATCTAAGAGGAAATAAAACAATCATATGGAAACCTACTTTTTTGGACAATGGAACTACTCAGGAGCCATAGATTGTTGCTAGAAAATTTTCAGTGCCAAGGATGGGATACCTTCCAGTGAGTTGTTGGCCAAGGAGGTCCCTGATGCCCCCAAAATATTACAGGCCATTGCTGAGGCCCTTGGTTTCCCACCAGGAATAGATGGTAAGACCTTATTGCTGAAGACTCCACATACTTGGGTTGCAAGGCCACTGAGAAATCTTGCTGGAACTGAGCTGATAACCTCCTCCATGTAGACCAGCTGACAGAAAGCTGGAAGAAGCCATTCTGCATGCAGTTCAATTGGAGAGAGAGAAATCACCAGTTAAGATACTCAATAGTGAACACTACAAGTCTTAAATTTTGCCAGCCAGGCCAAATGGGCCAATGAGTGCAAAAGTGGCATGTCTGTCATGGTGGAAACCAACTGTCCTCTAATTGGACTGAAGGCATGCTCCATGGGAGGGAATACATCCCTGATACTGAAAAATTAAAATAGGGGTAAATATGAGCCCTAGGGGTGTAATGTTTGCTGCTGTCTGGCTGAATGTATATACTATGCTTATCAGACTGCCCAGAAAGCATTTCTTTTAATGTTCATACCCATATATTAATGCTTCTCTCACTTTTGGTAAAGAATCTTCTCTTTTTATATGGCAGTGATGTTGGGATGACTCAGAAGGCATCATGGTGCTGCAAAGAAGTTACCAAAGTGCTCAGCAGTGCAATATCTCTATCACTCCTTCCAAGGTTCAGGGTCTATTGTGGAAGAGGTGGTGGTAAGAATGTAAGTATCAAAGGAAGGGTAGGACCCCTTATAAGGTGCTCCCCCAGACACAAAATGGTCTGGTTATCCATTACCTCACAGTGCCTGACACTACCTACACAAGACCATCATAATAGGAGGAAAAGATCATGACATCAAAATACAAGAGAGACTGATTGAGAGGGGGAGGGTATATGATGGAGAATGGACCTTCAAAAGGGAGAGCAGGGGAAGGGGAGGAGGGTATTACCATGGGATATTGTTTACAATCATGGAAGTTGTTAATAAAAAAATTTAAAAAAATAAAAAATGAGAGACTGCTTGAGAGGGGGAGGGGATATGATGGAGAGTGGAGTTTCAAAGGGGAAAGTGGGTGGGGGGAGAAGGAGGGATATTGTTTCCAAGTATGAAAGTTATAAATAAAAATATATACCTACATTTTTAAAAGCAGACTGTGGGAGGAAAGAGTTTATTTTGGCTTACAGACTTGAGGGGAAGCTCCATGATGGCAGGGGGAAATGGCATGAACAGAGGGTGAAATCATCTCCTAGCCTACATCAGGCGGGCAACAGCAGCAGCAACTGGAGAGTGTGCCATACACTGTCAAGGGGAAGCTGGCTATAATGCCTCTAAGCCTGCCCCAACAATACACCACCTCCAGCAGGCTCCAATTCCTAAATTTCCACCACCTGGGACCTAGCATTCAGAACACATAAGTTTATGGGGACACCTGAATCAAACCACCACAATATAAACCCACATATATGCATTTCTTGTTAATGTCATAGATATTTTTCTTTCTTTTTATTGCTTAATTAAAATATGTGTTAAGCAAATCTAATTTGATTTTATTATCTTACTTTTAGTTTTGCTTATTTTTATATTGCCTTATTAATTATTCATCTTATTTCAAACAAAATTGCATATATCATTTGGTTATTCAAATTTAAATATCATGTTCTACTTTAATTTGTATTGTATAAGTAAATTAAGGAACATTAAGAAGTTAAAGGCATCAGTATGAAATCATGTTCCAGGGAGCAAGTTGGTTCTCCATTATTATTATTATTTTTTTTTGAGGTACGGTCTCACTGTAGCTCAGGCTGACCTTGAATTCACTATGTGGTCTCAGTTTGGCCTTGAACTCATGACGATTCTCCTACCTCTGCCTCATGAGTGCTGGGATTAAAGGTGTGCGCCACTATGCCTGGCACGTTTCCATTATTTTAAATATGTTCAAATGCTTGCATTTTACTTTAAATTGCTAATGGTCCTGTGATGTTTGATAAAAGAGCATCAAAGATTTCTATTTCACTATTTGTAGCTGAGATCATAATGAATTTTCTTTATTTTATTTTGATTAAATATTCAGACAGTATTAACCATTCAATTTAAAGTATCACTTCAAAACAAAATCATTTACATTTTAACTCAAAGGCAAGAGCCATTTCTGTTAGCATCATGGTTAAGATTAAAAATTATGATCATAGAGGAGTAAGACCCTATCTTGAAAAACCAAAAATTTATGATCATAGAATATTTATGTATTTTAGGTAAATCTAATTAAATTATGTACACATTTTATGTTCTTAAATATCTGTAAAATATCTTTCAGGTATTTTCTTAGACTTGGAAAATACTTTTTATTTGATTAAAATTTTCTCTATTTTGTGTGTTTGGATCAACATATATAAATTTTTCACTTACAATATTTTTATTGCTTAAATTTTATTTATTGTAAGCCTCCATGTTTCCCAAAGAATGTCTGATATTCTATCATTAAAGTAAATGTTTTAAAGTCAGTATCCCATGCAGTATATGATAATGAAAAGTTAAATAGTTTGGATATAATGGTTTCAGCAATTTCTGATAGTAAACTCAATAACTGAAAGAAATTACTCTATTTTTCTATGTATCTGTTTCTTTGTATGTAAAACAGGCAACAATACTGTGTGCATAGCATCCTTTGATGACTTACTCCCTAATTCTCAATTTTAAACCCCTATATTTTCCACATAAAAATGAAATTGAGGTGCTGAGAAGATAGCTCAGCAGTTAAAGACATGGCTTGCAAAATCTACAACATAGGTTCAATTCTCTAGGACCCATGTAAACACAGATGTACAAAGTGGTGCATGTGTCTAGTTTGTTTGCAGTGGCAAGAGGCCTTGGCATGCCTATATGTATCCTCTCTCTCTTTGTGTGTCTCAAATAAATAAAAAAAAATGAAATTGATCCATATTTGGTCACTAAAAATTATCTGTAGTCATAATCAAAAAAGTCATAATTCAGAAGCAATTATAACCAAAACCATGTCAACCCCTTTTAATTAAAAAAATAAGATGTTTTTCATCAATATACTTTCAATTCACAAAACACTGTAAAGCTTTGTAATTATTTGTTTAAGTAAATGGCTAAGGAATCTAGTCTTCAATGAATGAATTAACAAACATATGGTTGTTGAAAATAACTGATTAGTCAAAAGTTACATGTGAATAAATATTAAGTGACAAATTAATTTATGATTTACTCTGTCCATATTAAACAACCTACAGCACAATTATAGGGCTCATGGACTCTATTTCTATGTAAGAATTGCAATGCTGGTTAAGAATTATAATATATTTGGTGACTTTCAAATGACTTTGGTAGTTTTTAAAAAAAATTAATTTATTGTTGAGACAGAGAGAAAGGGAGGGAGGGAGGAGAGGAGGGAGAGAGAGAGAGAGAGAATATACACTCCAGGACCTCTGGCTACTGCAAAAGAACTCCAGACTCATGTGCCACCTTATGCATCTGGCTTATGTGGGGCCTGGAGAATCAAACCTGGATCTAAGGGTTTGCAGGCAAATGTCTTGATCCCTAAGCCATCTTCAGCCCCCCCCCCTTTTTTCTGTATTAAGTAGGAAGATGTATGGACACATCATGTGTTGGTACCATCATTTCCCTCCTCCCTGCCCCCATTCTCTGAGGGCCCTCTTCAGTGGGATTGCTGTTATTCCCCCTAGTTTTGCAGGTTATGAGATGTGAGAGCATCAGTCCATGTTTGCAAGGGAGAGGGTATGCCTCTGGACATTCCCTTCCACATTGTGGCTCTTACAGATTTTCTGCCCCCTCTTCTGCAAAATTCCCTGAGCCATGGCGGGCATGTTTTAAGTCTACTTTTTAATGTTGTGCTCTCAGCAGTTTCTGGATTTCTGCTTTGGTGCATTTTGAGAATTCTCTTTGTCTGTCTCCATGACCCTAGCACTGATTGACAAGCTCAGTATTGAATCAGCATTCTTGCTCATCTTGCCAATTCCTCAAGGTCCATGGCTGATGTGCCAGGGGTGGTTTATCTCCTTCTATCTGCCTTCTAAAAAAGTAAAACAGATTCTTCAAATGAGACTGAGGTCAGGATATCTTCAATGCAATAATTAAGAGAAATTTAGGTGGGTATAGCTTCTCTTTTCGCTAAACATTAGTGAGAGATTCTTGATGGAGTTCATGATTTTGATCTCCATAGGATTCTGACTCATTTCCAAGTTCCAACACAGGGTTCCTTTCCAATGGGCAGATCACTTAGCCAATCATATAGCCACTGGTTACCTACCAAGGCTAGGTGCCACTAATACACAATCATATCCATCTTATCAGGCTGGTTACTTTTGAATAGTAGTGTCCTCTGTTAGTGCACAAGGTCATTGGCCATTTCCTCTTAACAGGTCATGTGGTACTTTCCAGTACTATACAGACATACCATCTAGGGACTGGCTTTCTTCTAGATTCCACCTGGATTTCTTGTTCTGTGTTGGGAGCATGTTGTATTTTCAGTAATAAGGTCTTAACTTTTACCTCAAGCAGGTAATTAAGTGCTTTGACAGATGCCTATTTTGGTGACCTCACATGTCACTCTGATCATCAGCTCAATGTGGATTGTAACTGATTTCTGGGATTGGTAGTTATAAGCTCTAGCCAAATGTTTTAGGTTTAGACTTCATCCCACTTTCTCCAGGGCCCTTCTTACCTGACAGTCCTTGGATACCACTATTGAGGGTTGTATTATTTAGTATGCCATCCAGGAGAAAGGTTTCTATTTAATGAATTTTTTTTGGACTTAGTTTGGTATGTGTTTTCCCTACCCTCCCATTCCCCTTCCCCAACAAACTTCCATTCCTATTATCTGATCCTTGAGTTGCCTGTCAGGTATGCCAGCAACTCAAGGTGTTCCAGGTTAGGAACCACAGATGAGGAAGATCATATGAAGCTTTGCTTTCTATGCTTATGTGAGTCTGCTTAGTATGATGTATTCAAAGTCCCCCCATTTTCCAACAGATTTTCATCGTATCATGTTTCCAATTGCTGAGTGGAATTCCTTTGTGTATATGTACCACATCTTCATTATCCAATCATCAAACAATGGACATCTGGGTTGGTTACAGTTTTAAACTATTATAAATTGAGCAATTATAAGCATAGTTGAGCAAATATTTCTGTAGTGAAGAGTGAAGCCTTTAGGGTAGAAACTCATAGAGGAATTTTCTTCTCTTTCAGGAGTCTCCATATTGATTTCTATAGTGGTTGTACAAGTTTGCACTCCCACCAGCAGTGAATGAGTGGTCATTCTTCCCCACATCCTCACCAACATTTGTTCTCATTAGATTTTTTTTTGGAGGGGGGGAGGTTGAGGTAGGGTCTCACTTTAGCTCAGGCTGACCTGGAATTCCCTATGTAGTCTCAGGGTGGCCTCAAACTCATGGCGATCCTCCTACCTTTGCCTCCCAAATTCTGGGATTAAAGGTGTGTGCCACCATGCCCGGTTTGATTTCTTTTTAATGATTGCCATCCTGATTGGAATGAGGTGCTCATAGTTGTTTTAATTTGCATTTCTCTTATGGTTCAAGAATGTTGAACATTGTCTTAAGTGAGTATCAGCTGTTTGTATTTTTTCCATTGAAATTTCTCTATTCAGTTCTCTGCCTGATTTTTTTTTGAGTGAGTGGATTGTTTGATTTTCTATTATCTAGGTTTTTGAGTTCTTTGCAGATAATGGTATAACTGGTGAGGATTTCCTCCCAATCTTGGAGTAGTCTGTTGACTCTTTTGATGGTATATTTATCTTCACAAAAAAATTTTAAGCTTCATCAGATCCCACTGGTTGGATGATTGTTTAATTTCCTGGGCTACTGGGGTATTATTTGGAAGTCTTTTCCCACCCCTATATCATGGAGAGTTACCCCTATTTTTTCTTCCAGGCAATTAAGAGTTTCAGGTCTTAAATTGCGGTCTTTAATCCATTTGGAGTTGATTTTTGTGTATGGTGAGAGCAGTGGGGTTTGTTTTATTTTTCTACATGTGACTCCTTCAGCAAAGTTGTAGAATACAAAACCAACACACAAAAATTAGTAGCCTCCCTGTATGAAAAAGACAAGAAGTATATCAGAATGCTGAGGAGAACATCAAGAGGACAAAGTTAAGACAACTGGTGTGAAGAAAAATGATGAACCTGAAGACTAGGAAATTGAAGGACTAACTTTCCTATGAATGAGATATATAATTTAGAAATCACAAAAAATTGCTTTTGAGCTGTTTTCTTCAACAATCACTATTAGACTGGCTCTATCTTTTCAACAACTACCTACATAGCAAGCCTATCTGACATGGGCTCATGGAATCCTTTCTCTCTCCCTCTTTCCCAACAATAATAAGCTGTTTCCTAACAATGTCTGTTTTGAAATGATTTTATCATCTTAACCATGGATATAAATGAACCTATGGTCCCTGGGAGTAGTGATATATCCATCAATTGAATGAGATAATTTCACAGCTGCATACTTGTCTCCAAACTCAACAAGTGTACATGATATATGTAAAGTATAAAGTAAGCCATTAATGTCTCAATAAGGAAGTTATAAGAAGAGAAAATGCAAGCTATGATGTTATATGTTTTCCACAGCAGAAAAGTGCATGGCTCATAGCAAACTGTGATACCTCAAATGTTACAGGGATAGTTGCTGTACTGTATTTCAAAATCAGATATCCAGCCACAGTGTTTGAATAACCATGGAGGATTGTGAAGTTGGGAAAGGAACCAGAACTCAGGTCCTGCACAGACATATTGTCCAGAAGGATTTTGGACTTGAAATATTAGAAACACTTATCAACAAAGAGTATATTATCTAATATTTTACTTTATGTAGTTATCTGTCCTTTTAGTGAGGTTGAAGTCAGTATTTCTTCTCTTTGTTGCCCATTCACTTGACCCCTCAGTCTATTGTTACAGTTGGAATTAGAATAATGCTTGGAAGACATTGTTCCAAAGTACTCCTTTCCATCCTCTGGATCTTACATTCTTTTCACTCTCTCTTCCACTAAGTATATCAAGCCTTAGGACTATGAAAGACCTGCTGCATTTAGCACTGAACAGTCTCCAGTAATTCATTACCAGTACTTTGACAAGTCTCCCTATTAGTCAATACCACCTGATCAAGGAAGCTTCTGTAGCCAAAGATTGGAGCAGCGTTAATCAATGCTGAGATGTGCGTGTAGTTTACTCTTTGATGGCCTGTAGATTTCTCTTGGCTACTTTGTTGGGGAGGGCTTGGCACTAACTATCCTTTTTTATATTTTTATGAGAGAGAAAGAAAGAGAGATAGAGGAAGAAAGAGAGAGAGAGAGAGAGAGAGAGAGAGAGAGAGAGAGAGAGAGAGAGAGAGATATAAAGAACTAATTATTGACACCCTAGGACCTCCTGACACTACAAATATATTAAGGCATATGCATCATTTTGTATGCCTATGTCTGGCCTTAGGTACTGGGTAATCAAATCCCTGGCAATCAAGCTTTATAAACAAGTGACTTTAACCACGGAGCCACCTTACGATTCCTTAAACCATCTTTCATAACATACATTTTCTTTGTTGCTTCATATACACTTTCTTTCCCAAGAGCTCTGGAAAAGATAGTACCATCTTTCTGCTTTTTTATGTGTATAAGTTGAATAAATTATGTACACATGTTATAAATTCTTTGTGTGGGTTTACAATTTTATATCTTTTGAAATTTCACTTCAGCAGCCCAAGCTCTTTTCCTAATCAAGTCTCTAATCCATCATATTCTCTCTTTCAATAAGCATGTTCCAATAATGTTTGTCATATTTAAAATACAATGTTGAATTAAATCCTCCTTATTTAAGTGTATATCAAATCCTATTTTATTGCTATTTTCAGAAGAAAAGAAACACATGATGCAATAATAACTTTATGTGTTGTTGTTGCTTTGTAGATTCTATCACAGGTGTCATGCAAGAAGCTTTTTAGTGATAATAGAACAGTTATTAAAGTTTTCAGTCATTAGTGACTACTAATCATATTATTCTTTTATTCAGGATGATGATTCAAACTTTTTAATGTTATCATCAAAGGCTAAGTGTCAGTCTACATACTGTTGTCTGCACAATGGGCAGATCATGTGTAGAGAAATAAAAAAAAATGGCTTTCACTATAAGCTGAAGCCTGCCAACACTGGCTAGGGAGTGAATATATCTTCTTTATTAAAAAAAAAAATACTTGTTATTATGGGATAGCAAAGTAGGGCTCATATAAAAATACCTAAAGGATTTCATAGACTTCATTGCATATGTGTTTTGGCTCTGATCCCTAAATTTGAATATATATGAATTTGAATACACATTAAGAGAACATAATGTAGAAGTAATATCCTCTGGTCTAGACCAGTAAATTTTCCAGTAGAAAATCTTTAATGTACACTTCAAAATATATTAATAATGCTAACTGTTAACAAATAAGTTGTATATCTCATGTAATGCAATAGAGGTGCCAGGAAACACAGGTTAGGCTTTCAGGTGACTTTGAGTGAGTAATCTACTTTCCATGAATAAAATATGTAACAAATCTACACTATACTAATTATAGTTGTATCAATGTCTTTCTATCTTCCTAACTATCTGTATTATAATTAGTTATATAATTCTAACTAGGATAATTCATGATTATTCTGTTTTTAATTTTACATATTTTATATTTAAGTAGATCGCTTAATATTGATATTACCATTGATACTCCTATATGGTGTGGACTGATAATTTTGAAGTCAAGATTAAAATATCAACTCTCAGCTGTTAAGAACATGACGAGTAACCCACCACTCCTCTGAATCTTCTTTCAGTGCATTTGATCTATGGCTGAAACTGCCAGTCAGTCTTAATTCTATAAACAAGCCTGCTTATTTCTTTAGAGGGTGTATATGATAAAGTACTTATTTTCTATTATTTTGAGATAGTCTTTCTATGATGCCCAAGTTAATCATCCTTTTCAGTTTCCCAAGTACTGGGATAACAAAGAGTGTTCCACAGAAGTTTATTCCTGACAAATTTAATTTTCAGTCTTAGGAGTAGTTGTTTGAAGTTTTGGCACACATATCCATGCATAGTAATTCCATAAATCCACCAGAAATATCAAACAAAGCCGGGCGTGGTGGTGCACGCCTTTAATCCCAGCACTCGGGAGGCAGAGGTAGGAGGATCGCCGAGAGTTTGAAGCCACCCTGAGAATACATAGTGAATTCCAGGTCAGCCTGAGCTAGAGTGAGACCCTACCTTAGAAAACCAAAAAAAAAAAAAAAAAAAGAAATATCAAACAAGAAAAAAAGTTATTGCCATTTATATTCAGAAAGTCATGTGTAAAGATTAAGATTGGGGCTGGAGAGATGGCTTAGCGGTTAAGCGCTTGCCTGTGAAGCCCAAGCACCCTGGCTTGAGGCTCAATTTCCCAGAACCCACATTGGCCAGATGCACAAGGGGGCGCATGTATCTGGAGTTCGTCTGCAGTGCCTGGAGGCCCTGGAGTGCCCATTCTGTCTCTCTTTATCTGCCTCTTTCTCTCTGTGTCTGTTGCTTTCAAATAACTGAATAAATAAATGAACAAAAAATTTTAAAAAAGATTGTTTGTAAAGAAAATTGTTCAATGTTTGTATCCATGTTCTGAAATTAACTCCATTTAAAAGTAGATTAATTTACAGTTATACAAATTGCTATGCCTATGATGTCATCAGCCACCATTTAAAATTTAGTTCTCATGACGGTGCTGCAGTGTTTACAATGCACTTCTGCCTGCTGCCTTCTGGGGATTCCTAGCACTTCTCTGTGGAAGAGAAGGAAGTCGAGTCTCTTCTTAGTTTACAGTCAAAGATAATTAATTTTAGGGAGGTTAAATGACTCTCCTCCTTTTACAAAGCTAATTATCCTGTAAGTGGCAGAGACATGACTTGGACTGAGAACAATTTAAGTCAATTTCAGAGTGATTTTCATTGCAGTGCTTTGACAAAGAAGCCATTGGCACTAAGGAGAAAGTGACCTCTTATTCATGTTGTTCATCACCATGATTGAGCCCCTAGTAGGTGCCAAACTAGTGCCAGACTTTGATCTAGCTTGTCCATGAGTTAAAGTTTGTTCCTAGTATAGCACTTTTGTGAGGCTGTGGAAACTAAGAAATGGGGCTAAATGGAAGAGCTTGGGTCATTAGGTTTGCTATTAATGGGTATAATATCTATTATCTATCTATCTATCTATCTATCTATCTATCTATCTATCTATCTATCTATCTATCTCCTCTCTCCATCACTCCCTCTCTCTCTTTCTCCCTGTCTTTGTTTCATAGCCTGCCATGAATTGAATTGAGTTTTACCTCTCCAGCACAGCATCCTGACTCAGAGGAGTAGGACTAGTTATTCATAGGTGACTGAAAATACTGTGAGCCCATATGAATGTTTCATGTTACTCAATTTATTATCAGACTCTATCACTCATGGAACATCAGTAATAAATTCTTTTCTTTCAAATAGATTTTACTTTAGACATTCATAACATATAGTATAATGCAAATTGCAATTTTCTTTTTGTTTTTTTGAGGTAGGGTCTCACTCTAGCCTAGGCTTACCTGGAATTCATTATGGAGTCTCAGGGTGGTCTCGAACTCATGGCAATCCTCCTACCTCTGCCTCCCAAGTGCTGGGATGCAATAAGTGTTTTGAAAACAAATTGAAGATTGGTGAAAACAAGTGATAGAATTGAAATGGTTGAGCATAAATATTATTTTAGAGAAACTGTCAATGTGTAATTTTGGAATAAGATAACATTGAGAAGACGCCAAATAGGAAGGAGTCCATTGACATTGCCAAAAAATCCACAGGCCTCCAGGCAAGAGATATTTGGGAGAAAAAGTCACAGAAAAGAGGGAGTGAATGATGCTGATGTGCCCATTAGCAGAGTCAAGAGACACTTAAGACATGACAGTACAACAGAAGAATATTAGAACCTGGAGGACTATACTCATTACATGGATGGAACTTGCTTGAGTCTTAGGAGAGTGCACCTTGACAGTAAATATGTGAGATAGAGCCATGAAAGCCCTGTAGTAAGTAGACCTTGGTAAAAGTGAGGGATGGATTATGAAAAAAAAAATGTAGTTCAAATTTTAAAAAAAGGCTTTATCTTAATTATATTGCTTCTGTTAAGTTCAAGTTTTCATGACTCATTCAGTACCACAGAGAGCTTACCTCATTTATTATTTTGTGGAAGAAATTTCACTGTGTATCAAGAATTCTAGTCACAAAACACATCATGTCAAATGTTCAAAAGGGGAAAACTGGTCAAAAATACATTTTTATAAATATGTTTAAGAATTTTGAGAGATTTACAGTCAAGATAGCAGACTTGTAACCATGCTAGAACTCTGGGAGTGAAATCAGGCAAGAATTGTGTAGGTCCTACCAGATCTCCATTGAGTGGGCTCGGGTGCGCTTTGGGGGAATCTATGATTTCTACATGCTTTCTGCAGTTAGGGTACAATCATAGGAACCCTACTAGCCTTTCACTCTTAGATGGGCTTGCGCCTATCTACCTCAGGCCAGCTGAGTTCAGGTGGGCAGGAAAGGTGGGTGATTGACATTCTTCCACTCCCTAGGCACTCAGGGGACAAATCCACTGAGTGGTATTTTGTGCTGGGACTGAATAAGTCAGGCACACACAGTGTGGGAGATAGGTTCCACACTGACCCACATTTGGGCCTTGGCCATCTCCACTGGTCAGCACCAAGCTGTGACACCAGGCCCTGCCTCTCAGACCAAAGCTTCAACACCAGTCAGCTCTGCCCAGTGGCCCTGGTTCATGGAGCCCAGAGCCAGGTGCACAACCACCAACTGGTGCCCCACCCCAGTTGTCCCAGGAGCACTGGAACATCTGGCAAGTCCCAGTTAGAGGGTACCAGTAAGCCTTGACGATTTGCTCAGCTGAGGTACTGTGGAGCAGGAGGGGCAAGTGCTAGTGCTCCTGAGCCCCACAAGCAAGGCACAGCTGTGATCTGTGCTGAAAAGATCTCAGACCCCCAGTGCAGCTTTCCTATCGCCATCAGCCCAGAGCTGCAGGTGCACTGGCAAACCTCCATGACCTGTGCATCTGAAAACATGATGCCATTGAATGCCAGTCCAGTTCAAGTCCAAAGCAGAACACTCACTAGTGATCCTACAGGGGTCACTATTTTCTTCCTCCTTAATAAAACAAGACTTTGATCCTGAGATGGGTAAACCCCACCCCTCAAAAAAAAATCCTCAAGATAACAAGCTGGGAGATGGCTATCAGGATTGCCTAGGCCAAAAAAGGGAGTCTCCAATGAAAACAAAGAGGAGACAATGAAAATAGAATCCCAAAACGAAAACACAGTAAGATTATTAAATAAACTCAATGAAACCCTAACCAAGCAAATAGCTGAACTGGAAGCAAATCATCAAAAAACTAACAATCACATAAATTAAATACAATAGAATCACATATTGCAACAAATAGCTTTCATTACTCAGCTTAACATAATTGAGGGAAAGGAGAGAGATCTCAAAAGAGAGGTGAATGAATTGAAGGTGAGTCAACTGATAGAGAATCTCAATAACCAGATGATTAAGATTAATGAAGACATGATCAAATGTAAGAATAAATTCTAAGATGCATCAAGAAAATAAAACTTTGAACTGAAATTTGAACTCCACAAAGGGATGGATATGATGCAGAAAAATGCCACAAAAAGGAAATCAAATAAAGCTTTTAAAAGTCACTCTAAAAATCCTCATTAATAGAAATAATCAGTGGAAGACAGAACCACAGATCTGAAAAACAAACCAGAAGAAATTGACCAGGAGTCCAAAAACTTTAATAAGTTCAAAATATCATGTGAACAGAATATGAGGGAATTGTGGGATACCCTAAAATGACTAAACATCTAGACCACGAGTATATCAGAAAGTAAAGAATTTCAGGTCAAAGGCATAAAGAACATATGCAACAAAATTATTGAAGAAAATTTTTTCACTTTCACAACTGAGAGACCCATGCAGAAGCAAGAAGCTCATAGAACACCATGTATGACCAAAGAACAAACTTTTCAAGGCACATCATAGTTAAAAGTCTAAACAATAGTGATGGAGAGATGGCTTAGCAGTTAAGATGCTTGCCAGCAATGACAAAGGATCCAGGTTCGATTCCCCAGGACCCACGTAAGCACGAGGTGGCGCAGGTGTCTGGAATTCACAGTGGCTAGATGCCCTGGCATGACCATTTTCTCTCTCATACCCTCTCTCTGCCTCTTTCTCTCTCTCAAGTAAAAATAATTGCTACAAAGTCTAAACAATAATAATAAAGAGAGAGTGTGTGCTTAAAGCAGCAAGAGAAACAAAATCTCACTAGGTACAAAGGCAATGGCATCGCATCAGAATTTTCTCAATTTTTCAAGGGAAACCCTGAAAGCTGGAAAGACTTGGAATGGAGTGTTTCAAAGAATATAAAACTATGTCTTTAAACTCAAACTTCTATTCCACACAAAGGAAGGAGATAGGAAAAATTTCCATGATAAAAGTCAACTCTATGACTATATGAACACAAAGCTAAATATACAGAGAATACTTCAGAAACTACAAGAAGAATTTAACAACCAACAACCAAGAGCCTACAAGAGAAAGAACATGATAATAAAAAGTACAACAGACATAGCAATGTACAAAGCCCAGGAAAGCACCAAAACCTGTAAAGCATCCAGCAGAGAAGTGATTAAATTGCACCTCAGTTAAAACTTTAAATATTAATGGTTATAACTTGCCCATAAAAAGACACAAGTTAACAAGTGGATTAGAAAATGGACTCTTTCATCTGCTATCTTCAAGAAATCCATCTTACCTTTAATGATAGATACCTCTTCCAGATGAAAGGATGGAAAATGATTTTCCAAACAAATAAAAATAAGAAACAAGCTAGTGTGGCAATACTAATACTTGAAAAAATAGACTTCAAATCAAAACTAATCAAAAAGAATAGAGAAGGCCACTTTTTAACTCAATAAGAGAATGATCCAACAAAAGGTTATCATAATCAAATCTATATGCAACAAACAAAGGTGCACCATATTTTATCAAGAAAAACCTACTTGACAACAAATCAGACATAAATCCCAAAACCATCATGGGGACTTCAATACCCCACTACCATCTATACACCACTCAAGCAGAAAGTCAACAGATAAATAATAGATCTCACCAACACCAAAGATCAATTAGACCTAATAGACATCTACAGAATATTCCACTCCATTTCTACAGAATACACATTCATCTCAGCCCATGGAACCTTCTCCAAAATAGATACTATATTAGGACATAAATCATGTATCTATAAATTCAGCAAAATTGATATACCTTGCTATATCATTTCTGACCATAATGTATTAAAGCTAGATGTTAACAACTAGAGAAACAACAGAAAACACACCAGCTCCTGGAGACTGAACAACAGCTATTTATCAATTAATAGGTCATGGAAGGAATCAAAAAGGAAACTGTAAATTTTCTATAACTGAATTATAATGAAAACACAACAAAACAAAACTTGTAAGTCCCAATGAAGACAGTCCTGGGGAAAATTTATAGCAATAAATGCCTTCATAACAAAGATAAAGAAATCTCAAATTAATAACTTCTTCTACCTAGTAGCACTGGAAAAACTTGAACAATCCAACCTGAATAGTTCCAGATAGACAGAAATAATTAAGATCAGAGCAGAAATTAATGAACTAAAAACCAAAGAAAACAATTTCAAAATTGACAAAGTAAAGCTTGTTCTTTGAGAAAATAAACAAGAGTGACAAAATCCTGGCCAATTTTATCAAAACAAAGACATGTCTCAAATTAACAAAAGTAGAAATTCAACAACTCATCACCATTATTCACCTTTATTAACCAGGCTTCATCTTAGGCATTCAAGGGTGGTTCAACATACAGAAATTGATTAATGTAAAATACCACACAAATAAACGTAAACACAAGGAACACATGATCATTTCAGTAGATGCAGAGAAGGTCCTTGATAAAATACAACATCAATTTATGATAAAAAGGCTGGGAAGATTAGGCATGGAGGGTTTATATCTTACCATAAAAAGGTTATATAAAAAGCACCTAAAACCCAAACCATACTTAATGGGGAAAGACTGAAGGAATTCCTATTAAGATCAGGTATAAGACAGGCGTGCCCACTCTCACCATAACCCCAAATTCCACGATGAATAACAGCAATCCAACTGAGAAGGGCCCACAGTGGCATGGTGACAAGGAGGAGGGAAATGATGGTTCCAACACATGATGTGTCCATACAAAATTTAGACTGAAGGAATTCCTATTAAGATCAGGTATAAGACAGGCGTGCCCACTCTCACCATAACCCCAAATTCCACGATGAATAACAGCAATCCAACTGAGAAGGGCCCACAGTGGCATGGTGACAAGGAGGAGGGAAATGATGGTTCCAACACATGATGTGTCCATACAAAATTTCTATTTAATTGAAGAAAAAGCATTAGTTTCAATTGTGAGCATGTTTTAATAGGTAGAATATTTTATACTGATTTTCATATTTATAAAAATAAGATTTAAAATAATAACATGATTAATAAGAAAAACATCATTTTTTTTTTACAAATATAGTAGAAATTGAGAAATTACAAGACAGGCAGTGGGTGACTAATTCCACAGTGTCTGCTAGCAGGTAAGAGACTGTGGTGTGAATATAATCAGTGCAAAACATGTAGCTTCTGACAGAGTAAATTCCTCTCAGGTAACCCCAAGGATATTAAACCTATCTTTTATTAATACTTAGAGACAGTGTTGAGTGGAATAAATCTTAATGTCCATCTTGCTATAAAATTATGTAATTATATTCAACAAATATTGCTGAGAATATATTAAAAACAATCTTTTTGTTAAGTGATAAAATTAATACAAAATATGCTCATGTCAACTAATTTCACTGCTAAAAACTGAATGTAAGGACAGATATCTTATGACAGTAACTAAGTAGAATTTACTCCAGTATACACTTGGGCTAGGACTATCTCTCACAAGAGATAGTGGAAGAACTCGCCCAGAACGTGGTTAAGAGGGCTGTGCTTTTAGTAAGTACATGATAAGCTTTCTCTTTTTTAAACGTTTATTTTCAAGCAGTGATATGCAGTGAGGAGAAAGAGAAAGAAAGAGAGAGAGAGGGAAAAAGAGAGAGAGAGAATGGTGCACTTGGGCCTCCAGCTGCTGCAAACGAACTCCAGATGCAGGCACCCCTGTGCATCTGGCTTTACGTGGGTCCTGGGGCATCAAACTGGGTTGTTAGGCTCTGCAGGAAAGTACCTTAACTGTTGAGGCATCGCTCCAGCCCCATGATAAGCTTTCTTTCTGTATGTAAATAATTCATTTATGTCCCTGCTAGTTTAATAATTTCATATGAATAATTTGTAATCCTCAAATTAATGAACTAACCCTTATTTACTAAATGAAAATAAACTTAAGTATCATCATGACACAGTACGTTTGTGTGATATCCAATAAGGAGTGACTAGCATCTCCAGACCTGGGGACAATAAAACAACTTCTGTGTGTGGAGAACTTGCTTCCTGAAAACCACTGAATATGAGAATGCTGCTGGTGAAGACCATCTGTCCACAGCGCCCGGTGAGCTGTTGCCTAAAGTAAAATATGTGACCTTGGTCCAGTACTGCAAGGTAAGAGTGGTCAAGGTATTAGTTTTTCAGTTGACTTTCATAAGTGAGTATCTGCCAACAGCTCTTTGGAGTATGCAAATGTCACACAATAAACATGGAATGATAACAAAATTTTTTGGCATCTCTGCCAACATTCACTTTTTCCTTGAAAAAGCTGGCAAAACCTTCTCTGCTCTAGGGCTTATTACTTTATGCACATTCTTTATTTCCATTGTTCCTAGAAAATAAAATTCTGTGGAATAAACTTCCCTGGTCTGGGATAGGTGAGCAAGTGCTACAGGAGAAAATGAGTTGGGCTCTGTTTGCTAAGCACAAAGCTGTGCTGCTTTTCATTTCCTTGGAGTACCAAGAAAAATTAAATGGCTTTTACTTCTAGAAGTTGGAATCATTGCAAAACCCATTTAAATTGAGCATTAAGTCTTAATCCCTAAGTTGAAATAAAATGCACAATTTGTTTAATTGTAGAACTGCTATTAAACAATATGAGGAACATTTAGAAGCTGGAGGAAATCAGGTGGAGAAAGAATATTCCTTCTTTTATTTGACTTGAATGTTATCATTTCAGCAAATGGCTGAGCATAACAAGTCATTCTAAAGTAATTTAAATATACTTTGGACTGAAATATTAATAATTCCTTGAGCTCTTGATGAGCTCTTCCAAATTTCCTGAGTCTCTTAAAAGGAGTCAGAGACAGGGCTGGGGAGATTGCTTAGCAGTTGTGCCTACCTGCAAAGCCTAAGGACCCATGTCTTACTCCCTATTTCCCACATAGGCCAAACACACAAGGTGATGCATGCATGAAGTCAAATATGCACGAAAGGTGGCCCACATACATCTGGAGTTTGATTACAGTGGCTGGAGGCCATTGTGCCAATTCTCTCTCTTTCTGATTCTCTCTCTCTCTTGCTGTCTCTAATATAAAAAAGGAAAATGAAAGAGTCAGAGACTAAGGCTAACACAAATATTCCTAGAAGACATGGAAGCAGGATTCAATTAGGAATCTGAGAGATGGTGGGATATTGAATTGACTTACAGATATGACCATGGTTCATAAACCTTTAGTGACATGAACTGATTTTCTATGAAAAGATATTACTCATACCATCTTGAATTATATAGTTACCACAAACAATTTAAAGTTAACAATGTTTCTTAATGCCTATACATAAAACATTCATAGAATAGCCTAGGTAAACTGCGTAAAAAGGTTTTAGATTCCTAGACCTTATTGTTGCCTTCCAATACCTTATGATAAAATGTGAATTTTTTCTTTTTTTGAGGCAGGTTTTCATGTATCCCAGGCTGGTTTTAAACTGACTATGTATATCTAAGGATTACCTTGAGCTTTTTATCCCCTTACCTCTACCCTGTGAGTGTTGAGATCACAGGTGAGACCCATGGTACCCAGCATTATGCAATCCTTGGGATAGAATTCAAAGCTATGTATATCCTAGGCAAGCACTCTAGCTTGCCTAAGTCAAGAGATTTGTAAGCACTATGTAGTGTGAGGATTGTGGCTTTAAATTCCATAGATAAGAAGACATTCCATCTACTGAAGATAACACACTTAGGGTTTCCCTAAATCAGGAATGAATCTGAAGCCCTCTTGAGGAGGAAACCAGGTTTGTTTTCTCTGTGTGATATGGCCTTGGGCTCTAGTGACAGAAGTCAGTATATACACCTGCTCTGAACATGTGGCATTTATATTTCTGTGCTTATGTAAGTTTGCTGAGGGTGATTTGTTCCAAGTCTGTCCATTTTATTACGAATTTCATTACATAATCTTCCTGTACTGCTGAGTAGAATTCCATTGTGTATATGTACACATCTTCATTATCTGATCTTCAAATGTTGGGCATCTGGGTTGATTCCAGGTGCTGTATTCTGTGAATAGAGCAGCTATAAACATTGTTAAGCAATGCAGTGAAGAGTGGAGCCTTTGGGTTAGCTGCCAAGTACAGGAATACATGGGGCAGCTTGTAGCTCTGTTTTCAACTTTTGCAGGAGTCTATATTGATTTCCATAATAGTGGTTGTATAAGCTTGTACTTCTAGCAGCAGTGAATGAGGGTTCCTATTTACCCACATCCTCATAAACATTTTTTTAAAATTATTTATTTATTTATTTATTTATTTATTTATTTATTTATTTATTTGAGAGCGACAGACACAGAGAGAAAGACAGATAGAGGGAGAGAGAGAATGGGCACGCCAGGGCTTCCAGCCTCTGCAAATGAACTCCAGACGCATGTGCCCCCTTGTGCATCTGGCTAACGTGGGACCTGGGGAACCGAGCCTCGAACCGGGGTCCTTAGGCTTCACAGGCAAGCACTTAACCCCTAAGCCATCTCTCCAGCCCCTCATAAACATTTATTGTTTGACTTTTTTTTTTTTTTTTTTTTTGAGGTAGGTTCTCACTCTGGTCCAGGCTGACCTGGAATTCACTATGTAGTCTCAGGGTGGCATTGGACTCACAGCGATCCTCCTACCTCTGCCTCCTGTGCTGGGATTAAAGGCATGTGCCACCATGCCCAGTGTACTGTCTGATTTTTTAATGATTGCCATCATGGGTAAAGTGGAATCTCACAGTTGTTTTAATTTGCATTTACCTGACTGTTAAGGATGTTCACCATTTTCTTACCTATTAGCCATTTGTATTTCTTCCTTTGAGAATTCCCTATTCAGTTATCTCCCCCCACCTTTTTTTGAGTGGGTTGTTTGGTTTTCTATTGTTTGGATTTTGAGTTCTTTGTAGAATCTAGATGTTAGGCCTCTGTCAGTGGTAAGATTGGAGAAGATTTTCTCCCATTCTGTGGGCCAAGTCAGAATCCTAATAACACTAAGATTGTGGACTGCAACAAGAAGCTCCCACTAGTCTTTGGCCAAATCTCTAAATTAATATTGTTTATCCCCTTCAACCTATACTCACCTCAATCTGTTAGAAAAAATTATATACTTTTTTTCTTTTTCAGAAGGCAGCAAGAACCAAGAAAAGCCAAAATCTATCAACAAGACAAGACAAGATAGCTGACTCCCTGCCAGGAGATGAACCATCCCTCACACATCAGGTAGGGCCCAGGTAAAACCACAGAACTGGAGAGATGAACAAGAGTGAAGCTTCCATGGTGATCCTGGCAATCTGTGCCAGGATGATGGACATAGATACTGAGGATACTCAAAAACAAAGCAAAAATCCAGAAACTGCTCAGTGCTCAATAGTGAAGTCTACTTAACACACCCACCCACCAAGGCTCAGGGAGTTTTGTGGAAGAGGGGGCAGAAAGATTGTAAGAGGCAGAGTGTGGGAGGGGCACTGTGCTCCCCCCATGACTGACTATTGTTCTCACAACCCAGGACCCCATGGTGAACACTAGAAATTCTGCTGAGTTGGATCCTCAGGGGAATAGTGTCAAGGAGGAGGGAAATGATGGTACCAGAAAATGATGTTTCCATACAAATTTTCTACTTAATAAAAAATATTTTGTTATATACATGTGAAAAATAATTTGCTTTAACTATATTACCATATTTTCATCAGTGAACAGAATTGGTATCTATTTTTTGAAGGACATCATCTATTCTCAATTTATTTTTGGCTGTTTTATATTTAGAATGACCAATGAATCAATAAATCAATAGATGTCACACTCCAACTTGCTTCAGAATTTTTACACTTGGGAATGTATAGGAACATGTTGCAGCCCTTTTATTGGTTTGGTTTTGGCGGTATTCCCTTTCTTTTTCTTTTCTTTTTTTTTTGGGGGGGGGGTGTTTCAAGATAGGGTCTTACTCCAGCCCAGGCTGACCTGGAATTCATTATGGAGTCTCAGGATGGCCTCGAACTCCCAGTGATCCTCCTACCTCTGCCTCCCAGTGCTGGGATTAAAGGTGTGTGTCACCATGCCTGGCTGGTATTCCCTTTCTTAAAGCAACATTTTTCTGGAAACATTTTCTTAATTTGTTTTATTAAACATTATACAGGGAAAAGCATCATAAAGATGTTCAGTGAAATCCAAAACTTATGTAGTATAATTTTATATGTAATTAAAATCAGAAATGATTACATTTTATAGAAAAAAATTAATTTTGATCTTGTTTATTTGATAAATGTTTTATATGACTCTAAATATGCATGTTTTAAATAACTTAAGGTAGAAATCAGCCTAACCTAGGAACTAATCAAATGTTCATCCTTTCCATTTTTTTCTGTTCATTTTTAAACCATAAGTTTCTATATATTTATTTACTTATTTGTGGGATAGAGTAAAGAGACATGATTTATGTGCATGGTTTCTTCCTGCTGCAAACAAACTAACTCCAGGCTTGTGATCCATTTTATTCATCTTTCTTTTCATATGGAATCAAACATGGGCAGGCAGGCTTGGCAAGCAAGCACCTTTAACCAACGGTCAATCTCCCAAAGCCTTTCCTGTTAATTTTAATAGACTTGGATTTTAAATTCTTTCTTATTACTTAAGTCAAAGAGAGTGAATGCAAAGTATAATTTCCCTTTATTATGATTCTTCATAGTGAACCAGAGATAAATATGATGCATGCACAGGGAAAAAAGTTCATAGGTTATCAGGAGTTTTGTCTCATTGCTTCCACAGGAAAATTCTGAAAACCACAACATCACAGCAGACAGATTGTGGTTATAATTACCACATGTCTGGGTATTAATTCATCCCCCCTCTCAAGTACTTACAAGCCACCTTTACAGCCATTTTTGGGTTTATATTGTTTTTACTCTGTTAAGAGTTTTCCGAGGCTGGGAAGATGGACCACTGGGTAAAGCTCCTGCTGTGCAAGTGTGTTGCTTTGTGTGCATCCCGAGACCACGTTTAAAGCTTAAAGTTGTGGGGGCTTCTAAAATCCCAGCATCAAAGGTTAGATGGGAGGCAGAGGCAGGGGATTATGGACTAAATAGCCTGGAAAACAGTTGCAAATAGTAATGAGAACAAGATGGCCTGGTGGCATGTAACATGACTGCATCCAACCAAGTTCCTCAGAGCCCTGCTTCTCCTGCGAGATGTTATGGACCAGGCTTCCGCTGTGTTCCCGTCGGCATTATTGTCCCAGCCTTACTCCCATTATCACTGCACTCTGCTGTCAATACCCAAAGACTATTAGAGCCCAGAGTTCCTGCGTCTACATTTCTCCTGCAAACTAGTTCCAAAGGGTTAAGAACCACGTGTTTATCACATGTTTATTACAGCAACAGCAACATTTCTCACTACCAATTTTCTGTGTAACTTACTTTCTCATTTCGGTGCCCAAACACTAGCCAAGAAGCAGTCCAAGGAAGAAAAGTGTTATTTTTGGCTTACAGTCTGTGGTTCCGTCAGGGTGAGAAAGACATAGAGACAAAAGCTTGAAGCGAGTGCTCATACTCAGTCTAAAACCAGGAAGCTGAGAGCAACTAACGCTGATGCTCCGTGCTCAGTCGACACACTCCTTTTCGTACAGTCCAGGATCCCAGCTCAGGCAATGGCAGGCTTTCAGTAAATGTGTGTCTTCTGTCTTCCCACCTTATTTAATCTAATCTTCATAGTCCCCCATAGGTATGGCCCGAGGCTAATTGAACCAACATAATCCTTCTAGGCATGCCAGAAACTCATTTCCTAGGTGATTCTAGCTCTTGTCAAATTGACGACAGAGATTAACTACCACAGAAAGTACATCTAAACTTCACACGGAATCCTATTAATTAACACATACAAATATGTGTTTTCATGAGTCAGTTAAAACAAATAAAAATATGGAATCTGAATTAAAGATAATAAAGCCAGTCCACCATAGCACTAAAAATTTTATTGAACATCTGAAAGACTGTTAAAGGTTAAGAAGGTGAAATTGTCACCTGTAATGAGTTATCCTGAGTTAGATCACAGACAAAAAGGAAATTTAATTCAAATGCAAGAATAAATTAAATGCATGAACTTGTGTAAATATATTGTAATAGTAGTTATGTCCTCATTAGTCATGGAAATTTATAGGAAATTGGGTAATATATACATATAAAACACAAAATGAGTATATGTATATGTATATTCCCCCAAAATGAAAATGGCTATTACTACAATAACAGATGTATTTGCTTTTCAATTTACTTTAATATTTTAGATTATTAGGTAATCCATAACATGAAAACACATTTTTTAATTTACTTTTTGAAGAGAAATATAATAAATTGCCTCCATATTGTCTCTAAAATTTTATTACATTTTTAAATTAAGCTTTTGCTAGCTGTTGGTTTTCATCTAAAGTTTTGGAAGGCCTCTTGGTAATTCCTACAATTTATTTAATTCTCTTGATTTATTTGTTGCTTTGTTGTCTATGTGCACCTGTAATATACTGGCCATAGAAAAATGGTGAGATTTAATTGTTAGATCTTAATTTTTGACCATGTCAAATTTTTAATTTTACAAAATATGCATAATGCATTTCATTCAAACTTTATTTTTATGGGATAGAAGGATTGCTCAGTGGTTAATCACATTTCCTTGCAAAGACTGATGGCCTTGGTTTGATTTCCCAGTACCCATGTAAAGCCACGAATACAAAGTGGCACATGCATCTTGAATTTATTTCTAATGGCAATAGGACCTGTTAGACCCATATTCTTTCTATCTCTCAAATAAGTAAAATACTTTAAAAAAGTAAATAATAGCATTTAAACATAACTTTAGTTTTAGTGGCAACTTTTTTTTTATTATTTATTTATTTGAGAGCGACAGACACAGAGAGAAAGACAGGTAGAGGGAGAGAGAGAGAATGGGCGCGCCAGGGCTTCCAGTAGTGGCAACTTTAATATATGAACATTTTGCAAATTGGTTTGTATTCTTATTAGGTATCCTCTTGTGTCTCCTCTCCTTCACCCTCATTCCATTGAGGGCCATCCTCATTAAGGGTATCAGTAGATACTGTGTAGTCAGGATTGCACAGTCAGTTCCTGTGGGAAGGACAATACCTCTCAGTAAAGCTTCCCACCCTGTGGCTCTACCCTCATTCCTGTGCCCTTATCCACAGTGTTCTCTGAGTCTCAGAGGGTATGTTCTAATCCTTCTTTAGGGTTGAGTTCTCGGCAGCTTCTGAGTTATTGCTTTCACAAAATCTGAATCTCCTCAGTGACTACCACCATCTTCTTGGAGAAGGTTCTCTGGCTTGGAATTGCAGCAACACTTATTTTTTAATCTTTCACTTCCTCGGTAATGTTTTCTGGGCTCTTGCGGGTGTGCTATGCATCTCTTCTCTCATACTAGGCTCTAGGCTTCCCCCTCTTGTCATTGTAGTAGGTCTTGTGTCTACCTTATATTTGCTGCCATCTGTAAAAGGCTGATTTCAAGTCAATGGTGAGAGCAGCATGAATCAAAGGTAACGAACATAGACATTTAGAAGACATTGGATGAGCATAGCTTCTCCATTTAGCCAAAGAATAGTATGAGCTTCCCTCTGTCTATGTCTTTCCAAGCCATAGTCTTCTGACTTGGTTTGCAGTACTAAGCCTGGATTCCCTCCACTGATCAGACCTTATATCTAATCAGAAAGCGGTTGGCTCCCCCATAACTAATCTTATACTATTGCATTGGTGGGCGCATCTTGGCTGATTGGTTGATGTTGTAGCTTGCATCATCCACTACTTGTTCATGCATTTGATAACTTTGTTCCCCCAGCAGCGTGCATAGCACTTTTTTAGTACTGTGACTAGCTAGAAGGGAGGCAGCTTCCATCTCAGTTCTAGCTTGATTTCTCAGTGTTCTGTAACTAGAACCTAAGAGGTTTTCAGCAGTAGGATCTCACCATCTAGTTCCTGCTGGTAACTAAGTTCATTGGCAGTGGAGTACATTGTTTTGGGTCTTATGGACCTTCTTAATCAATATCTCACTTTGTGGGGAGGTGATTAGCTTCTGGCATTGGGATGCACCCAGCAACTCTGTGTGAGCATGGGAAGAAGAAAGACAGAGCCACAGGGTGGGAAGAAGCTGTAGTGAGAGGCATTGTACCAGCAATAGAAATGGTAGCTTCAGTGTAATGTTTTCTCCACACCAGCAGGGTGCTTTCACCCAAACTATTCCCCCTCTCTTCCCCTTTTAAAGAAAGTTTAATTATCTAACAAAGAAGTTGAATTTTAGAATACTAATTTATACCATCGTTAATTTTGTGAATGTATCATACCCTCCCTCCTTTGCATCTATCTCCTCCTAGACCATTCCACCTACTATACTGTCCCTCCACTTGCCTGCCTATTATGACCTCCTCTAATACTTTTCTGCTTCTTCACTCTGCAAACCTCATTCTACCTTCACAACCAGTACTAAGGATGCTTACTACAACTTGCAAACAAATTAAACTATTCTATTTTAGGTTTTAGAATATGAGAGAGTACATGAGGCATTTGTCTTCTGAATATGGGTAACTTCACCAAGTATATTTTTTCCAGGTGCATTAATTTTGTTAGATTTTTCCCGAATATCATTTTCCTTATTATTGACTATAACTCCATTGTGTATATGTAGCTACATCTTCACTATCCATTCATCACTTGATGAGAATCTGGGCTAATTCCGTTTCCTTGCTATTGTGAATAGAGAGCAACAAACATAGCTGAGCAAGTATCTCTGTAGTAAAGTGTAGAGTCTTTAAGATATATACTCAAGAGTAGACTGTCTGGGTGAAATGTTAGCTCTGCTTTAGATTTTTAGATACCTCTATACTGATTTCTACAGTGACTGTTTGCACTCTCACCAACAGTGAATGAGGGTTCCTCTTTCCCCACATTCTTGCCAGAATTTGTTGTCATTTAAATTTTTGATGATAGCCATTCTGACTGCAGTGAGGTAAAATTTGAAAGTACTTTTAATTTCATTTCTATGATGGCTATAGCTGATTGAACAGTTTTTAAGATGCTTATTGGTCATTTGCATTTCTTCCTTTGAGAATTTTTAGTTCAGCTCCCTGCTCCATTTTCGACTAGGCTAATTGATTTTTTTTAAAGATATTTTTATTTATTTATTTGCAAGCAGATAGAGATACACAGAAGAGATAAAGACAGAGAGAATGTGCAAGCCAGGGCCGTCAGCCACTGCAAATGAACAGAAGAAATAAAGATATCATGATATGAATTCCTTTGATGTTATTTATTTTGTATCCAGGAGAGAAGAATGACTGTGGATAATTCAATGCATGTATTGCAGTTTTGGAAAGCTGATCTACAACCAGAAAAGAATACATGTTTGTGAATCTTGATTTTTTTAAGGATTATAATAATCCTTATATTTGGGGTACATTCTAACACAATGAAATGGAATCCTAAAATATGGGAAGATCTTTTTTGATAAGGAACAGAAAATGTTGAATATCCTAGTTGATACAATTCTGTTAATGAGAAGTTTATGACTAAGCAACAATAAGTCTCAGCATGAACAGACAAAAATATGTATCTGGTGACTAAGATTCATCAACCAGCACAACTGCCTTAGGCTGATTCTTTTTATAGCACTGATGTTCAGAATGCATAGACATATTACAAAGCATCCATGGAATGACATGTACTTCTTTTTTGTTTTGTTTTATCTTTTTTTCTTTATTACTTATGCACATACTCAGTGAGTAAACAGCATATTTTTATACCATGGTTAGCCTCCTCCCTGTCCTCCTCCCTCTGAAGGGACCCTACAACATTGGGGATTATGGGTAATGCATTGTGGGGGTCGCCATCAGTTATGGGGAAGAGGCAATGTCTCTGTGCATAATGTCTCCCCTTTGGGCTCTAACAATCTTTCTGCCACTCTCTTCTGGGAATTTTCCTGAGCCATATTGGGTTAGTTTTAGGTCTACTTCAATGATGATGTCTTGGGATCCTCTGTATCTCTGGATCGCTAGTTTGGTAGGAGTTGAGTGTTTTCTGTGTATATCTCTTTCATCCTTGTGCTGATATCAAGTTCACCAAGAAAGCAGAACTCTTGCTCATTTCCCCAATTACTCTATGGTTTCAGCTGGGGCCCTAGTGAGGTGTGATGGGCTCAGATTCTGCATCCATCTGAAAAAGAGAAGCAGAGTCTCCAGTGTAGAGTGAAGTCAACACTGGATAAAGGGGATAACCATTATTATTTTAAAGAGAATTTAATAGTGTTAGACCCTCTTATAGACCAAGATTGGTAGGGGCTTGATATTGGAGAATAACAAGGTAGGTAATATAAAACAGAAAGGGGGGAGAGAGAGAGAGAAGAAGATTAAGGTTAGTCTTCATCATACCCTCTTCAGGGCCCTTTGATTCAGGTGTTGCATCTAAGGACCTGATGAAGACTTAATCTTTAGTCTGTATTTCAAAATATAGGATTTTATGGTACCAGTTCCATTTGGGTCCAGTTTTTGACCTCCCTTACCCTTACCCTCCTCTCCTTCCCCACCCTCCCTATTGTCATTTCTTATTGAAGAAAACACAGCAAATCAAATAATAAGGCATTTTAGATATGAATACAACAGTAAACTCTCTTCATTAGATGGGTATGTCTTTGTTAAATCTTTACAATATTTATTAGATTTACAATGTTTTTACAACTTTTATAATAAAAATGTTTACAATTATTTAGAAATATTAGAAATTTATTGGAATAAATAACAAAAGTAACAATTAGCTACTATATCAAATGTTGGAGGATTAAAAGGAAAAAGGTTGGCCTTTATACTGGTAGTTTATAATCATTATTTTGAGAAATTTCCAAAAGGTTTCCCAGCCCAGGCAGAGGAACTTGGTGTTAGCTTTGTTTTCATCTGTACAAGAGAAGACTTTTCTGCTCCACACTTGCTCACATTGCACCATGTAATGTGTTCTCCTCTATATCAAATACTTGCTTAAAAATAGCCATGGCTCTTGTTCAATTACATTTCATTTAAGCGCTTCTGAAGTTCTCCCAACATACACTAGTGAGTTTTTATTTTCTGTGTGAGATTGCAATACAGTCAGAACTTATTTTCTAAGTAAGGAATGTACAATTTTGCAAGCATGCATCTACTATTCTTTTCCATCCAGATTTCAGACTAATTATTCAGAAATAAATATGCTTATGCATCTTACCAGATCCTTTGAAATTAGGTGGAAAGACTGAGGAGACACTGGGTCGCATGGAGTCCTGTGAGTGTCAAGTAAGGATCTTGGCCATGTTCTGTTAGCTGGTGTTACAGGTCTGTATGGTTAGCTGTATTATTGGCATGTACTTTGCTAATATTTTTGTCATTTGGTAAGACTTCTCAGAATCACATTTTCCCTCTAACATCTCATGTAAGCTAAAGTGGAAGAAAAGCTGATCATTACTTTATGAGACCCATGCTTACTTGGTTGATTAATCCCCCAAATAATCATACTCTAAGTTTTGTTTTGTATATTATGCATTCATACTTTCAGGAGACTCTCACCTATTTTTCTGTGCTGTGAGTAGCTTTTCCTTGGTAATAACTTTCTGCATTGAACTCTAGAACCACATGTAGTATAAGCTATACCTAAAGTTCTAATCTCTGGATATTTCAAAAGTTAGATGTTTCTAGAATTATCCTTACTTCTCATTGTTCACTGTATTTGAATCTTGTTACCCAGTCTTCTGTTATTACATGATAAGTGAGAACAGGAGACCAGGATCTGTAACTACCCATGCTGAGATCACAGGCCCATGACATAACTGCTGGGGTAAAGGAATGTCCTTCTGACACTGGAGCAATGGCAGATCCTTCTTTCTATCAGCATTGATTCAGGTGTTTCCCATAAACTTATATGCTCTGAATGCGAGACCACAGCTGGTGGCAATTGAGGAATTGGATCTTTCTGTAGGGGATGTATTGTTGGGGGTGAGCTATGGGTGTTATAGTCAGCTTCCCCTTGCCAATTGTTTGGTACATTATTCTGTTGCTATTGTCTACCTGATGTTGGCCAAGAGGTGATGACCAGCCTCTGTTCATGCCATCATTTTCCTTGCTTCCCCTGGAGTCTGTAAGCCAAAACAAACCCTTTTCTCCCACGAGTTGCTCTTGGTTGGGTCTCTTCTGCCAGCAACTCAAAGCTGGCTGCAATACCATCAATATAGAGAGCACTTTCTAATATGTTTAACTATGAGATAAGACAAATGCCCCTGGCAACATTTCTGAAATGCAACTTTAAAAACTATAACCCTTATATCAGAAACCCTTCTACCATATCTCTTTTTCCCCTCCATTAAATATCTAATAATTATACTAGGGATAATCATAGAATCATTAAACATAACATCAAAATTCAAAAAGTCAAAAATTTAAAGAAATAGTTTTTAAATATGATTAATGTAAGGAAAGTGTAAGTGAAAAGCAAAAGAGAACACTGGACTTTATCTCTGCAGGCGGTCTCTATTACAGCAAACAGTGAGAGGACTCAGCTTTCTTGTAGAATGAAGGCTAAAGCACCGAGCCATGCTAGGGTATAAGTTTACAAGGAGAATTCTAAGAAAAACAGACTGTACCAGGTGCAGTTGGTAAGAAAATTGTAGCTTTTTGTGTTCTTCTTCAGCCAGGAGTGTCTAAGGGAAGATACTCAGATGGTCTCTGGTCCTTCAAGGACGTCTAGGCTAAGGGGAGTACATCAATCAGGGAAGGGTGCTTTAGGTATAGCTATGAACTCTTTAGCTACCTTTGGTTTTCAGGGAAGACTAGTAACCCTACAGTCCAGACTTTGAAAGTATAAAAGAATTGGGGAGGACTGCATGGGCTGGGACTGGGGATGCAGACTTGTCTCCAACTATTTCAAACATGGGGTGTTGGACAGTAGATTTCTGTGTGTCCCACAGAAACTTGGATGTTCAGGGGCTGATATTCAGTGGCCATGAAGAATTAAGTGACTTGCTGTGAAATGAAGGCATGTATTCTGTTCAGGAGGAATTCAGTGAGGCATCTGAGTACACAAGGACTAAAAGAGAGGGTGAACATTATAATCAGGGGAATGAAGTACATGACAGAGACAGGGTAAGTTTAACCTGAAGGGAGTAGAGTTGTGAGGTTTCTCAACTTATAGCAATAGATATCTTAGTTGGCCATAAAGAGATGTCATGTCACATGTAGAGAAATAATATTATTGGCCATTAAAAAGGCTAATAAAGCAAAAAGTATTGTTGGCTCTGGATTGGTAACATTTACCTCTTCATAATCATTGTAGCCCATCATTGAAGTCTTGATCACATAGGTGTAGCTTTTGGGAGTTTTAGCTTTTAGTTTTCCATTTGCCAAAATTTATTTTGCAGTTTGTATACCTAGTAGGCTATTATCCCTTGTCAATCTTATGAACAGACAAGGAGGCATTTGTTTAGGAGAATGATAGTTATCAGAGCCATTAGGAAAGAAATGCCTACATCATATAAGATCTCAGGCATTATGACCTGGTTATTCATGTGTGAGTTTGCTTGCATGTTGCATGACATTTACAGATGACATAGACATTATATTTAAGGTAGAAACATAATAATGAAATAGGAGTTGGGTAAGGAAGAAGAAGTTGTTGACCTGGATGGGAGGTTAATTGGAATTTATACAAATGTAAAGATTTGATTTAGGTAAGGTAGGAAGTATAATAGACTAGTATTGAAGCAATATTTGAAATATCTTAAGTTATTTTAAATTTAGATATGATAGAGATTAATAAATTAACTAATTTTGAAATTTAAGTTTAAAGTGTTTTTGTGTATGTGTGTGTGTGTTAAGTCTTTAATATAGAAGGTTTTTGGTCCTTACTTACTTGGTTCAAAGCTCAGAAAGTCTTATCTTTAACTAATGAAAGTATGCTAAGCTGAAAGGCTAAAACTTTGATTAGTCTTGATAATTTGTTATTATTAATTGTTTATTTTATAAACATAAAGAAATTGTGTTTTATAGAATTATACAGGTTTTATAATATACTGAAGTATATTTTATATAATTAGACCCATTTTTATTTATTAGAATAAGTTTATAGCAAATAAATAAAAGTCTTACCCAATAGGAAAACATATGAGTATAACATTTAAGAAAGCTATTGCTGTAAACAGGTATACAATGTAACAAAATAAAGATGTAGTTTTGATTTTTATATCACATTCAGTTAGAGTTCAAATAAATAAGCAAAACTAGTTAAAATATCTTGATCTTGTTAACCTTGTTATTGATATGGGAAACTAAAGCTTACAGAACTGGTACCAGAGATGGAGTGGAGAATCAGTCTATTTTTACTTGTGTGAGTCCAGCAGGATCTCTTCCAAAGTTGAGAAAATTATTAAGTAGTAGAGAGATTGCTGTAACTGTGTTGTGGAGTTAAGAAGAAGCAGAAGATAATTTTAGTACTGGCCAGTAGCTGTAATACAAACTATGGCCTTGAAACTGCAAAAACTACAGTGTCTGTCTGGAGAGATGACTTAGTGGTTAAACGCTTGCCTGTGAAGCCTAAGGACCCGGGTTCAAGGCTTGATTCCCCAGGACCCACATTAGCCAGATGCGCAAGGGGGCACACGCTTCTGGAGTTCATTTGCAGTGGCTGGAGGCCCTGGCACACCTATTCTTTCTCTCTCTGTGGCTCTTTCTCTGTCTTTCACTCTCAAATAAATAAATAAAAATAAACAAAAAATTAAAAAAAAAACAGTTTCCGTACAAAAGACTATGCAGTATGTGACATGATTAGCACAAAAGTTTGCTACAGTGTAAGACATAACTTGGGCCAGAGACTTTTAACTTTTCTTTTATTGTAATATGAAATATGACATTATAAATAAATTTATCATCTTATTATAGAGAATTGTTTGAACTATGTAACAATTAAGGCAAGAGAAATATAGAGAAGTCCTTATTTAAAAGCATCAATTGTATGAACACTCTCTAACTAAAATGCATAATTATATGGAATTAGGTTTTAATATTTAATTTTTTTGTTTATTTTTATTTATTTGAGAGAGAGAGAGAGAGAGAGAATGGGAGTACCAGGGCTTCCAGCCACTGCAAACGAACTCCAGACGCGTGTGCCCCCTTGTGCATCTGGTTAACGTGGGACCTGGGGAATCGAGCCTGGAATCAGGGTCCTTAGGCTTCACAGACAAGTGCTTAACCGCTAAGCCATCTCTCTAGCCCAGGTTGTAATATTTATGTATTGCCTGGCAAATGCAGTTTTCACATTTTAGTACAGACCTCTACCAGCAAGTGGTGCCATTATTATCCAAGCATCTTGTAGCTAGAACAATAAGTAGGCATGACAAATGTGTCGTGAAGTCGTTGGGAAAATCCAGTTAATTTCTCCATAATGATACTGAGGCTATTTTCCCCTGACACACCAAATTTAATTCTGAACTCCTGCCACCATTTCCTTTATATTCTCTTGGGAATCCCCAGGCTAATAAAATAATTACATTCTAGGAACATGCTTGGGTGGCTACAGTGATTAAAAACAGATCTCACTCTTATACCAACTCTGCAGAAAATTCTTTGTGGAGTTTGACCAAAGCTATTATTCGTTAGTCTTCATTTTGAATATATAAAATATATATCATATATTTCAAAATTAAGAGGAAAAATCATCTTAGATCAATGACATATTTTCATGCTATGCCTTTAAAGTGTTAGGTTCAACACTAATAGTCAGTAAACATGACATAGAAAGGACATCATAGTTAATTTATTGTATGGAATAAGTGAACACTTTGCTTATTATTTGAGTAATGATGAAAGCTTGCCAAAAACCTATTGTTGTGGATAATTTCTTCTTAACTGATTACTATCTAGGCTCTCTTGTGTACCTCAAGTAGATAAGAAAACACAATTATATTTTAAAGTAGCAAGGTGGTTTATAAAATGCATTTTTAAATAAAAATCCTTTCAATATTAAATATAAGGTGGAATTGCAGGATATATTAATCAAATTTTTAGCTTTATTATTTTTCTAAATTAGGGTAAGTTTAGCCATGCTTATGGTATCAATATATTACATTGATTATGGTATTATTACAACAATATTTGTTTCCTACATGAAGGTGCCTCAAATGATAATGAGAGGTGTAAGGGTGCTCAGAAAATGTAAGCCTCTAGTTTGCCCCTTTTACTATAATCTGATTTGTTTACTTTCTCTTCAGTAGTAGCAACAATCATACAATGATGTGAAATTATTTGTGCTTTTTAGAAAGATGTAATTTCATGGGTAATGGAATTCACTAAAAAGCATAAACATTCTTAATTTCAGATCTTCTTCATAGATTTTCATCTAACCAAAGAAACTGGTAAATTTCTGTTTTTTATATTTTTAAAATTTACTAAGAGAGAGAAAGAGGGGGAAAAGAGAGAGAGAGAGAGAGAGAGAGAGAGAGAGAGGGAATGGAGAATGAGTATGCCAGCCACTGAATGCAAACTTCAGATGCATGCATCTGGCTTATGCCCTGGGGAATCAAATTTGGGTTCTTTGGTTTTGCAGGCAAGTACCTTAACTGCTAAGCCACGTCTCTAGCCCATAAATTTCTATTTTAAGGATATGCTGTCACTTTGAGGCCATGGCTGACCTGTAACTTGATATATAGCTCAGGATCTTGTTGCTGCTTTCCAAGTGTTAGGATTGCAGATGTGCCCACCATGCCCACTGGCTGGGTTTGATATGTGCATTGCTCATGCAATTAGTAGCAGTACTCCTTGCTGTTGGTCACTAATTCTGGATGTTTGTGAAGGGGTTCTGAATGCTGAAGTGATGAGTCCAATTATAATTTTGTGCATCTAAAATGGCCATAGGATCTCTCTCCTCCCCTCATCTATTGTACTTCATTCTATCATTAATGTCACCACTCTCTTTCCGTATCAAGACAAAAAACTTTTGCTTCTACACATCACTTCCTGTGTCTACAATTTTCAAAAATTCAGTTGTTCTTGCCTTGTGGATACATCCTTCATCCCTGTGTTGTCTTCTTTCCTTCCTGGAGGTTTGTGATGCTAAGTTGCTGATAGTTTATATTGATTGTCAAGTTGACAGGTGAGAATCACTTTTGAGGTATTATCTCCATTAGGATAGCCTCTGGGTATTCTTGTGAAGAATTATGTCTATTGGTTTAGCCCCTGAGCATGCCTATAAAGCATTATCTTGAGTAGGTTAATTGAGATGGAAAGACCCACCTTACCTGTGGGCAGGAATATGCCGCAGTAGCAGTTTTGGACTGAATGAGAAGAAAGCATGCTGAGCATAAACATTAATCTCTCTCTGCCTTCTAACAGATGAATGGCCAGCTTCATGTGCCTGTGCAGTGCCTTCTCCATCATGAGGGACTGTAACATCCAACTATAAGCCGAAATGAACATATAAGCCACTAAGTTGCTTTGGTCTGGGCATTTGTTCACAATAATGTGAAAAGTAACACTGTTGCTTTTTTTTTTTTTATCATTTATAGCCTTATACTCCAAGTATTCCATTTTTTTCAGGACTTTTATCATGAAAGGATGTTGGATTTTTATCACAAAAGCTTTTCATGTCAATTGAGATGATTATGTATTTTCTCATTTTTTCTTAGTTATGGACACGCTCAGCATGGCAGCAGCGCATGTTGGTACCATCCTTACCCGCGTCCCTGCACCCTACTCTGAAGGGCCCATCCTCACTGGGGAATGCTGTCATCCCCATGGATTGTAGGTCGTGCGCTGAGCTATGGGGAGCCTTTGTTATCTTGTCCACATGCCAGGCAGAGCTATGAAGCAAGTGAATGATTTAGAAAGCAGTAAAGAGCTTGTGCACATGATTATCAAATTATCAATTAGCTGTTAATGTATGTTCTCTAAATATTATAATTGAAGAAAACAGCACCATGATTTCATAAGACTTAACTGAATCCAGGTAACAAAATATTAAGAAACTTACAGGATGAAAACATCCTATCCAAGGGTGAGTCAGTAAAATGATGGAATGCATTACAGCTAGTACTAATGAGTTCTGTGGCTAAATTTACCTGTTAGTTGACTTTGTTGAACTTGTTTATTTTCATGGAATTGGTGGTCTAGCCTTTAAAATAACAGGGATGACTGAGGGAGCTGAGAGAATGAAGAACTCACTTAGTGCATGTCTTGAAGGTGACAGGTAAGTAGTAAATATTAGCAGCTGTGTTCACACACATCACTATCACTGAGTTCTAAAGGACCGCTTGTTTCTGTCTGCATACCTTAACACGGTAAGCCTTTATGAAGAAATAAGACTGGAGGTGGGGAAGTGTTATTTTTTTTTTAAGCTAGGATCCTCAAATGGATGTAATGATGCCTTTGTGTATAAAAATCTAGTGGAATCATACTGCTCAAGCAAGCATGCATTCATTCATTTAAAACCCACTTCTTGGGCTGGAGAGATGGCTTAGCAGTTAAGACATTTGCCTGCAAAGCATTTTAGATATACTGCTTCAGTAATATACAATTTAAAAGTCATTATCTTGATCTCAAATATCTATTACTAAACATTGCTATTTGAATTAATAATCATTTCTATAAATATTAAAAATTTTATATAATAGGTGACTTTAGAGAATTCAGACATTGCTTGAGTACTATAAAACATGGGTTCTATCACTTTAACCTTCAGGTCAACAATGTAGATATCTATAGTTCAAACATAGACTTTTTATTATAGAAAATGAAAAAGGTATCAATTTGTTTCTAAAGTTTCTATGGACATGCTAAATATTTTCCTTTTTACTTTAGCATGAACTCTTTTTACTCCCTTAATGTTACTTGAAAATATCGATCTGAAATAACACCTCCACATGTTTTTATTGTTTTTTATACTTGTAGGATGGCTTCAATAGAGGAAACTAATACATAAAATTTATAGTGTTTGTTGGTTACTAAACATTTTCTAACCATTAGTAAACTTTCATACCAAATATATTTCATTTACAACCATAGGATTCTTCTTTTCCCGATCTCTAATTCAAATCAAATCTAATTCAAGTCAAAATATAATTATTTGTTAAATCATGATTTAAAAAGATTTCTAGGCTATAAGCTATGACAGAGACCTCATAACTTTGACACACACACACACACACACACACACACACACACACACACGCTCGTCCTTGAGGCAATGCTCCGGTCACGTCTCAGTCACGCACGGGTTCGCAATGAGACCTCACTTGCGCAGCCCCCTTGCCTCAGGCACAGGCGGGCTCCTCGGGCTCTGGTTGTCTGTGAGCGGTTACTTGTGTGAAGAAGTTCACTTTCTCTGCGACTCACCCCGTGTCAGATGACAGAGCTTCTAATGGCCCACCCTGTCAGTCAGCAGGGTGGGCCAGTGACCCTTAGGCATGGTGTCCCACCCTGTCAGTAGTCTGAGCCAGTGACCCTAAGGTGGGGGTTTCTGCAGTAACAGCCTGGGTTCACTGAGCAGGTGTCCAGGTTGCAAACATCTATTTGCTTCTAACTGAAGGTCTTCTGAGCCATTTAATTTTTAAATAAATCCTTATTCTGTCCTTTGGCAATTTTTCATTTGAAAATGATGTATATGAATCAAAAATTTAATACTGTCAATTAGATTTATCTTAAAAAATATGTGTCATGAGTTCTTATACTTCATGAAACTGTGAAATAGAGACAAAGAGGACATAATAAAAAACAAACAAACAAACAATTCAGGGCTGGGCGTGGTGGCGCACGCCTTTAATCCTAGCACTTGGGAGGCAGAGATAGGTGGATTACTGTGAGTTTGAGGCCACCCTGAGACTACATAGTGAGTTCCAGCACAGCCTGGACTAGGTGAGACCCTACCTTGAAAAACAAAACAAACAAACAAAAAAAACCAACAAAAAACAAAACAAAACAAAAAACACAATTCACAGTGGCTGATTCATATTCTCTTTACTAGCTTATAGAATTTTCCTTAAAATGTCTTTCCAAGCAAATGATCATGACTTATCTTGAATAAATAACTGGAATGCTGCAGCTACTCAGGTGTACATTCATAAAGCCATTCTATTTTTATTTTTATCCTATCATATCATAGAAAACAATGAAAAGAGCCAGGAATGGTAAGGGAATCTCCCAAGCTTTGAACTTGATCTATTTTAAATTGCTGTGTGAATAGGTATTACTAGAGTCAAGGCAATTTCAGGGAATTGTAATTCTAGCAACCATCTTGCCTGATTGTTTGAAAGAGAAACAAAAGGTTACTGATATTATTGATGAATAGCTCTTATATCTGCCATCACTGCAGAAAAATTCACAGGATGCATCTGAGATTGTGATTTGGCTGGGAAGTGTTTCAAGTGGCCTATACGCAATTCAAATTTAGAACTCTAGAGCCAGTGTGGATTAGTTTGCCATTGATGTATTAGATTCACCGGGAAAAAAACTGGTGAGTAAGGCTAGAGAGACAATGCTTTCCAAGGAAGGGAAAGTCACTCTGCAGAGTATATTCTGATTGGCCTTATAATCTGTCTTCTGACTCACCTGTTGTGTCCTAGGATTTTATCCTTATTCTTGCCTTGCCGTCAGGATTTGCAGTGTGTTCAACCAATAGGAAGTGTTGTAAATTTCTCTTAATTGAAATATTTCCTCCTTCGGGGAAGAAGGTGCTCCTGAGACTGGAAAGTGAACAACTCACAGGTCTTGTGAAGTTCCTGAAACTTAGGTGTCACAGGAACCTGCCCAAGGTTACAGAAATAGTAAATGACTGCTGAGGGGATCTCCTATCAGCCCAGCTGCCTGCAAGTTGTACAGGAAGCTCCATGGATGCAGTTTCCATGAGTTATCACTTATGCTGTGCTGGGACTTTTACTGATGCACCTGCCTTTGAGCTACTCATGCTTCTTAGGCAACCCCTCACCCACACAGCTGTGAGTAACCCCATTAAACTCTTTGGCTATAGCCCTATCTGGGGTGAATAGATGTTTGCTCATATTTCCTGGTGAAAAATTAACAGAAGCTTCTGCATTTCTCATGAATATGGTGACTGAAGAGAGATGGAAATCTTGACTTTCCAAAATATGTCTAGTCTGGACTTTGGTTGGACACAGATGGAGTCCTGTGCTGAAGATTATAGGTTCTAGCTGGTAGGCTTCATCTTCAGGCAGAAATTTCTCAAGGACCAGGGAATAGCTCACTTTCTGCATTCTTCCTACTATTGCAGTGGTAGCTGCCTCACTTTGCTAACACTTCGATTTGCTTTCCCCTGTCTTGTTAGCTTATTTTAATTTGTTGGCATTGTGTTAATATCATTTTCATTAAACTCTGTATAATCACCCTTTTATTTTCTTTTTGCTGCCCAGGATTGTCTCTGTAACCCTTCTGCTTCAGCTTCCTGAGGAGCAGGGGATGCAGGTGTATTACTGTATATCCCATGTATATACCTGGCACACCTGCATGGCTTGTAATTTCTCCTTTTGAACATGTATTTATATCACTTCTGGTGATCCACAAACCCTGAGAGAAGTAGAACACCAAACATAATGTCCTTTCTATTCTCAAAAGCCCTGCCAAGTCTACAGGAAAAATGGAGGTTGGCTGAGGACCAAAATCATATCTGAAAGAAACTAAGTCTCCATGGATTCGTCAGCAACTGCACACAGCAGTACTCTGTAAAGAAAGCCTACTTTCCTGCAGCTGTGCTGAGTCAGCAGTTCTGTGGAACCCTTGAACAGCTCCTTCCACAAGGAATGTGGAGAAGCACCGTGAGGGAACACGTGCTCACAGGCGAGGGGGTTGCTAGTGGACCTGCTCCCTCCTGTGCAGCACCTTTGGATTCATATGTGTTCTTTAGCGACCTTCACTTCTGGTAAATTCATCTTCCCTGTCAGTTTCCCTGTTAATATTTTCAACAAACCTTGCATCCCGCAGATTCCTCTTGCCTTTGCTTTTCTATTTTTGGATGCCTGGTTCATTTTTTAAGACAGGAGAATGTATCCCATATAATTAATTCAAAACTACTACATTTGGCCTTGCAAAGTGATGTTCAATATGAGTACCTGGGATTGAGGTTTTTGTTATTTGACAAATAAGTTGATATCTCCTTGCCAGGAGAAAGAGAATAGAAATAGTCTTTGAGATGGTGGGATGTCACGATGACACCATTGCTACCACTTTTCTTTACCACTTTTCCCCTTGGCAGCCCAGTAAAAACTGTCTAAGGAAACAGCTGTGCACACAGTGATATGAGTGGTGTTTGCTACAATTGTCTGGAAGCAACATGGTTCCTTCCGTGTAATCAAGTCAATAACACTTCAGTCACTGTAGTTTTGCCTTCTCTGCTCTTAAGCATCAGGTGACCATGGTATGTGTCCTGCTAAAAGTATTTCTACTTTAATTTCTTGTACTGTTGATGCGAAAATAAAATAGTATACCTGTTATAGAAAAAAGGAGGCTAATGCTCCAACAAATGAAATGCAGAGTTACTACAAACCCAACTTAACTCCAGTTTTGGACATGTACCCATAATAGCAGCAAACTAAGAATAAAACATAGGTCTGACAATTCATGTTCATTGAATCAGTTTTCACAGTAGGCAGGTGGAAGAATCAACCAAGATAAAGAGAGATAGAAAATATGGCATATTCATATGATGGAATATTATTCTTAAATTATACACTAATGAGAAGATAAATGTCAATTACTATACAAATTTTATGTTACATTGCATCATATAATATTATTTCATATTGATTGTTTTACTTAGCAAACTTGCATTGAAAGGGGGGCAGAGTTAGGGTTAGTGGGGCCATAAAAGTGAAAAGCACAGGAGAATTTGCAGTTGCTAGAAACTAAAGATGATCTGACTTCTTGTTTCTTGCCTAGCTCCCTAGACCTGTTCCCAGGACCTCTCCTGGGAGGGAGGTCTTTCATAGGATGTAAACATTGTGGTTCTTCAAGTTCAGCCTCTGGAACTTTGTGCCAGGACTAGCCTCTTCCTGAGAGAGCCCCCAGCCCTAACCAACCAGCTGTCCTTCTGATTCATCTCAGCCAGAAGACAGCCCACACGACAAGGTCATAAATACCGTTGCAAGAGGAAGGCAGGTTCTCTGACAACTTGGAACTTCCAGCTATTGGTGAGGTTTCCCTTGGCTGGGCCCACCCAAGCCCAGCCTGGTGGACCCCCTAGCCCTGAGCACATGAGCTCCTTTGTCCCCTACAGCTACCCACATGGTAGGAGCTCTTTGAACTTTCTTTTCTCTTTTCTTTCTATGCTTTTTTCCAGGCCCTCCATGTCGGATCTCTAGCCATGTGGGTGCCTTTCCTTGGCTCTGAACTTCCCTCAATATTAATAATTATCCTTCTCAGTCTTCTTTTTTATCTAATTCTTTGACCTAGGGTTTGGGGTTCAAGGACTTTACTGGACCCCTAGCACCCTGTTACAACCTCTTACCTGATATAAAGAATATATATGGTCTTTGAAATTTTTGGATTAATGATAATTTGAGTTAATTGACATTACTTGTGAAAATACTGTGCTATATTTTTAAAATGTATACATATTTGACTTCTAGGCAAAAAAGCAAATAGATTTTTAGAGAGTAGTAAGTAGCCTGAATAATGTTCTTATTTTTTACCTGTACATCTTCAGAAGCTGATGTTTTTTAAGAATCAATTAAGAATAATTGGGCTGGAGAGATGGCTTAGCCGTTAAGGGCTTGCCTGTGAAGCCTAAGGACCCCGGTTCAAGGCTTAGTTCCCCAGGTCCCACGTTAGCCAGATGCACAAGGGGGCGCATGCATCTGGAGTTCGTTTTCAGTGGCTGGAAGCCCTGGCACGCCCATTCTCTCTCTCTCCCTCTATCTGTCTTTCTCACTGTGTCTATCACTCTCAAATATATAAATAAATAATGAAAAAAAATATATATATAAAAAGAATAATTGGTCCCTGTTTTGACAAATAGTTCAGGGTCCCTGGACCATGATTCTACATAGATACAAAATGAATATTATTCCTGTGTTTGGGAAAATGTTCTGTTTTTCAAGTACAATGTTCAAATTCTCAGAGAAGGGGTCCAGGAGTCTGTGTGCCCATGCTATTTCAGGACTGGTTCATAAGTGGCTTGTCCTTGTCTCCTGGCTTAGTCTTGCTCTCCCATCATTCCTGTGAATATGTCCTTCCTATGAGAGGCAGTATAGTGTGTGCTTAAAAGGTATTGGGCAGGGTTACCATGCCTACTTCTGTCCCATTGCCTTGAACCATAATATGAAGTTATAGATTGGCTCTTGACCACGCTGCTGTCTGTGAGCTGTGACATCATAGGGTTGGGATAGGTAGGGATGCCCATGGCAACCACTGGCTCTGTACTTGAGTTCTCCAGATACTCAGGGCAGTTGTCCCACGATCTGCAGTCTCAGGTCACAGGGAAGGCTGTCTTCACTCTTCTCTGAGGACTTTGCTGGGCACATTCCTGGATTTTTAGCATCCCCTTTGCATGAACATGCTTGCTTAATTCATAGTGGATTGGTGATATACAAGATCTTAGCCATGATGGGGAAGAAATGGACACCCATATGCAAATGAGATTGTTTTTCCTTTTCTGCTTATCCATCCTAATATCTGCCTCACTGATGTTAAGGATATGGTCAATATTAAAAAATAAGGCATGCTGTAAATATGGTATGAATTAAGATAGTTCAATACCAGGTGTTGTTATAAATTATTTTGCTCTAAATGTAAAAGAAAAAGTACTAATGACAAAAATATGAATTGTTTTTGATAGTTTGGGTTGTGTCCCCAACCCCCAATAAATTTGTGTTTCAATTCATTGTCCACATAACATAATATCAGAGAACGATTGAAACCTAGTATTTATGGTTAATGAGACTGCTTTACAAACAATGTAAACTACATTAGCTGAATTGTCTTAAGTTATTTAAGAGACAAGAATATCTATTTATCTAAAATAGAAACAAATTCTGAGTAGTTATGTCATAGTAATGTTAGCATTGATTTTTTTCTCATGGAAAGACACATGGAAATTATCCATGAGCAGTTCATTTGAAAATTAAAATAATGAAAAGGTTCCTAGACATGGTAATATTTTCTATACATTATATAAACATTCACAAATATTAGATAGGGATCAAATTAAAAAAATTACTCTTAATCCACTACTCTAAATTCATATTGCCAAATAGCTACCACACCAAACCATAAATAAACATGTATTTTAGACGAGTTGTACAGTAGTAAAAGATGCCCAGAAAATAACTTCCCTAGCCCATGAAGTGAAGTGCCCAGTGATGCTTCTGCCAGCACAAACTGTGCTCATTGTCTTACAGGTTATTCCTGCTTTTGTCCAGTGAATGGGTTCACTGCTTCAGCAGCTGCCATGAGCGAACAAGAGAGAAAACCTCCTGGTGTATTGATCATGATCTACCATGCAATGTGAGCATGGCCCCTGTTTATAGAGCTATCAGCATCTTTTGCTTCTGGTAATCCACATTCCATTCATAAATGTGACAGGTACTTGTAGCACGAGGCATGCTCTCATTGTACTATTTTTAAAGTCTGATTTAAGCACTGCTTTTATTACATTATATTTTCTTTACTGGATTATTAGATTTTTCTCCATCAACACACTAAATTATATAGTGATCAATTAAAATTACTCAACCATCAAGATACTGGAAGCAATGATGATATTCATCAGTTGTACTAGTCTTTAGTAACAGTCTTCATTCACCTCAGAATCTTCTTTTCTAGCTTGAGCTAAAGTTATCTTGCCTAAATTGCTGCTTACAATACTGACTAGATTCTTGTCTAATCTTGGAACATACATTTTTTTCCAGACACTTGATTTGCATATTTGGACCCATGTATGGTTTAAATTTAAAAAGCATTATTTTCCCATAGTTTTTCAGATTTTCATGGTTTGGTTAAAGCTGCTTAGGACTTACTGCTCTTTAAATTGAAATATTTGCCATATTCACATTCTATAGCAAGGTAATATCAAAATTTGGCTTTTAATATCCTTTATATTACATAATAGGATAATACTATGGTAAAACTATTTTGTCATGTAATTTAACACTTTCCAAGAAAAGCTCATCATGTTTGACCCCCCACATTAGGACCATAATTGGATATCTACCATTTTAATTAATGCTAGTATCACTGGCTTTAGTACCCTGTACACTGTCTACATTACTCATCAGCAAGCCATGATACCTATGCCTAAAAAGCTCTATTCCAGTTCATTCTCATGCCCTCAGCCTTTGTCAATCTTCCTGACAGTTTCTTCCACGCCCACCTGGACTTATCAGTCGTTTCATCTCCATTTGGACAGTGTTTTAATGAGGAAGTTCCCATACTACAACACAGGATAAAAGTTAAGAAGTCAGATCATTTCAATTCAGTTTCAAGTAGTCTGTTGTCTTATCAAAGTTGTTAACCTGTCACTTCACCTTTTTGAATTTATGCCTTTATCTTTGATCATCCTGGGAAAGATTTACTAGCCTCATGACTCTTAGATTCTTTGGAACATCACAGATATATTTACTGCAAGTCTGCAGCCCAAGTTTGATGGCTTCTCCATTGTGAACTTCCCCCATGGCCAGAGAAATGAACCTCCTGAATGTCACCAGCAGTTCATGACGAAATAGGATATTCTATCAGACTTGTTAATTCTCACCACTTACTGTGTCTTACTTATACTGTTTCTCAAAACTTAATTTCCTATCTCACCTCACTCTTTAGTGGAGAGATTTGCAATTGTAAAAATATTATAATAGAATCCTGATTTTACCTCATGACAAACATAAAATACTGCTAAAAGTCTTAAATCTCCTGAGCTCGTTTTTGGTTTTTCAAGGTAGGGTCTTGCTTTAGCCCAGGTTGACTTGGAATTCAGGCTGGCCTAGAACTCACGGCAACCCTCCTACTTTGCCTCCCTTGTGAGTGCAGGGATTTAAGGTGCGTGTCACCAAGTCCAGCTGTGAGAGTTTACTTCTCCTAGTAGTTTCTTGGGATTTTTAAAAGGAAAATAAATCATTTAAAATTTACTATAATGTGTGATAGTTCCACTGACTGTTAAGGACACAATAAGAATTGGTGAAAATTAGGACAATTTCTAGCACTGTCAGTTCTAGAATAAAAAGGTGAAGCGCTGAAAGCTATGCTGAGTCTGAGAAACTCAAAATAGCACTTGGAGACAGTGGTACAGTCATTAAGAATGCTGGTCATGAAATTTCAACACTTCAGAGCTGAGCAATTTGGGGTATTAATTTTATCTTTAGAGCTTTTTTGTCATTCATAAGAGGTCCTTCATCATAATGTATACTTCTTATCATGGTCATGAGGATTAGATAAATGACTGTCAAGCTTTTCCATGCAATTCCTATAAGTTGTAAGATAAAGGTCATTTATTTAGTTATTATAACCATAGAGTAGAAAGAAAGTCATCAATGATAGAATCAAGCTAGGAAGATCTTATCTCTATGCATCCATGATGAAATTGCGACTAATAAAGTAATGACCACAATATATGAATCCATTCATTTTTGATATACTGATTACTGTCCATGCTATACTCTCCAAAAATGTTCAGAAATTTTAATTCATAAATGGAAAGTATTTGTGAATTATGCCAGACAGAACGTCTGCTAAAACTAATGGAAAATTAGGCTCATTTTAACAAATGAACTAAAACTTGAGTTTTAAATAATGTACATTTTTAAAAGTAAGATAGTTTCTGTTATTTATAAGGGGAGAAACAGAGAGAAAGTCTTATGTATCTGGATTTATGCGGATACTGAGGAATGAAACCTGATTCTGACATGTTTCTCAGATCTAGCCATGGGTTCCTTTCCACTGAGTAGATTCATTAGCCAACTCCAGGGCAGTTGGTGACACACCATGGCTGTGTGCCACAATTGTACTTGTGTGAGCATCCTGAAAGATGTTTGCTGCTGAGGAGCTTAGACCCTGAGTTGCTTGGACAGATGTTGGATATATTTCCCCAGTTGCTCATGTGCCACCTTCTGGCACTAGATGAGCTAACTGTCTGTGGACTGACTCCTCCAGATTTCAGCCAGGTCACTCCATGTTCCCTACCAACAGCATATGGTGTCTTTGGCAGTAGGGTATTACCACTAATCTTTGGTGGGTCATCAAGTACTTGGACAGAAACCTGTCTTCTGTTGTGAAACCTTGGAGGTCTCTGATCAACAGCTAACTGCAGATGTTAACTGCATGCTGATACTGGGAGTTACAGGCCAGCATCAACAGAAAGAAGGAAGAAAAAGATAGATAATATAATAGAGAAAGAGAGAAGAGAAAAAAGGGAGAGAGAGAGAGAGAGAGAGAGAGAGAGAGAGGGAGGGAGGGAGGGAGAAATAGGAGAAGATTAAGGTTAGTTTTCATCATACCCTCTCCAGTGCCCTGTGGTTCAGTTGTTCCCTCTAAGGACCTGATGAAGGTTCAACCATTTAGTCTGTCTTTTAGTATATAGAATTTTATGGTACCATTGCCATCTGGGTCCAGTTTTGTGTCCCCCACACTTTTACCCTCCCCTCCCCCCATTGTCCTGTCCTCAAGATGCTTGTTAGGCATGTCAGCATCTCAGGCAGATTCAGGTTAGGAGCCACAGAGGAGTGAGACCATGTGTCGATTATCTTTCTTTGATTGGGTGAGTTCACTGAGAATGATTGGTTCCAAATTCGACCACTTTTCTCCCAATTTCATTGTGTTATTTTCCTTACTGCTGTGTAGAATTCCATCATGTAGTTATCCATTCATCTAATTATGGACATCTGGGTTGATTCCCACTCTTAGCTGTTATGAATTGAGCAACTATAAATATAGTAGAGCAAATCTCTCTGAATTGATGCATGGAGTTTTAGGGTAAATGTCCAGTAAGGAATTAACTGGTTCTGTTGGTAACCCTATCATCAATCCTTATAAGAGTCTCTATATTGTTTTCCATAGTGGTTGTACCATCTTACATTCCCACCAACAGTGACTGGGGGTTCCTATTTCTCCACGTCCTTGCCAGCACTTGTTTTCATTTGATTTTTTAATGTTTGCTATCCTTACTGGGGTAAGGTGGAATCTCATAGTTGTTTTAATTTGCAATGAACATATTTTTAAGTGTGTGTTTTCCATTTGTATTTCTTCCTCTGAGAACTCCTGTCCAGTTCTTTGCTCCCTTTTGAGTGGGTTGTTTGATTTTTTTTAAAATTGTTTAGGTTTTTGAGTTCTTTGTAGTCTCTTGAAATTAGGCCTCTATCAGTTGTATAGCCAGCAAGACTTTTCTCCCGTTCTGTGGGTAATCTCTTGGCACTTCTAATTGTATGTTTGTCCATGAAGAAACATTTTAGGTTCATGAGTTCCCAATGGTTGAATGATTAAGTTCTTAAGTGACTGGGGCTTTGTTCAGGAAGTCTTTTCCCATTCCTATATCATAGAGTGCCTCTTATTTTTTCCAGTAGTAGCAGAGTTTTATATGGTCTTATATTGAGGTCATTTGGACTTGATTTTTGTGTATGGTGAGATATGTGGGTCAAATTTCATTTTCTTGCACATGGTTATTCAGTTTTTCCAGGACCATTTGTTGAATATGCTGTCTTTATCCACCCTACATTGTTAGGGCCTTTGTGAAATATCAAGTAGCTGTAGTTACTTGACCTAAAGTCTGGGTCTTCAATTCTGTTCTATTGGTCTATAGTCTTTTTTGCCACTACCATGTTATTTTTTATTACTATGGCTTTGTAATGTAGCTTTAGATCAGGTATGGTGATGCCTCCAGAGGTGGTTCTTTGCTGAGAATATGCTAGGATATCTGGGATCTTCTGCCATTCCATATGAATTTTGAGATCGTTTTTTTCTAACTCTGTGAAGAAAAATGTTGGGATTTTTATTGGTAGTGCATTAAATCTATATATTGCCTTTGGTAAGATTGCCACTTTCACAATTAATTCTGCCTATCCAGGAGCATGGGAGATCTTTCTATTTTCTCAATTCCTCCTCGATTTCTTCCTGAGTGTGTTTATGTTTCATTGCATATGTCTTTTATATCCGTGGTTAAAGTTATTGCAAGGTATTTTTTTTTTGTTGTTGTTGTTGCTATTGAAAAATGGGATAATATCACTTATTTATTTCTCTGTATCATTGTCCTTTGTAATTTCTTTTATGTGCATACATTGTGGTCAAGTTCAACTAATAACTCGCCCAAGGTTACTCAACCACAAGTCACAAACTAAAATAAGATCTTGTGATGTCCCTCTTCAGCCCCTTGTCTCTCTTTTAATCTTTCTCCCTACCTCTCTTACACACACATACACATACTTTAACCCCAGAATTACCTTCTAAAGTAAATCATGTTTCCATACATTCATACTATGGATCCATGGAAGGCTGAGATTCAAACTAGAACCTTTGTGAGGATTAATGTGAAACAAAATATGATTTCTAGAGAAAAATAGGTTAACAGTACACTGTGGTTTGGAGCTAGTTAAATGGTTTATCTATGTAAAGGGAATGACAGGGCTTCATTTTCTTTTGAAAATCAAAGTTAATCTTTTGAAATATAGTTGGTTAAGACAAATCCCCAAAAAGAATATGCCTAGCAGCTCTCTAATATCAATGAATACTTACAAGACAGAGATAGAGGAAATAGGAAGTCAAAAGAGCAAATAGATAAAACACTTCAAAAGCATGCAAATGCATAAAGAACTCATTCACACATTTATAAGCAGTGAACTTTGCAAAGCCTATCAGAAATAATATTATATTCTGAGCATGCTGACTGAATTATGTTGGTTAGAAAAAAGAGGGTGGGACTTTTGCAGAAGTGGAGTATAGAGTAATGAGGAGTGCAAATTTGCTATCAGTCTGCACAATTCACTCAGCAGGTTCAGCAAAACAATAAAAATAAAAAAGAAGAGAAAAATTTGTCATAAATGATTAACTTGTGTAAAAGTTTTACTGCTGCTTATTGTAGCATTATTTAACTTAACTTCTTTGTATGTTAAACTGGGAACAAATGTAAAAAGGAATTTTTTGTTTTAGCACAAAACCTTAAGAATTGTTTTCAGAAGTATTCATCCCTTTCTAGTACCTGATATTTGTTTGTCTAGCTATTCACAAGTCCAGAGGCATCATTTAAATTTTTTTGCCTAGCGTGAATTCAGGTATTAGAAACTTTGCTGAAGTTGTATCTTAAAGTTCCAATATAGTCATGTTAGGAAAATGTTTCAAACTAGAAACCTTCAGTATGTACATTAGTATTCAGTATACTCAACTGAACACTGAAGCTACTGGTTCATGAAACATTGAAGATGGTGAGTGGTTTTCTAATATCTGGCTGAGAATTGGCTCAGCTAAATTCTTTTATTTTATTTTTCAAATATTTCAGTTATTTATTTATTTACTTATTTGAGAAAGAAAGGCTGACACACAGACAGATAGACAGTTTACAGGCATTCCAGGGCCTCCTAATACTGCAAACCAACTTCATACACATGCACCATTTGTGCATTGGGCTTTACATTGGTACTGAGGAATCAAATCCAGGCTGTCAGGCCTTGCAAGCAAGTGCCTTGAACAACTGATCCATTTCCCCAGCCATAAATTCATTTTAAAAACTGGACTTCTTCATTTTTACTTATCTATGTATTTTTAAAATTATTATTTGAGAGAGAGAATGGGCATGCCAGGGCCTTCAGCCCCTATAAATGAACTTCAGATGTTTATTCCCCTTTGTGCGCATGTGCCTTATTGTATGCTTATGTCACTATGTGTCTGGCTTTTGTGGGATCTGGATATTTGAACATGAGTTATTAGACTTCACAGGCACGTGCTAAACTGCTAAGCCATATCTCCAACTCTTCTTTATATATTTTGAAAATAGGTCCCAAAATTATGTTTTAAAAAATTAAAAGCAAGAAAAACTAATAAAACCAATATTTATGGAGTTTTGATTTAGAAATTTGTGAGCAGAAACATAATTGTGTGCCCTTGGTAGCTTTTTAATGAATAATGCTTGTTATCTTTTTTTAATATTAGATGCCCAGAATCACTTTCAATTACCTCAAGACAAAGTCAACTTTGGCCTACCAAAATAAAGGGAATATTTATTTTAAAATATCATTTAAATTTACCTTAAACTCTCAGTGTTTAGGTACATTATAATGAGAATTATAATTATTATTAAGACTTGTAATTCTGGAAGACAACAAATATCCATGATTTCTTTTACATGGGCAAGGAATACATAAACTGGACAAACATAACCACAAAGAATTTTATTTCTTACTAAAATTGTTCATATGAAAGAAAAACAACAGAAAGTTTAAAACTAAAATGTCTATCATGACTGGGACCTTTTCTTTAGAGTGTATGCATCCTTTTCTGTTGAGTTCCTTGTCACAGTGACCCAGGCAAACTAATCACTATCCTCAGAAGCCAGGTTCAGAATAAGACTTGTCAATAATCATATTGCTACATTAGTCAGAAATGTATATACAACAGATCCTATAGAGAATTGTGCATGTTCTTTTCCTTTACTGATTTGATTGCTCATTTCAACAATATTAATGTTGGAATAGAACAGCATTGTCCTATATATTTTTGTTTCAACATTCCATTTAAATCCAAACCAAAATTTAGTGAATATAAACAACATACAAATCTCTTTTCTATGCACATTTTTATATTCAGGGATCTAGCTTTCTTTATAAAATGCAATGAGTCAGCAAGACAGATGTGGACACTTGGTTTTATTTCAAGTAACAGGTTTCCAAGTAACAGGTTTTTCAGAGGATCAGTCAATAGATAATCTTTCCAGGATATTTTCTACTTACCAGATAGCATTTTAACACCATATGTGGTTTATTTTAACTAGTTTTCTCAAGATTTGTGTGGCATAATTGCTGTTTATTAACCTTTAATTGTACCAACTAATTCTTTCAGTCTTTTAGAATCACCTTCATAAATAATATAAAAAGTATATTTGCAGTGTAAAAGGAACCACACACCATGGTGTGTCAACAGAGATTCTAGTCTGACAGTATGGAAGGCAAAGAGTTTCAAAATCACTGTGTTGGCAGTGTTGATGCCTTATGGGGGCTGTGAGAATGACCCTCTCCTAAGCTTTTCCTCTGTCTACATATGTTTTTCTGGTATTGTTGGTATTTCTTCATTTGTACAAACATTACCTGGGTATCTGCCTTCATATTCACATGATAATAGCTTTTGGTGAGTCTGTTTGTGTCTAAGTCCTTCTGTGTATAAGGACATCAGCAATTTTGGGTTAGAGACAATTTAAGGGCCTTATTTAGTTACAGCTGCAACTAAAATATTTTCATATACATCACATTTTATGATTTATAAAGTCATATGTAAATGTTTTGAAGGATTCCATCCACCCTATTATAGAAGATCCAGCTATTTAAACAATATATTCTGTATGAATGAATGCTATAACAGAAGAATATTTCAACTACTAAATCCACTTTTCCAGGGCTATTAAATGTTCCCAAAACTATATGAATACAGGTTATTTTTCTGAAGCATTTTATTTTGAGTCATACTTTATAACAGCTTTCAGTATAGTCTTTGCTTTTATAAAAATACTTTCTGGAAAAAATTGAATCATGGATTATGTGACATAGGTATAATGTGTTCACTTCTAATAAGAGTGCTGTTTTGGCAAAGTGGTTGGTACCAGTTTAATGTATATTCAACTTGATGACTGGTCCAAGAGAATTATTACATTTTATCATAAAATATCTATACTTAAATATAACACAATTTATGCAGGCAACAAAATACTTTTCTTAATAAATCTGGGTTAAATAAAAGAAAGTATTGGCTGAAGAGAATTACCAGTTAACCTAGTAAATGCAGCAATGGACAGGGAGAGACCCTACTTCAATGTAGGTGGAAGGTGAAGACCTACACTTGAATGTCATTCTCTGACTTCCTGATGTGTATCATGGCATGCACATGTCTGACTTGTCTGTACACCACACACACAATCAGAATCTACATACCTTAAGGGAAGTACATTGATTTCCAGTTGTGGGGGTATATGCATGCACTCCCAGAATAGGAGACAATGACAGCTCTGCAAAGTGTATAATGAGAACAGATGACTGTAGCATACCTTCATGATGACAGTTCACATAACTAGTGGTATAGTACAAAATGGAAAATATCAGAATGTGCTTATTGGAAGCCTATTTATTTTACAGATGTTATAAATATTAGCATCCATATACTCAAATACTTCACTATGGCTTATCTCTAAACAAAATTGTTTCCTTCTTTTATTTTTTTTTCCTTCAATATTGTGAGCCATAATGAGTAGCCATACCACAGTGGTGTGGAAAGACACATGTGCATTGTCTGAAGTATAGCCCACAAGATAGCATTTACTACATGTTTTCAAATATTTTTTCTTATAAAATATTTGTGGGTCTAAACACAATTATTATACTCATGGTCTTTAAACTAATATGAATATTATAGTTTTACAGACTCACTTTATAAAGAAATAAAGACAGAAAGTATGTATGCAAATTCTTCAATTACATATGTCAGATAACAAAGACACACAATCATTTTACATATCGACATCTCCACAAAAAACATTTTACATGTGCATTTACATTTGATTTATAATTATATTATTGTTACATTTTAGGCACTTTGAAAAGATGATACATAAAAAATATGTGTCTCAATAATAGAGGCATGTATTTATCTGAAAGCAATGCAGCAATATTAAGAAAAATGAAAAATTGACAAATTAACTTTCTTTAATAAGAAAAGCTGCTGTTTTCAAGAATCCTGGGGATCAGGCATCATGCTCATTAGATTGGCTTCTTTCACACCTGTTGGAATATAAAGTGCCTATAACATTCTAATGTTCTATGCTGAAAAGTCAGTGATAAGAATAACTCAGCACATTTGAGACCTCACTATTTTCTCTGTGTAAAAGTAAATGGTTATTACTCAAAAGGGCTAACTACAGTGAACCCCCTTTTGAAATATCTGTTCCCGAATGAAAACTCACTATTCAAAGACACCACTGCAGCTTTTCTTGGAGTAGCTTGCATTACAACACGTTCTGTGAGAAGAAACATTCTCTGTCAAGGCAATTTGTGAAAAACTGTTAGAGAAATGCAAATATTCCTATTTATTGAAAAGCCTATCAGAATCTTTAGTACATTCCTGACATCTTACTAAATAGTTTGACCTGTGTTTATCAAAATAAGAAATAACTTACTGTGGAGAATTAGTAGTGAAAACAGAATGTGAATCCACATTGGGATGACTGCAGATCACATGAGTTTTCACTACAGAGTTCAATTAATCCAATTATCATGATATAGTCAACCTCATAAGTAAAAGTAAAGAGAAAGACAGCTTAATGATATAACCTAAGTTATTAAGACACTGAAATAGGGCTAGAGAGATGGCTTAGCAGTTAAGGTGCTTGCCTGCAAAGCCTGCTCAGCTAAGTAGAAAACTTCCCACTTCAGTATATTGGCAGAACTGATAGACCTAACTATAGCCCCAATGGTATTTAGCTTCTAAACTTTAACAATGGGATTGAGTCTACCAGTTTGTAATAATAGGAAGATTTTCCTTAAAAAGAAATCTGAGATTTTTATCAGAATAGTAATGGATGTTGAACAGATGATGTTGCATATCTTAAATTAGTGAAGACAATTTGCTGAGCATGTAGATTTATTTTATTAATTTTAGGAACTGTATTGAATACTTTAAAAAATATTTTATTTTGATGTTTATTGGAGAAAGAGAGAGGGAGAATAGGTACACCAAAGCCTCTAGTCACTGTGAATGAACTTCAGATACATGAGTCTCCTTGTGCGTCTGGCTATCATGGGTACTGGAAAATTGAACCTGGCCCCTAGGCTTTGCAGGTAAGCACTTTAAGTACTAAGCCATCTCCCTATCCCCCTTGAATAATTTTTTGAGTATAGCTGGTTGAATAACTTAGAAATATTTGTTTAATATATAGAACTCTTAATTTTCAATTTTTAATTTATTTTTAACATTTTAAATATACTGCTTTTTAACTAATTCTTAATATTTTATTTACATGATAGAGTGCAAGAGGTAGATAGAAACAGAGAGATAATGGTACTTTAGTGTCTCTAGCTGCTGCAAACAAACTTCAAATGCATGTACCACCTTGTGCATCTGGCTTATGTAGGACCTGGGGAATAGATCCTGAGTCCTTTGGCTTTTCAGTCAAGAACCTTTACCACTAAGCCATTTGTCCAGCCCCATTTTTAACTTTTTATTGATAATTTTCATACATATACACAATATTTCTCTATTATAGTCCATAAGAGTATTGGAGACCATTATGTTAAGTAAAATAAGTTGAACTCAAAAAATTTCTTTTAATATATCATATCTAGGAAAGGGAACATAAAACATAAAATTAATTGGATTGTTAGCCAAATGAAATGACTGAGATCAAAACACATTTCTTATTTTTCCTAAATTCAAGTTTCGTCTTCTGTAAAGTTAATGTTATGAAATATCTTAGGGTTGTTTTGAAAGTTTAAATGTAAGACAGATAATGTGCATAATGTTAACCTTTGAAGATCCAGGTAAACATTAAATGCATGTATACTACAATCTATATACTTTAGCCTTAGTGAAATTGTGCATCTGTTTTGGTAAGTGGACTTTGGTGTATGGTTAAGTTGTCCTATTTGAAGCTGGAGAAATGGCTTAATGGTTAAAGCACTTGCCTTCAAAACCAAAGGACCAAGATTTTATTCCCCAGGACCCACATAAGCCAGATGCACAGCAGCTGGAAGCCCTATTGTGCCAATATTTTCTCTCTGTCTCTTTCAAAAAAGAAATAAAAATAAAATATGTTGTCCCATTGGTTTGAAAGCTAGCTGTCTGAAATCAAGTAGTAAGAACAACATTTATATAATAAAATGGACCCTAGATTCAGTTTCATTTTTTAATATATTTATTTATTTATTTGTTTGAATGAGAAAGAGGGAGAGAGAATGGGCATGCCAGGGCCTCCAGCCACTGCAAACAAACTCCAGACACATGTGCTCCATTGTGCATCTGGCTCACGTGGGTCCTGAGGAAAAGAATCAGGGGGTCCTTCGGCTTTGCAGACAAACACCTTAACCACTAAGCCATCCCTCCAGCTCCCAGTTTCAATCTTAAATGGTGTGAAAACAGTAGTCCAGTGGTTTTCTGGGGATTAGAGGGAAAATTTGTGCCAAGTACTTGGGACACCTGGGAATACTGTATATTTAATGAATCTGAGAATTATTATAGTAAGTGGACAGAAAGGCTATTTTTCTTCTTTTACCAAGTTATTGGTGAATCTTGCTTGTTAGCTATGAAACACTGTTAATAATGGCTACAATTGTTAGCAATGTTCAAAAATTATAGAAATGATAAAGATATTTTAGTATTCTGCCAGTTTGAATATTCATATCACACTTACCACAATCAATGTGGATAAAACTTCCTCTTCTCTACTAAAAATATGTCAGTCTGAGTCTCATTCATAATTAAATATTTTGAAGGATGGTAAGTTAGAATTTAATGTATCTGACTTATTAAATTGAAAATTGATACATTCCTCAAAAAAATCTTTTCCATGTAATTTAAGGTTGTTTGACTTTAATGAGGCCAAAGGTTATATAACCTTTGTTTTAATAATGTTCAGTCAGTTTTTACTCTCAGGGGCTGAAAATCCTATAAAGTGAATATAAAACTGATTTGATAAGCAGTAATTTTAAGAAGCCAGAATCATGAGCTGGAGTGATGACTCTGCACTTAAGGAAACTAGCTTGCAAGGCCTGATGGCTAGGATTAGATTACTTAACCAATGTCTATGTAAATCTAGATGCATAAAGTGGTACATGCATCTGAAGTTCATTTGCAATGACAAGAGTCTCTGGCAGACCCCTTCTTTCTCCCTCTCTCTGAACTCTCTATCTTTCTCTCTTTTGATCTCTCTCTCTCTCTAAATTTCCTAGATATGGAGAAAGATATGCACTTATGATTCTAAAAAATAAACAGCAAACTATAGGAAATATAAAAATAAAGAAACTCATTCTAAGAAATATCATAATTAGTCTAAGGAAAATCTAAGAAATCTTCAACAAAAAAAAAAGAGGCAGATTTTTGGGAATGAACTTCCTAAATAAATCCTTTGCTTGTAAATAAATAAATAAATAAAACAAAAATTTTAGAGAGATAGAAAGGGAGGGAGAATCAGCATGCCAGGGCCTCAGTCACTACAACCAAGCTCCAGATGCTGCGCCTCCTAGTGAGCATGTTCAACTTTGTACTTGTGTCACCTTTGTGCATCTGGCTTACATGGAATCTGAAGAGAGATAGAACATGGGTCCTTTGGCTTCACAATCAAGCACATTAGTTAATAAACCATCTCTCCGGGCCTAAGACATTTTTAAAGAAATTAGAATAATGTTAAAATAATTGTTTCTTTATGTATATGTGTATGCATTTGTATATGTATATGTGTCTAACAGGTGTTGACTAATTGGTAAATCACAATTGAGACCACCTACTGGGTGTTCAGTACAGAAATCTCACACCTTACAGTCTCTCAGCACTATGATTGCAGACAGAAGTCTATCACAGGAAGAAGGGAATAAGAGAACTTTGTAATCCAAGATCTGTGAAGTTTGAATTTAATAATATAGATAGGAATACATGGAAGTTTAGAACATCTAATAATATAAAGAAGTATTTTTTTCATGTTTTCCACAGACACATTCTCTAAAAATCAATTTTACTTCATAACATTTGTTAATATTAAGGTTGTTTCCCATGGAAAGGGAGACTCTATAGTCAGGGTGACCTTGAACTCACAGTAATCCCAGTAAAGACTTGCATCAGCTTGTAAATATATTTTCAACTCACTTAAATAAGTACCAAGGGACATTATTGCTGGACTATAAGGGAAGTAAAATAGTTTCAAAAAGAATCTTCCAAATTGGGCATGGTGCCACATGCCTTTAATCTCAGCACTTGGGAGGCAGAGGTAGGAGGATTGTCATTGTCATGAATTCGAGGACACACTGAGACTACATAGTTAATTCCAGGTCAGCTTGGACCAGAGTGAGACCCTACCTCAAAAAACCAAAAAGGAGAAGAAGGAGGAGGAGGAGGAAGAGGAGGAGGAGTAGGAAGAAGAGGAGGACTAGTAGGAAGAGAAGAAGAAGAAGAAGGAGAAGAAGGAGAAGAAGAAGAGGAGGAAGAAAGAATCTTCCAAATCACGAATGGCAAAGGTGTTAGATCCTAACATTAAAAAAAGATAAGACTTCAGCCAATGCAAATAAACTCCAGATGTGTATGCCATCTTGTGCATCTGGCTAATGTGAGTACTGGGGAAGTGAGCTTCAAACCAAGGTCCTGAGGCTTTATAGGCAAGCACTTAACTGCTAAAGATGGTTAGAGCCGCAAGTTGGGACATTTTTCACAGAGACATTGTCTCTTCCCACCACCTCCCCCCCAACATAATGTATGAGCCACGATCCCCATCTCCAAGGAGGAAGGCCTCTTCAGAAAAGAGGCAGAGAGGAGGGGGTGGATGGTACCAACATGAGTTGTTTACATACAAATATGTCCATATCTAATAAATATGGAAAAGAAAAGAAAACAAAAAAGACAAGATTCTCTCTCTCTCTCTCTCTCTCTCTATCTATCTATCTATATATATACACACACACATACACACACACATATATATATATACACACACACATATATGTATATATATTTATTTATTTGGAAGAGGGAGGAGAGATAGAGAGAAGGAGAGAGAGAAAGAGAGAGAGGGAGAGAGAAGGAGAGCGATTGAGAGAGAGAGATTGACAATGGCAAGCCAGGGCCTCCAGCTGCTGCAAATGAACTCCAAACGCATGTGTCACCTTGTGCATCTGGCTTACATGGGTACTGGGGAATTGAACCTGGGTCCTTTGGATTTACAGGCAAGTGCTTTAACCTGTAAGCCATCTCTCCAGCCCCAAGACTCATATACTTTTCAGCATACAGTTTAAGGTATAGTTTGGGGGTTGTTTGTGATGAATGAAAGATATGATCTAGCTTGAGAAAGAAACAAATTCACTTCCCAGATGCCAAGTCAGCCAACCCTCAGTCCCATTCCATTCCCAGAAATTGCCTACAGCTAAACAAATCTTTTCTGTCCTTTAAGTACACTATAGTAAAATCAATGACTATTGGAGGGACAAAATCAAAATTCGTAACAAAACTTATGTTTAATTTAGGTTCAAAATTCGGGGTAGGATCACAGAGGAAAACTATGCAGCTGAGGCCACGTGCTGACTTACCTGTTCTACAGGAGCTGACCAGATATATTAACTCTGTGTGTGTGTGTGTTCACATATGATTATATATCATGTATGATAACTTAAGGGTAAGGAATATTATATCTTAAACATCATACATGGATTAAAATTCTCTTAATGAAACTGCCTTCAAATTTGTAAATAATTATGAACTATTATCTGGAAGTGTTGATGGGGTGGCTTTCAATGACATGTCACAAGTAAATCACCATTTACATAAAATTATCAATATTCCTAAAAACTTTTGTTTTTTGTTTAAATTTTTTTGTTCATTTTTATTTATTTATTTGAGAGTGACAGAGACAGAAAGAGGCAGATAGAGAGAGAGAGAGAGAATGGGCACGCCAGGGCTTCCAGCCACTGCAAACAAACTCCAGATGAGTGCGCCCCCTTGTGCATCTGGCTAATGTGGGTCCTGGGGAATCGAGCCTCGAACCGGGGTCCTTAGGCTTCACAGGCAAGCGCTTAACCGCTAAGCCATCTCTCCAGTCCTATTCCTAAAAACTTTTATAGGCTAAAATAATTCTCACATAAAGCTTCAAAACAGACTGGAGCAAAGGGTGAGATATGGATTGTATTCAGAGCTGATAGTAGACATAATAATTGCTTCTCATTGGATACTTACACTGGCAATAAAACCCCATTCCATGAACATTTTCACTGACAGGAAGACCCCCAAGTTGTTCCGCTTTCCACCTCATCTGTTGAGACCTTTATCCATGTATTGCAGATCTTTCAGTTTTTGTCCTTTGAACACACACTCTTCATTTCAGTTTCTATGACTTACCATTTGCTACTCCTTCTATGAGAATGCCTTTGTATTTTCTTTACAGGATATAAAAAAAGATTGAAAATAATGAATAGAACCTCAGGGAATAGGGAAAGAGCACCAAAAATTCTGACATATCTGTAATGGAAATGCCAAAAGAAAAGAAGAGAGAGAATGATGGAATAACTTCTTAGAAGACATCATGGGTTCAAATTTCATAGATATGGAGAAAACTACACATTTAAGAGTCTATAAAATCAGCAAACTATAGGAAAGATAAAAATAAAGAAATTCATGCTAAAAATATAATAGTACTGAGGAAAATCTAAGAATAGTGTATTTTCAACTAAGAAAAGAGGCAGATTTTATGGAATGAACTTCTTCTTTTTTTTTTTTTAATTTTATTTATTTATTTGAGAGCGACAGACACAGAGAGAAAGACAGGTAGAGGGAGAGAGAGAGAATGGGCGCGCCAGGGCTTCCAGCCTCTGCAAACGAACTCCAGACGCGTGCGCCCCCTTGTGCATCTGGCTAACGTGGGACCTGGGGAACCGAGCCTCGAACCGGGGTCCTTAGGCTTCACAGGCAAGCGCTTAACCGCTACGCCATCTCTCCAGCCCTGGAATGAACTTCTTAAATGAACATACTCTCATTAGAATGCATGAGTATCACATACCTCTTTTAGGGTAATTTTATTTATTTATTTATTTTTTTTTTTAAAACACCACATTTTTTAAAAATTTATTTATTTATTTATTTGAGAGCGACAGACACAGAGAGAAAGACAGACAGAGGGAGAGAGAGAGAATGGGCGCGCCAGGGCTTCCAGCCTCTGCAAACGAACTCCAGACGCTTACGCCCCCTTGTGCATCTGGCTAACGTGGGACCTGGGGAACCGAGCCTCGAACCGGGGTTCTTAGGCTTCACAGGCAAGCGCTTAACCGCTAAGCCATCTCTCCAGCCCTAGGGTAATTTTAAATTGCACAAAAGTGGAAGTAATCCCCAAATTTTCTAATAATGATAAAAAATAAACTAACACTTAGTAATCTTTTGCATACCATATGGAATAAACACAGACCGTGCAAAATATGCTTGGGCTAGTTCTAGACCACAGCTTCTCAGTAGTTAACAGTGACTTAACAAGAGTGCACAGAGAAGTACACTTGTTTTGTTTTGAATGTAGAAAGTATGGATAGTTTATTGAAGGAAAGAGGGATTACTATTGATCAAAACTACACTATGGTTTCAATTCCCTTTACGTGAAGTGTTCATATAATTTGTTAATTAGAAATGGGTGGTATAAACTATTTCTTGCCTATAAAAATAAAATAAATCATTTGCAAAATATGTATTGACAGACATTCTTGCCTTACCTGTACATGTGTTAGGAGCTTATATAAGTCCTTTTCTATACTGCTAAGAAAAATATCTACAATTAGTTTTTATTTAGTTGTTTTCCCATTATGGCTGAAATGCTATTTGGGTGAATAATGTCAGCTGGGTGGTAACCTGAATTGTACTGCTGATATAGTAGCATGTTTAGTTCTTGTGAATTTTTAAAAGAAGGTGAATAAGACTGTATAAACATGGCAGAAAACTGATTTTCCTAAGCATACACAAAGGGGAGAGTTGTTTAGTGTTTGTATTTTTTCATTTTGTTTTTATCTTTTTGCTTTTGTTTAAATAATGGGTTGCTTCTACAGCAGAATTATGCATAACCTGATTATTTGATAAACTGGTACATGGTGGTGGGGATATAGATATGATATTTACCTACTTCCAAGTATTGGAAACCAATGATAGTTACTAAAGAATCTAGTATCGGTGCAAGACCACTAAAACTTCTGTCATTTCTCTAAAAAGAAAATTTACTAATTTAGATATGTACTCTTAATTTGATCCTAGAGAATACGTCTTTCCAACACAAGCATACTAGAAAAGTTTTTCTTAACAACATATACTTAGCAGCTTCCATTTGTTTATTAAATAAAAGCCAAGTACTTGTGCAATTTCAACTCCACCCCAGCTTGGCTCATTTCAAATTCTGATTTCCATTTTCCAAGTTTCACACAAACCACAGACCAAACATAATCACCCTGTACCCCTTTTAATTTTATTAAACAACATACTGCTAGATATAGACCATATATTCTTAGTCAGATTTTGACTAATTTTATCGCCCATCACCCCAGTCTTGATGGTATCCTGATAGTTATTAGACTAGAAGAACAATTTGATACTGACATTTGGTGAAGACTTGGCTATCTCTGAAGTATTCTTGGGTGATTTGGACATGCATTTTTGATTCTCCACATCATCATGATTCTCCGTGCTTCCCTTGGTGAGGATGTCCCTTTCTCTGGAACATCTTTCCTCCTTTTTGCTTTCACTTCTTTCAAAAGTACCCTTAAACTCAAGGATTCATTTATAATTTACCTTCTGCAGAATTCTCTTGCTAGGCTTTGGCTTTTCATCCAGTAGAGATTCTTATTGTGTGAATACTTTTCCTAAAAATTCATCATACACGAATTATTTTGTGTTTGAACACTAAATGCTCATGGTACTCATTATCATTGTAAATACATGATGAATATTTTCATATATACTATGAGTCTCAGGTAATAAAAGATCATTCAAGACTATAACATTTTATATGCATTTAAAACTAATTAGAGTCATATTCTTCCCTTCTTAAACAATAAATCATGTGGGTCAATTAAATGCTAACATTTCCCACTAGAACAAATTCCTTCTTTTTTTCTTCCTATCCAGAGGAAAATTACCATACCCAGACTGATCACTATACAAATGAATCCCAAATGTATGAAAAATAGTAGACATTCAACCTGAAAAGTCCCTATTCATAGTTTCAGCATGGGTACTCTGAAACCATTCTTTCTGGAACAAAAAATGTGAAGCACTGATCAGTTCTGAAAGTAATTAAACATAAGATATTTTACTTGATAAATGCATGAGGAAAGTGGGACACAAAGTAACTAAGAGATTTGTCTTTTTAAATTATAAGTGTTTGGGTTTGAAAAGGAAGCTACCTATTTTCTCTCTTTAATCACATTGCTAGTTTTAAGCTACTTCTGTCATGGTCCAAGTATTCAAATCATCTCTACTATAAATCTAAGTGACAAAGAAGCACATTACCATAATGAGTTTAGGAATTCACAATGTACACTGACATGATTTCCAATGTACTTGGATCATTAAAAAACTTCAGTTTATTCTAATTTGTGATTTAAAAGTGGTGCAAAGTTGAATAGAATAAATTATTTGGTTTTTAATCAAAGTTAGTTATAATTCACACTGCAATGCTAGTTCTTAGGCACTGTCTCTACCTTTAAATTCAGAGTTACAAAAATATTTCTTTATAAGAAGTATAGTTGACAGTAGAGATATTGTAAAAACTGTTTTAAGGATAACTGGATAATGAAAACACTGCTTATGAAATATGAAAGGAAATGGAAAATAAAACTCACTTGTGATATAAAACTATCATATCAAGGTAGCGGCCAGGTCAGATTTCAACTCAGAAAATTTCACAAGGTTTTGGAAATGATTATCTGTTTATTACTATAGGTATCTAAAATTATTGCAGAAGTCTAGATTATGAAAGCCAAGAAGATATTATTTAATTGAAAGATAAAAAAGCATAAAAATCAAGAAATATTTTAGAAAATTTATTTATGCATTAATTATTTTGTTTGCATATATGCATTGGATTTATTACATTAGAAGACTAGACACATTGTTCAGCAGTAAAAGGCTGTTCCTTGTAAAGCCAAGCCTGGTGTTTGGTTTTCCAGTATCCACATGAAGCCAGATAGACAAAGTAGCACATGCATCTGGAATATGTTTGCAGTGGCAGGAGGCCCTGGTGTGCCCATAGTTATTCTCTTTCCATGTCTATGTCTTTCTCTCACTCTGAAATAAAATAAATAAATAAAATATTAATAAAATATTTATGTAGCAGAATTTTCTTGTATATTATACATCACCAGGAAAAGGAAATGGAATACTTTTTATTAATCACTATAAATTATATGGGAACTATTCAATTCTTGGAAGCAATATATTTTTGCATTTAAACTTAGGGGTTTTGTGAATCAATTTAATTATAAAATTTATATTAGCTTTAACTTTTTATTTTACTAAGAATGCACACATGCATATTGCTTACATATAAATAGCTCTAATTTATAGAGGATGTACTGAATTCCCTTAGGCATAAGCATTTAGAGTTAAGAAGTGGATTGAAACTTCAATTGATGAAAGGTAAAGGTATCTGTTATTCATTATTACAAAGACATCTTAGCAAATACTACTTGAAACTTTTCTGGAGATGTTCATACTGGTCCATTTTCTTTTAACAGAAAAGATTCTCAACATACTTCTACTGTTGTGAACATTTGTTTTCCTTAACACCACTTTTATAAATGAAGGCAATACTTAAATTCTTAAAAAAAAAAAATACATTCAGAAAACAGGCAACTAGATCCACCATGATGGATAATACATATCTAGAAGTTTTGTAAAGCTAAAACGAAGGCTTTATGGGAATTGATAGAGATACCCAACACATTTTTCCTTGAATGAGGATACTTGGCCAGGAAAACGGTGCTCCATGGCACAATGCTTGTCATGTGTTAATGATGACAGTATTCTCCAAAGGCATTCATTCACTCATTCATTCAATCAATCAACAATATTTTTTGAATTGTTGGCTAAAATTTGTTTATAAAATGAATGCTCTTGGTTTGTTTGCTCAGGGGTTTATAACTGGTGAGGTTCATATCTTCTAGCCTATTCATTTTCATACGTGTTTTGATCCAATAATATCATGAAAACACATTGCAAACTCTACATCTATTTTGTTCAGATACAACAGTAACCATGCAGAAAACATTTTATCCAAGGAGGAAAATGAAGTATTTTAATATTTTCTATTGTGCAAAGATATACATCTACAAAAAGCAAGATGGTGTGTAGAAAACAGTTTCTTAGTAGACAAAAGTGATAGAACATAAAAGAAAGCATAATATTTAAGAAAAATAAAATTAAAATTAGTATATTTCATTCTCAGTGCTCTGGTAACACAAGTTGAAATGTATAAAGTTTATTGTATGTAATTATAACAGAAAAATAAAATCCAGAAAACACAATGGTATATGATATGACAAAGGCATTAGAAAAACAAGAATCCATACCTAAGAGATACAGATGGAAAGAAATAATCAAGATCAGAGAATAAATTAATGAACTGGAAACTAAGGAAACAATTTAAAATATCAATGAAACAAACAGCTGTTTCTTTGAAAAAGCAAACAAGATTGATAACCCCCTGACCAATTTGATCAAGCAAAAAAAGAAAGAAAGAAAAGAAAAAAAAAGAAAGCAAAGAAAAAATGAAAGACTTCCAGGTAAGATTTCTGTATAGGAGTCATACCCATCCAGCCTTGGGAGGAATTTAAGCAAAACCACAGCAAAATATGCTCTTTGTCCAAAGTGTGAAGGTGTTTAGATTTTTATCAGCCACAGCAGAGAAACAGGGGGGACCAAGATGTTTCAGAAAGGAGAAAATTTGCCAGAATCCCACCAAGGCACTTGTGGATGCAATCTGCACAGATCCACACAGATCTGTGTGCCCTCCCATCACCCAGCTATAGGAGCAGAGACAAAACAAGGGGATTTTCCAGCCTCATCAGCCTCCTTGCAAAGACAAGAAACCAGGCGTGGAGACAGCAGAGATTAGATGAATAGCTGATAAGGGGACACAGGACCAGCTGAGTAGTTCCTGTACTCTCCCATCCCCCAACCAACAACACTATGACCCTCCAGAGAACACAGTCAGCTCCCTGTGGCAGGGCATCCAGCACATCCAGCTGATCAGAACACCAGATTCACAGCACAACATGGAGGGATCAATGTGAGTACTGAGTGTGGGTGAGATTTGAAACTATCCCAAAAAGTAACAAGGCCAAATAACAAAAGTGCTAATCTCTCTTTCCATGTCAGGAAGGTTAGGGGTTACATATTCTTGGTTGGCTGTACCATTATCAATTAAGCTGCATTTGGAACTTGACTATTGTTGCCTTTGATGCTTTCTGATTCATAGAGCCTTTGTCTTTTTCATCTGTCACTATTGGGGGCTGGGTCTGATTCAGATCCAGGATGACCTGGTCTGTGCTGGTTTTTATTGAAAGTTTATATTGCTCAGTTGAATTTAAAAATTTACCAGTAAATTGCTCCACCCAGTACAATAGAATACTTGAATAGCAGTCAAATTCAACACCTAAAATTACTTCTGTGGTTGGATTGAACTACAAGTGCTACACTTGGCACCTTAAATTCCTCCTCTGAAGTTAGATTTCCAAATCTGAAAGCACCACAGATATTAGAAAACCCAAACATCAAATCAACTCAGGATGCAAAAATCACAAAAAAATAATACAAGAAACACAAAGAATTAAGACGGTATAATTTCTTGAAAATTTATGAAACTCCCAGAAGTTTCCCCTAATGATACTATCTTAGATGAAATGCCTTACAAATATTTTTAAACAATGTTTGTATATGTATTCAACGAAATCAAAACAATCAAAGAAGAAAACAAAGGAATTAAGAAGGAAACAAACTGAAGGAATTCTAAGAAAACACAGGAAGATAGCTTAATGAAATAAGGGGGCCATTACAAGACATGAGGAAAGAAATAGAAATACTGAAGAAAAACTGGGCAGAAATTCTAGCACTGAATAGCACAGTTAGTCAAATAAAAACTCTGTGGAAAGCCTCACCAGTAGAATAGATGAAGGAGAGAACAGAATATCTAAACTAGAAGACTAGATGGTAGATTGAATACAATGTAAAGAGAAAGACAAGCTAATAAAAAGGTACAAATGGGAATTTCAAGATATCTAGGACAATATGAAATGATCAAACATAAAAATTAAGGGTGTAGTAGGAGAAGAATTTCAATACAGAGATTTAGTAGGTATTTTAAAAAGTCATAGAAGAAAAATTTCCTCAAATTGGGAAAGAAATGCCAATGCAGATGCAGGAAGCTGTTAGAACACCAAACAGACAAAACCTGGAAATAACCTCTCCTTGCCATGTAATAATTAAACTACCAAACAGGCAAACCAAAGAAAATATATTGAAAGCAGTTAGAGAGAAAAAGCAGGTTACCTACAAAGGCAAGCCCATCAGGATGACAGCAGATTACTCAACACAAACTTTAAAAGCCAGAATGTCTTGGAGTGATGTATTCCAAGTTCTGAAAGATAACAACTGTCAACCAAAAATACTTTATCCAGAAAAGATACCTACCCAAATTGAAGGAGAAATAAGGACATTCCAAAACAAAAACTGACTAAAGGAAGTAATGACAACTAAACCAGATCTACAGAAAATACTTGAAAAAATCCTTCACACTGAAGAGAAAACAAAGCACACCAATGAGGAAACAGGAATAAAAAATAAATCATAATCAACAGTTACAACAAGAGAGTAAAGGGAAACAGGAAGCACTACAAAACAAGAATGGGGAGAATAAACACATACCTTTCAATAATAACTATTAATCTCAGTGGCCTCAATGCCCCAACCAAACAACACAGGTTTGCAGACTGGACTGAAAGGTAGGATCTAGCTGCTTGTTGCCTCCAGGAAACTCATCTCTCAATAAAAGATAGACACTGTGTTAGGATGAAAGGATGGAGAACGGTATTTTAAGAAAATGGGCCTAGAAAACACCTCATACTTTAGCCAAGCCACAGCTTAAACCACAGCAGAATGGGGGAGATGAACATGAGTGCTGCTTCCACGCTGAACCAGATAATCAGTGTCAGGGTGAAGGAGACAGACCCTGAGGCTACTCAACACCTACCGAAGCAGAGATCCAGAGGCTCCTAAGAGCTCACCACTGAAGTAGACTTACAACTCAGACTGGAGGGATGGCTTAGCAGTTAGGGTATTTGCCTGCAAATCCAAAGGACCTAGGTTTGATTCCCCAGGACCCACTTTAGCCCGATGCACAAGCGGGTGCATGCATCTGGAGTTCATTTGCAGTGGTTGGAGGCCCTGGTGCACTCATTCTCTCTCCCTCCCTCCCTCCCTCCCTCCCTCCCTCCCTCTTTCTCTGTCAAATAAATAAATAAATAAATAAATAAAAATATTTAAAAAAACTCACCCATCATGACTCAGGGAATTTTGTGGAAGATGGGGCAGAAAGATTGTAAGAGCCACAGGTTGAGACATCATGTCCAGGGGCAGTCCCTCCCTGCCAAAGTAACTGACTGCTGTTCCCACAATGCATAAATCACAACCCCATAAGGAATACCTGCAACGCTACTGAGGAGTGTCCCCAATGGAGTAGGGGTAGGGAGAAGGGAAAAGAGGGTACAAACATATGATGTATCCATATGAAATGTTGTTAATCATCATCATCATCAGAAGAAGAAGAAGAATTAACAAAATATTTTAAAAGTTATAAAGAAAACATTACTTTTAGATTTGTACAAAAGGTTTAACATAGAAAATCTTTTGTAAAATATTTTGGTTTGGAGGCTGGAGAGATGGCTTAGCAGTTAAGTGCTTGCCTGTGAAGCCTAAGGACCCTGGTTTGAGGCTTGATTCCCCAGGACCCACGTTAGCCAGATGCACAAGGGGGCACATGCATCTGGAATATGTTTGCAGTGGCTGGAGGCCCTGGCTGGCCCATTTTCTCTCTCTCCCTCCCTCTTTCTCTTTCTCTCTCTCTGCCTCTTTCTCTGTCTGTTGTTCTCAAATAAATAAAAATAAAAGTAAACAAAAAAGAAAAGATTTTGGTTTGGTTTTTTGTTTTCTCAAGGTAGGGTCTCACTCTAGCTCAGGCTGACCTGGAATTCACTACGTAGTCACAGGATGGTCTCGATGTAGGATGTCAATGATCATCCTACTTCTGCCTTCCTAGTGCAGGGATTAAAGGTGTGTGCCACCATGCCCAGCTTGTAAAAGTTTTCTTTTAATTAAATATGAATTTTATTGTATGAACAAATCACTTGCTTGTTTCATTGTGCTCACGTTATCCTCTTACATACAATCTTATCTGTCCCCAGTCCACTGAAAGCCTCCCTGAATGGGGTGTTTGTATTCACCATGACATTCTAAATGTGTCAGTCAGCCTATGTGTTGGTGGTGGCAGAGAGGAGGCAATACTTCAGTATACTGCTCCCTACCTATGGCTCTTACAATCTTTCTGACCCCTGTTCCAGTGTTCCCTGAGCCTTGGTGAGTGTATTGAAAATCTACTTTAGTGTTGAGCTCTCTGCATCCTCTGAATTTCTGCGTTGATGAGGTATGTGTGTCCTCAGTGTCTATTGCCATCTTCCTGGAGAAGAATGTCAGTATAGCAGTCAAAACGTTACTCATGTTTAAATTTCCACTTCCTCTGTGGCGTCTCCTAGGTCCTGGCATATGTGCTAGAGATAGCTCATCTCGCGCAAAGCAGTTGACTATCTAAAATTGGCATATCGATGAATCTTGATTCTCCCAGGGTTTCCTGGCTACCTGTTAAGAAAAATAAATTATCTTACAAAAAGCGCGAGCAGGAGAGCAGCATGGACGAAAGGGGATAAGGGTAGTTAATTGACAGACATCTTGATGGGTGGAGCCACTCCTCTTGGCTGAAGACTAACGGGGCCTTGTCTTTGGAGTCTATGACCATCTCTCCCACTGAGTGAGCCTCTTATCCAATAATAGTACTGTTGATTCCACACATAAGCTGTGTGTCGCTATAGCACAGAGGTGCACACGTCTTGTCTGGCTGATTGGTTTAGTAGCTGCAGGATCCCCTCCTTCATGCACACTGTTGATAACCATTATCCCTCAGCAACCCTCATACAGGGAACTTGCTTCCAAGTTCCAACTTGATCTCCCAAAGCCCTGTGTCCCCAACCTGTGGTGTCTACAGCAATAAAGTCTTACACTTTAGATCTGGTAGAGAACCAAATGTTTTGGCAATGGCCTGAATTGTTTTGGGAACCTCATAGGTCTCTCTAACCAACAGTTCACAGTGGGGCATAACCCAGATCTGGCACTGGGAGTTACAAGACAGAGCCCATGATTTTAAGGCTAGGATTTCTCCATCATCTCCAACGCCCTTTCTGCCTGGGAGATTCCCCCCTCTATCTTATTAAGGTTCATATCTTTTAATTTTCCTTCCCCCACAAGATCCTTCAGTCCCCTGTGTTCTGTCCCTTGAGTCACCAGTCAACTATATCCTCTTTTCTTCCCTCCATAGTTCCACTTTCTCAGTTAGGTTTAATGAGTCAAATTGATGACATTGATATGTGTTTTCTGGTATTTATTTCTGATAACAACAAAAATACCTTTATAAAATTTTATATATAATTATTGAAAAATATCTAGAGTGGATAGATATCCAAACTGAAGCAACTTGACTATATCATCATGTTTATTTCTAAAAATAGTAATTCTTTGGATTTTGCATTCAATTTTACATTTTCATATATTTCAAAAGTAAATTCAGTTTAAACCTACTTAGACAGATAGCATGAATTAGCACCTTCGTTCTATTAACACAAAATTCACTATTTTCTTAACTGTAAATACAATTTCTTGTAATTGTGAAATTTCAATTTACTGTTGGTCAAAATGTTCATTAATTACTTGAATTTTTGCAGAATTACATTTTGCTTGCTGTTTACAACATATAGAAAATAAATTAGAACAAAGAGAAACAAACGTCCCTGAGGAAAATGATAAAAGGAAAAACTAATAACTAATAACGAAAGGCAAAATATTTATTATTTAAGTACTGTAGATGAGAAAAAATTGTTGAAAGATTATCTCAATTTCTCAAACAGTTAACAGATAGGGCAGCCTATCTGCTTTGGGTCATGAAGTTATAAATTGAAATTGTAACCTCCATTATATCTTTGGTAACTTTGAGATATTTCTACCCAACTGGGGCCACAGTAAATTTCAACCAAAAAGGAAGTAATAACATTTTGTGCTCAAACTCTTTATTATATTGTACAAGAGTGAAAAGAAATGTTTAAGTATATTGTACATGATTTTTATAAGGTTTCCTCACTCATATATTCCAAAATTAATGTTGGACATTACAGGACAAAATATGTTGGATATGTGTTAATTTCAGTTCTATTAAACTACACATGATGTAATCTCATCACTGTCATCGAAGAAAACTGTAACTGAGATTCATCTTTGATGAATGCTTGTGCTATCTATTACACATTACACAACTGACAAAGTGTATGTAATGTTTCCCTAAAGTTACACAAAATTGGTAGAAAACAGGTATTCATTAACTTTATGATCAATTTCCATGACCTGGGGATATCAGGTATTAGGTAAGATCATACAGTGGATATTTTGCTTGGTGAAGGCATTTGTATGAGATTAACATATAAATTGGCAGAATGAATATAATAAATTATTTTCCCTAATGTATGTAGGTCTCATAAGTTTAATAAGAGAAGTGTGATACTCTTTCTAGTAATGGGGACTATTACCACCTAATTGCCTAAAAATGCAAATTTTAACTTCATATTTGAACTAAAATACTTATTCTTCCCGAGTTCTAAGCCTGTTGGATGATTTAGTGGGCCTATTCCTTTGGTTATTGTTCCCAAATCACTCTGGAGATCATGGTGTGGGGGTTTTACAAGTTAAGTTAAATGCATGGTTTTGAAATACTTCTATCTATAGCCAGTTGAATGCAGTGATGTGGGCCCCCATGTAAATGACATATAAGTACATGTTTATCAGAAATCCTGGGCTCTTTTGTCTGCAAAGTTTCTCAGTGGTTAAAGTGCTTGCCTGAAAAGCCTAAGGGCCTGAGTTTGATTTCCCAGTACTTACGTAACCCCAGATATACTAGGTGGCACATGCATATAGAGTTTGCTTGCAGTGGCTAGAGACCTTAGCATGCCGAATATCTCTCTTTCCATCTATCTCTCATAAATAAATATATATAAAATTAAATAAAATAATTTAAAATCTACTTAGGTGAATGAATTAAAGTTCTCCAGCAAAAAACAAACAACAAAAACAAGAACCTATATATGTAATATTGATTATATATTTATACTGATTATTATTCTTATTTTAGAATTCTTTTGCTTACCATTTCTATTAGGGTTCTGTAGAGGAACAGGGCCAATAGAATAATTTGTATTGAAAAGGGGATTTGTTGGATTAGCTTATGACAGTCTAAAAATAGCAGTCTGCATGCCCCAGAGTCAAGGAACCCGGTAGCTGTTCAGACCATGAGACTGGATGCCTCAGCAGTATCAAACCAGCACTGAAGACTTGGAGGCTTCCTAGAGAACTGCTAGTCTTCAGTCCACACTGGTCTTCAATTTGTGCTGGACTTCAGTCCATGATGAAGGTAGCAAACAGCAGTGGCAGCCACATGGGAGGAAGGGATTCTTTTCTCCCAGAGCTTCTTTAGAAAAGTCCCCCCACCCCGCCAGAAAGGGGCTGCTCATTCTGAGGGAAGAGCTCACTCTGAAGGAAGAACTTCTACCTTCAGTTATTCCTTTCTAGAAGTAACCTCAGAGACTAACACAAAAGCAATGTCTATGGATTCCTAAACAGATCAATTAGACAATAAAATGTAAACATCACAAGTTCACCCCTTGTCAGTTTGTCACCAGACCACATCTACTTACACCATACACCATACTTAATTTTCTTTTTCTTTCTTACATTTTTTTTTTTTTTGACATAGGGTCTCACTCTAGCTCAAACTGACCTGGAATTCACAATGTAGTCTCAGGGTGGCCTTGAACCTATCTCTGGCTCCTGAGTGCTGGGATTAAAGGCATGTGCCACCATGCCCAGCTACCATACTTAATTAATAAAGACATTAATAAGGGCATAATTTCACCTAACATGATATAACTACCCATATACAATTGGAAATGAACAATCTTCCCCCAATGCAAATCAAGGTCCCTTGAGGAGTGCTTAGTTTCTAATATAATAGGTTAAATATAACTTCAACAGCTATTAATTATTGATATAATCTCAATCAATATTAATTACATAATAAAGAAATAAAAAAAGACATCTTTTTTTGTTGTTGTTTTTGAGGTAGAATCTCACTCTAGCCCAGGCTGACTTGGAATTCACTATGTAGTCTCAGGATGGCCTTGAACTCATGATGACCTTCCTACCTCTGCCTCCCCAGTGCTGGGATTAAAGGCATGCCCCACCAAGCCTGGCAAAAAGGCATCTCAATATTGTCTATGTATGTACAACTCTTAACAAAGTAGGACATAAACACTAATGGCAATTACAGTCCTTACTTTTGTCACTGGTCATGTGGCCTTAGCTGGTATTTGTAACTACCTTTTTCTATTACCATTCTGTATTTCCTCCACATTTAACAAGCATCTCACTAGGCCATGGTTCTTTACCTGGAGGGGTGACCCACACTTTCATTCCTGAAGGATCTGGGCTACTTACCACACTGCCTTGATTGGGTTGTTTCAGTTTTCCATTGACATTGATAATAGGGCACAGTAACACCAAGAGGCACCCTAAAGGATCTCCTGCACTCCAGACACTCTTTCTTACCTCCACTGTGGAGGAGCAGTCTGATTTCCCACTGGTAGCTGGATCAATCACCCCTGCTAACACTGTAACTCCTTTATTAGCCTGTCCACTCAAGGGCATTAGTAGCCCAAAGTGCCCAAGGGGGAAGTCTTAGCTTCCAGTTCAATGGAATATTCTTTGTGCCTCCTGGCAAAAGCAGTCCCCCCTCTAGAACCAAGACCTCTGGTCCAGCAGAGCATAAGGTTGCAGGAACAGGAGCAAAAACTTGGCAAATGGGTCACTTGGGGTGATGGTAAGTGTTATCATTCCCACTTCCACCATGATTCCTGCACCCATGAATCTTGGCAGTAAGAGAAACCGTATCATTTATAGGATGCTAATTCAGAGCATACACAGCTTTCTGGAGAGGCCTGCCCCAGCTCTCCAGGATGTTGCCACCTAGCTGGCACTGTAACTTTCTTTAAAAGGTCATTCCACCAGTCTATTAAGCCAACTGCCTCAGGGTGGTGGGGTATGTGGTAAGACCAGTGAATTCCAGGATCATCAGCCCACTGCTGCACTTCCATGCTATGAAGTGAGTTCCTTGGTCAGAAGCAATGCTGTGTGGAATACCATGATGGTGATAAAGCATTCTTTAAACCCATGGTAGTTTTGGCAGAAGCACTGCATGCAGTAAAAGGAAATTCATGACCAGAATAAGTGTCTATTCCAGTAAGTACTAAATGCTACACTTTCCATGGTGGAAGTGGTCCAATAAAGTCAACCTATCACCAAGTTGCTAGCTGGTCATCGTGAGGAATACTACAATATTGGGGGCTTAGAGTTGGTCCCTGCTGCTAGAAGATTTGCCACTCAGCAGCAGCTGTAACCGGGTCAGCCTTAGTTAATGAAAGTCCACTTTCCTGGGCATAACCTGCATCCCTGCCACCATGGCTACTTTGTTCATGGGCCCATTGAGCAATGACATGGATGACCAAGGAAAGAGGTTGACCACTTTCCACAGAATGAGTCAGTTTATCTACTTACTTATTAAAATCATCCTCTGATTAGACCACCTTCTGATGAGTGTTAACATGGGACACAAACATCTTTACATCCATTGCCCATTAAGAGAGGCCTGTCTGGATACATCTTCCCCAAATGCCTTTCTTACCAATTTTCCAGTTGTGCTCCTTCCAAGTCCCTGGCCATACAATCAGACAATTGGCCACAGTCCATGAAACATGCGTAACTGTACATCTGGCTATTTTTCTTCCAATCAAAATGCATAATGAAGTGAATACCCTGAAGTTCTGTCCATTGTGAAGACTTCCCTTCACCACAGCCCTTCAGAGTTGTCTCAGAAGGGGGGTGCAATGCTGTGGCTGCCCACTTCAGGGAGGGGCCCACATAACATGATGAGCCACCTGTAAACCATGCCCTAGTCCTCTCCTCCTTAGTTAATTAATTGTAGGGCACATCCCATGATGCCATAGGTGCATGCTTGGGGATGGAAGGCATTGTAACAGGAGTAACAATCATAGGCCTCTGGGCAACTTCCTTATGTAATTTATGTGTCCCTTCAGGGCCTGCATGAGACAGAACATGTATACCACTTCCACTTGATGATGGATTGCTGTTGTTCATATGCAACTTTATGGCTTGGTCAGTCCAATAAGCTTATAATGGACAGCTCAGGTTGCATAGGACTCTGATGGTCCATTATCAAGCATTCAGTTTCCACTATGGCCCAATCTCTAATTGTCAAGCTGTTTTTAATTGTCTTCAGTTGAAGGCATGGCCTTGCTCCAAAATCCCAAGAGCTTCCACTGGGATCCACCTACTGGGGCTGGCCAAAGGCTCCAAACAACATCCTCAACTGCCAGTGACATCATAAGTACCACTGGATCTGGTGGATCATATAGCCTGAGAGGCAGAGCAGGCTGTAAAGCAGCCTGGACCTGTCGAGGAGCCTTCTCTTGTTCTGGGCCCCACTAAACACTACAAGCTTTCCAAATTGCTTGGTATGTGGGATGGAGTAACATGCCCAAGTAAGGAATGTGTTGCCTCCAAAATCCAAATAGGACCACTAGACATTGTGCTTCTTACTTCATGGTAGCAGGGGCCAGATGCAACAACTTATCCTTCACCTTAGAAGGATAACCCTGAATGCCTCATACTACTGAACTAGAAATTTCACTGAGGTGGAAGGTCCTTGGATTTTGGATGTATTAATTTCCCATCCCCTGATGCATATATTCTGTACCAGCAATTACAGAATCATTGCCACCTCCTGTTCATTTGATCCAATCAGCAAAATGTCATTGATGTAATAGACCAATGTGACACCTTGTGGAATGAACAAGGTGATCAAGATCCCTGTGAACTAAACTATGACACAGGGCTGGAGAGTTACTACAACCTTAAGGTAAAACAGTAAAGGTGTACTGCTGACCTTGCCAGCTGAATCAAATTGCTTCTGGTGACCCTTATGGGCAGGTGTGGAGAAGAAAGCATTTGTAAGATCAATAACTGCATACTAGGTACCAGGAGTTGTGCCTGGGTGTGTTGGCACACACTTTTAATCCCAGAACTTGGGAGGTAGATGCAGGAGAATTGCCATGATTTTGAGGCCACTTTGAGGCTACATAGTTAATTCCAGGTCAGTCTAGTTTAGACCAAGACCCTACTTTGAACCTCTACCCCCCCAAAAAAAAGCCCCCAAAATATCTGGTACAGCAGGAGAATTGCCATGATTTTGAGGCACTTTGAGACTACATAGTTAATTCCAGGTCAGTCTAGTTTAGACCAAGACCCTACTTTGGACCCCTTCCCCCCCAAAAAAGCCCCCCAAAATATCTGGTACAGCAGCTGGCACCAGCACCAAAATATCTGGTACAGCACCTCCTGGCCACCAGCAGATGGACAAGAGCAAAGGAGAGTGTTTCAAATACTGGCTATTTAAAAAAAAAAAAAACTGTGTTACATATTCAATGACCCTCTCTTTCCTGCATTTGTTACAGTACAGTACCAGGTGGACTAGTAATTTGCTTATCAATGGGGGACTAAAGCAGACTAAGAATAGGAAACTCCTTCAGCATTCAGACCCCTTCGAAAGAGTTTGCATTCTCCCTGTTGTCCCAATACAGATTACCTGTCCCAATATTGCTGGTTGTGATTTCTCAAAAAATTGCAGCTTAATGGACAGCAGTTTAGGCCCAAAGATACCTTTTTTTTTTTTTTCCTATGGCATATACCCTGCTCACATCAGTCCATTTCTATGCAATGCAACCCACACAACTTCTCAGGACATGGGCACAGACTCACACAAACTGCTTTTAGTCTGGACAAAGCTCTCTCTTCCCCTCCTAAACTCCACCTCATAATCCATAGTTCTTACTGCACTCAGCTCTTTCATTCTAACCAGAATAGTCCATCAAGCTGTTCTTACAGACCTGCAAGACATCTCTTAGAACAAGGTTTCAAATCCTTCCACTTTCCTCCAGCAAATCAGTTCCAAAAGGCCAAAAGCCACAGTCAGGTTCTATCAAGACCCCACTCTTTTCGTACCAGTTCTACTGTTGTAGTTAGCTTCATGTTAATGGCAGAAAACACCCAACCAAGAGCAGCTTATGGAAGGAAAGAGTTTATTTTGGCTTATAGACTCCATGGGTAGCTCCATGATAGTAGGTGAAAATGATGGCATGAGCAGAGGGAGGACATCACTTCCTAACTGACATCAGAAGGAATTAGCTGACTATAACCAGGAGGGGCTTAGCATTCAGACCACACAAATTCATGAGGGAAACCTGAATCCAACATCACACCATTCCACTGTTATCTCTTTCCTTCAGTTCCTGGTGAGAATCTGTGTAGTCAACTGCTGCTTTCCACCATTTAGTAGATTAGCCACAAAATAAAATGATAAAATTATCACTGATTCTTATTTAGTAAAGGAAACATCAGGGCTCTGAAACCTTGGCATCCACTTCTTTCAAAGAAAAGAGGAAACTTTCCTTTGAACTCATGGCTCATACTCTTGTCATTTAACCTCATTCAAGGGTTGTCAATGTACCATAAAGCCAATTATAACGTCTCCCTTGCTTCCAAATACTGCACCTTAACAGAAACACTTTCTATGCAATCTCATTTGAGCCACTGCTTTTTTGAATGTTTTTCTAAGTTATATATCTTTTTATTTTATGTAGCTTTCTTTACACATTAAACTAACAGCCTATTTTTCTCTCAAGATTTTTCTTACTGCCTTTACCATAAAATTTTCTCATTGAACTTTATTTACTTTGTGACTTTTCTCTGTCATTATTAATCAGTTATATCCCCACATACTCTCAAAGTATCATGGAATTAAGTAATATTCTAAAGTGCCCATGAGCATATGGATAGTAGGGGAGAAACATTAATTCTCAAGTTTGTGAGATTTCAAATTCTAACATTTTTTTTTCCCCAAGTACTCTCTAGGTAGAGCTTGTAGAATACCACTCTTTTTTTTTTTTTTTTTTTTTTTTTTTTGGTTTTTCGAGGTAGGGTCTCACTCTGGTCCAGGCTGACCTGGAATTAACTCTGTAGTCTCAGGGTGGCCTTGAACTCATGGCGATCCTCCTACCTCTGCCTCCCGAGTGCTAGGATTAAAGGCATGCGCCACCACGCCCGGCCGAATACCACTCTTGATTGTATAACTTAAGACTACTATGTCTTCATTTGATTTCCTTTCACTAGATGTCAGAGTAGTAAATTATTGTTGCACATTTTTACTCTCATATAATAGCATTCTATTACCTAATGCAATAACATATCTTCTGATGAAGTTAGAATATTTATATTAAATCATATCAACACTTGCTAGTAATGTAAATCTAAATTAATAGTGCATACTCAAGCAAACTCAAGCCAGTTTATACTTATGAAGTCAACTTTTTGTTTTTCAAAAATATTACTGGTGGAATGATAGCTGCATTAAATGAATCAAGTAGATTTTAGAGTCACTCATTTCTCCCTCTCACCTATTCCCTGGGCAGATTCTAGGTATTTTAATTTATTAAACACTGATGACCCTATAAGAAAGAAACCTTACAGAATTTAGCTCCAAATTTCAGATTTGCATAAGCATTGGATCTTTTTCTACCAGACCACCTATTATCACCTCATGGTAATTTTTATTTTAGAAATAAATCCCTGGATATGTACTTAGGGTATCCACATAGCCCTGCCTGAGAGCTAGTTACAAATGCACATCACAAGTTCCTCTGCAGATCTTCTGGTCACAATATGCATCTCAATAAGGCTTGCAGTAGGAATCATGACTGATTTATTATCACCTTCCTAAATAGAAGTGATTTGTGAGCACTGTTCATGTTAACCTTGTTTTCATTGCCAACACCCACCCATTACGTTCCATGAGATCTGTGGCTTTCCATCTTTTCCTAAAGGGTGTAACCTCTAAATTCTGTGATGTTAGGATTTAAACAAGGCATAAACTTATAGTTCAAACTTGTTTTGTATTCATAGAGGAGAAAGAAAGCATACCCTCTAAGCCTCTTACACTTACAATGTTTTCATGCATTCAAAATTCTTAACTTAAACACAGTCTTGTACCTAATCCATCATGGAACAATATTTCTGTACTACTTGTGTCCCTTGTCCTCCTGGAAAAACAGTATAAAGACGCAGTGGTGTTAGTCCTTCCGCAGTGAGGGTGGTAGAGAGGGCCTTGAAATTCCAGGCATGGCATCACCCGGTTTCTTACCCAGGGCACTATCTTATCCATTGGCACCTCTGTACCAAGAGGCTGCAACATTCATTATTCTAATGTATTCTGAACACTTTCTATGGCTGAGGAGAACCTTACTGTCCAGAAATATGTTACTCTGCATACTATTAAAAAAGGCCTAAAATAGTCACTTTGGGATCTTTTGTTTGCAAACAACATTCTATAACAGCTGGAACACACCTTTAATCCCAGCACTCAGGAGGCAGAGGTAGGAGAATTGCTGAGTGCAAGGCCACCCTGAGACTACATAGTGAATTCCATGTCAGCCTGGACTAGAGTGAGACCCTACCTCGAAAAACAAAACAAAACAAAACAGAAAAAACAAATATTCTATAACAGTTTGCTTTTAGTGTTCCAAAAATCATTTTAAGTGAGGTATATGATAAGTACCTGTATATTAAAATGCAGAATAGAACAGTGTTAATCAGTATAAGATAAAAAGGAATAATTATGGATTGACTAATAATGAGACTTACTAAGCCAGGTACTTTTTATAAGGATTTCCTCTTTAGCAAGTGACATCACCAAGATAGTGTACCCAAAAGTGTTGGACTCCATTCCTCTCCAAAACACAAGGACTCAGCAACAAACCAATTTGCTTTACAGAAAGAGAGAAAGACTATTTGAAAACAAAGCACTTGCGTTTGTAAAGCATAAAACCCAAAACTCTTAAGTCAACAGGGATATCTGAGGCACTCATCTGTCACTTCTCCTGACCCAAGGCCATAGAATCTTCAAGTTTCCAGTATTTTTAGAAATAGTCAACCCCAAATCATTTATTAAAAACTATAGCTTGTCTTTAGAGAAACCCCACAATATCTCCTTTACAGCACTTATTATGTTAATGGATCAACAAAGCCTAACTGCTTCATGGAGAGTAAAGACAGAAGCTTCAGCTGGTCCAGTTCCTTCCCATCTTCAAGTATAATGTGAGTGCAGGAAAGTTGCCATCCACTAACATCTCTCTGGAGAGGAGAAAGACATTCGCTACTTTGGTGGCTGCCCAGTGGGCTAAGCTCTGCCTCACCGGGCCTGTTCCTGAGGATATCTGGCGCAATACAGTCACTGATGTTGAGTACCAGAGATGGAAGTGTGAATTGGAAATTGCCATTGACCCTCTTTCTAGACTAGAACAGAGTGAGCAGATGAGCAACCTATTCACACAAGAAAAGAGTACATCCACTGGGTTACCACCAGTTCACAGAAGATTCCTGACAGGCTACACAAGAGTATTATGATATAGTCAAGGCCCAAAGTGAAACATAAAAAGATATTACCAATCAAGTGAATAGTGCACACTAAAACCCTGCCTTAAAAGAAAGTAAAGTCTTTCTCAGAAAGCAAAACTGTGTATAATTTATTATCTCTAGATGGACTAGAGCAGAAATGCCACAGAAAGTTCTCTGATATGAATGAAAACTTGACAACAAGGTAGCAGAGGAAAGATGAAACTCACTATTAAAGGAAAAAATACATACAGAATTTTGTGATGCTATAACAGTTGTAGGTAAATCATTTCCTTTCTGGAATATAAACTAAAGGAAAAATAATTAAAATTATAACAAGCATGTATAACATACAGAGTTACATTGTGGCAATAGTAACATAATGTATAGAGAAAGTAAAACAGCAGTGTAGATTGTTGATAATGTGAAACAAGCTTATTAAAACATTTTGATATAAGCTCCATAGTAACTCTAAAGAAAAATAAGTACAAAGGAATCCAAGTATATGAACCATGTCAACTAAATTCAAAGGAAGACATCAAGAGAGGACAAAGAACTACAGGATTAACAGAGAAAAACTATAAAAAGGCAACCATAAATGCTTACCCAAGGATATTTAATATAATGTCAATTCATTATATCTCTACTCCATGAACATAAATATCTGAAAAGATAAGTTCACAACCCCATGTATAGCAAATTCACTTTTGACTTCATGACACAGAGTTTGGAGGTGGAAGGAGAGATATTTCATGAGTATGGAAACCAGAATATGCATTTATGTTAGACCAAGTGGACATTCATATCAAAACTGTAACTAGATGTAGAGAGGAAAGTCTACAGTGGTGAAAGTAGAAATGTACAGGAAGGCTATAATCCATATATGAGCACACAGCCCACTCAACATCAAGAAATCTCTTCAAGTCAACATTTGCAGAACAGAAAGAAGATATATATCAATAGAATAAAGGTAGGATATTTCAACATTTCATTTTCAATAATGGATCTGCCATTCAGACACAAGACCATGAAAGAAACAAAGGGCTGAACACCAGAAGCCAGATGGACCCAATGAACATTGAACCCAGTAAAGCAGATCATATCTTCACCTCAAGTGTGTGTGAAAGGAGCTTCATGGTATGACATGATAGCTTCCAAAACAAGCCATGAATCTAAGAAGACTGAATCCATAGTATATATGTATTTTTCCTACCACAATGAAATGATTCAGTAAAGCAATAGTAGATGAAATCTGAAAAACTCCCAAACTCTTGAAAAGAGAACCACTGCTTTAAAACAGTGAACCTGCCATATGTCTAATGAGGCCAAGTATGTGTTTTCTTCTAGATAACTCGGGTCACTGGGGATTCATGGACTATGTCAATGTTATTATCACTCACACTTTTGAGGGAGTGTGAATGAGGAGTAGTGTGTATAGAAAGCAAGTTGCTAGTATGTATATTTGTCTGTTCCTATGACAACAGTGGGCATCAGAAGCTGTGGCTTTTGTAAAAATACAAGTGGGAAACAGATACGAAGACCAGAATAAAGAAAATATTTACTGTCCAACCCAAGGTAGAAGAGGAAATTCAGAAAGCATGTAAAAAGTTTGATATTTTTCTTTATTTTGCATTTATTCTCACAGAACACAGATAAACCTTTTCTGTGATGGTTTACCAATCTAACAATCCACTCATTTCATTTTTGACATAAGAAAATAATGCAGATGAATTTGAGCATGTTAACCATTTTTGTGTATTTTCACTCTTCATTCATTCTAGGGGATCCACCAGTTTCAGAATGATAGAGTACCAATTTATCTTTACATGCCATACTCTAAATAGATATAAAGAAAAATAGGTTCTGCCCATATTAAGGTTTGCCTATAATAATTTTGGGGAGTTCAGAACAAATTAAGTACTTAGAACTAAGAAGGTCCCTTTTGGAAAATACAATAACAGGGGAGAAGGGACTTAACACTGAGAAATGAGGCAGGGCTTCTAAACGAAAGCAGAGACATTGGCACTCAAAACCCCTTCCTTCACTGCCAGGGTAGCCTCGAACTCAAGGCAATCCACTTACCTCTGCCTCCCAAGTGCTGGGATAAAAGGCGTGTTCCACCACGCCCAGCTCCTCATCATTTTTACTCACTCACTGAGGGTGGACTAACCAAGACTGGATAAGAAATCTAGGCTTTGTCTAGCAGGATGGACACTGACAGTGAAAGAATGCTGAGATATTTTCAATTGCAATATAAAAGATATTGGAGGACACAAATCAAGGCAGATTGTGTATTTGATGTAGAGAAAAAGTCACATGAGCAAAAAGAGTACAGCAAATCAATTTTATAAGGCTGAACCTATGAGTAAGTTTCTTCAATCATACGTCTTCATTCAGAAGAGGCCTGCTGGATTCAGTCTATTTTCAACTATGATAGTACTTACTGGGAGAAACATAATGCAATATTGTGGCAATATCCAAAGAATGTGGCATATGCCTGACATGCGAACCATAATATGTGCCCAGCCTGTCCTGTCTGCCCAGTATGCATGCACAGAAGGAAGAGGTAGGGAATCGCCATATCCATATCCACGTCATTGCTCACATGGGGATGGTCTTGTTTCTGAAAGCAAAAGCTTTGTGAGATACCAGTTTACAGATACTTCTGCCAGGGAAGAGTCATGGCCCTGTTCAGATTACTGAGTCTAGTCACAAAATAAGTAATTATATATGAAACATACAGATACCTAAACCTATAAATTGTGTAAGATAAAATTTTTAAAATGGAATTTGTTTGCCCCAACAGGACAAAATAAAAACAAGACACAATCTTAGTCTTTCCTTTCTTAGTTTTGGTAACATCATTCACTCAGTTGTTTAATAAGTAAAACCCGAGTTTTTTATTCCCTCTTTCCCAATTTTCAATAGAAGGGTTTATTGCTTCTTTGAAAATGTACTTATATCTAATCACTTATCCTAACTTTTCTAACATTTTTAAAAAAATTAATTAGTTTTGTACTCAGCGAATACAGTCAATTTCGTACCATTGTTAGGCTGATTCATGTCCTACCCCCTCCCCCTGACCCCTCCTTGTTGAGGTATACAAGTCTCATGCATTGTGAAGTTAGCCCACAGTTATGGGTAAGATAAATGTCTCTGCATATCATGACCCAACATGTGGCTCTGACGTTCTTTCTGCCCCCCCTTCCGCAAAATTTCCCTGAGCTATGTTGGGTTCAGTTTTGGTCTGGTTCAGTGATGAGATGTTGGGGGCCTCTGGGTCTCTGGCTCTCTGATTTGGTAGGAGTTGATTTTTCTCTGTGTTGATCTCCTTCCCCCTTGTGTTGGTACCCAGTTCACCAAGAAAACAGCACTCTTGCTTGTTTTGCCAATTGTTCTTAGTTTCAGCCCAGGCCCTTTTGAGATATGATGGGGTGGCTCTCTCCTTAGGATCTGATCTACATATATCTGAAAAAGAAGCAGATTTTCCAACGGAAAGTAAGTTAGCACTAGACAAAAAGGGATAATCCTTACTTTTTTATAGAGAATTTAATTTAAATCTCTTGTAGCCCACGACTGGTGGTAGTTTGATAATGGAGAGCGGGCTTATGTTTGGATATGGTTCTGACTTGTTTCCAAGATCCAGCACTGGGTCCTGTATCACTGAGGGGATCAGTTAGCCAAATCAAGAGCAGCTGATTTCCCACCATGGCTGTGTGCCACTACTGCACTTGTGTGGGCATCACTACAGGTTATTTGCTAAGTTAGATCATGCAGTCCTTAGACAAATATTGGTCATTTTCCCCCAGTCGCCCATGTAGCTCCTTCTGGCACTAGATGTTCTGGCTGACTGGGGACTGACTCTCTTCCAGTTTCCAGCCATGCCATTACATTTTACATATCAACCACATGAGGTGTCTTCAGCAGTAGGGTCATACCACTAACCTTTGGTGGGTCATCAAGTACTCTGACAGAAATCTGTCTTTTAGGAAACCTTGTAGGTCTTTCTGTAACAGCATGTGGCTATCATCCACAAGGAGCTTTTCTAACCTTTTTGATTAACATCTGGGTAACATTCTTCACACTATATCTAGAGCAACAGTTTTATCAACTAAAATATAATGTGTCACTCTAAGATTCCTTAAGGCCAGGTATGATCAGACCACTTTATTTTCTCTAAGTACCTACCTTCTCATTCTTCCCCTCCTTAATATGGTTCTAACAAAAGTAGTGTTCTCATACTGTGCAAAATTCCTCAAGGTTTTTTATCAGTCTTGGTATAAATGACCTCCCAGAACCTCAAATTAGTTGTCTCTATTCAATAAACATAGAATGTCAAATTTCATCTGTACTATTTGTGACTGAACTATGTAAGTTACAAAGTCTTCCCTTATCATATTACATCTGGTTTCTCTCTATAATCCATTGTGCAGCATTCTAATTTATTAAAGGTACTTATGTCTTTTATATTTCCCATTTCACTCATAAATCCTAAGTCCTGTGAAATAACCAGGTCTACCTTGGTCTTCTCTGGGTCAACAGCAGTCTTAGCTGGTTCCTGTGTTTGGTGTTGTTGTAGATATATTGTCTCTTTACTTGACAGCCATACCTATAGTTAATTTTTAAAATGTTATGTTATATGAAATATAACAGGTATACTCTTCCATTCTCTTGCTCTGGCCCTTGTCACCCTGGGGGACCTCCCCTGTGGTATCATAGTATCCACTCTGGGGCATGAAGGCCTCATTCCCTATGGGATAGCAGGAAGAAGCATTTCTCAGGGTATTCCTAACCAATTTGTGGCTTTTATTATCTTTCTACCCATTGAGTAGGTTGTTTATTGTCCCTGTTGATGGTTTATTTATCTGCAAAAAAGCTTAATTTTTTATTACTATTTATTTGAGAGTGACAGATAGAGAGAGAGAGAAAGAGGGAGGGAGGGAGGAAGGGAGAGAGAGAGGGGTGGGGAGAATGCGTGCATCAGGGCCTCCAGCCACTGTAAACGAACTTCAGATGCATGTGCTACCTTGTGCATCTGGATTAAGTGGGTACTGAGGAATTGAGCCTCAAACATGGGTCCTTAGATTAAGTAGGTAAGTACCTTAACTGCTGAGATATCTCTCAAGCCCAAAGTTGGTATATCTTGACAGTTTATTCAATTCACTTTTCTCAGTAAGTAACATGGTTTTCCTATGAACACCAAACATGTATGCACTAATACAAGTGCTAATATTTAGCATTAAGTGATACATCTCTATTAAATCATCCAAGGCTCAGGGACCATTTTGAAAAAGTGGCATAAAAAAACAACAACATAAGAACCAAAGGAATGGAAGGACTGTGCAGCAGACAGCTTTAGGTTCACTGAGATGAACTTCCAGACCAGGCACAGTTATGGAGGAAGGGATATTTATTAAAGTTTACAGATCCAGGGAAGTTCCATACATGGCAGAAGAAACTGGTCTGCCTTCACAGGAACAAGCAGAGAGAGAAGTACAAGCCTAAAGATCAAAAGCCACAGCACACTTCAGGAACTCCAGCTAGGCACACTTTGCCTATCTTTAGATTGAAATCTGAAACACACCACCACACCTTAAGATCCACCCAGTGACACTGCCTCCAGCTAGGTGGCTGCAGATGCAAACTACAAACAAATAAGCAACTGATTGGGGGCCGTCTATTCTATTCAAACCACCACAGACTGTAATGCTGTCTTCCAGACACAAAGTGGTCTTGTTATTCATGACATCATAATGGCTGGTGTTACCTATACTAGACCTCCATAATAGGAGAAGAAAACGTGATGACATCAAAATAGAAGACAGACTAGTTGGAAGAAGGGAGGAGGAAAACAGGAGGTGTGAGGAAACTATGATCATGGTATATATCTATATTTATGGAAGTTGTCAATAAAGTCAAAAGAGTTTTTATAATTACTATAATTTGAAGCACTTCTTTTTCCATATTTTTATTTGTAAGAAGAGAGAGAGAAAAAAAGACAAACAGGCAAAGAGAGAGAGAGAGAGACAGAGAGAGACAGAGAGAGAGAGAGAGAGAGAGTATAAAATAGGCATGCCAGGTCCTCCAACTGTTGCAAACGAACTCCAAATGTGCTACTTTGTGCATCCAGCTTTAAGTGGGTATTGGGGGATTGATCCCAGGCTGTCAGGCTTTGCAAGTAAACACATTAACTGCTAAGGCATCTCTCTGGCCCAACACTATTATTTAAAATGAAGTTTTGTTATTCAGGCCATCCTAAATCTGAATGTTTAGTTTTTGCCTCATCTTTATTGAATAAATAATTTAGTAAACAAGATCTTACCATTGAGTGTCGGGAATAAAACACTTGCTGATTTAATGACCTACTGAAGCTATAGATAGAGCTGCCTTAATTGACTACCACCATCATTGAATGAGTAGGACTCTGATAACATTATTGTGATATGTTAAGTTAATCTTGTTTTATAAGAGCAACTTTCAGTCTGTGAAAAATGAAATGCTAGTTGGTTAAAGCTAAGAGACAAGGGATGATCTTTCATGAGAGGATCTGTGTTTGGATACCAAGAGCCAGCTGGCAAAACATGGTAATGGAGAACAGGATATCAAAGTTTATCTGAGATAATATATCAGCAGAGACTTGTACAGGATTTGGCACAGTAAGAAATAGCTACCACCTTTTTATTCAAAATGAATGTGAAACTTTTGTAATATGAATATTGCTTAGGTGATCTGACATTTCTTTCACGTGGCCAATACTCTAAGAACTTGAAGCATGTTTTTAAAATAACAATAATAGTCATGACCCTTTCTCAAGTGTTCTTACTGCAATATCATAAAAATAGAAACCCAAATATGAATATTTTTCAATTGTTTTCTTTTTTCTCTTTCTCTGTTGTTTAAATTCCAAACCAGCATGAAGTCACCACTGCGTGACACCCCAGATGTAGGTATATTTTCCATGACAGAGTTAAAACAAATTTGTGGAGTAATTACTCAAAAATGGAATAATTGTTTTGGTGAATTAAAATTTCATATATTAAATTTCTACTTCCTGAGAAAAATGATGAAATTACAATGATTGCTCATCACAAGTTTCAACATGACAGAGTCAAGAAATGTGAAAATATTTATCAGATACTCTCGGTGTGTTCTAGAGTAAGCAAAAGACATGGCCTTAAGGTAGATGGTCTCATCCAAGAAGTTGAAGGTCTATGTAGAGTGTAAATGTTGAATCTACTCTGGGTGAGAGCTATCTTATGGATTTTTTTGTTTTTTAAAAAAATATTTTGTTTACTTATTTGAGAAAGACTGAGAGAGGAAGATAGGGGGAAAGAATGGGCATGCCAGGGCCTCTAGCCACTGTAAACTAACTCTAAAAGTTATGTGCCACCTTGTATGTCTGGCTTATGTGGGTATTGGGGAATGGAACATAAGTATTGGGAAATTGAACCTGTGTCCTCAGGTTTTTCAGGAAAATACCTTAACCACTAACTCATCTTTCCAGCCTTGTCTTATGATTTTTCACCTAGGAAATTATAGTCATTTTACTGTCTTGGAAAACTGTTTTGGACTTAAACTGAAAATTGGCTATTTCTGCTTCACAATTTGAAAGCCTATTACTTGGGAAGGCTATTGAATCTCATCTTCATATTTATACTGAAGCTAAACTTTCAATTTTCCTGTCCCTCTAGACTGCTGAGGAACACTGTAGATCTTTGCACATGAGAAATTCTGAAATTATATGAGCCATATTCTTATTACAAATATTTTCTTGTATGTCTATATGCACATTCATTTTGATTATGGCTCTCTGAAAAATTTGAAAATATTTTCCAGTTTGGAAAATGGAGCAATTGACACTTTGGCTTTCTAAGACTATAGACCATTATTATTGCTGTGTAATTAATGGAGGCCTACTGCATATATCTAACATGCAGGGTCATCATTCTCCTTATGAATCCTAGTAGGAGGTTATAACTATCTGCAAGGTAAGGAAGAGAAGGAAGAAAAACAACTATTGATTTTTTAAAAAGTGTTTTTATTTATTTACTTTCAAGTTGAAAGAGGAGAAAGAAGAGAGAGAGAGAGAGAGAGAGAGAGGTAGAGAAAGAATGGGTGTGCCTGGCCTCTAGCGACTGCCAGTGAACTCCAGATGCATGTGCCACTTTATGCATCTGGCTTTACACGGGTACTGGGAAATTAAACCCTGGTTGTTAGGCTTTGCAGACAAGTGCCTTAACCACCAAGCCAGCTCTTTAGCTCAGAAAATAACTACTTTTAGGTGCTCTCTTGACAAGAAGGTATACTCACATTATAATTTTGTATTTTCTGTGTTTTCCTCTGAGACTTTTTATAAATAGTGGTCCTTTGCATGCAGACACTAATGACAGCCAATTTGTTCTGGAAGTGAGCCCCTCGCCCATGCTTCCTGCCTGCTCCTGTGCATTTCTGTTTGTTCTGGAAGTGAGCCCCTCGCCCATGCTTCCTGCCTGCTCCTGCAGATTGCTGAGAATACTGACTTTTTTATCTCTTGCTGTCACATAGTCATAGAAAGTATTCCCTGTTTATCCTCTGTATTTAAAGCACAAATTAATTTATCCATGCTACATGGTCACCCTGTCTTTGTTAGCACATTCTGTCATTATTGACATGATATAAAATTTCTTCACTTGAAGTCTATGTCTTTTATACCCATTTGATAGCATCTATCCAATATATCAAAAGATAAAAATCTTAAGAAATATTTTTTTCCACAGGAAAAAAGTAAAGGCAGTATTCATTATGATCCCTTCACTTTTGCCTCAATCATATTTATTGTAAAATTGAGGAAACAATGCTTTACTTTATCATGTATAACTGGTTTACATGGTATTATATCTTTTCTTCCAGAAAGTACCATTATTTTATTAACTTTTAGTTTTGAAAATAATATGTAGTAATATAAATTAGTGCTTATCTTGTTGTAATCTATGATTTTTCTTGTTATCTTAATTTCCTACATTAGTCATATGCAAAATTATTTTGGGGACTGTTTTTTATATCAAATACTTGCATTTTGAAGTGTAGCAATAACCCATGATACTCACCAGCTTCTTACTATTTGAAAAGAAATTTTATTAAATCATCTAATAATTTGGAATTCAATGAGCCACTTAATTTTATTTTTTACTATAATTTGATGATTTTATATAGAAAAAATCCCTTCTGAAATGTCTTTTTACTACACAAAGTGGAACAAAAACTTCTGACCCTTACTTGCTACTTATAGTTTCCCAAGATTTTTTTTTTGAACCAAATTATCATCTAAGATTCTTTCATACTTCTGTATAGATTTATTAAAAAAAAAAACCCAAAAAGAAACAAACAAAAAAAAACTTATGAAGGATCCATTATGTCTTCCTTAAGGGATTTCAAGCAAGTATAGAAAGCAGAAAGGTGGGATGTAATTAAATATTTATTATTTATTTATATGCAAACAAAGAGAGAAAGAGAGAATGAGAGGGAGAGAGAGTAGAGACAGACAGAGAAAATGGGCATACCAAGGCCTCCAATCACTGCAAAGGAACTCCAGATGCATGTACCACTTTGTGCATCTGGCTTTGTACCCAGGTTGTTAGGCTTTACAGGCAAGTTTCACTTCTGAGCTATCTCTCCAGGCCCTGTAAGATGTGATTAAAAACAAGTGTAGTAATGGCTACTAATACAGAGTGCTGCAGCAATGTGTAGGTGTTACTTTTTACCAGCTAGGATTAGAATTTTTGCTTGTGTCAGATTGTACCTGATTTGAGGCTTTATATATAGGAAGAGATGATGCTGGGATTGTGCAGGCAAAAGATGGCCCTTGAGAATGGATGAATGAATAAAGCATGATGTAGGAACACAAGGGGCAGAAAGTTACAGACTTGGTAGTGCACACAGAAAGGTATATAAGCTTGTGTTACCTCTTAGTATTTATTCAACCTTGCCCAAACCATTTGCAGTTTTCAGTACAGCTGCCTCCTTTGTATAGTAGAGACTACACTAATGATGCTTGGGATGGAGGCCTTTGGGGTTTTATGTCTTCACACAGATGGTGCCTTCAGGCCCTTAAATCCCAATTTGTGGTCCTTGACTACATTATCAGTAAACTGAAAATACAGACGTGGAGAAAGACAAATTATGAATTATGATTTTTATTTTAGGAAGAGTTATGGTCCTTGTGGGGAAGGGAGAAAGGAGACCAAGATGATTCCCCTCACACAGGAAGTCAAGCCAGAGGGTCAGAGGAGCCAAGAGTTTACAAAAGGGGCTAAGATCCAAGAGGGCCAAAGTCTAAGAGAGACCAACATAATATATACATAGGGCACAGGCCCATTTGTATGAATCAAACATCCCACAGCATGAGCCTCATCATCAGACTCAGGTGTGTAAGGGAGGGACCAGATTAGTTGGCACACTGAAGAGGCTGACTCAGGAAGAATCACAGGTGTGCTAAACTGAGAAAGAAACGGGAATCTGCTACTGAGGCATTGTTCCTTGTAGCCAACTTATATGAGAGTGGATCAGACAGGACGTTTTAGTCCTACCAGGGAAGGCAAGATGGCATGCATTTTCCAATGGGACAGTCTCTAGATAACTACTTACGCTAAAGAAAGAAAGAAAGAAAGAAAAAAAGAAAGGAAGAGACAGACAGAGAAAGGAAGGAAGGAAGGGAAAGAGAGAGAGAGAGAGAGAGAGAGAGAGAGAGAGAGAGAGAGAGAGAGAGAGAGAGAGAAAGAAAGAAAGAAAGAAAGAAAGAAAGAAAGAAAGAAAGAAAGAAAGAAAGAAAGGAAGAAAGAAAGATCCAGGGTTGTTGTCAGTATTTAATGAATTCATGCATGGATTGGCCCAACATATAGTAAACATTCTGCTATAGTCTTATCCTGTCTTCAGGGGGCGCTGGATGACAATAATAGAAGAAAAAAAAAAAAGAAAAAGAAAATACAAACAAGGCTGATTTTGTTTCCATTTACTCCTGAAGAAACAGGCTAAAAAAGGTGATTGCTCATATCCAAACATAAGCCCTCTCTCCATTATCAAGCTACCGTCAATCATGGGCTACAAGAGGGCCTACACCTATTAAACTCTCTCTATAAAAAAAAGTAAGGGTTATTTCATTTGTCCTGAAGCTAACTTACTCTCCCGTTGGAGAATCTGCTTCTCTTTTTCAGATAGATACAGAGCCTAAGGAGAGAGCCACCCCATCATACCTCAAAAGGGCCCCGGATGAAACTAAGGAAAATTGGTGAAACAAGCAAGGGTGCTGTTTTCCTAATGAACCGGATACCAGCACAAAGGGGGAAGGAGACCAACACAGAGAAAAATCAACTCCTACCAAATCAGAGAGCCAGAGCTTCAGAGGCCCCCAACACCTCATCACTGAAGCAGACCAAAAATGAACCCAACATGGCTCAGGGAAATTTTGCGGAAGAGGTGGCGGAAAGAATGTCAGAGCCACATGTTGGGTCAAGATATGCAGAGACATTTATCCTACCCATAACTGTGTGATAACTCCAGAATGCACGACCCATTTACATCAACAAAGAGGGGCCATTGGGAGGAGGTAAGTCACGGATGAGCCTAATAATAATGCCTGTATTTGCTCAATAGAAAACTAATAAAAAAATGCAAAAAAAGTGATTGCTAGCATAGGCAATCTTCCCTTTTTGATATACATGAATGTCTTCCATGTTTATGTGGTTTGCTGTTTTCTTCAAACATCAAAATAAACTTTGTACCATTATGTCCTCATGGGAAACAAGTAGCTAAACAGCCCTGGAGTTAATAGCTACCATCTGTACCGCTGCTGTCATCAAGATCAACAGCTTGGTCTTAGTTCTGGTCGGTCACTGCAGTCACAACTAGCTCCTCCTGCTACCTGCACACGATGATTCCTGGTAAGCATGTCCATGGGGTTTCAACTTCATATGCAACACAATTACTTTAAAAACATGAACCCATCTTCTATTTTGATCATGATCTAGAAAATATCTGCTTTATATTAATTCTGACAGATATGGAAAACAACCTTCAAATCATTACAAGTATTATTATTTCACCTGGTACTGTATTAATTCACATGCATAAGGCAATTTATTTTTAATGAAATTCAGACTCTTGTGATAGTAGGAATTGAAATGAAAACACTTCAACATTGGATAGTCAGCTAGCTTATCACAACAATACATGACTGTGAATTAAGCCATTATTCCTTGCGTGGTGAGAATATCACAATTCTTCCATAATTGTATTAGCCAATTTGAAGACTATGAATTGAGTATGAAACTTGTCTCTTTTTTAACTATAATGCAATTTTATTTTGATTCCTTTTGTGGGAGAGTGGTGGAGCGGGATATTGCTCTTTGTGTAAACGAATCTGGACTATGTGTATATCTACTAGCAAGGTCTACAGGCATGAGCTACCTTTCCTGGCTCATCACCCTGGTGACCATTCACAATTATCCCATTCATTAGAACAGAAGAAAAAAGATAAGACAGTCATATTAAACGTATGAGTGCAAATTAATCTATTAAAACATTTTTTCAGAGAAAAAATATTTTAATTTTTTTTTTTAAATTTATTTGAGAGCGAAGGACACAGAGAGAAAGACAGATAGAGGGAGAGAGAGAGAATGGGCGTGCCAGGGCTTCCAGCCTCTGCAAACGAACTCCAGTCACGTGCGCCCCCTTGTGCATCTGGCTAACGTGGGACCTGGGGAACCGAGCCTCGAACCAGGGTCCTTAGGCTTCACAGGCAAGTGCTTAACCGCTAAGCCATCTCTCCAGCCCGAGAAAAAATATTTTAAAAGGCCAGAGCTGGGTGTGGTGGTGCACCCCTTTAATCCCAGCACTCGGGAGGCAGAAGTAAGAGGATAGTAGTGAGTTTGAGGCCACGCTGAGACTACGTAGTTAATTCCAGGTCAGCCTGGACCAGAGTGATACCCTACCTAGGAAAAAAAAAAAAAAAGAAAGAAAGAACACATAAAAAAATGCCCAAATCAGAATTCTCAAAATGTATCAGTTGGTCAGAATGACTGTCTTGGTATCATAACAGGCTGGAAATACTTTCTCCTGATCACTCACTTACAGCTACATTGATATTATTGTTATTATTCTATTATTTTATTTCTATAATGCCCATGTTTTCTACCTAGATTAGAGTCCACGGGTTAGAGATTGTAATTTTTGACTGGTCTGTTTATCCTTTCCAGTGTGCAGTAACTGCCAAGTTCAATTCTACTTTCCTTATATTTTTCCTTTTTGAGCTTGGTACATATTTTTATTATTATTTTCTTTTAAGGATTCCTAACATGTACAAGAAAGATAAATAAGATGGTACATAATGTAATATAGAATAAATTACATAAATAATTTTTTATAAAGATTTTTTTTATTTCAAAAAAGAAACATATTATTACTGGGAAAGTTCTTTTTGACAGAGGACAAATAATACCAACAAAGGAAGGACTTTGACTCAAAATGCTTTACTCCACCATTAAAGATTTCTTCAATTAAGGTCAGAATCATCAAGTACCATTGTAAATACAAAGTATATCTGATGTGTCCTGACCTTTGAAAGGAAAGATAAATGAATTCCTGGCTTCATGCAGAACCCAAATGAATTCTTCATTGTTGATTGAAAACAAAGGGCGCAGATGTTTTAACTCACTGACAAAATGAGATTTGGGAATATAAAAGCCAAGGGGACAGAGTCATCATTCAAAAAGACAGTTGTCCCAAATACCATAAAAATTGAAGAAGTGCTCTCCAAAATAAAGTTTGTTGACCTGTGGAAGGAAAGTTCACTATTTCTCTCTGACATAACTTTTTGTGGGGGAAGCTAAACTGCCTAGGTTTGCCAAATTGCTTTCCATCCTTCTGCAAATAAATCTGCATTCTACTGAGGGAAAAGGATTCAATTCTCTTTACATATATTGAGCTTCTTAAATATTTTTTCATGTTGATAATTTCAGTGTTGGAAGATAAAGAGCAATGTGCTAACCATTCATCCTAATGCAGGCCCTGTTGTTGATATTTGTACACACACCTGCACTCAAACTTGCTAAATCTTCCTGTGACTGATGTTAGCTGCTTTTATTTCCTACTTTTAATGGGAAATAAATTTACTAGTTTTCTTTCATTATTTTTGTCTGTGGGTATGCACATATGAGTGTATGTTCCTGAGTGAGTATGGATGTGCGCCTGACATGGCAATGTGCCAGTTGGCTGGCCTGTATGCTTTTAGGCTGCTTCTGTCTTCTCCCATCGGTTTTGCGGATCCAAACATGTCATCCTATTTGCACAGCAAGTACACTTAATGCATTGAGTCATCTCCCCACCAGTTTCTTTGTTCATAATTTCAAAAATGGAACCTACATTAGTAATATCAACCACCTGATATTTTTATCTGATAGAAAAGGAAGTGGTCCATTTCCAACTAATGAATACTTTGTAAAAAGCAACCAATCACTATGGATCTGCACATCTAAGATCTCATCTCATCACTGTATAGAATTTCTCAGAAATTTTTAATGTCTCATAAAAGTTTTGCCTCTTTTCTTATTAGATTGTCCCACTAGTTTATATTAATCTGTTTAAGGTTATTTCTGTTGCCTAAAACACTTTGTGTGATACTGCATCTGGGCCATAGTCCTGACACCCTATCTAATTCTTAATGTGTGAGCTTGGGAAATCTACACAAACTCTGAGTCTAGTTTTATAATGTGTAAAAATGTAATAAGAAACTCTATTCTTTCTCCTTCGCTCTTCTTTGATATTTCTTTCTATAAATATTTATGTAAAAATATTGAGAAATTATATAACACACTATAAATATAATAGGTTTAAGTGTGAGAAACATTTGTACTTGAATTTTAAAATGTTCACCCTGGGAGAAAATAAAGACATAAGGGATGGCTTAGGTGCATTCTCTATGTGAGATTCATGGAGAACATGTCATCCATAACTTACATGCTCATAAAAGATGTCTGTCTTTCTTTTTTTCCCCTTTCTCTCTCTCTCTCATTTTTTCTCTCTGTTTCTTTCTTTTTTTCCTTGGCTGGAAGCCTATTTCTTTCCATGGAGAAGGATGAAAAGCAGTTAATAGAAGGTAAGTGATATGGATGTGCTATTTCAAAGGGTTATTACAGAGAATGGGCTGGGTCCCTCTGGGGAAGTGATACATTAGGTATGAAGTCAGGCTTTTGCACTGTGGTTTCTACTGATGCTCTTTGCATCCCAACTTTTATGAAATCATGTTAGCTTGGGAAATTCAGTTTAGACAGCTTGAACACTTTGTAATTTAAAAAACATAAAATCAGCTGGACAACACTATTTTTGTATAAAGAAGTACAGTGGGATAGTCAAGCCCCAAGCTATTTACTATGTGATATTGCATCAGCATTCAGCAGACTAGTAATTGCATAGAAATTACTGTATTAGAATATTACCTTTAACAGTTTAATAAATTTGGCTCTATCATTTACATTCATTTTCTTTACATCATAATCTGCAGTAAAAAAGAAGCTGTCATAGCTGGCGTGGTGGTGCACACCTTTAATTCCAGCACTGGGGAGACAGAGGTAGGAGAATTGCAATGAGTTCAAGGACAACCTGAGACTACGTAGTGAATTCCAGGTCAGCCTGGGATAGAGTGAGACCCTACCTTGAAAAAACAAATAAAAACAAACAAACAAAAAAACCAACAAAAAGAAGCTGTCAATCTCTTTATTCAAAATCCATCCACATAACAACACAAGAAGTGATACGTGCAACAGATTTGTGGATGGATATGTTTCCATTATTACTCAACTACATTGAAATGTCTTCCTTTCCTTTTTCATGGTCTGACTGAAATCAGGGACTCAGTATAAGGCCTATCCATTGGTTGGTTATTTCAAATGATCAACATGAACTCTAAAACATGAATCTATTCTCTAAATGGATTTGGAATCCATCTATATTAGTTAGATGTCCTTTTGCCAGGCAAGCCACATTTCCTAGTGTAATGACATATAACATCTGAGTCTATGACAAAAGACAAATCCTAGAGAATTCTAAGAATTAAATGAATTTTCTGTCTCTGTGGTGTAGCCATCAAACTTTTCTTATATCCAAACAAACAGGCCATTTTCAGTATCACTTTCTGATATATTTTGTAGGAGACAGTGCTCTCCATGCTAATTATAGTCATTCATAGCAAGTTACAGATGGATATTAAGTAAGAATTATTTCACTAATTATTACAAAGTAGGGAAGAGATGCCATTGTGAGAGATAAAAGAGAGGTGCTATTTTGGATATATAAATGTATAGATGCTGGCTGAATTCATATTTAAGCCACTATTTGAAGGTATGGATTTCATGAAAATGCAGAGTTCACCATGTGTACAGGCCAGTGGGAACTTCTAGAGATCCTGAATTAAAATAGACATGATAGACATGGCTTGTGTCCTGAAAACAACAAAGAAAATATAAAATGAAGTAACATTGGAACAGCTTTATGTTTCTATACCTTAAGGTTGTCTTGGCTTTTATGTTTAGGGACAGAGCTATACCAATGGTAGTAGGAACAGAGCAAAGAATACCAAAACATGGCATTGTAGATGAGTAGAGAGATGTTCCTTGATTTTACTAGCCCAACCTAGACCAACAGTTTCTGTCCTACTTATATCTGTAGGAAAAATATTGATTATAGCATATGAAATAAGTTTTTGCACGTTATTAGGGAATAAGGAGCATTATTTGAAAGGTATGGGCATATAGGCTGGTATGACTAAGGTATGAAGCTTGTCTCAACAAATTCAGAAACACAGACATAATTCCCTACATTATTTCCAACCACAATGCATTAAAGCTAAAAATCAACAACAGAAAACACTCCAACTCCTGGAGATGGAAAAACTCACTATTAATGAATGGGTTGTTGAAGAAATCAGAAAGGAAATTCATAAATTTATCAAACTGAATGATAATGAAAACACAACATACCAAAACTTATGGGAAACCACCAAGGGAAGTTCATACAATAAATGCCTACATTACAACAACAGAGGAATTGAAATAAACAACTTAAATGTGCATTCAAAAGTGCTAGAAAGGCAAGAACATTCTAAGCCAAAAAGAACCAGATGGAAAGAAATTATCAAGATCAAAGAAAAATCAATGAACAGGAGATAAAGAAAACAATTAAAAGATTGATGAAAAAAGCTGGTTCTTCAAAAAGTAAAAATAAATAAATAAATAAACAAGCAAGATTGATAAACCAATGGCTAATTTGACAAAAGAAAAAGGAGAGACTCAGGTTAGCAAGATTAGAGTTGAAAATCACAACTGACATGAATGAAATTGGAAGAATCAACAAGACATATTGCATATTGAATATGTCTTTGCTAACATTTTCTGAATGAATAAATGGAGCCATATGATCCAAAATAAGGTATAAATTGGTATTTACTGTTTTTTTTTTCCTGTAGAAAATAGAGAAGGTTTAAAAGAAATGATTTGACATATCGTGATGGATAATCTTGGTTGTCATGATTGGATCTTAAATCACCTAGGATAGAAACACCTAGGCAAGAAATATTCATGTCTGTGTCAGAGTATAAAATATTTAAATAATGAGCATGGAAATTTTTTGGTCTGTATGTGTGTATGAGGGTGTACGTTCATATATGTGTATGCAAAAACAGAGGCCACCTCAGGTGTTAAATCTTTCAAGAAAAATTAATCTTTGATTTTTCTTTGTTGGAATTAAGTTCTCTTATTAACCTAGAGTTTACTAAGTAGGAGAGACTAGCTAACCAAAGAGCTTGTGGGATTCACATATATCTACCTCTCTAGCATGGAGAATATAAGCACATGCTATCCAACCTGTTTTGCTTTTATTTATTTATTTTATTATTTTTTTATTAGAGAGGGGCATATTTTTTTATATAAACAACACATCAACATGTACCATCCTTTCCCTCCTCCCTGCTCCTTTTCTGAAGAGGTCTTCTTTGGGAATGCAGATCAACCCCATGGGGATTGTTGGTCCTGCATTATGGGTGTGTGTGTGTCTGGGAAGGCAATGTCTCTGTGCAAAATGTCCCAACTTGTGGCTCTAACAATCTTTCCATCCCATCTTCTGCAAAATTCCCTGAGCCATGCTGGGACCATTCTAAGTCTACTTCAGTGATGGTCACTTAGGAGCATTTAGATCTCTGGTTTGGTAGTTGTTGAGTGTCTTCAGTATCTATCTCCATCACCCTTGTGCTGATTGATATCAGATTCACTAAGAAAACAGAACTCTTGCTCACTTCCCCAGTTCCTATGTGGTTTCAGCTGGGGCCGGGGTGGAGTGCACTGGTTCATTTATCTCCTCAGGTCCTGCTCCCATCTGAAAAGGAGAAGCAGAGTCTCCAGTGGAGAGTGAAGTCAGCACCAACTAAATGGGATAACCATTATTAATTTAGAGGGAATTAAAAGGCTGTAGCCCCTCTCATAGTCTAAGGTTAGTGGGAGCTTGACAGTGGAAAGCAGAATCATTATCTTGATATGATTCTGCCTTGTTTTCCAGTTCCAGATATGGTTTGCTTTCCACTGAGCTGATCTGTTAGCCAATCCAAGAGCAGCTGATTACCCACCATGGCTGTGTGCCACTATTGCACTTGTGTGATCATCATGTCAGGTTGTTTGCTTCTGAGTGACTTAGACTTTGAATACTTGGACAGATGTTGGCCACTTTCCCCCAGTAGCTCATGTGCCACCTTCCAGCACTAGATGGGCTAATTGTTTGAGGACTGGCTCTCCTCCGGATTCCAACCAGGTCTCTCCCTCATTCATGCCAACAGCATTTGGTGTCTTCAGCAGTAGAGTCTTACCATTAATCTCTGGTTGGTAATGAAGTGCTCTGACAGAAGTCTGTCTTGTTTGTTTTGGGAGATCTAGTAGGTCTCTCTGATCAGCAGTTCATTGTGGATGTAGAACATATCCTGGTACAGGGAATTATGGCCAGCACAAAGGGAAAAGAAAAAAGAAAAATAGAAGAAAGAGAAAGAGGAGAAATTTGAGGTTAGGATTCATCTTAGCCTCTCCAGTGACCTTCTATTCAGGTGCTCTCCCTAAGGTCCTTTTGAGGGGTTCTCCTTTTAGCATGACTTCCAGAATATAGGATTCTATGGTACCAGTTCAATTTGGGTTCAGTTTTGTGTCCCCCACCCCTACCCTTTCCCTTCCCCCAAGCCCTACCCTTTCTATTGTCCATGCCTCAAGATGCTATTCAGTTATGTCAGCAATTTGGGATGATCTAGGTTAGGAACTGCATAAAATGGTTCTCTTTCTGTGATTGTGTGAGTTCACTTAGAATGATCTGTTCCAAGTTTGACCATGGAGGTACTCTCTATGATATAGGACTGCAAAAAGACTTCCTGAACAAAGCTCCAGTAGCCAAGGAAATTAAACAAGCACTCAACCAGTGGGATCTCATAAAGCTAAAAAGCTTTTGCACAAATAAACATACCATAAGCAGAGCCAATAGATTACCCAGTAAATGGCAGAAAATCTTTGCCAGCTATACCACTGACAGAAACCTAATGTCTAGAATCTACAAAGAACTCAAAATAGTAAACAATAAAAACTCAAACAACCTACTCCAAAAGTGGGGCAGAGAACTAAATAGGAAGTTCTCAGAGGAAGAATTACAAATGGCTAACACACACTTAAGAAAATCTTGGAGAGCTAGGCATGGTGGCGCAGGCCTTTACTTTAATCCCAGCAGAGGTAGGAGGATTGCCATGAGTTCTAGGGCACCCTGAGACTATACAGTGAATTCCACATCAACTTGAACTAGAGTGAGACCCTACCTCAAAAAAAAAAAAAAGTTCAACACCCCTAACAATTAGGGAAATTCAAATTAAAACAAGTATGATATTCCACCTTACCCCAGAAAGGATAGGAAGCATTAAAAAATCAAATGCAAACAAATGTTGGTGAGGCTGTAGAGAAATAGGAACTCTCATTCACTGTTGGTGGCAATGTAAGCTGGTACAACCACTGTGGAAATCAACATGAAGACACCTAAAAAGCATGAATCTAGAGTTACCAACAGACCCTGTTATTCCTTTACTGGGCATTTACCCTAAAAGTTCCACATCTTAGTTCAGAGATATTTGTTCAACAATGTTTATATCTGCTCAATTCATAATAGCTAAAAACTGGAATCAACCCAGGTGCCCATCATTGGATGAATGGATAAACAAGATGTGGTATATCTACATGATGGAATTCTACTCAAGTAAGAAAGAATGACACATTGAAACTTGTAGAAAATAGTCAAACTGTTTTGCTTTTTTTTTTTTTTTTTAGAAAAAAACAGTTTTATTTATTTATTTACAAGCAGAGACAGAGACAGAAGGAAATGTGTATGCAATGGCCTCTTGCTGTTGCAAACGGACTTAACTTTGTGCATCTGGCTTTACATGGGTACTGGGGAAGAGATCCCAGGCCATTAGGCTTTAAAAACAGGCACCTTAACTGCTGAGCCTGCTTTCCAGCTCCAGTTTTTTTTAAAAGTATGTTCTAGGGATCTAATTCAGGTATTATACTTATGTAAAGAAGCACTTTACTGATTGGAAACATATGATGTTGACCTAGAGGTTTTATTTATAATCATATGAGGAAAATACAAATATTTTTAAGATAAAATGTAACTTACTGAAATATGAGGGTAAGAAATTTGAAGACAAGTCAAGAAAAAAAATATGGCACATGATAAATGCATGAAAATGTCAACAAAATGAGTAAAATCATTTTGTAAAATGAGTAAATGATAATGGAAAATTCATAATTAAAGAGAAATTACAATGTGGCTAGAGAGATGACTTAATGGTTAAGGTGTTTACTCACAAAGCCAAAGGACTCAGGTTTAATTCTCCAATACCCACATAAAGCTAAATGTACAATATGTCATATGCTTCTGGAGTTAATCTGCAGTGGCTAGAGGCCCTGTTGTGCCCATTATCTCTTCTTCTCTATCTGCATCTTCTCTCTCACCCTCAAAAATAAATGAGTAATGAATAAATAAATGATAAATAATAAAATATAGGGAGGGTGGAGCTGGAGGGAAGGGTAAGAGTGTGGAAGGACATAAAACTGGGCACAAATTGAAGTGATATCATAAAATCCTGTATCCTGATAGACAAACTAAAAGGTTGAACCTTCCTTAGGTCCTTAGAGGGGTCACCTGAATCAAAGGGCCCTGGAGAGGGTATGATGAAGACTAACATTAATCTTCTCTTGTTTTCTTTCCCTCTTTTCTCTCTCTTTATATTACCTATCTTTTCTTTCTTCTTTTCTCTTGGAGCTGGGCTGTAACTCCCAGTACCAGAATGTGGTTAGCATACACAATGAGCTGTTGATCAGAGAGACCTACAAGGTTTCCCAAAAGAATACAGATTTCTGTCGGAGCACTTGATGACCCACCAAAGGTTAATGGAAAGACCCTGCTGCCAAAGATACCATATGTTGTTGGTACAGAACATGGAGAGACCTGGGCTGGAATCTGAAAGAGAGTCAATCCTTAGACATGTAACTTGTCTAGTGCCAGAAGGTGCTACATGAGCTACTGGTGGAAAATTGCCAACATCTGTCTAAGCAACTCATGGTCTAAGCTACTCATCAGCAAACAACCTGATGTGATGCTCACCCAAGTGCAATAGTGGCACACAGCCATGGTCGGTAACCAACTGCTCTTGGATTGGCTCATAGATCTGGTCAGTGGAATGGAACCTATAGCTAGAAGTGGGAAACAAGTCATAATCATATCCAAAAAACAAGTGTGTTCTCCAGTATCAAGCTCCCACCAATCTTGGGCTACAAGAGGGCCCACACCTATTAAATTCTCTCTTAACTGATAATGGTTATCCCATTTATCCAGTGCCTACTCGATTCTCTGTTGGAGAATCTGCTTCTCTTTTTCAGATGGATGCAGAACCTGAGGAAAGAATCAGCCCATCACACCTTACCAGGGCCACAGCTGAAACCATAGAGTAATTGGGTAAATGAGAAAGAGTACTGCTTTCTTGGTGAACCTGGTACCAGCACAAGAATGAAGGAGATAGACATAGAGAACACTCAACTCCTACCAAACCAGAGATCCAGAGACATGGAGACTCCCAAGACCTCATCACTGAAGTAGACATAAAATGAACCCCATATAGCTAAGATAAATTCACGGAAGTGGGAGGCAGAAAGATTGTTAGAGCCACAAGTTGGGACATTGTGCAAAGAGATATTGCTTCTTCCCCATAACTGATGTCTACACAAACAATGCACAACCCACAATACCTATGGGGATAACTGGAATCCTCAACAAGGAGGGTCCCTTCAGAGGGGAGAGGACAAGGATGAGGGTAAGAATGGTACTGACATATGCTGTTTAAACACTAAGTATGTACATAACTAATAAAGAAAAATATTGTTAAAAAAGAAAATTCAAATGTGCAAAGGTCATATTAAAATGGATACTGACTCAAACATGCTAGCACATGCTTTTTCTTTTCTTTTCTTTCTTTCTTTCTTTATTTTTTATTAAACAGTTTTGTATTCAATAAATACAGTCAGTTTGGTACCATTTTTAGGCTCATCCGTGACCTACCTTCTCCCCTTGGCCCCTCCTTGTTGAGGTATATGGGTCATGCATTGTGGAGTTATCCCACAGTTATGGGTAGGATAAATGTCTCTGCATATTATGACCCAACATGTGGCTCTGACATCTTTCCTTCCCCTCTTCCGCAAAATTTCCCTGAGCCATGTTGGGTTCATTTTTGGTCTGCTTCAAGTGATGAGGTGTTGGGGGCCTCTGAGGCTCTGGCTCTCTGATTTGGTAGGAGTTGATTTTTCTCTGTGTTGATCTCCTTCACCCTTGTGTTGGTATCCGGTTCATCAGGAAAACAGCACCCTTGCTTGCTTCACCATTTTTTCTTAGTTTCAGCTGGGGCTCTTTTGAGGTATGACGGGGTGGCTCTCTCCTTAGGCTCTGTATCTATCTGAAACAGAGAAGCAGATTCTCCAAAAGAGAGTAAGTTAGCACCAAGACAAATGAGATAACCCTTACTTATTTTATAGAGAAATAATAGGTGTAGATCCACTTGTAGCCCATGATTGATGGTAGCTTGATACTAGAGAGTGTGCTTATGTTTGGATATGGTTCTGACTTGTTTCCCAGCTCCAGTTATGGGTCATATACCACTGAGGGAATCAGCCAAATCAAGAGCAGTTGGTTCCCCACCATGGCTGTGTACCACTATTGCACTTGTGTGGGCATCACACCAGGTTATTTGCTAAGTAAGTTAGACCATGAGTTGATCGGACAGACATTGGTCATTTTCCCCCAGTCACCCATGCAGCACCTTCTGGCACTAGACGTGCTGGCTCTCTGGGGACTGACTCTTTTCCAACTTCCAGCCATGCTGTTCCATTTTACATGCCAACCACATAAGGTGTCTTCAGCAGTAGTGTCTTACCACTACTTTGGTGGGTCATCAAGTACTCTGACAGAACCTTGTAGGTCTCTCTGAATGAAAGCTCATTGTGGATGATAGCCACCTGCTGGTACTATAACTGCTGGAGTTACAGGTCAGTGCCCACTAAGAGAAGGAGGAAAAAGATAACTAATATACAAGAGTTAGAGAGGAGAGAGAGAGAGAGAGAGAGAGAGAGAGAGAGAGAGAGAGAGAGAGAGAGAGAGAGAGAGAGAGAGGGAGAGAGAGAGAGAGAGGGAGAGAGGGAGAGGGAGAGAGAGAGGGAGGGAGAGAGGGAGAAAGATAAAGGGAGGGAGGGAAAATATAGAAGATTAAGGTTAGTCTTCATCATACCCTCTCTAGTGTCTTGTGGTTCAGGTGTTCCCTGTAATGGCCTGTTGAAGTTTCAGCCATTTGGTCCACCTTTTAGGAAGTAGAATTTTGTCGTACCATTGCCATTTGGGTCCAGATTTGTGTTTTCCACCCCTTCGATGCCCTTCCCTCCCTCCCCATCCATCCTAGTGTCTTGTCCATGAGATGCTTGCTGGGTATGTAAGGTATCTTGGGTAGATTCAGGTTAGGTGCTGTAGATGAGTAAGACTATAACACATGCTTTTTCTGCTGTCTCTCCAGAGGCAGAAGCAGAAGGAAGTACACTTTGTGGCTATCTACACAATGAGTTGAAGGCTAGTCTGTGCTACAGAAAATACTCGTAAGATCCATTCTTATAACACACAAACAATACTCTCTCTCTCTTTCTCTGTCTCTCACACACATACACACAGACAGATAGAAAGAGAGAGTAAAAGAGAGAAAAAGTAATGCTAAAACTCAGAAGCAGGTAGGAGAATTCTGTTTAAAATGACCCAAGTATAGCATTATATTAATCTTGGTAAAACCAATGGAACTCAAACCTTAATTACTTTAGGAATTGGCAAGAAAAATACTCTTGCGCATTTTAATAGAAATATTAGGAAATATGAGTACAATGACATAAGAGAAGAAAATAGTCCAGAAATAGGATAAGGTTGTTGGGTTGTATAATATTATAGCATAAGTAAAATGAGAAATAATTAAACATTTTTAAAATATATAATTTCGCTGGGAGTGGTGGCACACGCCTTTAATCCCAGCATTTGGGAGGCAGAGGTAGGAGGATTGCTGTGAGTTCAAGGCCACCCTGAGATAACAGAGTGAATTCCACTTTTCACTTTTATACCATGCAACTGGGTATCTGTAATTTTAAATAGATACACAGTTTAAAATTCAATTCTACTTTATAATTTGTAAATGTAAAGCAATGTGATTTATAAATTAACTAATAATATATTTTGAGGCCTACATATATAAAACAATAATAAAAGTACAGCCAGAAGCCAAGTGAGTTCACTTTTCTCCTCTATTGTGGACATTAAATAGGTATTTAATTAAAGATACACTTATACAACTGTACAAATGTTCAGGAAACAGATACTCTATAAGGACAATATAGTTTGTATTTAAAATTTTTTAATTTAATTAGAGAAATACCAGGCCAGTCAGCTGATGTTCAATTATTATAGAAAAGTATAATTTCAGAAAAATTAACCCACTTATGGACTAAAATGGGTAAATGTAATAATATTTTTCATGATGATTTTGTTCATTTACCAATTCCCCTTACCTTTATCATGAACCAGTATAAAACAGATATGCTAAGTGAATATAAGATGAAAATCATATTGACAGCTTTCCAAAAGTAAATGCTTAGAAAACTCATAATTTTAAAAGTAGACATATAATTAGCACTGAGATCTGAAAGATAAAATATGACTTTAGATGCCTTAGAAATGAGAATAGATGATCTGGAAGATGTTTACAGTTCTCATGTGCACAGCTGCATTTTCTCTAAAGATTCACAATTCAGTATGTCAGGAAACCTGTGCGACTCTCCAAAGATAGAGACAGATATCACATGCTGTTCTGATAGTAGTCCCTCTGTGGACCATGTCCATTCAAATAATTGTCAACTTTGCACATTTTGAAGTACTGATTTAATAATTCTTTGTGTAAAGTAAGGGGGTAGTATGTCAAATTAATTATATTATACCTTAGCTGGGTGTGGTGGTGCATGTCTTTAATCCCAGCACTCAGGAGGCAGAGGTAGGAGGATTGTGGTGAGTTCAAGGCCATCCTGAGACTACCTAGTGAATTCCAGGTCAGCCTGAGCTAGAATGAAAGCCCAACCTTGGAAAAAAACAAAAACAAAAACAAAAACAAAAAATGTTACAATTACACTATACCTTGACTTCTAGAAGTTAGTTTAAGAAAGTATATCATGAGTAATTCTGAGCATATGAAGCTTAGCAAACATTGTTGTTTTTGAAAACATGAGAAGTAAATGTTTTTAAGAGTGAGTGATCATGATGGTTCTGGAATGGCATACAAGGTCAGCTCAATGTGTCCAGCTCTGATAATAGGTGAAAAAAGTACATTTGTCTTAGCATTTATAATTTATTTAAAAAATAAAATCTTAAGAGTATTGACTGTGAAACTCTCAGCACCTCCTCACTGAAACAGACCCAAAATGAACCCAACATGACCCCTATACCTCAACAAGAAGAGGCCAGGGGGAAGGGATAGTACATGGATGAGCCTAACAATGGTACCAACTTGACTGAATTCACTGAGTGCAAAACTAATTAATAAAAAAATTTAAAATATTAAAAAGAACAGAAAAAAGAGTATTTACTGTTAGCCAGATAACTTCTTCTACATAGGAATATTATTTTTAATTTTTTTATTGACAACTTCCATGATTGTAAACAATATCTCATGGTTATGAATATTTTTAAAAAGGAACAAAACTAAATTTTTATTTCAGTAGTGAAAGATGTAACAAGAAAATGTAACTTTTCATGATAGAAAATGCAGACTAATATAGACCATAAAAAATAGTAACAATAATTACATACCCCAGAGATATCTATCAGTGGCATCTCAACATAGTTTACCTCTCTGCATTGGTAAACATTTATTTTTGCCTTTCTCTGGGTGATAAGGGCTAGCTAGTACTTATATATCTAATATGATTGCTAAAATATATATTCATGTATATATACAAATTAAAATAATACATCTATATCTCAACAAATATTTAACTCTATATCTTTATGGTTTGCACACTGTAGTCTAAGATTTTAAAACTCTCCTTTTGAATCTCCTAGACAAAAAATAAATAAAAATAAGAAAAAAGATCTGCAATCAGATACTGTATTATATTCATTGCTCAAGTTGCAGAATTAAATGACATAACTTTTAACTGATGTTAGGAGCCTTATTTGCATTTATCTTATTTTACCATATATTTTACCCCAAATGCTATTGTTTGTCCTCTTTGCCATGAGCCTTAGGATAGGGATCACAAGCCTACTGACTCCAGTTCAAGAAACAGCAGCACCAGGACAGTGATACTATTAATCATACTTCCAGGTTTTGGAGGAAGAGACAGTGACATGTAGCAACACTTAGATAAACTAGGAGATATGTAGAGAATTCTTCCCATACATTTGGAACACTGACCACCCAGTAGGGTTGGAGAGGGACTCAGTGGATAAAGTGCTTGCTGTACAAGCTGGAGAACCCAAGATCCACTCCCACAACCCATGAAGAAACCAGTAATTCTGTCACACTCATGCTGATGGTAAATGGGAGGCAGAGACAGGGAGAATCTCTCCAGAAGTTTGTGGTAAATCAATCAAAAGAAGCAGGAAGAGAAAGAATCCCGATGGAGAAAGGAACCTTACCTGAAATGATGTGGACATGTGAGGACCCACCCAAGAGTTGTTCTTGTACCTCCTCATACATGCCATGGCACATGCATACCCACACACACATGAACATGTGCACATGCACACATGCACACATATGTTTAAGATAAAGACAATGAAATGCTTAAATTGCTATTAAATTCAGTTAATTCATAAGCATAACCCAAAGTCACGTAATATGTTCTATGCTGCATTTTGAATCATGTTGGTTAAATTAGCACATATGCAGGAATGCAGGTGTCTTTCTGAAGCTACCTCATCTAGGTCTGTGAACCAGACACCCTGTAAAACCAGACCATAAACATATATTTTTCATAGCTCCACGGAAAAAATTAACTGTCCAGTTATATTTATTTCATTTGGGTTATATTGCTTTAACAATTTTGTGAACACTTTGTATAGAGAATATAATGGTCTTGTATATATCATCTTTTACTTATTATGGAAAGAATATATTTTAATGTTTGCTTCATTTCTCTTATTCATTGAAGAATTCCAAGCTTAATAATTTTTATTTTTAGATGATGTTTATTTATTTTAAATATCGTATTTATTTATTTTCAAGCAGAGAAGACAGACAGAGAGAGAGAAAATGGGCATGCTAGGACCTATAACTGCTGCAAATGAACTAAAAATTCATGATGCCACTTTGTGCACTTAGCTTTGCACGGGAACTGCACTCAGGTTGCTATGTTATGCAGTCAAGTACCTCAACAGCTGAGCCATCTCTCCAGCCCATAGACAAAATTTTTAAATGGTCCTATCATCTTAATTTTTCTGTTAAAATAATCAAAGCTTCATGTTAGCGTGAAGCATATGACTAATTTATGGCTTCATTCTCCAAGACCACTGTGCTATCTTCCAGTCTGCCTTTCTTTCTGACCTCTTTGCTGGTAATCATATTTCCTTTCTGAACTTTCTGACCCTTTTCTTTCTCCTAAGTGTGCTTGGGATCATACCAGGTCCATGCCAGATAGTTGATCATGGAATCTTTGTTCTAAGACACTGTATCACACATGGGAACTCTCTTTTAAAAATATTTTATTTATTAATTTGCAGGCAGCAAGAGAAAGAGAGAGGGTGTGGGGGGGGGGGGAATGGATGGGCCAGGGCCTCCAACAACTGCAAACTCCGGATGCCTGCACTGCTCTATGCATCTGGCTTATGCAGGTACTAGGGAATTGAACTCAGGTTGTTAGGCTTGGCAAGCAAACACAACCTTAACCACTGAGCAATCTCTTCAGCCCAGAAATACCTTTTTTATGAAAGTACATAATCTGGTGCTTGGAAGATAAGGACATGGCCCTTTGAAGAAGAAATATTCTGTCCAGTATACATTTCAAACCAATGAATAATTCATGAGTCACTTAGTATCATCAATAGGAACTAACCAGATGTTGAACTTATAGAAAATAAATTATCCCATATATGTGATATTTGACATCATAAGTATTTGAAATAAATATCAGTAATTCATTACACATGGTTCAGGAGAAATTCAAAATGATGAGACAATAATTGGATTTTCTCATATTTAAATTGAGATGTCAAAATGGTTTTATAAAGGACATTAAAATACATTAAAATATGACATAATTGTAGTAATTTTCCTAATTTTTTGAATACATGCAAAAGGAATGTGGCCAAGCATACTGATTCATGCCTTTGGTCCTAGCTCTCAGAAGTCAATGGAGTCAGTAGTTCAAGGTCATCTTTGGCTACATAGTATGTTTGAGGCTAGCCATGGCTACATGAGATCCCATGTTTATCCCATGTTTATATACTTAAACACCTTTGTAGATTCTTGCTCTCGTTCTCTCTCATGTTCAGACTTTCTTTATCATGTCTCCAATGTCCCCAACAAACTTATTAACAATGTTTGTAGCTCTTACTAGTCTGCCAAATGTTGTATTTACATGGTCAAAATAAATTAAATATTCATGAATTATCTAGAAAACACAGAAAATGAGAGTTTAAAATATTTTTGTCATTAGTGTTGGCCATCTAAAATATTATGCTGTCTAAACTATCAGATTAAAACTAAGAACAACAACAAAAAAGTATGCACACAAACTTGGAAGACCAGGGGAGCTGAACTTTGCTTCCCTCTCATGTTATCAACTCATTTATATTGGCCTTTCTCTCTCTTACTTCCTGCATCTGCATGTTTCTTTCTGATTCTAAAATATTATGAGCTTTATACTGAGGAAAGTTCTTTAAGATGTGATAATACATAACCCTAAATGCAGATTATTCTTGGAATTTTCATTGGTCCTTACACCATCATTTTAGAAAAATATGAAGAAAAGGAAAGCATTATAAGAGACTATTTTCTTCACAGATAAACTCTGAGAACATTTTTTACTCAATAATTTTGCCGTATCTCATGTACATTTACATACAAAGAGAAAATGGTACCCTCAAATATTAAATCATTTGTCAGGATCTATAGCCTCTGAGGAGAGAAGCTGAGATTTGTACTTGGTTGTATTTGACTATGGCAAACTGAAAGTTAAGATTATCTTGAAGGAAAACTATGTTCTTAAAACATCAGCCATTGTTATACCCCAGAAATCACCAGCACAGTGTTTTTGGGCAAATAACGGCTCACACTCAAGTGCATTTTTGGTAGGCCTTGCTAAAGGAGTCTATATTAGGTAGCCAGTAGATACTTGGTGGACAGATAGAGATGGTCTTATATTCATATAACCACAATGAAGGAATCAAACAGTTCAGGGTGCATATAACCAACCAAAGTGGAGGCAAAACTAGGAGGGGAAACTGTGCCCTCATGCCATTAGAATATTTCTTCATTATTTCCCCACTGCCTTCCTCTATAACCACATAGGTTGTATAATTATGACAAAATGAAAATCACATAGCAAACTGAGTTCCAAGTCCAAGTATGCCATTTATTATTTCTAAAATTAGTGTTAATCACAATAGGTAGTACTAGTTAGATACAAGTACAAAATATAAATGAATGTTTTATGAGTTTCTCAACCACTCAGGATCTCTTCATCCTTCTCATTCCACAATTAAATAAATTCAGTACCTTGGTATATGCCCCACCTTTGTTTTATCTTAATTTATATTTCCCTATAAACAGTGCAATAAATCATAATTCTTAGCTAAGAATTGCATGGTATTTATATTACTTGATTCAAAAGAATTACAGTCTGTCTTTTTAAAAATGGGCTTTCAAGTGAGTGTTACCTGTTTATATCCTTGACTTTACCTTTTGAATCTCATTTATCATCCTGTTGTGCTTAAATTTTATTTTGCCTCCTAGCCATTTCAAATTTAGCCAATAATGTGGATTGAGGAAAATGGCATCTGGCATCATTGAACTCTGAACAGGATTTACAGTGTTTTCTTCTCCAAGCACTCTCATCATCTGTCACCCGTCACTCATTATGCTGTGCTGTGCCACTCATGCTGATAGATGGCACACGGATGAGTGGAAATGCCAAATGAGGTTGTTTCCTAGAAATATACACTTACCAAGAAAAGTGTCCAAAGGTTCTTTCCTCACTTCGTATTGTGATTTAAAAACTAACTCAAACATTGAGAGACATAAAACAGAGCAGAAGCAAGCATGGCTGTGCTCACCTTGGGGTGATCACATAGACATGTAATAATGTAATATCACGACTTATTTTGCAAGGATAAATTTAAGTGACAACACAAAGAAAATGTACTTTTAGAACAAAATTTTAGTAAAATTGAATCATAATCCTGGTAATATCCAAGTAACATCATAAGCCTTATCCCTAAGCATTATAGGTTGAGATAAAATTCTTAAAACTAAACTAACTAACTAACTAACTAAATAACATTTGGGAAGCCATTGTGATTTGACCCCAGGGACTATTTTTCAATTTGTAATATGACAAACACAAATGATGTGCTGCTCAAAGGTGCTTGTTATGAAACCATTTGTTATATATTAGCAGCTAATGTATCCTATCTTAATGGATTATATTTTATAAATATTTCTTCATTTGAATACTACTTTTTACTAAACTCCCCAGAGGAGAATTTCCTTTGTGATAAAAGCAAAAAGTATTACTAAAGCAATAAATATTGGACATTCTTTTAAAATAGACTTTATTTTTATTTACTAGAGAGAGAGAGACAGAGAGAGAAAAAGAGAGAGAGAGAGAGAGATAAAGGGCCTCCAGCCACTGCAAATGAACTCCAGATGCATGCACCATCTTGTGTATCTAGCTTATGTGGGTCTTGGGGAATAGAACCTCGGTCCTTAGGCTTCACGGGCAAGTGCCTTGACTAGTAAGCCATCTCTCCAGCACAACACTGAACATTGTTGATGGGATAATTCAATCTCAGTGGGGCTCACTGTAGCACTTCAAAGCCCTCCACAGTGGCATACTTCCTCCAGAAAGGCTTCATTTCCTAAAGGCTCCATAAACTTCTAGAGCAGCACCACCAGCTATGAATCAAATATTTAAACTTAATTGTAGATGTTTTAAATTCAAACCACTACATGAACTATTATATCATTTTGGAACTAGCAGGGAAATTGCACAGTCATTAACTTTGCAGGATTCAGAGATGATTCAATATGGTAATAAAATATCTGAGAAAGTATTTTTATCTTTTAACTATATTTTCTAAATCTGCATTTACATAAAGAAATAGCAATTTTGCTACTTCTTTTTTTTTTTTTTCTTGTTACTTCTTTCTTTGGTCCTTCTTCTTTTCCATGCATGGCAGGCAGCAATGTAACCAGAGGAAAGACAGTCTATCAGGACAGCAGGTGAAAAGTCCCATAAAGGGGCTAGAGAGATGGCTTAGCGGTGAAGCCTAAGGACCCTAGTTTGAGGCTCGATTCTCCAGGACCCACGTTAGACAGATGCACAAGGAGGGACACACATCTGGAGTTCGTTTGCAGTGGCTGGAAGCCCCGGCGCTCCCATTCTCTCTCTCTCTCTATTTGCCTCTTTCTCTCTCTGTCACTCTCAAATAAATAAAAATAAAATAAATAAAAATGAACAAAAATAATTAAAGAAAAGAAAAGTCCCATAAAAAGTTATACCATTATCTTCAGATATTTCCAAAGTGTATTACCTCTTCAGGGCACAACTGGGTGCCTTGTCACATCCTAATCATTAATTTATGAACCAAGAGGAAGATAACTTCCAGTAATTACAAACAGGTAGAAGGAGGAAGACAGTTATCATTTTTATGTTAAAATAATTAACATAATTTTTTAACTATTGCCAATAATAATATCAAAAAGAAATGAGAAAAAAGTGAATGTGTGTTTTGCTCCTGAATTTTAAAGTGTTTTATTACCCTGGTTACTTGAATGCCTGTATGAAGTTTTTAAATTGTAAGACGAGATCCAATTAGCATTTAATGTCAGTAGGGATACTATGGCTGATTTTAATGATCCCATATGCTAGATAAAGTTATCACTGCAATTCTTATTTTTACATATTTTAATACTTCTATTTATTTATATATAGCAGAGAGGTAGAAGGAGTAGGAGGGGAAGGAAGGAGAAGAAGAGAGAACCACCAGGGGCTCCTGCCTCTGCAAACAAGCTCCAGGTGCATGTGAGACTTTGTGCTTCTGGCTTTATGTGGGTCCTGGAGAATCAAACCCAGACCACCAGGCTTTGCAATCAAGAGTCTTTAACTGCTGAGTCAACTTTCCAGCCTTAGCACTATAATTATTAATAGGAATAATGAGAATATTGAGGCTCGGGTGAGACTTAGAAAGTCACATGTTAGCCAGAAAATGTATTTGAGAGCTTAGACAGCAATACACATGAGTAGAGATTCTGAGAGCACAACTGTGTGCCAATCCAAAACTGTGAGTTTGGGAGTTGAGTGTGGTGATATTGACCCATATGGTAAATGAAATACATAAGACAATTGTGTTGCTTAGATGATGATCAGGGCTACAGAAATGTGAATGCACAAGAAAATGAGTTAGGCAATATCAAGGTGATCAGAGTAGACAATAGCCGCCATATTTTGAGTAAGGAAGGAAAGTGGTTGGGGGTGTAATGGAAGATGAAAAAAAAAAACGGTGCTCATGAAATGCACTATCCTTAGACCTTATTAAAATCAAGTAGCTGATTATAATACAAGATGTAGTTTATTATTAGTAGCAAACCCATCCTAGATAGAAAAATCTCTGCATGAATGTATAGCCAGAAACATATAGAATCACATAAAAAGCTATATACCCAGTGCCACTAGGAAGTAAATAACAATCTTAATATGGATGAAATGCAAAAAAAATAAACAGGAAATAACAAAATACATTAAACCAAATAAATAAATAAATATCAACCATGAAAAATTACTCAAAAGGGATACAGTGCATTCTATATAGCATGATAATTTCATATGGAATCATTTTAGCTATAAAAGTATGAATCAATGCATGGACAATTTAGGGTTCTGATATGGTGAATTAAACTGAAAAAAATAAAGTCTAACCTTGCACTGCTAGACATGTTGCAGTCAGATTTGCATTATTGGCAGAAAACACCTGACCATGAGCAACTTGTGGGAAAAACAAAAGGTTTATTTTGGCTTACAGACTCGAGGGAAAGCTCCATGATGGCAGGGAAAAATCATGGCATAAGCAGAGGGTGGACATTATCTCCTGGCCTAAATCAGATAGACAAAAGCAACAGCAGGGTGTGCCAAACACTGGCAAGAGGAAACTGGCTATAATACTCATAGGTCTGCACCCAACAATGCACTGCCCCCAGGAGGCATTATTTCCCAAACCTCCACCATCTGGTATCCTAGCATTCAGAACACCTAAGTTTATGGGGTACACCTGAATCAAACTACCACACATATGATGTAATAATTCCCCACCTTGATGTTACCTCCTGCTTCCTCAGGCTAGGTAAGCACAGTGTTTGGACAATGTTAATGCAAAATGTGCAGAGTAAGAGGAAGCATTCTTACATTTACTCCAATACTGGAATAGTGCATCTCAGGTCAGGGGAACCCACCTTGATTCCCAGTCATCAAAGTACTGATTACAAAAACATTTAACATAGCTATGGTTATAGTCATTTTGTAACTGAAAGACAGGCTAAAGAAATGTGATAATAAGGGAGTAAGTATCTGAAATACATTTTCACAATGTAACAATATCACCTTAATTGGTCTTAGATGAAATCAACATCTACTTGATGACTGAAACAGAGAAGCAGGTTTTTTTTTTTTTGCTTTAAATATGAGGAATATCTTTCTAGCCACTAGAATTACCACAATAAAGTGCACATGTGGTCCAGGAACTGAAGTTGTGAGGCCTAGACAGATGCCAGATAGTCCAGCACAGCTTCCCAACCTTCAAAGTGAATATGACTCATCTGGTATCAAGTTTAAGTAAGATTGTTAGGACATTAACATTAGATTGTACCTTTATAAGATGCTTCTGGGTATCTATGCCAATGACATACCAGCAAAATTGTATAGCCTTTAGATGCAGTTGTTTTGTTAGTTATACTAAGTAATGTTGATTTTTCTTTCCAAGTTGAGACACTATTAGGCAGCTCTGGATGACACTGGTCTATGGTGGGGAATTATCTTCTGTCCTTCTCACATTGATAAAGAATGGACTCTTTCACCATCAGTCAGGAAAGGAAAATTGCCTCATTTGAGGAGAAGGAAATTTCTATCAAGCTCTGTGGTAACACACCCTTCTACATAATATCTACTTTCTATATTGACGTTTATAACGAAATGAGTATATAAACATTTTCCTACAATGTAAAAGGTTATTTCATTTTGCATTCCCCTTCATTGCCCCTTTAATATAATCAGATGTGAAATCATTTATTTAGATATTTGCATTAGAGGCCAGCTGAATGTTATGTGGATTTTGACAAATTGCATGGGGTAGCTTATATGCTCAAGAAATCTTAATACTGTTTTTTACTGGAGTTCATTGCTTTGATTATGCAGCTATCATGATGACTAATGAAAGCGTCAGATACTTGCCTGTGAATAGTGGCTACCTACCTTGTACAAATCTTCTGAGTAAGAATGTCTATGAAAAATAGTTTCTTTTAAACATGGCATGTTTAGAATGTTAATTATTTTTGTATACATTGTATACATTAAATCTTGCAAGTCCCTCAATTACGTTTTTGTTGACATTATAACTAAATGATTGAATTTAGCTACTTAACCTTATAAAAAGAGCAAGGAATCAAAAGTAAATACTTCAAAATAGTTTTTGAAATTTAACATGAGCTAGAAATAAACATTTTTTTCCTTTGTTCATTAGGCTTCAGGTAATAGTGAGGGAAGGTGATTTGCACATTGCAGCTACAGACATTGGATATTACATACAAAAATACAGTTTAAGCTGGGCGTGGTGGCGCACGCCTTTAATCCCAGCACTCGGGAGGCAGAGGTAGGAGGATTGCCAAGAGTTCAAGGCCACCCTGAGACTACAGAATTAATTCCAGGCCAGCCTGGACCAGAGTGAGACCCTACCTCGAAAAAACAACAACAACAAAAAAAAACAACAACAACAACAAAAAAATACAGTTTGCTTCAAAGAAAAATCTACATGAATTTTTCCATAATTCTAAAGTGGATAAATAAGGTTCATAAAAGTATTGATAAGATCTTTGTATGACAATATGATACTTGATATGACAAAATGTTGGTGACATACTTGATTCTCCTTGTTGAACAATGAATCCATGTTTCTTCTGGTTTCAGACATCAGTCAATAAAAATACAATCAATCCAAGTACATAGTGAAATATTATTTCATTTATCTCTTTGCTTGTTGTAGAAGCCCATATCAGATGACCATTGTTGAGTAGGACTTGAAACAGAAGCAGAAATGAACTCTGAAAAGCAATCTAAATCAGAATGGAATTGTGCCTTGAGAACTGAGAAAAATGTGACAGAGTAAAGTAGACATTTTAAAAGTAAATAAGATTACTTTGAAATATATATGTATACCTATGTGGTGGTTTGATTCATGAGTCCCCATAAATGTACATGTTTTGAATGCCAGCCCCCCAGCTGGTGATAATTTGGGAATGGGCAACTGCTGGAGGCAGTGTATTGTTGGGGGTGAGCTTATGGGTGTTATTGCCAATTTCCCCTTGCCAATGGTTAACACACTCTCCTGCTGCTGTTGTCCACTTGGTGTTGGCCAAGAGGCAATGGCCAGCTTCCCTGCTTATGCCATCATTTCCCCCTGCCACCAGGGAGCTTCCCCATAACTGTGTAATCCAAAATAAAACCTTTTCTCCCAAAAACGTGAAGCTAACTGCAACAACCTGTTTATGTACAGAGGAAGGAACGGGCACACTGGGGTCTCCAGCCTCTGCAAACGAACTCCAGATGCATGCGCCACCTTGTGCATCTGCTTATGTGGAACCTGGAGCATTGACTCTGGGTCCTCAGGCTTCACAGGCAAGCACCTTAACCACTAACTCATCTCTTCAGTCCTGAATTCTTAACTTCTAATGAATAGTGTTAGGATCTGTGTGTTTGTAATAACAATCCAAGCCATCATTTATACAAAGGTCACAGGAAATGACTTGAAAGTAAATGACAACATAAGCAATAAATTTCCAATGTAGAAGTGAGCATCTACTTTTATTCCCCTGTAAGTTGCTTGGGTCATAATAAGTATTGAAGAATGCCAGGAGCAGCCCTAGGCAGAGTAAGCAGAGTTCCATCTTTTTGTTTGTTTGTTTGTTAGTTTGTTTCATCCCACTGCTAAGAAGGATAAATGCATGCTGAGTTTGATTAGTGACTTAGAGTTGTCTCAGCAGATTAATACTTACTGCTGATTAGCATTACTAGGACTTCTATGAAATGTTTGCTGCTTTGACCTTTAATACTCATTAAATAAAGTCTATTTTTTTCTCTATTGTGAGGTAATATGTTGTTAAATATGTGTCATTTTGTGTATTTTAAGCATTATAGAAATCTCTTAAGATAAGGTCTGTAATTGTGCTAAATATATTTGCTTTCACTTTATTATAACTGGGCATCATGTTAAGTAAGAAAAGGTACATGCATCTGATTGTTAGTGTGAAATACAAATACTGCTCAGGTAATGAATATGATTTTTGTTTTCAATGCTTTCATCACTAAGTTATTTTATTATTTTGGTTTTCAAAAGTTATGATTAATTGTAACCCAATTTTCAAAACACTCTATAGATATATTATGTAATATACAATGGAATATATAAATATAATTTCATATATATATATATATATATATACACACATATTTTCTGATTATTAAACATACATCTTTCATAAACTTAAATATATTCTATGATAAATAATGATTTTCATGGCATTGTTGAGCTGCCTGGAAGTAGTGGCCATTCTTGCCTTAATCAAAACTATCCTTATATTTCCTATCTTTTTAAAAAGTTTTTAATTATTTTATATATTTATTTGAGAGATTATATATATATGTATATATACATATATATATAGAGAGAGAGAGAGTGGAGAGAGAGAGAGAGAGAGAGAGAGAGAGAGAGAGAGAGAGAGAATGGATTTACCAAGGTGTCCAGCCACTGCAAAGGAACTCTAGATGCATCCACCACCTTGTGTGTCTGACTTATGTGGCTACTGGGGAATTGAACCTCTCTCCTTAGGCTTTGCAACCATATGCCTTAACCACTAAGCAATCTCTCCATCCTATATATTTTATCTTAAATACATATTTTATAAAGACTAAAAATGTATTTTCTGAATATATTTGTATATGTGTACATAGGTATGTGCATATGATGTGAGTACAAATCCTTCACAGCATGTTTTAAAAAACCAAAGTCTCGTATACAACCATTAATCTGATGTGTCTGTGCTAAACTCAAGCTCCTATGTGCTGGCTCCTATCAGCCTCCTGAGTCTGAGAATAGATACACCGGCTCAACCATAAAAAATTAATATCAAATAATTATTAACCATCCAATATATATCCAAACTTATCAAAAATATCTAATTTTACAGAAATAAAAATGACTTAAAGCCTAAAGCTCTTCTAGCTCTGTTCTCTGTTAAAAGGACTTGGCTGTCACCATGTTCTAGATATTGTACTAATGAAAGGATATAGGAAACCAGATAGAGTGTGTGCATCTCAGGTATTATCTGAGGGTTAAGATGTAAGTAAAACTCAAGGAAAAAAAAAATAGTCTCTCAGTCTTTTTAGCAAAACTAACGGATTTAATGTGTTATTGACATCTCTTTCCTATGAGGAAATAGCAATGAAATCAGAACATACTTATGTTTAGGGTAGGGGAAAATAGAAAGTTTTGGGTTGTAGATAATAAAAATCACAATCCCTTTTTCTCTCTCACTCTCTCTCTCTCTCCCTCCCTCTCTCTCTCTCTCTCTTTCTCTCTGTCTCTCTCACTTATGAGTAAAATGTACTGTAAAGAGGAAATGATGCAATGGGACAAAAGCTTGTCCATGGAAATTGTACTGTTAATTGCTGACTTGAAATACTTCCACACTGTGAAGATGTTTGTCTTTTAATCATTGTTTTACCTGTTCAGTGTACTTTTTAGCTTATGGCATCCTTTGTATTTCAAAGAGGTTATTATCTGGTTTGTACTCTAGGGTTCAGAGGCAAAATGATCTATTACATGAATCCTGGGCACAGTGTTCCATTCCCTGTTCTGCATGAACTAGCTTGAGATACTGAACAGTAGAGACAATGACAACCTGGAACTTAGTGAGCATAATTACTGCCTCTAATTCTCTATAGCTCAAGTTGATGCCAAAGCGTGTTTCTCATTATTCCCCATGTACTTTAAAATGGTGACTTCAGGGAGATATGTGGCAGCTTTGTGTGTTATTCTTTTGGTATCGGTGAGAAAATCAGTTTAAATTTTGGTAGAAGTGTGAACATTGTCGAAACTGCTAAATAAGTTTGTTTATATAATGACTTCAAATAAAACATTGTTGCCTGAAAGTAGTAAAAGAATTATCATCCACTGAAGTCACTGAAGTTGTCTTTATATCTATATTTTAATGAAGCATGACAGATGGTTTTATACTAATCTTTTAAATGAGAAAAATGCTTTCCAAAGTCTTTAAGTTTTCTGTATGCATTTCACCATAGTTAACAAAATATCCAAAATAATTTTTAGTTGTTGTGGTAGTTCCTAATGATTTTCAAGTTGAGAAGACCTAGAATCACCTATGAGGAGTTATATAGGTTAGGATAGCCTCTGGACATGTTTTTTTTTTAAATTTTATTTATCTATTTATTTATTTGAGAGCGACAGACACAGAGAGAAAGACAGATAGAGGGAGAGAGAGAGAGAATGGGTGCGTCAGGGCTTCCAGCCTCTGCAAACGAACTCCAGACGCGTGCGCCCCCTTGTGCATCTGGCTAACGTGGGACCTGGGGAACCGAGCCTCGAACCGGGGTCCTTAGGCTTCACAGGCAAGTGCTTAACTGCTAAGCCATCTCTCCAGCCCTCTGGACATGTTTTTGAGGCATATTTCTTAGGTTAATTAGGGTGAGAAAACCTACCTTAACTCTGACCAGTACCATTCCATGGGCTGGTGTCCTAGATAGTATTATTTATTGTCCTTGTCATTTAATACACTTAAATTGTATGACAGTATATAATCAAATTAGCACTTTTCACTATCATCCACTTCTCATTTTTTATTTTATTTATTTATTTATTTATTTTTATTGACAACTTTCATGATTCTAAACAATATGCCATGGTAATTCTCTCCCTTCTCCCTCTTCCCCCTTTGAAACTCCATACTCCATCATATCCCCTCCCCCTCTCAATAAAAGATGGCACAACCAGTATGAAAATCAATATGAAGATTCCTGAAAAGGATGAATATAGAGATACTAACAGACCCTGTTATTCCCTTACTGGGCATTTACCCTAAAAGCTCCATATCTCACTTCAGAGAGATTTGCTCAACCATGTTTATAGCTGCTCAGTTCATAATAGCTAAGAAATGGAATCAACCCAGGTGTGCATCTTTGGATAAATGGATAACCAAGATGTGGTATATCTACATGATGGAATTCTACTCAGCAGTAAGAAAAATGACGAATTAGAATTCGTAGATAAATGGTTGAACTTGGAAGAAACCATACTAAGCAAACTCACCCAATCACAGAAAGACAGTTGTCTTATGGTCTCGCTTATCTGTACTTCCTCACCTGGATCAGCCTGAGTTGTTGACATACCTGAATGGCATTCAAGGCTTGGACAAGAGGTAAGGTAGGGCTCTGAGGAAGAGGAAGGGTGGGGGAGACACAAAACTGAGCCCAAATTGAACTGGTACCATAGAATCCTATAACCTGGAAGTCATGCTAAAATGTGGAATCCTCAAGAGGACCCTAGGGAGAGCTCCAGGATCAAAGGGCCCTGGAGAGGTTGAGATGAAGCCTAACCTTAAATTTCTCCTGTTTGTTTGTATTCTGTCTTTTTCTTTTTTCTCTTCCCTTGACACTGTCCTGTAATTCCTTGTACCAGGATGTGGTTAACATCCATAATGAGCCGTTGAGCAGAGAAACCTACAAGGTCTCCCAAAACAAACAAGTCAGAGCACTTGATTACTGTGGTGGTTTGATTCAGGTGTCCCCCATAAACTTAGGTGTTCTGAATGCTAGGTTCCCAGCTGATGGATATTTGGGAATTAATGCCTCCTGGAGGGAATGTATTGTTGGGGGCGGGCTTATGGGCTTTATAGCCAGTTTCCCCATGCCAGTGTTTGGCACACCCTCCTGTTGCTGTGATCCATCTTATGTTGGCCAGGGGGTGATGTCCACCTTCTGCTCATGCCATCGTTTTCCCCTGCCATCATGGAGCTTCCCCTCGAGCCTGTAAGCCAAAATAAAACTCTTTTTCCCAGAAGCTGCTCTTGGTTAGGCGATTTCTACCAGCAATGTGAACCGGACTGCAACAATTACCCACCAGAGGTTAATGCTAAGATCCTACTGGTGAAGGCACCATACGCTGTCACCTTGGACCATGGAGAGAGACATGGTTGAAATCTGGAAGAGAGCCAGTCCCCAGACAATTATAACATCTAATGTTGGAAGGAGCTACATGAGCTACTGGGGGAAAGTGGTCAACATCTGTGCTAATAAAAGTCTATGCTACTCTGAAGCAAACAACCTGAAGTGATGCTCACATAAGTGAAAAAGTGGCACATAGCCATGGTGGTTAACCAATTACTCTTGGATTGGCTAACCAATCTGCTCAGTGGAAAGAAAACCATATCTGGAACTGGAAAAGCAGTCAGAATCACATCCAAATAACAATTTTGCTTTCCAGTATCAAGCTCCCATTAATCTTTGGCTATCAGAGGGTTAAATTCTCTTTAAATTAATAAAGGTTATCCCATTGAACTTCTTCTGACTTCACTGCTGTAGATTCTACTTTTCTTTTTCAGATGGGAGTGGAACCTAAGGAGATAAATGACCAGATGGACCTCACCCTGGCCTCAGCTGAAACCAAGGAGGAACTGGGGAAATGAGAAAGAGTGCTGCTTGCTTGGTGAATCTGATACCAACACAAAGGTGAAGGAGATAGACACCAAGGACAGACAACACCTACCACAGCAGAGACCAGAGGCTCTAAGAGCCCATCGCTGAAGTAGACCTAGAGCACACCCAACATGGCTCAAGGAATGTGTGGAAGAGGGGACAGAAAGATTGTTAGAGCCACAGTTGGGACATTATGGGCAGAGAGGTTTCTCCCCATAACTGACTGCTGCTCCCACAGCACATGACCTATAATCTCCATGGAGCTGACCTGCACCCCAACGAGGAGGGCCTCTTTGTTACGGGGGGAGGGGTAGCACCAGCATGTGTTGTTTAAATATTAAGTACATGTCCATATCTAATAGAAATCAATTTTTAAAAATACTCATTGGAACAAAAATTTTGAGAGAACAGGCATCTTTTGGTTGACATGTTAATTTAATATGAAAGTAGTACATTAAGCCAAAATAAATTATTCATGTTATCAACTTGTGTTGGTTGAAGAAAGTTGTTCAATAATTGTATATAATAAAATCAATTTCAATGTTAAAAAATACTCATGACTCGCCATGTGGTGGCATATGCCTTTAATCCCAACACTTGGAAGCCAGAGGTGGGAGGATTGCCATGAGTTCGAGGCCACACTGAGACTACATAGTGAATTCTAGATCAGCCTGGGCTAGAATGAGACCATACCTTGACAAAAAAAAAAAAAAAAAAAAAACCCACAAAAAAATGAACAAACAAAAAAACCTCACTACTCAACAAACTTAATATAAATACCCTAAATTCAAAGATAATACCAAACAAGAGGTACATATGTCACAGAAAATGCCAAGAACATAAATGTTTTATTTTTATTTTTATTCCTCCACAAATTATGATCTTCTCCAACATTTCATCAAAAGAAACCTCTGAGTAAAATTAACATGATCTTTTATGTGTGTGTGCCACACAAAGGAAAAAAATTGAAAAACATTGTAATGAAACAACGCAATATACTGATTTTGAGGACCCAGAAGCAGCCTTCTTAAAACAGTCTATGACATGGATCATTCTGGTATAGTGCTGCTGTGCTGACAAGATGTCTGCCAATAGTGCTAACACGAAGACTTGACTCTCACAACTCAGTGCGAACTGGCATTTAAGGGATGGAAAGATGGCTTGGTGGTTTAGGCACTTGCCTGAAAATCTAAAGAACTCACATTTGATTTCCCAGGACACATAAGCCAGATGCATAAACAGGCACAAGCATCTCAAGTTCATTTGCAGCAGCCAAAGACCCTGGTGCACCCATTCTCTCTCTCTCTCTCTCTCTCTCTCTCTCTCTCTCTCTCTCTCTTTCTCTAATTCTGTCTCTCAAATAAATAAAAATATTTTTTAAAAGGAATTTAACTTCAAGTTTCCTTATTTTTCTCACCCCTAGTGTTTAAAACATTTACAAAGTTTTGATTTAAAAGCGTGTATTTCAAAAGGTGAAGAATGTTTTCAAAATATCACTACAGGACTGAAAGTCTTATACTCTCCTCTATTCGTAGCATCTCTGACCTTACAATATAATGGTGCACCAGAACAGACAACAATATCACTTATCAAAACTAACATATTCAAAGTGTTTAAGTACATGACAAAAGGCTGTAATGGTGAAGGTTGTTCTAAAATTTACTGACTCCACATTTTATATCCTTTTCCCTATATCACATTGACCCTCAGCTAATTTTTATTTTGTACATGAATACTGTCTGTAGATATGTTACATGTATTTCTTTCAAAATTTACTTGGTAGGAAGCTGAGGAAGGAATATCACTTGATTATAAGAATTCAAAACCAGGATGAGGGATTGGAATATGCTCAACAGTTAAATATACTTGCTGGCATTTAATTTAATCATTTAATTTAATTTCTAAGCCACCTAGACATGCTCATATAAAAGCTTGCATAGCATCTGATGTTCATTTGCAGCAGCAAAAGTTCCATGTAACAAGAACTCTCCCCCACACAAATACACACTACAGACACACAAATAATTTTAAAAAATAAACCAGGATAAGTAATATATCATAACATTCTAAAAAAGTGAAAAAATGCAAGCAAAACATAATTTGTTAGAAATTAGGGGAAAAGTATGTTTTTTTCCTAATTCTACAACTGAAAATTACTTGCAAAATATTTTGTTTATAGTATATTTTATTAGGTTACAAAGAATTAGATTTCATTATGGTGTTCTCAAATACTTTTTGTTTCCCTTTCCCCATTATTACCCCTTGTGTCCACCCCCCAACATAACCTTTTATTTTCTGGTTTCTTACTGTTTTATTTTGTCCTTTTCACCCTTCTTGTCACCTCTTATTCCTGGCTTTGAGTACAAAGTACTCAAAGTACTCGTTGTCTCAAATCAAATCATAGCCTATGTCCATTCTCATATCCCATTATTTTCATGCATACAAATATTAAAAGTAAAGCATTTAAAGTTTCAACTACCGTATTTGACACTAAATAATCTTTATGTATTATACAGGTAAATGAAATATACATAGGGTTTAAATTCTTGATCTTTAAGCAAGCTGTTCAGACCAGTGTTTTCAGGAATTACATGGAAGAAAGGATAATTACAGACCTGTCATTAGTTCCACTTCTCTGAAAGAATGTGTGTGACGTTTGGGTTAATACCGATAGTATAGTGGATGCAGGTGATGCTGCCCAGGGGGATCCCAGAGCCAAAACAAACACTTCACACAGCCTCATTATTCTTAGTGAAGGCAGTCCCCACTGGCTTTAGTCTCTTCAGAATAAGACTCCCTGCTTTATCAAAGAAAGCCAAGACTTCATTCTATAACATATATGTACATCCATCCTACACACACTATTCTCCATGATAACCTCCCTGGAGAACACATAAACACATTGCATGCATGCATACACACACACACACACACACACACACACGTTTTTCTCACAGTGTTTCTGAGAAGAACGTACCTTTATGGTCAATTCTATGACTTCTGTTTTGTGAACCTTGTACTATACTAGTTCATTCATGAGTTAGACATGTCTTTTAAGTTTAAACTTGTAACTCAAGATTCTTTAACTGGAATGTGAATAAAGGAGCACTTTCTAGTTATTTATCTTTTAAAACTGTCAACAGTATAATTAAAAGGGTAAATTTCAAATGCCCTGATTCATGCTAGAAATTATTAATTTAAGCAAGAATATAACAAATCAAAGTTAGACCAGGTGTATGGTATCTAAACTGCTGTAAGCTCAAACCACCAATGGATCTTCTTTCATTTCCTATACAGAGCTGTCTGTCCTGTGGGAAGGTCAGAATATTCTCTGTGATAGCATTACTTATTATTTATTCCAATCCTCAGTTCTAGCTCTCAGGTTTGTACAGAATTTATAAAAATGCTCATGAAATTCTGAAAACCTTGACTTGAGAAATCTTTAATTTTTCCTTCTATGTAGCAAAGTGAATCAAATCCACACTCCTAACTAATAGAACTAAAATCAAGATTTTCTAGGAAAGATAAAACAATTACAGGCACTTTGTACTCAAAGCCAGGGAACAAGTTAAGAAAATGAGGGATGGAGAGATGGCTTAGTGGTTAAGTGCTTGCCTGTGAAGCCTAAGGACCCCAGTTCGAGGCTTGATTCTCCAGGACCCATGTTAGCCAGATGCACAAGGGGGCGCACGCGTCTGGAGTTCGTTTGCAGTGGCTGGAAGCCCTGGCGCGCCCATTCTCTCTCTCTCCCTCTACCTGTCTTTCTCTCTGTGTCTGTTGCTCTCAAAAAAAAAAAAATTAAAAAAAAAAAGAAAATGATGTGTAATGCATTTGATGTGGGGAGGTAGCCATTACACAATTAGTCATAATAAAGTGCACAAAAAACATTATTTTTACATCAAAAACCCAGTAAGGAAAGTATAGATTCATGGGCTGTCTAATTGCCTAAATATTGACAAAGAAAATTAAGAATCACTTATGTGTGTTTGCTTTACCTCTTGAAGCTACAATAGACAAGTTTATTTTTTTCACATCCTGCACTTTCATGGACTTATTTACAATTATCTTTAGGAGTATCTTACTTTTAATCATATACTGTTTATATTCATATACTGCATGAATAAATAAGTACATAATAAATAAATAAACAGTAAGCAAAGTTTCAGCATTATTTTCTACAAAGCTATGTGCATGACTCGAAAATTCTAGGAAGTTAGGCACTATCTGCTCACTTTCTTCATCTGGGAGAAACAGAAAAGCATGATAGTCAAATAGAATTCTCACTAAAATGCTATGCTTATGTAACTTCTGGAAATGACAGCAAGTTTTTTTTTTTCTTTCACTGTGTAAAGCAAATAAGGAGTGAAAAAAAATATTTTGGTTTATGTTTCCAAAAGTGTAGTCCATCTGTGCATGTACATTCTATGGGCCTGTGGCAGGGAGAGCTTGGTGGAGCAAAGTTGTATACCTGGAAGCAGGGAGTGCAAGGAACAGAGTCAAATGTTTAGAGACCAGATGCATTCTTCCAGTGCAACCCACATTGATGAACTTCCAGAAGTAGGCAATACCCCTGAAATCTATTTATCAATAAATCCACCAAAAAAGTAATCTTCTAGTGAAGTACAAGTCTCATGACCCAATCTCTCAATTGATTAAAAGAGCTGAGAACCAAGGTAGAGAAACAATATAGGAGCATTAAGAGACATTTTATATGTATGGCATAAACATGTACAGTTAAAAAGTAAAAAAGTAATATTTTATGACTCAAAACATATTAGACTAACATATCACACAGTCCCAGTGTCATACCTAATTTCCATGTGGACCAAGGACAGACCAATTCTTAGGAGATATAAAATATTCCCTCCATAATGCCAATTGGAATCCACCTTTAGTCCTCTCTTTGCTGAATTACTAGGAGCCTTGTGCTTTGATTTTACTTTTCAATAAAAGTAGTCTCATTTGTCTTTGCTTTCCAATAAAATATCTGTTGCTTTCCCATCTTCTATATTCATTTATCATTCTTTCATTCTTTGTGATATGAACAGAACAGATTCAGTCTGTGACAGAAGACTCGTAGTGACTGCAGACAGACTTGCTTTTCAAGGTTTGTATGCTCCTCAAGTACACTCCTCTTCAAGTAGCACAGGGCATTTCATTTAGTTAACATGAATTTCCTGACTACACAATGCTTTGTAGGAAATGGCAATTAAAATTGTTAATGTATTTACAGAGAAAGAATATTCTCTCTAAACAATAAAGAGGGTGCGTAATTTCCAAAAATCATGGTTATATTAGGTGTCAAAATTCTAACTATCAAGTATAGGTATGGGAATGGCCTTAATTTTCTAATCCTTGTCTGGCACCTGCAAGGTACCGGGTTAGATCCTTAACATTAAAACAAAAATACTAAAAGAAAAAAGGCTTCTCCAGAGGGATAATTTACTTGTTGTTACAAATAAAATATGTTTATTTTCTAATAGTCATAGAATTTCAGACTTTATAGTTTCTTTCATGTTATTTCATTTAATTGCTTGATTTAAAAAAGTATTGTTACTTTTTTCTTTTAGCCTGTCTTATTACTGTAACAAATTAGCTGACAAGATAGCTAATTAAAGAGAAAAAAGAGTTACTATTATGGCTCACAATTTGAGGGGCTACAGTTCATCATGGCTGGGAAGGCATCAGAAGCATGCGTCACATGGTCACATTATATCTGTAGTCAGGAAGTGGAGAGGGGAATTCCGGTGTCAGCTTCCTCTCTATTTTTTATTTAGTCCAGAACTTCTGCTCATGGCTCGTGCCTTCTACATTCGATGTAAGTCTTCCCTCTTCAGTTAACTCTTTCTGTGTATGCCCTCACAAATAGCCCTCAGGTTTGTCCATAGTGATTCAGTCAGGTTAACAGTAAAGATTAATAATTATAGGGAATTTACATAACTTTACCAGTTAGATTGGCAATGCCCTGTGATTTCAGACAATCTAATAATGTTTTGACTTTTATTAATGCTTTTCAAACAATTTCAGTTATAATCCTTACTGTGTTGTTATATAGATAATTTACTTAATCCAATTAATTCAAAATGATGTAAAATACAGAAAAGAAATATGCAATAAATGGGACTAAAACACCAAGAGCAATACTAAATTTTGAATGAAATCACATCAATATATCAAACTCAATACTACAGCATAAAATATGTTTTGTAAATATCTGTGTTATAATGTATTTGATAAAAGAAATATTGTAAGAGTTACTTTATATTGAATTCTGATTTGATAACCCACATTTCTTTCAGTTGTGAATCTGTACAGCCTTATTTAATACACTGCATATGCTCAGATAACTTAAATATTCACTATTTCCTATGTAATTAAATTCATACACAATAAAATCTACATATTCATCATTTAGGCAATTGAATTTGTGCAGGTTTTTGAAGCTTCTGAAAGTTTGAAAATTATAACTTATTTCTATATATATATCATAGGATTCAACAGAGCATGATTTGAGAAAATATTCTCATCTATTTCACTCCATCATCCCTGTCACCACTAAAATGCCCTAATCTAAGTCTAACAAGCATAATAAGGATATTTTGTCAACTAGCCTTAAGATACTTTTAAACGGACTTCAGCCCTTATGCTGCTAACATTGATTCAACCATGCATATAACAAGCATGTTTTATTCACAACTTCTTACAAGTCACTTTTGATATTATCCATTCTTTTGTTTATTTTTATTTATTTATTTGAAAGCAACGAACAGAGAGAGAGAGAGAGAGAGAGAGAGAGAGAGAGAGAGAAAGAGAGAGAGAGAGAGAGGCAGAAAGAGAGAGAGAATGGGAGCACCAGGGCCTCCAGCCACTGCAAACAAACTCCAGACATGTGCGCCCCCTTGTGCATCTGGCTAACGTGGGTCCTGGGGAATTGAGCCTCTAACCAGGGTCCTTAGGCTTTACAGGCAAGCGCTTAATGGCTAAGTCATCTCTCCAGCCCGACTATCCATATTTTTACATGACAAGTGGACTTTATTTTCATAGCAAAGTTATTCTCTAATTGATGTGGATTAGGCTTTGTTCAAATTTCATCACTTGTCAAACAAAGAAAGCACAAAGACACAAAGGCATTAAACTTGTTTTTCATGACACACATTATGTGTCTACTGGAAGCTATAATTTATTATCCAGACTGCAGAGGAATCAATATCATCCCAGACAGGGCAAATTGAATTTTCTACTTATCAATTTAATTAAGGCAAATTGAAATTATATAAAAAAGAAGGAAATACTCATATAAGAACAGTATCAATGATACAGTAATAAAATATCACTTCAGCACTCTACTGGAATAAAAACAGTATGCTCCCACTTGGTTTTCACTGACAGTGTTTAAACAAAAAGAAATCAAATGTGTATGAATGTGAGCTCATGAATTAACTCAAATCTTTTTATTTTGTATCACATGTATACTTCCCAGATTATGAACTATCTCCTGATTTGATTTATCCAAGTTTCTTACAGAAATATCTAAAAAAACACTAGTCTGATTCATTATTTGGAAACTTTCTGGAAAGTTCTATCTTGTTATATGCATGGAAGCAAAAATTGGATCTAGAAGGAAAGGGATTAAGGTATGTTTTCAGTGGTTCTGGTAAACAGTGGGACTGAGTATTCTTTCAACTCATCTGAAATGCTTTATGGTGATTTTTGTTATTTGTTGGGGTAGTTTGTGCGTGTGTGTGTGTTTTAAAATGAAGATAAATGCATTTTCTGGTACGCAATATATACATATGTGTGCATCATAAATAAATGTGAGTATATATGACAACACTCATAACTTAATCATCAACTGAAGAACCCATATCCTCACATAATGTCACTTTGGATTAGGTCTCAAGATAATCTTGGTGAAACAAAAGCATTTAATCCAGAGTTATAACTAAGAGAGATCCAATTTTGAATAGAATGGCAAATGTTCCTATGGTTAGCATTGTCTTTAACATCAGTAACTAATTACAATGAATTATTTTAAAGTCAATGTGTTGAAAATTTTATTCATAAATTTATTTATCTATCCTTTCTAAAGCAATTTTTGTTTCACTCTGTACACAAAACAGCTTCCGTGGACTCATATGTTTGAATACTAATCTCCAGTTGGTGGCATGTTCTGAATGGTTGTAGCATTTTTAGAAGCGATTTTTTCCCCATTCTATAGGTTGCCTCTTTGCTTTATTCACAGTGTACTTTGCTGTACAAAATCTTTGTAATTTCATGAGGTCCCAGTGGTTAATCTGTGGTTTTATTGCCCCAATTTCTCAGGCAATAAAACCACAGATTAATCACTGGGGTTATATTCAGAAAGTCTTTGTCAAGACCAATATGTTGAAGGGTTTCCCCTACTTTTTCCTCTAGCAGTTTCAGAGTTTCAGGTCTGATGTTAAGGTCTTTAATCCATTTGGACTTAATTCTTGTGCATGGTGAGAGAGAAGAATCTATTTTCATCCTTCTGCAGATATATATCCAGTTTTCCCAACACCATTTGCTGAAGAGGCTGTCTTTTCTCCAATGAGTATTTTGGGCATTTTATTGAATATCAGGTGGCTATAGCTACTTGGGCTTACATCTGGGTCCTCTATTCTGTTCCATTGATCTACATGTCTGCTTTTGTGCCAGTACCATGCTGTTTTTGTTACTATGGCTCTGTAGTATAGGTTAGAATCAGGCATGGTGATATCACCAGCCTTATTTTTGTTGCTCAATATTTTTTTAGATATTTGAGATTTTTTTGTGATTACAAATGAATTTTTGGATTTTTTTCTCTATTTACATGATGAATGCCATTAGAATTTTTATGGGGATTGCATTAAATGTGTAGATTGCTTTTGGTAAGATTGCCATTTTCATAATATTGATTCTTTCAATCCAGGAACAAGGGATGTTTTTCCATTTCCTAGTGTCTTCTGCAATTTGTTGCTTGAGAGTTTTAAAGTTTTCATTGTAGAGATCCTTCAATCCAGGAACAAGGGATGTTCTTCCATTTCCTAGTGTCTTCTGCAATTTGTTGCATGAGAGTTTTAAGGTTTTCATTGTAGAGATCCTTTACTTCTTTGGTTATGTTTATTCCAAGGTACTTTATTTATTTATTTTTGATGCAATTGTGAATGGGACTGATTCTCTGAGTTCATCCTCTGTGTGTTTGTTGTTAGCATATAGGAAGGCTACTGATTTCTGTGTATTCCTTTTGTATCCTGCTACATGGCTATAGGTGTTTATCAGCTCTAATAGTTTGCTGGTAGTGTCTTTAGGATCTTTTATGTATAGAATCATGTCATCTGCAAATAATGATAACTTGATCTCTTCCTTTCCATTTCGTATCCATTTTATGTGTGTTTCTTGCCTTATTGCTATGGCCCAGGGCTCTACTTTCTAAAAGGTCAGGCCTTGAGGTGTTATAGCCAGGTATCTCATTTGATTCTCTCTACTTCCTCCCTGTAAATTGGAGAATGTGAAATTTCTTTCCTGCTCTTGCCATGGTTTCCCTGCCATGATGGACTTTCCTGAAAATTATAAACCAAAAATAAATTTTGTCTTTCCATAAGTTACTTCTAGTTGGATATTTTGCATAACAACAAGCAATTAACTGTTAAAATTTCAAATTTTTCTCTAATAGATATGGGGACATTTACTCATGACTTCTTCCATTCCTTTATCATATTTATTGTTTACGTATCTCAATAGAGTTATGCCCAGATGACTTTATAAGGGAAACCCTTGGGGAAAATGTATACCCATCATCAAAGATTCAGTCATAATTTTTAAATGTTTTTTAAATTTATTTGCAAATAGAGAAAGAGAGAAAAGAGACAGAGAGAATGGGTGCCTCCAGCTATTGCATGTATCACCATGTATCTGACTTTACATGAGTATGGGGAATTGAACCTGGGTCCTTAGTGTTTGTAGTCAAGTGCCTTAAGTGCTGAGCCTTCTCTCTAGTCCATCAATTTTAATTTTTAAACATTGATTTCATCTAGTTTGCAATAATTGAAATGTGGTTATTGTCAAGTAAAGAACCAATGTCTTGCCCTAGGCATTCTTGTCCTGTACAGGATGTGTACTCTAATTTATATTAGGTTCCATGCAGACAAAAAATCAAGACTACTTAAGTTCATGCAATTCATATTGCTAAACCTGACTGACACCAGTTTCCTCAAGCCATTCGATGAATTTATAAGTTATAGTTATTTTTGAATCATAACCTATAAGTAATAATTATAGCTGTGATAAGGAATTGAATGAAAGAAAAATCCCACACTTCTCTTGAACTATTATAAGTGTTTCAACTAAGGGATTATTCCAGATTAACAACAGATCTTGTCTTTCTTCATGCATCATCTACCTATACAGTTACTAGGTCATGTATTGGCTTGTTTTGCAAATAATATACAGTGAGGAAATACTACTAGACACATTTCAGATAACATATTATCTGTGTGAATAGAAATTACCAATATTTCCCATCATTGCACCCTTCTTATACAATAGTTTATGTGACTTTATCATGAGTAGCTGTAAGAATTAATTTAGCTACAGAATTACAGATAAAATGTTATTCCATGTCAAAGGGAAAAGTCCACCTGGTACATTAAAGAAAAAGCCCAAACAAGTAATGAAATTGAAAATGTTAAGGCTGTGGCAGAAGGGGGAGGGCCCCGAATATGAAACATGTGGTCAATGAAGTGCATGTGTCTGTAAATGTGAACATACAAATATGTGTGCTGGTACATGTGCATGTGTGCATGCGTGCTTGTTGAGGCCAGCTGTTGACACTGGGCATCTTCCTCAAGCACTCTTCACTTCATTTATTGAGACAAGGTTTCTCAGCGAATGTAGAGCTCACCAATTAATGAATTTAGCTGACCTCCTGACTCTACCACTAGACTATTGTCACTATTGGCTGCCATTCATAAAAATATGTAGGTAGAATAATCATTTCAACATGATAAACATGTAATACTTGGACAGAATTGGATGGAATGCTTAGTATGGTATATGATAAGCTGCATACTATCATTCATGGTTCCATATTGCAAGTACAGTGTCAGCTGTTGTGATGAATTTTATTACTAGAGCATTAGTGATAGGTATTTTATGTACTTTTTCAGCCAATATGCTATGGACAGTGAAATAAGTGAGAGGGGAAGGCAGATGTGAAACAGCAGAAACCAGATCCTGCTGAGTGGTGAGAACCTTGGTGAGAAGTTTGGACTTTAAACAATGTAAAAATTGGCAACAAAGAATAAAATATTATTATCTGTGCTTAATTCTCCCATCCAAGTACTAACTAGGCTTGACCATGCTTAGCTTCTGAGATCAGATGAGATTTGGTGCATTCAGGATGGTATGGCCATAGACTTGTATTTAATTCTCTGTGAGGATCCCATCTCTATCTTTTTTTTAAATTTTTTTAAAAATTTATTTATTTCACAGCGACAGACACAGAGAGAAAGACAGATAGAGGGAGAGAGAGAGAATGGGCGCGCCAGGGCTTCCAGCCTGTGCAAACGAACTCCAAACGTGTGCGCCCCCTTGTGCATCTGGCTAACGTGGGACCTGGGGAACTGAGCCTCGAACTGGGGTCCTTAGGCTTCACAGGCAAGCGCTTAACTGCTAAGCCATCTCTCCAGCCCCCCATCTCTATCTTAAAGATTTAAGCTAGCATCTTGATTAATAGACTACTCAAGAAATAAAATAATAGAAGAATACTAGTTGTTGATTAAATTGTTCAATATAGAAATTTTACTAATATATGACCAGCCTCCTTCATTCCTTTGAAGATACAGAAGGAACTGAGGCTAACAATGTATTGAGAACTGGTTGAATTCTAGGATCCATAACTGGTGAATGGTGTTTGCTTTTCCAGTAATTGACAATAACCAGTTTGTTACTTTTCTCAGCAACTTCTCTGACCATGATGGATGAAATTTGCTTACTTCTATGGTTTACTTCTGTCATTGGCAGCCCTTTCCTAAGACTAGTCCATTAAAATACATCTGAAGTTTCTTCCAACAACTATCATGTATGAACAAGTCCTCAAACTCCAAATTAGGAGGGGGGAGGATAAAATCATAGGAAAAAAAGTAATTTACAATGACAAAAATATAATGGAACCAGTAACTTCCCAAAGGACCAGTTACCATGGAGATGACATTACCGTCATTAGCATGGAAGCCAATAAAATAATTGCCAGTATAGTGATGACTATTAAGAGCATTTAGTTGCCATGCTATGCCCAATATTTTAACATACCTAGGCAGAAAAGTAAAGTTAAGCCATATCCTTGCTGACTTTAGGAGGACATGGTAAGGCATGCTAATTGTTGTGTGGGACACAAGCTAGGATTGTAAGGTACTCCAACTTCACTAGTGGCTGTAAAACTCTAGGATTTCCTAAGTGGTAGGAAAAACTGTCCTGGAAAGTTTGAAATAAATCAATAAGGAAAAAAAAAATACCTTATAATTGGCAAAGGAATTATGAAGCAAGAAAACATTTTAAAAGCCTAAAGTTGGTTTTAGAGTAAGAGAGAAATAAAGGAAAATAAAACTGTTAGGTCAGGACAAAATGGAGTCACTGAGGATAGCAGAAAGGGTACAGAGACATACAGAAGTAGGTTATCCACATTCCTCAAGGAACCACGGAGCCATTTTCCCTTCCTTGACTAACAATGCCCCAAGTCTAGGTTTTTTGCCTCTTTATCTCCCATGTCACCTGCTCATTGTTCTGTTCTCACACCCTAGCTATTTGAAATGGCTAATATAGAGAATAAAAGAGTTCTTTTCCCTTCCTCACCTTCCCCCAAATGAAGAGCCCTATAAAGCCCACTATGTGGAATCTCAAGTTGGCTATACTCCACTCTTGAGAGTCAGTACTGGCAGCTCATGTTTTTCCAAAATAAAAGCTTCCATCTTTGCCTCAGAGTGGTCTCCGTGGTCTTTGTCACTCCTGAAACATACATCTGGTGCTCATGACTCAAAGGAAGGCTTCCAGTTGCCCTCTTGGGAGGCTTGACCTCCTTTTCCCATGACCAGACCATCGAGGTGCCATTTGACCTTCTAAAAGCTTCAGACCATCTCAGCCTGGTACTGGATTTCACATCCATCACAATTTGGCATAGCTCTTCTATCCTCCCTATCCTTCCCTATCCTCCCTCCTTTTCAGTAAGTGTCCCTCTCCAGTTGGCCTGCTCTTGGTTTAAATCCCTCCTTTTGGAAGCCGAGTGGCATGCCAGGCTATACCTCTCAGGCAGTTTTGGGTTCCAACCCCAGATCTCAAGCAATATATGCACACTCAACACCTCTCTGGTCTACTATCACCTAAGGGGCAACTTATGGTTTGGTTGCACCATCTCAAGACTCTCCCTCTCCCTTCCTCCTCTGCTTCCTGAGGTCTCATCTTCCACTGCCAGCTTCTTTTGCCATTGGGAGCACAGTGGCCTTCCTTGTCCACTAGCAGGCTAAAATACAGAGAGTTGCAATCTGTGAGTCCTCTGCCCATGTGGGAGGTGGAGGCCCCATTCACCCTAGTGGGCCTGGGGGCCATATTGGTGTTCTGTGTAAACCCATCTGAAGGCCTGGTTCCTTTTCTCTCACCCTTGTTTTGCTCTTTTCCTATCTTCTTAAGACCTTAAAGCCTCAATGACTCTTGGACAACATCTTGTCTTTCTCTACAACTCTGCTTGGCAAAAGCATGAGCTGGACAATGAGTCCAAAAAGCCTGAGAATGGTATTTGATTTCCAAATTCTCAATGATTAAAAAAAACCCTGCCAATGTGCAGGCAAATGGTCCAAAATACCCTATTTTTCATTCTGCATGCACAGCCTTCTCTCTGTCCTACCTGCTTTTCTCACCAGGTTCTTCTAGCCACCTCACCCTAACAGCTCCTGTGGCTCTTCCAGTTCCCTCAGCCTTTCCTGACCCCTTGTCTAGTAACAAGTTTTGATTTTAGTCTTCAGAGTTCTAAATAGAATAGAAATCTAAAATGGGAATGCATAACTTCTGAATAAGTGAATGAATGAATGAATGAATGTGTGAAAGGGAAAAGGTTATCTAGAGTCTGTATAAAAAGTACCCTTAAAATGAATGTTTGTGAATGAATATGTATGTGGCTCACAGCTCTAAGGCTGCAGAATGATTTCTGTTCTGAGCATTGCCATTACATTGTGTGGATTGTTCTCTACTAAGCCCATTATATGAGATAGCATAGCCAATTTTTACTGTTGAGTGTCCCCCAGAAGGAACACTAAAAGTAATTAAGATCATAGGCAAAAAAAAAAAAAAAAAAAGCAAGATTCTACTCCTCTTAAAGTGTTGTAAACTGGCTGGCAGGATCTAAAAGCAGCCTGTAGCCCTGAGGTAAATCCAAAACTCTCCCTGAAATTTAGGAAGAAAAAAAAGGCTCCTTCTTAGCTTCTTGGTCTTGCAGGGCCAGGGGGCTGTGAGCACAGGCAGTCTCAAGACCCTGGCCCCAGCATGACGATGAATAAATGCCAAGTCACTGTGAACAAAAGAAGTTGTAACTGTTTTACGTTTACTTTATCTTTCTGTGCTTCTATGGAACTACTAATAGACAATAGCCTCAAGATTTATGTTTAAATTTAGAAGCACTCTATACTAAATTTGTAAAAAAAAAAAAAAAAGACCTAAAATTTATAATAATGTTCAAATCTGCTTTCATATTTTTTAAAAGTGCATTTCAGGGAATTTAGAAACAAAATTCTAAAAATCTATATGTTTATTCTGGGTAAATAGTATAAGTCAAATCTGGTCTACTATCATAATAAAGTTATTTTGAAAGGCCTTGAGGAAAAGAAAACCTTAAATAGTCATATTAAAAGTCTTATGGTAAGGAAATAAAATGTTTTGGTGGTTATGGGATGAACTGACTAAAGAAGATAAACTGGAGAGAAAACTTATATGTCAGATGTTAAATGTTTGATGAAAAAGATTGTTACAGAGTGGTTACATAGATTGTAAGGTAAAAATGTGTAGATGAAGATATCAGTAAGCTTAAACATAAGGTTAAAGACAAAGTACTTATTCAGATTACAGACTTCTTGAGATATAAAATAACTATCAGCCTAGGGCTTTCATCAGACTAACAAAGTATGGTCCTGGCTGATAGCAGGTTGCTATGTATTTAGGTTGTAAACTTAACTTTAACTCATTGATGTTAATCAGGTCATAATAATAGCCAAGACAGATTAAATTTAGAGTACCCAACAAAGTGAACTAGGTTCCTCTTGTTGTCAACCTCTTAACTAAATCATGAGGTTAAAATTGACTCATTAATATTTAAATCTCTCCTAAGGTTATTACATATAAAAACCTGCCTCAAATAAAAAAAAAAAAAACTCACAGAGTAATTATTTACTCTATTTTACCTTATTTCATAAGGCATATAGACCACATTTGAAACAATAAACAGTATTTATCTGTCATACACTTCAAAACTACTTACTTTATGATTAACAGTAAAAGAAAATTCTAAACAAAGTTATGTTGTGATTTAAGATGTAATTCCTCAAATCCTCCAACAATCAGTTTTAATACTTTAGATTTAACTTACATTATTACTGAACAAGTTTACCAAAGTACCACAGATAGAATTACAGAGTTGGTTAAGGTTTGAATAGTTAAAGACTGTGTCACAAAATTTTGTGTGTGTTAAGAGATAAAAATATTTTGGCTCAGCACTTGAAGGTGCTTATTAGCAAAGCCACATGCATGTAGTGGTAGAAACTGTTTGCAGTGGCAAGTGGCCCCGGCATGCCCATTCCCTCTCTTTTCCATGAGACTTGTCTCCTTTTTCATTAGATCATGGCAGTGTAATCCAGTTCCTCTAGTATTTGTGTATGTTAAATATAGCTAAATTAATTTCAGGAACTGACATAGATTGGATGGACATCTTATTTAGCTTTTAAATTTATCCCAATTCTGATGAACTTTAAAAATTATTAAATTTTCCATGTCTTCATATTTAAGCCAAAAATGTTACTACATAATATAGATTTCTTGTATATTTTAAGATCTGTAAGCAGATCTTTTGTTCATATTTTACTCTCTTTAGCCTCTTGTGCTGTAAATATGTGAGCTCTACTTTTTGTTAATATCAGACTTTTCCAGATATCAGATATTGTAATTTGGCTTATACAAAGTCCATGATGTTTGGCTATCAATAAGCATGCATTACGATGTCTGGCTAAAACTGTAAATTTAAGATGGTTCTTGTGTTGTTCATGCTAGTTTTGCTAGATGATTATCATGGAGGTTATAACATAAGTATTATAAAAATTGAGTTATTATGATTATGTTCTTAGAAAAAAATGTTAGTACAGTTTGTCTAAGCTTCATGTAACAGTCATAAATACTTCTTTAGTTAAGCCTTAAAATTGTTCAATGGTAAAACGTACTTATTTAAGAAACTACTTAGTGGGGCTGGAGGTATGGCTTAGCAGTTAAGGCGTTTGCCTGCAAGGCCAAAGGATCCAGGTTCAATTCCCCAGGACCAACATTAGCTAGATGCACAAGGGGATGCATGCACCTGGAGTTCATTTGCAGTGACTGGAGGCCCTAATGTGCCCATTCTCTCACTCTCCACTTTCTCTTCCTCTTTCTCTGTCAAATATATATATTAATTTGTGTCTGTCATATTATCTCTAATATATGTTAAACTTGGGCTTGTTTAACTCAACAGTGACCAAGTTTTATTTTATTCTTGAGCTAGGTATAATCAGTCTCAGTCAAGGTTTCACTTAATTGTCTCATTTCTGGTGTCTTAGGTTCATTGCTTTTAAACATATGGATACTTAAGACATGTTTCCTGCCCTAAAAAATAATCTTAAATTGCTCTTCTGCTTCAAGTTTGGGGGCGGGGGTAATTGGTACTTGCATTGATATACAGACTAGCCAAAGTTGTTACCAAACACAGATTCTAAGTTTTTATACTGTCTTGTTGTTTTCCTGGCATACAATTTCTAGATTAAATCAATTGACTTAAAGTTATTGATAAAATATTTGATATTTTCTGGGTTACTAAAATGTTCTGAATATACTTATAACTGACAGATACTTAAAAACATAATGTATATGCTTTTATGTCTCAGATATAGCTTATACTGTCATCTAACAACTAAACTTAAATATTAATCAGAATGATTTTAAACTCCTCTGTCATTCTCTAACCAGATCTGCTTTGCTAACCAGATATGTTCTGCACACTTTTTAAAATAATCTGTTTTGCTAATCAGAAATATACAGTCTCTCTGAATGATTAAGAACCATAGGCAGAAGCCAAAATCAACTGGAAATATTGGATTTAAAAGGATAACCAACATTTTGGTTCCTGTTCCTGGGTCAGAAGACCACAGGAGATGATGGGACTCTACTAACTTCTAACCTCTGCTAAGTTACCCGTCTTCTTGATCAGAGAGGATGTGGAGAACCAGAAATGAATTCCAAGTCAGTGTGTCTGCAACAGGAGAGTCACATTGGAGGAAAATCAGTCCTCCAGGCTTACCAAAAGAGGGAGGGCCACTTGGTCAGCACGGCCTTCACCTGTCCTAGCAGATGACAACGCTACTCATCGAACTCCTCACAAGTCCCTGGAAGTCTCTCCTGCAGCTCCACTACTGACCTCCACAAACATACAGTTAATTCTGGCAGTCTGCATGGTCTTAATCACCTCACCTTGTGAGAAAAATATAGCTACAACATAAACAAAGATTCAGACTAATAGGTTCCCCTGTCTGATGCTGACTTACAATCCTAGACTCTAACATTAACTCATCCCTTCTGCCTCTGCCTGTCCCTGATTAACTTCACCCACCCTGACCCCAGCTCCTCCCACTCACCTTAGCCAGAATCAGAGCTGTTCCTTGGGCCCCCTCCTTCCTAAACCCTTACCTTATCTCATCCAGGCATAAGTACACTTCCACCCCAACAGACACTATTAAACTTAAACTCCCTTGTGTTCCTACTCTTTTCCCGATCCCAAAATGCCCCTCTGCCTCCTCTCTTGCCCCAAGACCTCTATCCCTCACTCCCTTCTGTCTTCTCATGGGGTGCACAGAGCCCATCTCCCTCACTTTCTCTATAACAGGTGTCTGCCAGTGACTGCCCTGAAGCCAGAGACCGCCCTGAAGCCAGCGCCATACAAGGATGGTAGGAGAGAAGTATCTGCTTCACTCAGGACCCAGTCGTAACAACATGCTACACTGCACTATTGATCTCACCACTCTGCCACTTCCAGCCACCATGAAACCGCCTCCTCATCACCTGCCATGAAGGGACACCCTTCCACTGCATTAAGTGCCTCTCTGTTTAGAACTCATCACCCTTATGGTCAGCATGAATAAATTAATAATCCTCTCTCATCATTAACAGAAGGCTAGAATGTTAGGTCAGGACAAAATGGAGTCACCTAGGATAGCAGGAGGGCTACAGATGCATAGGGAAGTAGGTTATCCACATTTCTGAAGGAACCACCCAGCCTTGCCTGACAATGCCCCAGGTCTATGTTTCCTGCCCCCTTATCTCCAACTCATCTGCTCACTGTTCTGGTCTCATACCCTAGCTATTTAAAATGGCTAATGCAAAGAACAAAAAGGTTCTTTTCCCTTCCTCACCTTCCCCCAACTGAAGAGCACTCTAAAGCCCACTCTCTGGAATTTCGAGTTGGCTGTACACCACTCTTGAGAGTCAGTCCTGGCAGCTGAAAAGTTTCCATCTTTGCCTCAGAGTGGTCTCCGTGGTCCTGGTAACTCTGAACTTTACAAAAATAAGCTCCTCACAGAGAATGGGGGCCTCCAGATCAGGAAAATATCCACAGTTTCTATGGGAACTGAATCTTTATGGAAAGGGGAAAGCCATTTCTCCTGAGTGTGTGATTGGTAGGTTTGAGTGAAAGTGAGAGGTGCTGATTGTTTTACAGTGCATCCAGTTCTGCCCACCACGGTAGTGTGAATGGCAAGAGAAATTCAGTAAGAAGGCTCCTATTTGCCATGTGTCATTACCAAGGGCTCTTTTCCTGATTTGCATACCCCAGGTTTCCTGCTGTGTTTAGTCAGATTGGGATTGGTGAGCTCTAGATTGGTGAGACTCTGTTTCAAAGAATAAGGTAAAGAATAATTAAGGAACACAGCCAAAGTCCACCCACGTTCTTCATGTCCATAGACACATGTGCTCCCACACTCATGCATGCACACCCCGCATACACAGTCGTGTAGTCTGAAGAGCCAATTATAAAAAAATCTGTTCAGACCCAGGAGTCCTTTTGTGTAATGTGAACTTCACTAAGTTTAGATCTAGGAAACACTAGGAAAATAAATCATCACTGTCTTCCAAAAGTTGTATCCAAATGCTGATTTCCTATACCTAGAATAAATAATTCAACAGATTAGAATGAATTTATTACTAATATGGAAAACTTATTTACTATGACACATAGAAGTAAACTATCTTCATGTAAAATTCATTTTCTTCTTAGGGAAATTCATCTTTACTTTTTGTGTTAGTTTTAGCATCAAACTTCTCATTTGTTTCCATCCGAGCTTGTGGTGGTGTGAGTGGCAGAGATCTCATACCACTGTCTGTTACTTCACTAGATGAGAGTACCAAGCAGCCCCTCTGCTGTTTGAAATGATATTCAGAGTTGTCATAGTAAGTTTATTTTTTTCTCCAAATGACAGAGTAACAGCCTCCATGAGGACCTCTGACTTCAAAGTTAACAGTGATTCCCACTTCACAGACATAATACACGTGGTGGCTTGAACTATATGCCCCCCATAAACTCATGTGTTCTTAATGTTTGGTTCACAGCTAATGGCAATTTTATAATTTGAGACTTGTTAAAGGAGGTGTGTTGTTGGGATGAGCTTATGAGTGTTATAGCTGTCTTCCCCTTTTCAGTGTTTTGCACAGTCTCCTGCTGTTTCTCTTGTCCATCTGATGTTGGCTAGGAGGTGATGTCAAACCTCTGCTTATGCTACATTTTCCCCTGGCATCATAGAGTTTCCTTTCAAGTCCGTAAGTCAAAATAAAGTCTCTCTTCTCACAAGGTGCTTTTGGTCAGTTGTTTTCTCCCAGTGTCGAAAAGGGAATTGCAACAATAATGGAGCAGTGAAGTCCTATGAGAAAGTTAGTCTATGTATTTATTGTCCTATTTTCCATCACATTTTCCCTTTAGGCAGAGCCAAGAAATAAAATGATAGAAAACCAAAGGCCCTGTTATCCAAGAGATTGCACAATTAAAGCAGAAATGGATGTAAACATAAACACACCTACACATGTAATAGAAACCAGATTAGGGAAACCTTTACAACCAAAACATAAGGTAACGGAATAGAATGGTGGTGGCAGTGAGTAAGGGTCCTGGGATAATGAAGGATGACCATTTTTAACTTACTATAGACTAAAAAAGAGTGAGCTAGGCAAATCATGGCTGTCAGAGTGACTGACAAGTAACAAAACCCGAGATGGGATCACCCAAGGAAACTCAGACTAGTAAATAGGATAGGAGCACAGAAAAATAAAGCTAGAGGAAGGGTACAGGGAGGAATAGAGAATGATGCTAAGGGATTTGGGCATAGCACACACAGCAGGGCCTTAGAGCATGTCTAGAATTTCCTAAACACTGGTAACCCTGGAAATCACTGGATGATTTTAAAAAGGAGCTTCCAGTGGAATAATGGATGTTATGTATACATGTTAACAGATTAGTTAAAGCATCAGTAAGGACCCAGTGAACAGGATGCAGGGACTCATGGTGATAGAATTACAATTTAAGGACAGAATATTTCAAAGTATAAAAGCTTCATTTACAAAGGTTATATCAGTTATATGAATTAAACACTTTTTAAAAGCCTTCCAGTTCCATAGAGAGATCTCATTTAAGAACTCAAACAAAACTCCATGGCATTAGGGTATTCTGTTCAAACATATTCTTTCAATGAAAGGCAAAGGGGGGAGGAGTAAGATAAAAAAGAAGCTCACATACCTTTGATGCTTTGAAGTGGGAAAGAATAAAGACTGGAAGAGGATGCTGATGCTTCTTTTCCCAAATGTTTGATTTCAAGCCCTAATGCTAAAAAGTAACCAACACATACAGAAGTAATTATACTATAAAATCTTAAAGGAAGTTTGGTTTTGAACAATGATTTATTAGTCCTTCAAGGTTTTCTAAACAAAAGTCCTGAGATGAATTACATATCTAAAGTGGTATGCAAAAAACTGGAATAAGTGCATTTGCCTCTCTACAAAAAAACTGGAAGAAGTAATTTTTAATTTCATGTTCACTAACAGACTTTATTAATTATTGTAACTTTCATTGGCTTATAAATGATGGTTGATATTACTACATTATTACGGATAGAGATTTGGATAAATAAAATTCTTAGTCCCCCCATTTCATTTACATATCATAGTAGTTGAATGTATGTCCTCCATTGCCTCAGGGATATTTTTATTTATTTATTTATTTGTTTGTTTATTTATTTATTTTGAGGTAGGGTCTCAGTCTAGCTCAGGCTGACCTGGAATTCACTATGTAGTCTCAGGGTAGCTTTGAATTCATGGCGATCCTCCTACCTCTGCCTACTGAGTGCTGGGATTAAAGGCAGGTGCCACCACACCTGGCAGATATTTAATTAAGGTTAATCTTGTTCTTAAGTCTTCAGTGGGCATAACCCTGCTGGAGGAAGTGTGTCACTGGGTACAGGTCTTGAGTCCAGCCCTGAGGTGTGTACAGAGCCAGTAGGTGCTCTGGATGTTTATGCTTGCTGATGTTCACCTTTTCTCTCTTTCCTGAAGATGCTAAAGTAAGCCAGCTTCCTCTGCCATGATGGTGTTCCCCTATAATCTGAAAGTCTAAAATTTTTCTACCATAAGCTGCTTCTAGTCAGATGTTTGTCCCAGCAATGTGAATGTAACTGAAACATGTTAGGATAAAATGAGAAAAATATGTTGGATAATTATTTACATCAAAAGTATAAAGTAAATAACTATATTCTTTAAAAAATATCTTGAAAAACAGAGGAGTCCCACAATTTTAGTTAGCACTTATGACTCACAACAGGAAATAATAATTACATGATTTGCGTAGGAAATATGTGGTTAATATTGAACAAACTAGAAGTTGTTTTGCATCATTACACAGGCTTTTAAAGGTATTATCTCTATGTATTTATTTGTCTTTAAAAATATGAATTCTATGTAGATTCCAAGTTGAGCTCAGTTTTTTCCTTTTAATCATAAAACATAATTTATTTAGAATCCTTATATTCAATAGATACAGACAGCAAACCCCACTAAGATGAGTGGGGAGATGGGGTGAGATATAGCTAAAGAAGGACTAACATGTTTCTAGTTCCATGTGCATAATAATTTTTGATTCAGCCCTTTTATCTATTCATATTTGTATAGATACATATAAACAGGCATAGCTGGAATTTTCTTATTGGACATTCTTTGTGTATGTATTCATGTATATATGTAAGTATGTATGTATTTACATACATATGTACTCATGTACGTGTAGATATCTTTAAAATAGAGCTAGCTTGCTTTTATTCAATGTTTACTATATACCTTATTTATGTAATCTCTTTTAATCTTTGGCTGAAATAGTTATGTGTCTTAAGGTTTTAAATTTTGTTAATTCCAGTATATTAATAACAGCACTGAGAATCACTGAAGTCACATATTGGAATGGTAACACTGTTGTTCCATCATGTGAAAGTTAATCATCAAAGCTACCTATTAATGGCATTTGGAAAAGAGATTTTGAAAGGTAACTAGGACTAATTAAGTTGTTAAAGTGAACATATCATGATAACGCTAGTGGTTTAATAAGAAAGGAAGAAGCACACACCTAGTGAGCTTATTCTTTGTTGGCATGTGATACTTATGGTAAACCCCTGCCAGATGTGACCTTTCCACCATGGACCCCCATTCTCTTGAGTTCTGAGTTGAATAAACATTTCTTCTTTATAAATTACCTATTTTGTGTCAATTAGTTATAGCAACAGAAAAATGGACTAAAAAACAGGATTAACAAAAAGTTAATGCAGGCTGTCTCCAGAATCTTATAAGTATGTTTCAGCAAGTCTTGACAGAGGCATACTCAAGTTATACATGCGTATTTTAAAAAAGAGAATCCTCTTTAAAAAAAAAATCCTGAAACCAGGTGTGGTGGTGCATGCCTTTAATCCCAGAAGCACTTGGGAGGCAGAGGTAGGTGGATCACCATGAGTTCGAGGCCACCCTGAGACTCCATAGTGAATTCCAGGTCAGCCTGGGCCAGAATGAGACCCTACCTCAAAAAACAAACAAAACAAAACAAAACAAAAAAACCAACCAACCAACCAAACAAACAAAAAAGCATCCTGGATATAGCATAGAGTAATTCAAGATGTCATACTGAGAATCGTCTCAGAAAGCTAATCTGAGTTTTCTTTACAAATCTCCTAGACCCATCATATACACCCTATGTATGATTCAAGCAACGTGAAACAGTCAAACTTCAGGGCAGGGAATCAGGGAACAGCATGATTTATTATATTATTGTCAAGGTAGCAAGTACTAGGTATATAATGCATTTAATAGCAGTGATTACCTGGTCACTGTTGAAGTGGAAGTTCACAGAATTTGGGCAGTGTGTGTCAGTCAGACAAATCTAAATTTATGTTGCTGATAAAAGACAATTTCAGAAACCACATCAGACCCTCAGTTAAAGCCAGTTAACCATGATGCTTCACCATGATTACTTATCACCTTGCTCTGCAATTAAATTGATTTTATTTATCTCAATCCCTAATAAAATATGAATAATAGACAAGGTAACAATATATCATTTTATTTTAAAGTAAAAAGAGACAATAACCTTGGCCAATTATTTCCTCATAATCAAATGGTGATTTTCAAAAGTGTATTGATTTCATAGTGATCCATGCCTGGAAATGTGAGATCAAGTTCCTGCTATATGAACATCCAATCACCATTTGGGATGGATAAAATACCTCTTTCCTGGATCTGATGATCAAGCTCTCATTCTCTCATCACAGTGTAGTAATAGTGAGTATCATTTCATATAATTAATTTCATCATTTTCTTCAAAGAAAATAATTCTTTTGTTTATAAGCAAGATAATCTGTAAAATCCCTCTGAAACTCCATGAATCTAGAAACGTGCTGAAAGAAATCCCCTGCTTCTCTGCAATCTGAGGTCAGCCCCAAATGTAACCCCTGGGGCTAGGTATTACTTACTGTAAGTGAAAAATAAGATGTTTCAACAGCTGCATGTGCTATGACTATGTACTGATATTTACCAAATGGCTAATTTGAGATTCTAATTTGATGTATTTATTTGCACAGTGTAAGGGATCCTTTAAATACTGCTGTAGTTTCTATAGAGTTGGAGGCAGTTGATGAAAATTTCTCTAGAATTGTAATGAGATCTTCCTAATGGAAACCATATTACAGTAAGCCTATGTCTAAGAAGAAAAGCTTGAATGGAGAAACTCATTTGTGTAGCTTCTATGCCTCCTCTCGTCTTACATCTAGCAGTACAAGACAACAAAGCCAAGAATGACCCATGGCTTTGATGCTTTCATTTGCCTACAGCACTAATTAAAAACTGTCAATTTGAGTTCAATTGCTTACTATAAAGTGTTGTTAGCATCTGAAAATTCTGTGTAAAATATTAATGTTTTGAAAATGTATGCATTGTATTATATTTTCAGTACTCTTAGCTTTAATATAGCTTGGTTATATTCCAAAATCATCCCCCATACTGGGTGATATTCTATAAAAATATTTTGAAATTTTCTCTGAAGCAGCCACAAAGTTACTTCTCTTGTCTATGAACTTCATATATTCATGGTTGCATTTTTCCCCCATTTAATGGGTTCCACTGTGGCAGAGCCCTGTCCTTTTCCAGAGACTATAGGATGCAGTGCTTCTGTACATTGATTCCCTAGACACACTTCCAGTCCATGCCCTGTCTCTATTACTAACTGTGTAATATGGGAGATTTAATTTTAAATCCTCTATACCTACATATTTGGTATTTTCAATAGTAATATCTGTAATGTCTAGCTCAAAGATTCCTGAGAATATTGAAGTAATAAATTCATGAAAACCAGAGCTTATGTTATATAAATCATGAAATTGTGTTTATAATTTTTTTTTTTTTTGCTTGTCATTGCCTTGGAATCACAAGTACAATTCAAAACGAGAAAGAATATGTTTCAAAGGACAGAATGAGTGGATAACTCATGAGTAGAGACTAACCAACAGACATCAAGGTGTACTATCATTTTCAGATTTCTCTGGACTTCCTTTATTCATCAAAACGATATAAGTGAGGTGTGGCTGTGCATACATGTAATTTCAGAAATCAGGGAGCTAAGGCAGAAGAATCTTGACATTGATGCCAGCCTGAACTATACAGTAAGGCATTATCTCAAAAATACAAGGAGGACTGGAGACATGGCAATGTGGTTAAGGTGCTTGTCAGTAAAGCCTAAGGACTGGAGTTTTACTCCCCAGTACCCACATAAAGCCTGACGCATGTTTCAGAAGTTGGTTTTCAGTGGCTGGAGGCCCTGGTGTGCCCCTCTCTTTATTTCTCTGTCTCTCTCTTTCCCTCCCCCTCTCTCATCTCTCTCTCCCTGGTGTGGTGCTTGACTTTAATCCCAGCACTTGGGAGGCAGCGGTAGGAGGATCACTGTGAGTTCCAGGTCAGCCTGAGCTAGACGTAGACCCTACCTAGAAAAAAATAATAACAAGGGAATAGTATATTAAGATGGTACAAAATAATATAAAGAATAAAAAAACCTCTTCTTTAGGTTGTAGGAGTCCAGAATCATACTTTTGAGTTGTCTTATCTCCTCATTAGTTTTACTTATACTGAGGGACTAGTTAAACCCTTAGTTTTAACCATGTCCGAATTCAATGTCATTGTTTAACACTAATGGTTTTTGAGACACTAAGGCTAAAAAAAAAAAAAAAAAAAAAAAAAAATCAAGTGAGCTACAGATATACAAGTTTGTGTCAGAGCTGCATTTAAACTACACTCAAAGTCCATGTGGAATGTTGTCATGTACTGAGGGGGTGTTAAGCTTAGTGATGGGCTACTTATGCAATGATGGCCCACTTACAGACAATGGTTTTCTTATCATATTAATGCTAACATTATAATGGAGCTTAAAATCTCATATCACTTAGTATATTACTATTGTTTTCATTTAGAACTGCTTAGATGCATGAATGCTGCTGTGTTACAATTTTCTGCAGTGTTCTATGTTGTGAAATACAACATAGGGTTATAGCTTAAGAAGAGCAGTTTTTATCAAGTAGTCTAAACAAAAACTGTAGGCTATATCCCTTAGATATTTGCATGTAACCTGTAAAATGTAACCAGATAACAATGAAATTGCCTAATAATGCATACCTCAGAACACATCTCAGCTATTAATTGTCATGGTTCCATAGATTTATTATATTGAATTGCAACTTAGAATTTATTCACTCATCAAAGTCCTAGATGTAGATAAACCTTTCAGAGACAAGGGCAAAGAAAGTAGCCTGAGAACAATAACAACAACAAAAGAAAAAAAAAAAAAAAAACACAAAACATGCTTATTTTCTCTTTGTAAAATCCTGTGTCTTTTGGTTGCATTTTTATAGCAGAATAACTATAAAATATAAATAGCAGGCTTACTCTTTTCTGTGTTCTTGTTATTTCAGTTTCTGCATTAGTTGTATATTTGAATATTATATGAGGCTTGAACTTCTAAGAATTAAAATTAATATGTGAGGTAATGTGTGTTTTCATAATCTGATGTGATCATTTTTCAGTGTCTGACTAAATCAAAAAACTACAATGTACCCCTAGACATATGTAGCAATTGTCAATTAAAAGCAAATAAAAGAAAATATCTTTTTAAAAGACAAATTTCTTCCCACAATGGAATGCTTTAAAAAATTCTCCAAATAAAAATAAAAGATTTCTCAGGCATTGACAAAAAAATTAAAGAAACTTCCAGGTTAGTATTTCAGCAAGTCTTTAGGTTCTGATATAAGAAACAAGCACCATTTTCATGCTAACATGTTATCTTTCAATATCTTAAATAGAGAAATATACATTGGCGTCTTTGTAAGAATTTTAACTGAATAAAGATAGGTCACCTTTCAGTACCTTTTATTTTTCATCACATAATCCTTTATATTATATAACACAATTCAGATGAGTGTATTTTTTGGGGAAAATTAATATTGTACTTATAAGTAAGAACATGTTCCTTACATGAACAAGGATCATTTTCATGACTTCCAGCCTGTCCAGATCACCCTATTTCATGGTGTCGATAATCATGAGTATCTGCTATAGTTATAACTAAATGGATACCTAAGCTTGAAAAATTAAGTGTCTGACACAGCAAAGTTCACACACTTTGTTTTAGTCCAGCTGTCTACCTTGTCCAGAAAAAAACAGGAAATGGCTACTCGCATATAAACATATAATTCTCTTGGGCTTATCACTGTATACATTTTATAATAAATAGAATTGTGAAAAAGTTGCATTGTGATGCTAAGGAGCTGATCAGAGAGAAAACATTAGTCACTTGTGATTTTGTTCTGCACTCAGATATTTGAAATTACAAATAAAACCACATCCAGATGAGTGACTAAAGTTATGGACATTTTTTGGAGCATGTTAATATTAGATAGATACAGGTTTTTACTGGAGTCTAACATACATTAGGTACTAGTTTTATGTACATTGGCAATGCACAGAAATTGAAAGACTATGTTAAAAACAAATTTATAATTAACAATGTACACATAAGATTTGATTAGCTTAAACTGAATTAACATTTTAAAATAACAAGAAAAAAGTGAGTTGTGGAAGAACTTATGATAAAGCATGTTATTCCATGTTTTAATTCCACTTTGAATGTAAGGTCAACTTCTCAGCAAGAATAAGTTCGAGATCTGCACAATACAAGCTGTGTTTCATCAATTAACATTTCATTTACATAATGTCATCACTGTAGTCATTGTCATCATTTCAGCTAATGCTCTTTACATGGGGAGATGGTAAGGTTATCAATGTTAACACCTCCAAACAACAAAATTTTCTAAGCAGGAAAGCTAAAAGAAATAATAAATGATATCTCTTTTGTAGGGAAAAGTTATAGCATGAGAAAAGTAAAATTAATTTGTTAGAGTGTAGTCATAAATCATAAGAATATAAGAGTTCTGTCCTTAAGCATTAAAAGGCACTCATAATATTCCTTTAAGGTTCTAACAATATCTTCTGCTATAAATGTTTTCAATATGTATGTGGGCTAATTCTGTGATAAATATCCTACAATGAGTCCTGGAGATTCATGTTTATACATATTTAAAGGGGAAAGACACTATGTTGATTTAAGCCCACTGAAGAAAACTGAATATGTTGTCATATTTTTGAATAGGAATCCAGGACATTGACAAAATAGAAGTTGCAAAGAAAGACTGATAAATCTTGATTAACATTAAATCAAACTAAGCTTTATAACTTCATCTCTCGTGATAATCTCAGATGTCTCATAACCTGATAAGGTGAAACAGTGACTAACTTTCCACAGCATCCATAATAGCTAGGAGGAAAAGTTAGAATGCTCAGAGTTAGAATGGAAAGTAATCTTAGATTAAAGCTATTTTAACTCTCCTTTTATAAATCAATTATGATGTTTAGGAAGCCTCAAGAGAAAGGGAAATTTAGAAGGAACCAAGACTCAGAAAACTATTAATATGTAGAGCTAAATACATTGTAGAACTGGGAAGGAGTGAGTAAAAATATTGACTTCATATCTTAATATCATACTGGTCATTTCACCTAAAAAGTCTATGGATTCTCTACAAAACAACTGCAATGTCCTTTGAATATGGTCTGTTTTATGAAAAATACTAGTAATGAACACAAACTACTTTACAAGTAGAATGAATAAACCAGAATATTCCATTACTAAATGTTTTAGCTTTTCAACTTTCATTTCTTAAAGTATGACATTGTGATAAAATGTTTCCCATTTTATCCTAGAAATTAGGTTCATCTACTGATTGAAGATATCCTTAATGTATCCTTATTCTTGGGTATATTGATATAAATATGCTAATTGGAACATAATAAAGTTATTCCATAAAATGAATGATGTTTTTAGGTTTTTTGTACTTTCAAAATGGGCTTAAGCAACAGAGGTGAATAAGTTCAATGTAGACAACCTAAAATCATGAACTTGTCTATAATTTGAGTATGTCAATTGGTGTCATTGGTGTCTCAGTTCATTTGACTGTGAGGTACATTCTGGTTATTCACAGTGTAGTTCTTTGATTACTAATATTCCTACAGAAACTTTTTTAGAGGAATTAAATAGCCTTGAATTATTTTAACCTGAGGTTTCAAAAAGTACAAGTCAACTTTTTGGATTGCCATGGCTACTTCACCTTCATCAAATGTCAATTCTGAAATATAGATCACCAGTTTGCATACTTCAGAACTTTCCTTACCATACATTCAGTATCCAACATCAGAAATCATGTGAGCAACTCAGATAACTTAACTATAACTTGAAATAATCCCAGTAAATTCACAAATTTATAAAGTATGCCTCTAAAAAAAAAGTGTGCCAGAAATCATTGATCAATAGGTCTGATGTCTATGTTGTGCCAAATTGATATATTTGGTAACTAACTTTATCCTTGACAGAATTAACTAAGCATAGTTAGGTCAAATTATCATTATTATCTTAAATTAGTAAGCATATTAGTAAATACTCCCCAAATAATATATTCTAGTACTCAAATTCTAACCTTGGAGGAAATGACTCCAATTGGCTAATATAATCCACAAACTTTAGGAGACTTTTTCTAAATGGGTTCAAATATACAAAGGACCTACATTCAGTCATCCTCCAGTTAATTTCAACAACCATGCCAAAGAAGTACTAGATATTCAAATGGGCAGAAGAATTAAGTGCTAAGGTTGTATTTTAGCTCAAAATAGCCCAATTTATACTGACAATTTAGTCATGACAATTAAATGTCACTGCAGAAACTTTCCCCACTAGGTTATTGCTTGAAGATTATAATCAGCCTGGACTCTTCTGAAAAAAAATTGTCATCTATGTTAAAAAGTTACAGAAAATTGTGAAAAAGTGGCATGCTTTAGAAACTTAGCATTTCCATCAAGCCTGTAGTCTAAAAAAGAGTATGAAGATAATACCAAATGGATGTTTTTAATACAGTCTCTTAGCGTTTACAATATTTTTTCTTCTCTTGTTGGAATCCCGTCAAAACTGGATAGCTGTTTCTCTGGTGTTTTGTTAACCTCACATTCAGAACATGGAGGTATTTGCAATTTCTGTCAAATAATGCAGAAAAGACTATTAGAATTAAAATAAATGTAATTTAAAGTAAAAATTAAAAAATTCTAGAAGACCACAAAGAAAATCCATGTATACTCACAAAATACAAATAAAATTACAGGCATGAAAAAGTTATAATGTTAATAGTTCTACTTTATGCAAATACATAATCATATTCTACAAATGGAAAAATTCTTCAAAAATCATTTTGACAAAACATTGACCAAAGCATTCAACACGGATTAATTTAGGACTAAGAAGACTTAGAATTACTGAGATGTAATATTGTTAGAGAATGACACGCAGAGCATGCAAGAATTCAGAACTAAGCTTTCCAGGTATGTTTGCTATTTGTTTTAGTAGAGGATGATAAACTTCATTCCGCCTCTCCCACTGCACGATTTTCTTCAATCTCCCTCATTCAATAAGAAATATAGGCATATTTCTATTCTATGCTTACTTTTGCTCTCTTTCTTGGCTGGAATCATTCTGGATGACAGCCTGGCACAGTCAAAGCAAAAGCTTCAGTGAGAGGCAGAGAGCTACCATGCATAGTGCAGAGGCCCAGGAAGAAAGAACACTTTTGTTTCATGCTGTTTTAGCTAGAGCAAAACACATATGTGCTGAAATCAATGGATCAAGAATTATTTTCTTCAGGCTGGAGAGATGGATTAGTGGTTTAGGTATTTGCCTGCAAAGCCAAACTACTTCCGTGTGATTCTCAGGACCCGTGTACACCAGATGCATAAGGTGATGCATGCCTCTGGAGTTTGTTTGCAGTGGCTGGAGGCCCTGGTGTGCCCATTCTCTCTCTCTCTCTCTCTCTCTCTCTCTCTCTCTCTCTCTCTCTCTCTCTCTCTCCTCTTTCCCTCTCTTTCTCTCTCAAATAAATAAGTAAATAAAATTAAATTTTTTTTTTTCTGACAGAGCTGGGATAACACAGATTACCAAGAAAATACCTGTGGAGTATGTTCTGGTCCTCCAGTAATGTTTGTTGGGGTGCTGTCTTTGTGCTTCATGGAACAGGACTGTCCCTCCTGTAAAAGCAGCCATTGAAACTAGGTCATTGAATTACATTCTCAACAAAAATGGGTAAAAAAAATCAAACGGGACTTTTTCCCATTAAAAAGTTTTCACCAGTTTGGCACACAGTTAAGGCTTCGGACAGAACCCTCCAAGCATGAGGGTCCCAGGAGAGAACAAGCACTCACAATATCTCATAGCTGTTGTGGTCGCAGCTGCTACTAGAAAGTTCAGTTCATAGGGAAAATTCTCTCTGTAACATGTTCAAAGGAAGTAAGAGACTTAAAAAAATTACAGTATCATTGCTTCACCTGGACTCAGATTTAAACGTGCCAATGATGTATGTGTTTACAGAAATACCAATATACTAAGCCACAAAGAAATCAATACTGTGATCATAAATACCACTGACAAAACTTCAGTATGTATTTTTTAAATGCAACATTTCTTTAGCTAAGATCATATATCATATTAATCAAGAAATTTCATCTTATTTCTTAGCCCCACCAGTTTTAACAAAGACAAACTTACAGTAATGAAAGTATTCCACCTAGCATAAATGTCCATTTTAAGGAAATTAAGACACTCAATTTTTCATATATCATTCTTTTAATATTTCTTCCTTTCTCTGTTTCCTGTCATTCTTTGTCTTTTTTAAATATATGTTTAAATTAAGTAGAAGATAATTGTGCTTTATGCATCAAATTCCTTTCTTTCCTTCCATGTGTAAAACAGAGTCTAAGAGTTTAATATGCTGTGCCAGTGGATAAGTTTCAATATTGAACGAGTCAGTTTCTCCCCTTAGCTAAAGCATGAGCTGTGATATAATATAGGTTAATTATGTCATTTTAAGAATTCTTGAAATCCTGCTGTTATCCAAAAGTTGTGAGGCTCAGTCACATATCCCCTGCTTTGGCAGTAATGTAAATATGAACTGTAGAACTTAACACTGCTGCAAAGGTAGGCATTGAACATATGCCATCTTGTCCAGCTGTTAAGTGTTTGGTAAGATATTTTAAGATAAAAGTTATAAATAATGATCACTACTAGATAGGTGTACAATAATTAAGCTCTAACTTCATAATGAAAAGATAAAACACATAATAACAAATATTTTATCCTTTTAGCATGCTAATGTGTCTGTTTTTCCCGTATGATACAGTCATATTTGATGAGGGGCAACATTTCACTGCTTGATTTCTTTAAATATGTATAGATAACAGAAAACTGATGATAATACAGCAACAGGATCATAATAAAAAATCTCAAGTACCTTATCACAAAGAATTTTTACAAAGATCCTGCAGAAAAACCTGTACTATCTAAGGGGGAAATGTGGTGTGTACTATCCAGAAAAGAAAGAGAAAGCATGACTGCTTGTTTGTAGGATAAGAAGATTTTTTTTTTTCTAGGCAGTGAGAAAGAAGCTAACCTTGTACAATTGGTAGAGATTTCACAGCGTAGTGAGGGTAGCAGATGCTGGTGGTATAGATGTATCATGAGGTGCTGTTGAGATTATATGAGAGGAAATATTGAGATAATTGGAGGAGGGATAAATAAACTCATGGAAAATGCTACATGACAAGCAGTGATGCCTGTGATGAACTTAGAACCTGGCTATGCTTTTATAGTGAATAAAATTCTCAGACCTGAAAAATTGTTTGTTGCTGTTTTTGCCACATTTGTGTTGATCATGGCAAGTGAAGAGACAGAGATGACCAACATGGGTGAAATGATGGAATCAGAGACTGTTCTCTTAAAGAAATGAGGTATGTTTACCATGATGATTAAAAAACAAACAAACAAACAAAACAGGCTCATGCATGTAGCAAATGAAAAACAAGAAAGATATCTGATGTCATTACTCAGCCTCACAGGTTCTCTCTATAACCATGACTACAAAATTCACACAAAACCAAGTATTTGCCATGTTGATGGACTCTTTGACTCATTTTCTGAAGTGCTTAGAGTAATTGCTGATGTTTTATTTCCCATAGTCTTTCTTGAAAACTGCTCAAATGCAAGCATAATTTATGTGTGTGTATGTTCAAATCCTTTAATGTTTATTGGCCTTAAGTGAATTAATCAATTTTCCTAGTTTCAATATTATATTTTAAATTGAGGTTAGTGTTACTTTATTGTTTATAAAATAAAATATAGTAAATAATAAATATATGTAAAGTCCTTATGTTAGGACCTACCCCCACTCTGAGACATCAATATATTATATATTTGAGGTCGAGGTGGAAATGTCAAATGTAAATGCGAGTGTTCCGATGACAGCAGCTTGTGATTCTAGCGAACGTTGTTTGCGCGTACTTCAATGAAGATGTGCTGAGTCCTAAGTATTCCCTTGGTTAGACTTGTGAACAACCCAAGCCAAAGGCATACATTAAAATTATGATTCCTACAGGAATATTTGACTCCTTCAGACAACTTTACTATAAGTCAAGGTACTTATGCTTATATATTTAGGAAAAAATGACTAAGTGAATTGTATTTATTCAGGAATTTAGAATACATTTCTGTTTTCCCTGCTTATAATTCTTACTCACCAAATTAACAGAGATTGATAGATGAACTTGTATAGCTAGATAAGATTATAATTGTAAATGTTAACATAGCATATCCAAATACAGAAATTGCTTTCTATCTTTGATATAAAGATTAACAAATTCATGTAGGTAAAACTATCAATAACAGTGGAGAATTGAGGGATGCTATCAAAAGTTTAAAGAGCTATCCAAAAAGATGAAGGGCAAGAAACTGACACTGAGTTATGTCCCTAGGTAATAGAAACCTGAGACTGTAACGAATAAGAAGAACACTTTCTCAAGTTGGTGAGAACCCTCAAATGGGAAGGGGCTACAAATATTGCCATTAAGCAGATTGGCCACCTTCCTAAGCCATTTCCTTTCTACAACTCCAAGACCCATGCCAGAGCATAGAAAACTATGGAATAGAGTTTCTCTATGAGTTTGGTTTTAAAGTGTCATAAATTATGTCTCTATGATTCTTTACTTTCAGAACACAACATGGCAAATTGTTGAACTCATGCATAGTTAAAGAAAATTACAAGCCATTATTGTTCCCTAAGATAATCCTGATAGACAGTGAAACAAAGAAAAATCTAATGAAATTAATTAAACAGATTTAGCTTTAATAATAAATAATAAAGCAGTATACCATTAATTTATTATCAATAAACTTAATTTATTATTAATAAAATTTTATAGAGTAGGTTAAAGCAAAGTTATTTTAAGGATGAATACTAATCTAGATCTTTTGAACATTAATCTTTATATAATGTGTTCATGTTTTTTTAATGTATTACTTATTTATTTGTTTGAAAGAAAGAGAGAAAGAGGCAGACAGAGAGAAAGAAAGAATGGGCACGCCAGGGCTTCCAGCCACTGCAAACGAACTCCAGATGCATGTGCCTCTTTGTGCATCTGGCTTATGTGGGTCCCGGGGAATTAAACCATGGTCCTCGGGCTTCACAGGCTCCTAGCATGCTGTTTACGTAATGTGCCACATGGGCTCATAGAACATCTTGTTACCACTCCCAGCAAAGAACACCCGCTCTTAGCATGCTGTTCATGTAATGCTAGATTGTCCTTAGGTGGGCAATACTATAGAATCGTATTTTTGACTTTTTTTTTTTTTTTTCCTGATTATAGCTTTTAACGTTTTAACTTCTTTCTGACCTGTGGTTGAAAGAATGAGCATATTGGGCTTCCGGGTAAAATGGCAGCATAAGAGTCACACCAAACCAGCCTAGGGAGGGATTTAAGCAAAACCTCTGCAAAATACACTCTTCTTCTGAAAAGTGAAGGAGTATATGTTATTCTTAGACACAGCGGAGAAGCAGGAGAGACCAAGATCCACCAAAAAGGAGGAAAACGCCAGAATCCCACCGAGGTGCTGGTGGCCCACGATCATGTGCCTGCCCAGCACTGCCCGCCAGGTGTGCCACGTGGTGGCCGAAGCAGAGCCCACACAAGGGTATTTCCAACCTCGTTAGCTGCTTGCAAAGTTAAGAAATCTGAGGGAAAGACAGTTGAGATCAACTAAGGAGCTACTGAAAGGGAGGCAGGCAGGACTGTGTGAGCAACTCCAGGCTTCTGCAGTCTCCCCTCCCCCCACCATCAGAGCTGTGGACCTCCAGTGTTCAGCCACATGTGCAGCGCATCCGGCACAGCTGATCAGAATTCCAGCTCCCAGCACAACACAGAGGGATTGAGGTGGGAACTCAGCATTGATGTGATTGGAAGCTGCCCTGAAAGGTAATGAGGCCAACTGACAAAAAGAAAAAAAACAAAAAACCCAAAAAGCAGGTATATAGGCTAATCTCTCTTTCCATGTCAGGGCAGGTTATGTGTTACATATTCTTGGTTGGCTTTACTGTTTTTCAAATAAGTTGTATTTGGGGGCTGAATATTTTTGCCTTTGATGCTTTCAGATTTATATGGCCTTTGTCTTTTTCTTCTGTCATTATTGAAGGCAGGATCTGATTCAGATCCAGGCCGACCTGGAACACAAGTCAGAACAGAAATCTCAACCGCCTAGCTGACAAGATTAGGGGTGTAGGACAACACACACCCTTAGGGATTTTGGCTTTATAAGGCCATCTATGTGTTTCAGTCCCCACAATTGCATACTCTATGCTGGTTTTTATTGAATGTATGTATTGCTCAGTTGAAGTTTAGGACTTGCCAGTAAATTGTTCCACCCAGTCCACTAGAGTACTTGCTTAGCAAGCAAACTCAATACCTAGGATTATTTCTGTGGTTGTAATGGGATACAAAAGCTACACCTGGCACCTTAAATTCATATCCTGAAAGTATATAAAGGTGGATCACTACACCTAACAACACTGCAGATAAGTAGAAAACCAAAGCATCAAATTGATTCAGGATACAAAAGTGGCTACATTATAATACAAGAAACACAAAGAATCAAGACAATACTTTCCCACCAAAAAATTTAAATCCATCAGAAATGATCACTAATGAGACTATTTTAGATAAAATGCCTGACAAAGATTTTTTTTTAAAAGACTGTATCTATACTCAAAGAAGTCAAAGAAGAAAGGAATCAAAGAAAATAACAAAGGAATTAAAGAAGCAAACAAACTCCTGAAAGAGGAAACAGAAAACCAGCCTAATGAAATAAGGAAGTCATTACAAGACATAAGTAAAGAAATAGTAATACTGAAGACAAACCAGGCTAAACTCCTAGCTCCGGAGAACACAGTCAGTCAATTAAAAAACTCTATGGAAAGTCTCACCAGTAGAATGGATAAAAGAGATAACAGAATATCTGAAGAAGAAGAAGTTGAGGATCTAATGCAGTCCAACAAAGAAAAAGACAAGCTAATAGGAAGGTATGAATGTGAATTTCAAGAAATCCGGGACACTGTGAAAAGATCAAACAAGATTTCAGGGAACAGTAGAAGGAGAAGAATATTAATCCAGGGGTTTAGTAGGCATTTTCAACATAATCATAGAAGAAAAATTTCCCAAATTGGGAAAGAAATAGCAATGTAAAAAGAAGAAGTTTTTAAAGCACCAAATAGACAAAACCTGGGAAGAACCTCTCCTTGCCATGTTATAGTTAAACTACTAAATACACAAACCAAAGAAAACATATTGTAAGCAGTTAGAAGGAAAAAGCAGGTTATCTACAAAGGCAAGCCCATCAGGATGACAGCAGATTACTCAACACAAACTTTAAAAGCCAGAACAGCTTGGAATAATGTATTTCAAGTTCTGAAAGATAACAACTGTCAACCAAGAATCCTTTATCCTGCAAAGCCACCTATCCAAATTCAAGGGGAAATAAGGACAAAACAAAAACAGGCTAAAGGAATTTATGACAACTAAACCAGCTCTACAGAAAATACTTGAAGAAATCCTTCACACTGAGGAGAAAGCAAAGCACACACATGAGGAAACAGGAAAAGTAAACCATACTCAAATAACAGTTACAACAAGAGAGTAAAGGGAAACAGGAAGCACTACAAAACCAGAAGAATGGGGAGAATAAACATATATCTTTTAATAGTAACTCAATAACAATGGCTTCCATGTCCCAACCAAAAGACACAGGCTTGCAGACTGGGTTAAAGGGCAGGATCCTGCTCTTGGTTGCCTCCAGGAAACTCATCTCTCAATGAAAGATAGATAATGTCTTAGGGAAAAAGCATGGAAAATGGTATTTCAAGCAAATGGGCCTAGGAAATAAGCAGGGGTTGCTATCCTAATATCTGACAGGATAGACTTCAAACCAACATTAGTGCGGAAAGTTAAAGAAGATTGTTTTATACTTATTAAAGGAACACTCCAACCGGAGGACATTACAATCCTAAACGTATGTGCACCAACATGGGGGCTCCCAATTTCATCAAACAAACACAATTAGAATTAAAGTTGCAGATAACACCAAACACAATTGTAGTGGGTAACTTCAATACCTCACTCTCATCAATTGACAGGTAACCCTGGCAAAAAATAAATGAAGAGACATCTGTATTAAATAATGTCATGGAACAAATAGACCCTGAAGATATCTATAGAACATTCCATCCAAATGCTGTAGAATATACATTTTTCTGAGCAGCGCATGGAACATTCTCTAAAATAGTCCATATATTAGGACACAAAGCAAATCTCAACAAATACAGGAAAACTGAAATAATCCCTTGTACTCTATCTGACCACAATGTGATTAAATGACAAGTCATCAACAAGAAAAACTACAGAGCCTAATTCATGGAGACTAAATTGTATACTATGGAATGAAGAAATCAAACAGGAAATCAATAAATTCATAGAACCAAATGATGATGAGAATACAACTTACCAAAACCTTTGGTACACAATGAAGGCTGTACTAACAGAGAAATTTATAGCTCTAAGTGCCTATATTAAGAAATTATAGTGTTCATAAGTAAACAATTTAATGCTCTACCTCAAAGTCTTGAAAAAAGAACAAGGCAAACAAAAAATCAGTAGATGGGAAGAAATAATAAAGATTACAGCAGAAATTAATGAAATAGAAACAAACAAAAAAATCAAAGAAGCAATGAAACAAAGAATTGGTTCTTTGAAAGCATAAACAAGATTGATAAATCCTTAGCAAATCTGACCAGAAGAAAGAGAGATGAGACACAAATTTATAAAATTAGAGATAAAAAGGCACCATTACAAAAGATACCAAAGAAATTCAGAACATCATAAAGACATACTTTAAGAATATATATGCCTCTAAGTTTGAAAATCTGAAAGAAATGGATGATTTCCTTGACTCATATGATCTACCAAAATTAAATCATGATGAAATAAACCATTTAAATAGACCTATAACAAGTATGGAGATCCAAGCAGTTATAAAAAGTCTCCCAACTGAAAAAAAATTCAGGTCCAGATGGAATCACTGGTGAATTTTAATAGACCTTCATGGAAGAACTAACACTACTGCTTCTGAAACTTTCCCAAAAAATAGAAAAAGAAGGAATTGTACTGAACTCCTATGAAGCAAGTATCATCCTGACACCAAAACCTGACACAAAGACAGAACAAAAAAGAAAGAAAGAAGGAAAGAAAACTGCTGACCCATCTCCCTCATTAACATAGATTCAAAAATTCTGAACAAAATATTGGGAAACAGAATAAAAGAATATATCAGAAAGATTATTCATCCTGACCAACTTGGCTTTGTCTCAGAGATTCAGGGATGGTTCAACATATGCACATCAATAAATGTAATACATCATATAAGTGGTCTGAAGGACAAAAATCACATAATCATCACAGATGCAGAAAAGGCATTCAACAAAATCCAACAGCCCTTCATGTTAAAAGTATTACAGAAATTGGGAATAGAAGGAGCATATCTCAACATAATAAAAGCTATTTATGACAAACCTACAGCCAACATAATACTAAATGGGGAAAAACTTGAAGCTTTTCTACTAAATTTAGGACCAAGACAAGGGTGTCCACTGTCCCCACTTTTATTTAATATAGTGCTGGAAGTCTTAGCCATAGCAATAAGGCCAGAGACACTCTTAAAGGGATAGAAATTGGAATAGAAGAGATCAAATTTTCATTATTTGCAGATGATATGATTCTATACATAAATATCCCGCGCATAGCATCTGTTAAGTGTTACAAACTTATGTACTTTTCAAACTACTTCAAGTTAATCTTACATCTTGAGAGTCACACACAGTGCTGTTCCGTTTTTCTTCCTTTGTTGACTCAACTCGAGAGCTCTCAGGATTTCCAGAAGTACTTTTTTGTGGCTTTAGAGCAGTACAGAGAAAGGAAGAGAGAGAAGGAAACAAAGAGATCATTAAATGTAGGAGAAATATGTTCCACAAACAGATCTGTAAGGTAATTAGAAAGCATTGTACAATGTCAGCTTTGCACTAAGAGAAAAAAAAATAAAATAGAATTTTCTATATAACAGAGACCTTTAAATATATTTTTAATATTTATTTATTTATTATGTATTTACTTACTTGAGAAAGAGTCAGACAGAGGAAGAAAGAGAGAGAGAGAATGGGCGTGCCAGAACATCTAGCCACTGCAAGCAAACTCCAGATGTATGCACCACCTTGTGCATCTGGCTTCCTTGGGTCCTGGGGAATTGAACCTAGATCCTTTGGCTTTGCAGGCAAGTGCCTTAACTGCTAAGCCATTTCTCTATCCCCAACCTTTACATATTTTTAACCTAGAAACCAGGTGAAATAATTTCAGTTCAGTTTTGTGTTATGTGACCGAAAGGGATTTTTCTACTTAAAAAGCCTATTCCTTAAATTTAAATGATTTTTTTTAAGGATCATGGTTCTTCAAAAGACAAAATCCCTGTACTCTTTACTTTAACCCCCAGTTTATCTGAGTAAGTGTATGCCTCATTTTCTCAAAAGAAAGAAATGTTTAAAACACTTTGTAAGTTACATAGAAGTTAAATTCATTCTATGGCTTCACGAGGCAACTTTATACTTTTGGAAACCCTATTTGTACAAATTATAAATATATTCTAGAAATAACTGCTTTTATTTTTCAATGTTGTTTCTCAGACTTTGTCATCATGATATGCTTCATTATATTTTATATAGCCACATTTGTAGCTCTGTACCATACTTAGTAGACAATCTTGCCATCCACATAGAATTTATATCTAATAGTCAGAGGTATAAAATTTATAGAATGGATGTGGAAAAGTATCTGTAGTGGTTGATGATTCTGGCAGTTTTCAAATTTGGATTGTATATTTTATTGTGATTAATATCAACTTTCTTAGTGTCAGAATAAAAGTTAACAAAAAGATTGGGGCTGGAGAGATGGCTTAGCTGTTAAGGTACATGCCTGTAAAGCCTAAGGACCAAGGTTCAATTCTCCAGGTCCCACATTAAACAGATGCACAAGGGGCCGCACGCATCTGAGGTTTGTTTGCAGTGGCTAGAGGTCCTGGTGTGCCCATTTTCTCTCTCTCACTCTGTCTCTCCCTCTGTTTCTAATAAATAAATACATGAAAATAGAATCTTAAACAAGAAGAATTAAAGATGAGGACTATGTAAAATAATGGAAGCATACATATTTTTTTCAGGAAAGTATCCCAAAATTCACTGGAACAATTCAAAAGCAATTTGAATTACTTCAATCATCTGTATGAGTTAAAAAATTATATGGTGCTTATGCCCCTATGAGTTGTAACAGAACTTCAACTAAAACTTTGAAAAATACATTTTATTTCTTAAAGCTTCAATTTGCTTCTCTTAAGTTTTCACATTTATAATAGCTCCTGATTTCTTTTAGAAGGAAAATCTTTCTGAGATGGCATGGTATGTCCCAAATATTATTTAAAATATCAATTTTTCTTAACTGCCTAAAGTACAGAAACATGATCAAGCTAGTTCCTTAATAGCTCTTTATTTGAACTTAACAGACTATATTGATAAGAGTGCTACAGATGGTTAGTAATGCCTATTCTGGTGGAGCTCTTTGCCCAGTTCCCTTTATCAGTCCCTTTTAGTGGCTCATGTGTTCATTCTTCTAATACCTCTTGTTTCTTCTCACCCCTACATTTATTCTTATAGCCTTTTTCTTCACACTGTGAGTTGCTGTTTTTCCAACAAGTACCCTTTTATTTAAGGTGGTGGAATACTTGTTATGTATAACTATAGTGAGCTGTATGATGCAGGAGGCCAATCCAATGAAGTGAAATTCATAAGAGAAGCTAAGTTCTGAGAAAGTAGATTACCACAGGATAAAACAGGACAAAATACAAACCCTGAGAGAAATGTTCAAATGAACAGTCCTGTGTCATCTGTCAGTTATCGATCAATCATCTATGTATCCATGCATCATTTATCTATCATCTATAATCTATCATCTATCTATGCTCTATCAATACATTTTCTATATATTCATATATTCACCTTACATCTACCTTTTTTACTTTCTCTCCTTTTCTCTCTCTTATACACACGTCTGTCAATCTGTTGTTGTGCTTTGAATAATAAGTGTCCTCCATGGCCTCAGGTTCTCTTACAGTAGTCCCCAGATGAGGCTGCTATTTTGAGAGATTGTGACAAATTTAGGATTCAGCATCTAGTTGTTAGGTATATGCTGCTCAGGGCTCTGAAGGTTATAGCTCTACCCTGCTATGTGTCATGTGCTCTGCGTCATCTGCCAAGACGTAAGGAGCTCTGACCATAGAGTCTGGGCAAAATGTGCTTCAGCATTTCTTCCTCACCATGATGTTCTATACCCTTTAAATCATGGGAAGAAATAAAGACTTCCTTTCTTAATTTGGTTGTCACAACAGTGAGAAATATAAATAATATATCTATTCTTCCTAGTCTTCGGTAATTTATTCATTTGTTATTCTGGATAGAAAACTTTAACATAATTTTATACACTATTTATTTTACAAAAAGCAGGGGGAAATCAGTACACTGAATTTAAAAATCAAACAACAATAATTGTTGGCAAGGATGTGGGGAAAGAAAAAGTCTCATTCACTGCTATGGGGGGGGGGTTTGCAAACTTGTACAACCACTATGGAAATCATTATGGAAACTTCTGAAAAAGATGAGAATAGAGCTACCAAGTGACTCAGAAATTCTACAGGGCATCTACCCTGAAAGCTTCACTCTTCACTGCTAAGATATTTGCTTAACTATGTATATAGTTTCACTATTCACAATATCTAAGATTTCGAAGCAACTCAGATGTGCATCATTTGACAAATGGATTATGAAGATGTGGAACATACATACATGAGTGGAATTATACTCAGCAGTAAGGAAAAATGAAATAAAGAAATTTGTAGGAAAATGGACAGATTTGGAATAGGTCATACTAAGTGAACTTAGATAAGGACAGAAAGATAAGCACTGAATATTCTTTCTCACGTGTGGTTCCTATCCTGGAACACCTTCAGGTGCAGGTATACCTGGCAGGCACCTCAAGAACAGGGATGGAAGGGTTTGGGAGAAGACAAATAGGAAGGCAGAGGGAGATACACAGAAAACTAAAACAAAAAATGAATTATTGACATAGAAACCTTCCTCCAGGATAGTAGACTAAGAGACACAAGTTTCAGTAGGAGTACGGGGAGGAAATCGTCAGGAAGAAGGCCCTGAGGAGGGCAGCATGAATCCCAGACCTGTAACAATTGGCTCTGGCTTGAAAATCTCGGTACCAGAAATTAGTTACAACCCACATTGAGTTGTTGGTCAGAGAGACCTACAAGGTTCCCCAAACAAGACAGGCTTCTGTCAAAGCACTTGATTACCAGCCTGAGGTAAAAGGTAATTAAAAAAGATTTAGTATGATCTTATATGACAAATTATATTATAAAGTTAATAAACTTGAGACAAGGAAATTGTCTCACATATTAATCAGTTTTGGCTGCTAAGCTAAAAAACTAAAAATCCATTGTTTTTAATCCATAGCAGTCTGTTATCTCACAGTCACAGAGGCCAGGAAGCTCATCAAGGCAGGTGTGTGGAGGAACATTAATTACAGCTGAAGGCTGGCCTTGTTTGTACTGTATCTCTCTGCACAGAAATACCAGAAAGGTATACTCCTTGGATTTTTTTTTTTTTTTTTTGGTTATAGGACAACCGTGTTCTGTCAAATATGGACTCATACTGTAACTTCATTTACAATTTAACCTTTATTGCTTCCATCAAAAGGCACCTATTGTGGTTAATCTGCCTTTTCAACTTGACTGAATTTAAAATCACCATGTAAGCACACCACTGAAGTTTATTTATAAGAAGGTTCCCAGAATGCTCAGCAGAGGAGGGAAGACCCGTCCGTAACAGGAGTAGTACAATCCGTGGTTGGGATCTCGGATTGAAGAAGAAGCCAATGAACTAACATCTCTGATTCCTGACAATAAGTGCAATGCTAGCGGCTGGCTCATGTTCCTGCTGCCATGACAGATATAACTGGAAGCCAGAATGGAGCCTTCCTCCCTTAATCTTCTTGACGTGTATCTATCTGGTCACAGCAACGATAAAAATAATACAAAGCAGAGAGTGCATTCAGTGGTTAAGGCACTTGGCTGCAAAGCTTAATGACCTGGGTTTAATTCCCTAGTAGCTACATAAAGCCAAAAGCACAGTGGTGCTTATATCTAGAATTTGTTTCTAGAATCTGGAGGCACTGGCATTTCCATTCTCTCTCTCTCTCTCTCCATCTCTCACTGCTTATAAATAAATTATAAAATAAATATTTTTGAAAAATAACTAAAACAGCTCTATTTTCAAAATGAGTCCTACTGGCATTTATTGTTTCAACATAAATTTTGAGAGGATATAGGTGATTCTTTAGCATTATACATTTTCAACATGTGCTAAAAATGACATACAAGTATCCTAATAGACACACAGAAAATGGTGTGCAGGTGGAGACAGAGAAAACATGAAGCCATAGGCCAATACTGGCCAGAGTCCTACTGGAGGACCAAAAAGGATTTGAATGTGTTCCCCACAGGTTCCTCTATTTGAACACTTCATCCTCAGCTGGAGGTAAAGTTTAGGAAGTTTATGGACTTTTAAGAAATATAGCTTGCCAAAGAAAGTATGTCACTATTGGCAGGCCTTGAGGTGTGATAGGCCACTCCTTTTCCTGTGATCTCCTGTACTTCCTGCTTGTTAATATGGCACAGGTTTCCTCATCAGGGCTGCCACATGTTCCCTGCTGTGATGGACTCTTCCCCAGAAACTATAAGATAAATTAATCCTTTTTCCTATCATAAACTGCTTCTAGTCATGGACTTTTCTTTCCAGAAGCAAGAAAGTAACTGATACGGGGTAGACAGATTCTCCCCATCACCACAGAAGTATATGGTCTTGCCAGGTCTCACAGTTTAGCCTTTGGCTATGCAAGACAATGAATTTCTCCTGCTTTAAGCTCTTAAGTTTGTGACAACATTACCATATCAAAGGACACCACAAGAATCCACTTTCTGCAATTAAAATGTGCTACAAACTGATTTTATTATCCATTCAATGTATTTCATGATCCTATGTAAAATAAGATAATATTGCTTCAATAGAATAACCAAGACTAGTTCTTGTCTTTTCTCATTAAAAAGACCGGTGCCTCTGGATATTCCCTCCTACCCTGTGGGGCCTACATTCCCTCCTCCCCATCTTCCACAATTTTCTTTGAGCCTTGGTAGATATGCTTTAAGTCTAGTTTAATGTTGAGATTTCTACTTTGGTACATTTTGTATTGATATAAAGTTTCAACTTAAAAAAAAGATATGAAAGTAGAAAGAGGATTAGGTCAGAAGTATTAAAAGTCAGAAGGGACAAAAGAGATTAATTGGCAAACACAATCAAAATATGATATATATGTGTATCAAATTGTCAAAATAAAATTAATTAAAACAGCAAAAAAAGGCAAAAGTTAATAACAAAAAAGACCATGGCCTGAATATGTTAAAGAGGGCTGAGAATATACGTTACATATTGTGGAAGTCTCTATTAAAGATACTATTTTATAAAAGATAAGCCTGAAATCAAAATTATGAGCATTTCATACTAATAATTCTAGAATAATTTTCATATCTTAATCATTTCCATTAATTATTATTAGGCAAAGATGCATGCATATTACATATGTGCTATTTATATAGTTGATACACAATTTCTATTTTGTAGGGAGAGGATACTGAGGAATAAATTTAGGTCTTGTTTATGCTAGACAACACAACACTTCACTAATGAGAAACAAATGCTGGAATATGCATCAACTTCATTAAGACTTAATTACAGCCAAGCGACCACTTTAAGAAAGAAAATCAAAACTCAACTTGTATTCATGTGAAAAAAGGCTAAATTTAGGATAGGAGAATGCCTGTAATAATATTTTTAAAAAATTGATCTTTTAGGTCATGTCAGCAACATGTGCCAATACCCCAAATACTCAGGTGGTCTTTGGTCAGGAGACCAGAGAATCCTCTGTGGTCACAAGTTCAAAACCCGCCTGAGTGACAAAGCAAGACAGTGTTTCATATATAAATAAATAAATAAATGGGTAAAGTAGATAAAGGTTTTCAAGAAGGATGACTAGTATGTTTTACAAATTGCAAGTGTGGAGTCTCAGTCTTTACATTCATTTCTCTCCTTATGTGAGTTCATTTTGTGTAAATTGGTGTGACCCAAAGATATATGTAATTTTACAGGCTACTTTAAGGCACTTCTGCTTCTTTGTTCCTCATTTTACTCAAGTGTTCCTTTTCAGTTCAAGAGATACATTGTGAGTCCCTTTTGGCACAACAAGGAACATGGAGACACACATTTGTCTGACCATTTGGACAGCACCAACCCAAGGGAAGTTCATGCATAACTGGTTTCAGTGCCCCAAAGATCCTGGTGTTCTATTTATTTATATCCTTCTAGCCTTGAGTGGTTTGCTAAAGTTAGGTGAGTGTTAAGAGGAAAATTTGTATGGGCTGTGGGTACTATGGTTACTTCTAAACAAGAGGAAACACTGCATTCCCTTGAAGCTGAATTACTGAATTGGTTGCTAAGAAAAATCAGAACTTGAATTTTACTCAGACCTCTTTTTGATTGAGGTGGCCAGAAACTGGTCTAAATAGTATGATTAAATACCAGGTAATGATGAAAATGAGTCTTTTTGGGAGGAACATTTCAGATAACTGTCCCTAAGAAAGTCCACAGACTCCTCTGAGCCTTTCATCAGTGTGCTTCTTCTAACTCCATTGGTCTTCTTACCTGACAGTTATCCTGAATCACACCCATAGTTTCCTGTGTTCTCATCTACTCTCCCTTTACAGGATCACTGTGAAAATATTTCCAAGTATGAGACTATCTTCAGAACCACAAGGGATGGAGGAAAGAAAAGATCTTAGAATATTTAATAGTATTTCTATGGAAGTGGACATTTGAGTAAACTATGCTCCTATTTCATAATGTATCTTCAGGTAAAGAATACTGAAGTACAAAGAAAAAAAAAGATGAATTGAAATACCTAACCTTACAGAAAAGTGCACAAACATAAAGAAAGTGATTACATTATTTCTTCACTGTCACAATGCATTAGGGCATAAGAAGGAGACAGATGGCAAAGAACATGAGAATATGCAATGAGACAGGAGACTACATGCAAATGATGGACTAAAACACAAGACAAGTGACTACTTTGTCTATGAGCATATCAATTAAATGAAATAGAAAATGCAAAGGTGAGAAATGTGAATTGTATCATGTGATATAATTTACTTTAATTATAAAAATCTCTTAAAATAATTCAGAATATGAACAAGTAGTTCAAGTTCTTGAAATCAGGGGTAACATTTATTCTTCTGCTACAACAGTGCAATTAAACTTTTCCAGAATGTTCTGAGCAGGACTGAAAGGTAAGTAATAGTTCAAGGACATTTACTTATAAATTTAATTTTAAAAATTTGTAGATAAATATTGCTTTCTTATCATGGATCTCTAAGTTCTAGTCAAATGTAAATATGGTATTTTTGTTTCCATTGTTTTTAAGCTTCCCACGTAAATGCAAGGTCATGCCAGATCAAAGCCCCCAATAACATCTAGCATTCCATTTCTGCTTTTCACTCCATAGCACAAACCACCAGCACCTTTTGCAGCTATTAACAAAATCAGTTTTCATGGTTTGCTTGTTTCTACGTTAGTTGTGACCAGTTTGTTCTTCACCTTACTATTCAAGCATGATTATCTACTTTGAAATATTTCATCTAACAATGACATTGCCTCATGTATATTTAGAGCAAATTATATCCTTAGTTCTTATCTTGAATCAAAGCTAATTGTAATGTGCAATTCTAAACACTAAAAGCAAAATTAGAAATTAATAAGATTCTCTTCTGCTGTAGCATTCCGGCACTTTGCTTATTTCCTATTGTCAGAGACTCCATCTGTGAATTGCCAAGGGCCAGCACTATGTCACTTCAAATTTACACACCTAGGGGTATGTACACTCTTGTCATGTTTGGAAAAGGACTTGGGTGCCTAAACATTTATTAACATATATTTTTCTAATATACAAATAAAGAAAATGTTATTAAGAAGATATTCACAAAGAAAAGGCTATTTAAAATGAAAACTTTAGATACCTTGTCAAACAGTTCTACCAGTTAAGCATAGTAACAATCCTTAACAAGAGAGGCATAGTATAGACATTGATGTATTGAATGTGTGACCTAGGAAAAATGTTACAGGCAGTCAGGTGTCATAGTATTGATGGTAGAAAAATTAACTCTAAACAGGAGGGTAAAAAAAAAAAAAAATCATCCAACCCAGAGAGGAGCAAAGATAACAAAAGCGGGAAAGGCAGTTAGGAGACTGACAGCCTTGATGGAATGTCCTTAGCAGAGACTCATGATCTATAACTTTGAGAAGGTCCTGTAACAACTATGCCCCAAATTTTAGAAAGTGAATATGAAGATCAGAGAATCAATATAAAATTTATTTTGTAAATTTTCTTCAGAAGATTATAATAATCTTGAATGTTCTGTACTTTAAAAATTCACAATGAAAAAATACAGATACACACACACACACATATACATATGCACTCTGTGTACACATCTATATATAAGGTGAATATAAATTTGGGTTTATACATATTTATGTGTATAAATGCTAGCCCCCTAGAAAAAATACAGATGACATTATTTGGGGAATATGTTGTGTATAGTTTAAGTTTAGCATAAAAATCAATAATTTAGATATATTTCACAGATATCAAGAAAATCAATAAAAAACCCCTGTGAAGAAAAGTTGAGGGCTAGAGAGATGGCTCAGTGGTTAAGGTGCTGCCTGCAAAGCCCAAGGACTCATATTCAACTTCTAGGTCCACAGTAAACCAGACACACAAAGTGATGCAAGTGCACAAGGACGCACGTGTGCACAAGGACGCACGTGTGCACAAGGACGCACGTGTGCACAAGGGCACATGAGTCTGGAGTCTAGTGTGGTGGCTGGAGGCCCGCCACAACAACTCTTTCTCTGCGTCACTCTTTCTCTCGTTCTTGCTCTCACTCTCTTGCATAAAATAAAGTTGGACTGGAGACATGGTTTAGCAGGTAAGGCACTTGCCTCCAAAGCCTAAGGACTCATGTTCGACTCTCCAGATCCCATGTAAGCCAGATGCACAAAGATGAGGCAAGTGCAAGGTCACACATGCTCATTAGGTGACACAAGCCTCTGGAGTTTGATTACAGTGGCTAAGGCCCTGGCATGACACTTCTCTCTAACTCTCTGTCTCTCTCTCTCTCGTGCTAGAGTAAAAAATAAATAAACAAAAAGTAAAGTTACTTCACAGGATATTTCAAAAATACATATAGCATGAAATAAACTTAACCAAGGGCATGAAAGATCTTCATAACTTTAATATGTTAGAGAATAAACTTGGAGAAGATGTTAGAAGACAGAGAGGCCTTTGCTCATAGATAAGTAAAAGTAATATTGGGGAAAATGACTATAATGAAAATAATCTACAAATTCAAAACAATCCCCAGTGAAAATTTTCTTAGAATAGGAAAAATGACTACAAGGCAATGCAATCCTTACAGAAAGAGTAATTCTCTAGGTGCCATAGAACTTTATTTTAAACTATTTGTCAGACCAGAGTACCGAAAAAGCAGACACATAGAGCAATATAGAAATATAAAATAAAATAAAAAATCCATACAATTAATAGCAACTATTTTTCAATAAAGTTGCCAAAAACATATTTTGGGAAAAACACATCGTTTTCAAAATATGGTGCTAGGAAAACAGAATTTCCTTATGACAGACAAAATTAGATCTGAATTTCTTGTTTGGTTCCAAAATGAAACATTTCATCCTTGAGGGAGTCTCCCAGAAACTCAATAAATAAAAAACGCTCAGTTTGTTTGCATCCTGCAAGTTTCAGGAAATTCCTGAAACTTACCAGATTCACAAGGCCTTCCCCTAAAATTATATAAGGACACAGGACTGCTTGGGAAGACTCTCCTACAGGACCATGCAGTAAGCTCCAGATTCTGTTTCTGGGAGTCATTATTCATGCTGTGGTGCACTTCCAAGTGATACAGCCGTCTTTGAGTCATCCATACTCCTGTAAGTAACCCCAGAAAATATGCTGGTTCATTGAGTTTAAAAAGTCAATTTATAATATATCAACTACCTTAATGCAAAACCTGAAACTTGGAAATGGCTGCAGACAACAGCAGAAGCAGCTCAGGACAAGGGCATAAGACTTTCTCAACAGTATTCAGAAACTAACCCACAACAGACAAATGGAACTCCTATAGTTTAAAAGCTTCTGCAAAGCAAAGGAAAGAACAGAGTAAAGAAGCAGCTTATAGAATGGGATAAAATCTTTGCCAGATATTCAACTCACATGTTATTAATATCTAGAATCTATAAAGAACTCAAAAATTTAAACCTCAAAAATGAAAACTTCATTAAACCAATTAATTAGTTAATGAGATTCAGCAAGTAGTTCTCAAAGGCAAATGCACTCATAATCCTCCCAAATTGCAAAAGAAATGTTCAACAACCTTTGCTGTCAGGGAGATAAAAATAAAAACTGCACTGAGATTACATTTCACCCTAGTTAGAATGGCAAGCACCAAAAGAAAAGAAAAAAAAATAAGAAGAACAAAACACTAAATAAACTGTTAATAAGGATACTGTGATCAAACACTTGAGAAGGAGCAACTTAAGAGAGGAGAGCTTTTGTCTGTGGTCAGTGTTTAATATGCTATTGTCCATCATAGTGGAAAAAGTACAACAGATGATAGAGGTGGAGGTAGGGTTTGAGGCTGATGGAAAACATCATGTCTAATCAAGAAGCAGAGAAAGATATCAGTCCTGACTGGAAACTGAGCTATGACCTCTTAGGCCCACTATCCAGCAATCCATCTCTTTCTGCTTGCTTTCACCTTCTAAAGGTTCCACCCACTGCCAAAATGGAGCTACTGGCTGCAGAGCAAGCCCTCATACACATGAACCAATAAAAGACATTTCACACCTAACCTATAAATACTGTACATGTGTTTTACATGCTTCTTTAGCATTGTTCACAGTAGCCAATGAATAAAGAAATGTAGATGCTTTCAACAGATGAAAGGATAAACAAATGGGATATATATGAGTCTATTAATTCTTAAACAAAAAGCTTTTGTCATATGCACAATAATAAATAAAATTTATGACCATCATGTTAAACAAAATAAGGCAGATACAGAAAAATATATAATGCATTTTTCTTCAAGTTCAGATACACATGATGGATAGATGAATAGGTATTTATTATTTAATAGAGTCATATATTATATAGGTGAATATAGGCTATGCAGAGATAGACATAGGTGATAGAGATAGAGTGCATGAAAGAGCAACAGCAGTAGACAAAAGGAGGAGAGGATTATGAAGAGGTGACTACCATTGAATACAGTGATCTGTGGAAATGTCATATTCAAACTCATTTTTGTATTTTATAAACTTTTAAGATGTTGAATATTATAAAAAGAAAATGAGTAGATAAAATTGGTGAACTACACTGTGAAATGAGAAGTAAACTTTATATTCAGTGATCATAACACAGTAACAATCTTCAGATCAGCCCTAAATAAACAGGAACAGAGTGATTGGAAGCAAGAAAAATTTACACTTTAAGCAAATTTACAAGACAATATGTTAATATTTCATTAGATTATACAAATTAAGTCTATGTAGTTTAAACTGACCTGTTACAAATAAATCACAATATTAGAAGACTGAGTTTTACTCACTTGTCACTGACATCCAACTGTCAATCAGACGTACAATGCCACTGTAACTGGCACAAGCCTTTTACTGAATGTAAATCAGGTAGCTCAGCAAATTTAACCATCATATGTGGCTCAGAATGTATGTCAGTGGTAGAATAATTGCCTTATATGTGCATTGCCCAAGGTCCTATTCCCCACTTGCACACACAATGTGTGATGTTTTGCATACAGAGAAATATTCCTTTGTGATTAAAGTTCTGGTTTCCTCATATAGACCACACTGCATGATATGGTGAAGAGCTTAAAACAGTTTTATCTGTGAGGTTTCTGCATTGAGATTATGCCCAAAGCACACATAAAGTGCAATTTTACCCAGTATTAAAAAGATAAAGAAAGTGGGCAAAATAAATACCAGACAGTTTTTAAAGCTTATTTGTAAAATAAGATTGTACATTCTACATCAATCCAGATTTATTGAAGTTTATACTTAACCATTTGATTTTTCTGTTTTTGAAAAATGGCTAATCTCTGTATTATGCTCATTTAACTCCTATCTGCTATTTTCTGTGATGTTCTAAGAAAAAATAATAAAATCTTTTCATTTCGATGACATGACAATAAAATCAATTCTCAATAACTGCCTCCACATATTTGTGGATATTAAGAGCTCAGATTTAATATAGCATTTAAACAATTATGAGCTGGAGACTAAGTCATATGCTCGTAGACTTGTGAGGCTGCTTTCAGGAAGTCAGGGGTTGGAGCAGGCTGAGCTAAGAGGTGTGCTCGTTCTTAAGAAGGTAACAGGGGGTGTGGCTCAATGGCGAGTATGTGACTTTGGGGGAGATGACCATGTTGTCCATTTCAAGTAATTTAGTGATTTATATAAAACAATACGATTTTATTAAACTTTGTAGCCTGGGTTTTTCAGAAAATAAATACTTTACATCTCAAATTTTCAAAGACAAGGGTGGGAAAAACAAAAGAAAAAAAAAAACATTGACTTCAAAACTTTAAAGTTATGCCTGGCATGGTGGTGCACATCTTTAATCCCAACACTCTGGAGGCAGAGGTAGGAGGATTGCCATGAGTTCGAGGCCACCCTGAGACGACAAAGTTAATTCCAGATCAGCCTGGACCAGAATGAGACTCTACCTCAAAAAATCAAAACCAAAACAAAAGCCAAAAACAAAACAAAACAAACAACAAAAAAACTTTAAAGCTCCTTAAATAATAAGACCATATGAAATAAAACAAAACAAATGAATATTTAAGGGGCTCTTACAAGGCAGAATACTAATATTTCATGACCATATAAAATGTAAGCCAGTGCAGTCTATACACTGAGTGCTTACGAATAAAATCAGAACATTAAAAGGTTGACTTTCGGGCTGGAGAGATGGCTTAGCGGTTAAGCGCTTGCCTGTGAAGCCTAAGGACCGCGGTTCAAGGCTCGGTTCCCCAGGTCCCACGTTAGCCAGATGCACAAGGGGGTGCACGCGTCTGGAGTTCGTTTGCAGAGGCTGGAAGCCCTGGCGCGCCCATTCTCTCTCTCCCCCTCTATCTGTCTTTCTCTCTGTGTCTGTCGCTCTCAAATAAATAAATAAAAAATAAAAAAAAGGTTGACTTTGATTTTCTTGTTTTTTGACTCTCTGTCTTAAAAGAACTCTCTCAAACAAGCAAAGACGGAGCTTTTGTAATAGCATTAGGTGTTTAACCTCTTGCTTCTCAAATGTTTTTTTTTCAGGACAGACCCTAGAAGCTGGCATTTCAAAGTCAGGCTGGTGTTCCTAACATTTATTCTAATAGCAAGGGATCAGAAAGGCACATAGTAAATAGATACCCAGTGAAACGCAATTCCTTTTCTGGTAGTTGTTCAGACTGTCTGGGTTTATTTGTTGGTGGAGTTCAGGACAGAAATGACACCTTGTTCTGTCGCCATTCAGGGCGTGGTATTTGGTGAACAAATTACAGATCAGCTGTTCTGAAGTTTGGATGAACTTTGAAATTCCTTAGGACTTTTAAAATGTGTCATAGAGACCAAGCCAAAAAACTGATGGGACAGATCAAGGGTTGGTCCTATGTGCTGGAATATTCTTTAGGAAGCACAAGTGGCTTTCATGGTGGAGAATACTAAGATATAAGTTAATTCTAAAAAGCATGTTTATACCCACGGAGAAAGTGTCATATCTGTGTTCTTTATGAGAATGTAATATGGGTATTTCTAACTCACTTGAAATTGTTTTTATTTTCTATTTGGCTTTGTTTTGTGATTTAATTTTACCAACTTTTGGGTCTTGCCTAAATTTCACCCTCCTTGCAAAAGAGGGCCTGATTTGTCTGAATTACTATGCAGATGGCAGATTAGGTTACTACCTGCCATCTTCTTCTTAATCACTGTTTTAATAAATTTGACATCCTACTTTGGTCCGCACTAGTGAGCAAACGCTATAGACTTTAAAGACAGTACTTCATAGTTCCTACTTTTTCTTAAATGGAAATTTTACATTTTATTTATTTATTTGAGAGAAAGAAAGAGCTTGCCAGGGCCTCTAGCCACTACAAAAAAAAAAAAATACAGATTTACCACCTTGTGCATCTGGCATTATGTAAGTACTAGGGAATGAAACCCATGTCCTTAGACTTTTGCCTCAACTGCTGATCCATCTCTCCAGAGATATATTTACTCCTTTTAAAGCATGAATAGAATGTACCTTGCTTTTTGTCCTTGTATCAGTAATTACTCTGGGTGGATGTAACATCTGAGCTGGGTTTGATGGGGTTAGACTCAAAGGGGGAGGCTGATCACGAAACACGGATGTCAAGCAGAGTTGTACTGTCTCTTTCATTGCTTTCATCTGCGACTCCTGGAAGAGAGAGAGAATGAGTGGTTTTTCCCATGTTACCACTTTATGCTTCTGTTCCCCTAGCTGCACTCACTACCCATACAAATATGTATGTTTACATATGTTACTGCCTACTGTGGTTTGAGTGTAACTTGTTCCCTGTAGCCCATGTGTTTGAACACGAGGTCCTGAGACTGCGGCACTGCTTGGGAGGCTGTGGATCCTCTGGTACAGCGAGAGGAAGTGAGAGGCAGGACTTAGGGGTTATAGACTTGCCCCATTTCTGACTTCCTTCCCCTTCTCTCTCTCTCTCTCTCTCCCTCTTTCTCTCTTTTTTTAATCATTTACTGAGAGGAGAGAAAGTCCCTGTCCCTAAGATGAGAGACATTTCTGCTGCCATGTCTTACTCATCATGATGGCCCATATACTCAAATCATGAGCCACGATAAAGCCTTTCTTCCTTATATTACATCCGTCAAAGGGTTTGATTGCAGAGATGAGAAAAGGAAATTATGTATGGCTGACATGGGAAAATGGTGCGAAGATGTAGAGCTATTGCTATGCTAAGCCCAGCCATGTGGTTTGTAGGCATTCAGAATTGGTTTGTGGAAGGAATGTGGAAACTTCGGAACTTCAGGCAAGAGAACCCTAAGATTAAGAAGAACCTAACGGGTGATTCTGGCGGTAGTTTGGAAGACCAGAATTCCAGTACAAATGCAGGCTCTGAGCTTCTAGTAGGGAAGAAGGGCTTTATTGGGAACAGGAACCAGACAGCTTTTGTGTTAAATCCTCCCAAAGAATTGGGCTACATTCTACCCATGTCCTGAAATTTGAGTAAGAGTAAATTTTTTTAAATGTACTAAATTTCTTGACGGATGTAATTTTAAAAAAGGCATGATTATTCTTTACATCTGTTAGGTTCATAGAGAGAATTCCAGTCAATGAGGCCAAATATGTGAAAAACATTTGGTTTGGTTAGGGAAGGGGCAAAATGTGTTCAAGGTGTGGCCAGGGACAGTTAAGGTGCTATTTCAGTGTAGTTGTTATAGAGGATAGTATTAGGAAAAAAAGCATCACACTCTGTACTGGGATGATAGGGAAAAAAAACAAGCAAAAAACTGAGGGGAAACCCCTGCTGTAACAAAGGAAAGCTACTTGAAAAACTTTCCTTTGAAACAAGAGGGTCCCCAGGGCTCCCTCTTTGAGTAAGGACAGTGAGGAAAGCATTTTACAGGCTTTGTCCTACAGGCAATATAAGAACACAGCCAGACTACATTAGAGCTAGCAGCAGAACTGGACAGCATTTTTGTAATGGTGCTGGTTTTATAAACATGCAAAACGTGGAAGCTAGAGGATGATGGAGGCTTGTAACCAGGTTCTAGAATGTCAGTAAGGCTAGGAAATGAGTACCAGGTGCAGCTTTCTTGCAGTAAGGCACTATGGCCTTTTCATGAACTCTGAAAGTTAAGCCCACATTGCGATGGAGACCCCAGGATATTGGAAATAAAAGAAACTGAATTTTCACACTAAGGAAAACTGCAATCCTACTGAAGAAATGAACCTGCCATCATGAGCTCCAGATTCCTGAAATAGAATGGCAGAAATTGGTATTCACTGTTGGATTTTGATCTTCAATACTTTTCTTCTTTGCTGTGGCATTCTTCTCTTTGGAATGGGAATGCTTTCTCTATGCCATTACATAGTCAAAGTATATAATTTTTGTTTTGATTTTTTTCAGGGGCTCACTGATAAGAGATGGTCTTTTCATAGTTTATTTATTTATTTGAAACGCAGAAAGAAAGAGATAAGAGGCAGATAGAGAGAGAGAATGGGGGCACTAGGGCCTCTCGCCATGGCAAATGAACTTAAGACACATGCACCATCTTATCCATCCGTCTTGAAGTGGGTACTGAGGAATTGAACCTGGATCCTTTGATTTTGCCAGTATGCAACTGTTAAACCATCTCCCTAGTCCAAGAGATGTTCTTTTATATCAGAGGAAACTTTTCCCTTTTCATTATTGAACAGTGCTGGGGCTGTTAAAGACTGGGAACCTTTGAAGTTGAACTGAATAGATCTTGAATTAATAGATAGCTATGAGCCAGTGGGAATTAAGGGGACAATATTATGGTTTGAGTATAATTTGTCCCCCAAAGGTTTATGTAGTAGAATGTTTGATCCCTATCTGGTGAAATTGTTTGGGAGGCTATGGGACATTTAGGATTGGGAACAAGGCATAAGAAATGCAATACTGATGGGCATGTCTTCATGATTATAACTTGACACCAATCTCCTCCCTGTTCTTCCAAGATATGGGCAAGCAGCCTCATACTCTTACCACTAAAACTGAAATACACTACTGCTGCCTTGAATTTCCTGCCACAATAAATCCTCCCACTCCTGTTTATTGACAGGTATTTTTTCATAGTGACAAGAAAAATCTCTAATATAATACATCACTGAACTTATAAATTCCACTTCATATTATATAATTGATGCTCATCTTTTTGTGAATTAATTTGTTGCATGGTACCTTTCAAACACCAAAACTCAGAGATGCATCTTACATTTTCTTTTGAATTGACATGATTTTAACAGATACAGTTGTATTTGAAATAAATATAACTTAGATCACTCTGAAGTACATGGACTTCCTCAGAGAATTCCACCTATTTTTTGGTACCAATCATAATTAGAAGTTATTCCATAGGAATGGAAGATCCTGTGTCTCTGAGATTGCCCTTCCTACCTTCTATTTTCCCACATAGTAGGAAATATAAATTTGCTCTAGTAATATTCTCAATTCTTCTTTGCCTTGTTAGGTAATAAAATTAAATCTGATATGATAATGTGAACACTTTTTAAATTAGCATATCATGATAATTTTATGAATTTAGGTATCTTTGGAATTGATGTTGTTGTTACTATTTTATTTTGGAGAAAAAATATTAAAATTTTCACAAAAAAAAATCTGATTTAAACCCCAAAGCAGACTGATTAAGTAGACAACAGTCATTAACGCTCCCATCTATCTCCAGTTCCCACTGCTAAAAATAGTTTGTGTTGGTGAGATTGAAAAAGACAGACAAATGACAGAGGTCCCTTATTACAATGGTGAGCAGACATCAAACATTTGAGCAGACTAATGGAAAATGTCTACAAGTACAGGCTAATTTGTGGAGGGGACTGAAAAGATGGTATTACGGTGATGCCTGTTGAGTAACACCTATGCAGGATTTATACCAATGAGAGGATAGTGACCAAATAGTTGCTGATGACAAGATCTAGGGGCCAGCTGAGCACATAAAATCTATCATTTTAGTATATACTTGGGCCAATGAAACAGCTACATCTACTTTCTTTGACCAAAGCAATAAAAAAAAAATGACTGCATTTTATTTGCTACCCCCAAAATATACTATTACATTGCACTCTCCCTATTTCCTGACTAGAAAGTCCTCATAGTATCTTCTAGAGAATTGGATTGTAGCCTTCCTAAAGCTAACAACAGCTTTTGGGTGATATCTTTGAAATGAGGTTGTTTATGGATAGAGTAGTAACTCAAGAAATAAGTCTATTTTTGGGCATATGAAGACACTATTTTAAGGCAGTGGTAATATAGAAAGTAGAAATACATTATACATGGTACAGAAATGCGTTTCTTTCTCATTGGTTTTCCTCTGTCCAATTTTAAGATGAAATGAAATCCAATCAGGCCTGGGGCGGAATGGTTTTAAGTAAGCTGAATGGTCTGAATTAAATTATAGCCTTTAGAAATTCAGCTTCATACTTCAAATGGTTCCTTTATATGCTTGCATCCAGATTCTAGCCTTTCCCATCCCTTGTTATTATCTATATAGGCTCTTTATTTCCATCTTATCATTTATTACAAAAGTTAATTTACATGTAGGTGCACAAGTGGATATTTCTAGCACTTATGAAATGAATCTACACAGGTTAAAAGGGTCTAGAAAGTTTTGAATAAGCTTAAGTTAATTGCATCTACATTTCAGTAAAGGAAATTTAAAAACTAAAATTAGTAGAAAAAAAGCAATAGTTCAGGGTTTTTTTTTCTTTCTGTTTTTAGTTCATAGCAGTCTTGATCTACTCTTCTCTCACAGCATACTGAGTCAAGGTTGAATGCAGTATCAAGATGTACATAATATTGATAGTACTGAAAATTTTAAATGTATTTTCCTTTGCTTAATAATTATAGACAATGGGAAACGAATTTTGTGATAGTTTGGCAGGTTTGATTGAAAACCAAAGGTCATGTTATTCAGGAAATAATGCTGATCCCCACATTAATTTATTTATGGCTTTGTTCTCAAAACATCCTCTGTCTAAAAGTTAAGTCTATGAGAGTGTGGTGGTTTGCTTCAGGTGTCCCACATAAACTTACGTGTTCTGAATGCTAGGTCCCTAGATTATAGCAATTTGGGAATTGGTACATCCTGGAGGCAATATATTACTTGGGGCAGGCTTTTGAAAGTTGTAGCCAGCTTCTACTTGCCAGTATTTAATACACACTCCTGTTGCTGCTGTCCATCTGATGTTGGCCAGGAAGTGATGTCCACCCTCTGTTCATACTATCATTTTTCCCTGATATCATGGAAATTCCTCTAAAGACTATAAGCAAAAATAAAATGTTTTTTTCCCCCTCTGCTAGCAGCTCTTAGTTGGGTGTTTTCTGCCAGCAAAGAGAACCAGACTGAAGCAGTAAAGAGGGACAAGAGTGGGGTCACTGCTGCTGGAACCTTACTGAAGCAGTAAAGAGGAACAAGAGTGGGTCACTGCACTGGAACATGACTGAAGCAGTAAAGAGGGACAAGAGTGGGTCACTGCACTTGAACCTGACTGAAGCAGTGAAGAGGGACAAGAGTGGGTCACTGCACTAGAACCTGACTGAAGCAGTGAAGAGGAACAAGAGTGGGTCACTGCACTAGAACCTGACTGAAGCAGTGAAGAGGGACAAGAGTGGGTCACTGCACTAGAACCTGACTGAAGCAGTGAAGAGGAACAAGAGTGGGGTCACTGCACTGGAACCTGACTGAAGCAGTGAAGAGGGACAAGAGTGGGTCACTGCACTAGAACCTGACTGAAGCAGTAAAGAGGAACAAGAGTGGGGTCACTGCACTGGAACCTGACTGAAGCAGTGAAGAGGGACAAGAGTGGGTCACTGCACTGGAACCTGACTGAAGCAGTGAAGAGGGACAAGAGTGGGTCACTGCACTGGAACCTGACTGAAGCAGTAAAGAGGAACAAGAGTGGGGTCACTGCACTGGAACCTGACTGAAGCAGTAAAGAGGGACAAGAGTGGGTCACTGCACTTGAACCTGACTGAAGCAGTGAAGAGGGACAAGAGTGGGTCACTGCACTGGAACCTGACTGAAGCAGTGAAGAGGGACAAGAGTGGGTCACTGCACTAGAACCTGACTGAAGCAGTGAAGAGGAACAAGAGTGGGGTCACTGCACTGGAACCTGACTGAAGCAGTAAAGAGGGACAAGAGTGGGTCACTGCACTTGAACCTGACTGAAGCAGTGAAGAGGGACAAGAGTGGGTCACTGCACTGGAACCTGACTGAAGCAGTGAAGAGGGACAAGAGTGTGTCACTGCACTGGAACCTGACTGAAGCAGTAAAGAGGGACAAGAGTGGGGTCACTGCACTGGAACCTGACTGAAGCAGTAAAGAGGGACAAGAGTGGGTCACTGCACTTGAACCTGACTGAAGCAGTGAAGAGGGACAAGAGTGTGTCACTGCACTAGAACCTGACTGAAGCAGTAAAGGGGGACAAGAGTGGGGTCACTGCACTGGTACCTGACTGAAGCAGTGAAGAGGGACAAGAGTGGGTCACTGCACTGGAACCTGACTGAAGCAGTACAGAGGAACAAGAGTGGGTCACTGCACTAGAACCTGACTGAAGCAGTGAAGAGGGACAAGAGTGGGTCACTGCACTAGAACCTGACTGAAGCAGTGAAGAGGGACAAGAGTGGGTCACTGCACTAGAACCTGACTGAAGCAGTGAAGAGGGACAAGAGTGGGTCACTGCACTGGAACCTGACTGAAGCAGTGAAGAGGGACAAGAGTGGGTCACTGCACTAGAACCTGACTGAAGCAGTAAAGAGGGACAAGAGTGTGTCACTGCACTGGAACCTGACTGAAGCAGTAAAGAGGAACAAGAGTGGGGTCACTGCACTGGAACCTGACTGAAGCAGTAAAGAGGGACAAGAGTGGGTCACTGCACTTGAACCTGACTGAAGCAGTGAAGAGGGACAAGAGTGTGTCACTGCACTAGAACCTGACTGAAGCAGTAAAGGGGGACAAGAGTGGGGTCACTGCACTGGTACCTGACTGAAGCAGTGAAGAGGGACAAGAGTGGGTCACTGCACTGGAACCTGACTGAAGCAGTACAGAGGAACAAGAGTGGGTCACTGCACTAGAACCTGACTGAAGCAGTGAAGAGGGACAAGAGTGGGTCACTGCACTAGAACCTGACTGAAGCAGTGAAGAGGGACAAGAGTGGGTCACTGCACTAGAACCTGACTGAAGCAGTGAAGAGGGACAAGAGTGGGTCACTGCACTGGAACCTGACTGAAGCAGTGAAGAGGGACAAGTGTGGGTCACTGCACTGGAACCTGACTGAAGCAGTACAGAGGAACAAGAGTGGGTCACTGCACTAGAACCTGACTGAAGCAGTAAAGAGGGACAAGAGTGGGTCACTGCACTAGAACCTGACTGAAGCAGTAAAGAGGGACAAGAGTGGGGTCACTGCACTGGAACCTGACTGAAGCAGTAAAGAGGGACAAGAGTGGGTCACTGCACTTGAACCTGACTGAAGCAGTAAAGAGGGACAAGAGTGGGTCACTGCACTAGAACCTGACTGAAGCAGTAAAGAGGGACAAGAGTGGGTCACTGCACTAGAACCTGACTGAAGCAGTAAAGAGGGACAAGAGTGGGGTCACTGCTGCTGGAACCTGACTGAAGCAGTGAAGAGGGACAAGAGTGGGGTCACTGCACTGGTACCTGAATGAAGCAGTAAAGAGGGACAAGAGTGGGTCACTGCACTAGAACCTGACTGAAGCAGTAAAGAGGGACAAGAGTGGGGTCACTGCTGCTGGAACCTGACTGAAGCAGTGAAGAGGGACAAGAGTGGGGTCACTGCACTGGTACCTGAATGAAGCAGTAAAGAGGGACAAGAGTGGGTCACTGCACTGGAACCTGACTGAAGCAGTAAAGGGGGACAAGAGTGGGGTCACTGCTGCTGGTACCTGAATGAAGCAGTAAAGAGGGACAAGAGTGGGGTCACTGCACTGGTACCTGAATGAAGCAGTAAAGAGGGACAAGAGTGGGTCACTGCACTGGTACCTGACTGAAGCAGTAAAGGGGGACAAGAGTGGGGTCACTGCACTGGTACCTGAATGAAGCAGTAAAGAGGGACAAGAGTGGGGTCACTGCACTGGTACCTGAATGAAGCAGTAAAGAGGGACAAGAGTGGGTCACTGCACTGGTACCTGACTGAAGCAGTAAAGCGGACAAGAGTGGGGTCACTGCACTAGAACCTGAATGAAGCAGTAAAGAGGGACAAGAGTGGGGTCACTGCTGCTGGAACCTGACTGAGGCAGTGAAGAGGGACAAGAGTGGGGTCACTGCACTGGTACCTGACTGAAGTAGTAAAGAGGGACAAGAGTGGGTCACTGCACTAGAACCTGACTGAAGCAGTAAAGAGGGACAAGAGTGGGTCACTGCACTAGAACCTGACTGAAGCAGTAAAGAGGGACAAGAGTGGGTCACTGCACTGGTACCTGACTGAAGTAGTAATGAGGGACAAGAGTGGGTCACTGCACTGGTACCTGACTGAAGCAGTGAAGAGGGACAAGAGTGGGTCACTGCTGCTGGAACCTGACTGAAGCAGTAATGAGGGACAAGAGTGGGTCACTGCACTTGAACCTGACTGAAGCAGTGAAGAGGGACAAGAGTGGGTCACTGCACTGGAATCTGACTGAAGCAGTAAAGGGGGACAAGAGTGGGGTCACTGCACTGGAACCTGACTGAAGCAGTAAAGAGGGACAAGAGTGTGTCACTGCACTAGGACCTGACTGAAGCAGTAAAGAGGGACAAGAGTGGGTCACTGCACTAGAACCTGACTGAAGCAGTAAAGAGGGACAAGAGTGTGTCACTGCACTGGTACCTGACTGAAGCAGTAAAGAGGGACAAGAGTGGGTCACTGCACTTGAACCTGACTGAAGCAGTAAAGGGGGACAAGAGTGGGTCACTGCACTGGAACCTGACTGAAGCAGTAAAGAGGGACAAGAGTGAGGTCACTGCACTAGAACCTGACTGAAGCAGTGAAGAGGGACAAGAGTGGGGTCACTGCTCTTGAACCTGACTGAAGCAGTAAAGAGGGACAAGAGTGGGTCACTGCACTAGAACCTGACTGAAGCAGTAAAGAGGGACAAGAGTGGGTCACTGCACTAGAACCTGACTGAAGCAGTAAAGAGGGACAAGAGTGTGTCACTGCACTGGTACCTGACTGAAGCAGTAAAGAGGGACAAGAGTGGGTCACTGCACTTGAACCTGACTGAAGCAGTAAAGGGGGACAAGAGTGGGTCACTGCACTGGAACCTGACTGAAGCAGTAAAGAGGGACAAGAGTGAGGTCACTGCACTAGAACCTGACTGAAGCAGTGAAGAGGGACAAGAGTGGGGTCACTGCACTTGAACCTGACTGAAGCAGTAAAGAGGGACAAGAGTGGGTCACTGCACTAGAACCTGACTGAAGCAGTAAAGAGGGACAAGAGTGGGTCACTGCACTGGTACCTGACTGAAGCAGTGAAGAGGGACAAGAGTGGGGTCACTGCACTAGAACCTGACTGAAGCAGTAAAGAGGGACAAGAGTGGGTCACTGCACTAGAACCTGACTGAAGCAGTAAAGAGGGACAAGAGTGGGTCACTGCACTAGAACCTGACTGAAGCAGTAAAGGGGGACAAGAGTGGGGTCACTGCACTAGAACCTGAATGAAGCAGTAAAGAGGGACAAGAGTGGGTCACTGCTGCTGGAACCTGACTGAAGTAGTAAAGGGGGACAAGAGTGGGGTCACTGCACTAGAAATCTGACTGAAGCAGTAATGAGGGACAAGAGTGTGTCACTGCACTGGAACCTGACTGAAGCAGTAAAGAGGGACAAGAGTGGGTCACTGCACTGGTACCTGACTGAAGCAGTAAAGAGGGACAAGAGTGGGTCACTGCACTGGTACCTGATTGAAGCAGTAAAGAGGGACAAGAGTGGGTCACTGCACTAGAACCTGACTGAAGCAGTAAAGAGGGACAAGAGTGGGTCACTGCACTAGAACCTGACTGAAGCAGTAAAGAGGGACAAGAGTGGGTCACTGCACTAGAACCTGACTGAAGCAGTAAAGGGGGACAAGAGTGGGGTCACTGCACTAGAACCTGAATGAAGCAGTAAAGAGGGACAAGAGTGGGTCACTGCTGCTGGAACCTGACTGAAGTAGTAAAGGGGGACAAGAGTGGGGTCACTGCACTAGAAATCTGACTGAAGCAGTAATGAGGGACAAGAGTGTGTCACTGCACTGGAACCTGACTGAAGCAGTAAAGAGGGACAAGAGTGGGTCACTGCACTGGTACCTGACTGAAGCAGTAAAGAGGGACAAGAGTGGGTCACTGCTGCTGGAACCTGACTGAAGCAGTAAAGGGGGACAAGAGTGGGGTCACTGCACTAGAACCTGAATGAAGCAGTAAAGAGGGACAAGAGTGGGTCACTGCTGCTGGAACCTGACTGAAGCAGTAAAGGGGGACAAGAGTGGGGTCACTGCACTAGAAATCTGACTGAAACAGTGAAGAGGGACCAAGGGTGGGGTCACTTCTGCTAGAACTAGACTGCCTCGTGGGACTACTTTGCAGGAGAAGTGTGGACTAATTTGAAACCTTGGCCTAAGAGATGCCTTGCAGTGCTGTAAGTATGCTTGATGGATTGGATTGTTCTGGTCAGAATTGAAATACCTGGATGTAGTAAGAATTAAGGAATGTAAGGTTAGCTTAAGAAGGTGAGAAAGAGCTTTGACTGGACTGGGCTAGAAGCAGTTTGTGTGAGAGGCTTTCTCTTATGCTCATGTCCTGAGAACTAGAGCAGGATTGCATTTTACAGAAATGGACTGGTTTGAGGAAATCTTTAGGCTAAAACTGCTGTCAGTTAAGCTTTAATTGAGAAATTACAACCATTGATATTGGGTCAGCTGACCTGAAATTGAACTACAGAAATAACCAGAATTCTTTGAAGGAACCTGAATGCTAAAGGAGTGTCCTGTCCTTCAAAGTGTGTTTTATCTGCCCCCCTGCACCAGGATTAACAAGTTTACAGCGCACCTGGTATTATGGAGTATAACAACTGCAGCAAAGAGCAGGCCATTGAATTTGCATCACAGTTTTGTAGTTTGGAAATGGCTAGGGGCAGTGTGAAACAGGCTTGTTGAATTACCTGTGTGGAGCCCAGTGGAGCCATGAGGATGAACCATGGGTTGCAGTGGAGACCCAATGGAGATGAGCATACTATGAGTTGGCTGCTTAGGAGAAGATGGAGTTTTTTTGGGACTGTGAGTAGCCTCGCTGTATGGGGGGGAATTGGAACTCCAGGGACTAGTCATTGGTTAGAATTAACTTGGAGACTCATCTCTGGTTATAGTTGATGGACTTAGAGCTTAGAGTTTGATGTTTTCCCTCTTTAAGTCTTGTATTGGTTGAATTTTTCTTTGCTATGCCCATTGCCATATTTTGCATTGTGAATGTTTAGTCTGTGCCATTGTTTTTTGTTGTTGTTGTTTTGCTATTACAGCTCAATTAAAAGACTTAGATTATGGGGATATTGGAACATCATTGAGATTGATAAAAACTATGGAGACTTTTAAATTTGGACTAAATGCATTGTATTTTATATCATGTATGGTTCCCAGTTTATGGGGGCCAGTAAATTCTGGGTCTCCAACTACTGGCAATTTGGGAACTGAATCCTACTAGAGGCAGTGTATTGTTAGGGACAGGCTTATGGGTCCTATATACAGCTTTCCCTTAACAGTGTTTGGCACACTGTCCTCCTGCTATTGTCCACCTGATGTTGATCAGAAGGTGATGTCCACCCTATGTTCATGCCATTGTTTTCCCTGTCATCATGAAGTTTCCTCTTGAAGTCTTTAGGCTAAACTAAACCCTTTTCTCCCATAAAATGCTTTTGGTTAGTTTATTTGCAAAGCATTGTGAAGCTGACTGCAACACACTGATTAAAACATATGCTGACATCTTATATAAATACCTAAATTTTAGTGATGGTTAAACTCAGATGCTCAAAATACTACACAACATTCAAGTAATGTTTACAAAACTTATAATATATAGATGATGTATAGGTAAGATAAATTTTTAGGGCAATGAACATGTTAGAATTTAACAGTCTGACCATTGGTGCAAGTGTCTGATATTAGGGGCCACATAACCTTGGCAAGATAACCCCATATTAACAGTTGGGCTCACATGCTGTATTTTCCCTTCTTTCATAGCTAAGGTAGATTGTTCTCTGTATTATTTTTTCCCACAGTATAAATAATGTCTTCGACTTCTGGTTAAGATGGCAGCATAGGAACCACACCAAAGCAGCTTAGGGGAGAAAAAGTAAAAAAAAAAAAAAACAACCCAAAACAAAAACAAACAAACAAACAACAACAACAAAAAACCCAGAAAATTACACTTTTACTAAAAAGTGAGGTGTATAAGAAATTAAAATGGCAGCAGAGTAGAACAGACCCGGATCAGCCAGAGCCCGCACAGGCAGGCGGAAGCGGCTCCAGCAGCGGTGGCACCAGGCCTGCGGGGCCACAGCTGCCAGGCTCAGCTTGAGCCGCAGGAAAAGCCAGGTGAGGGGATTTTCTACTAACAATGGCGCTCTTCGCAAACTCAAGAAACATGAAGGGAGAACAGTATTAAACAACAGAGGAGCAGATCATGAGTTGGAGGATCTCGTGGGCCAGTGAGAGAACTAGAGCCACCATCGACAGCTGCCCTTTCCCACCACCAGTGCCCAGCTCCGGTGAACAGAGCAGCAGTGCAGCGACCCAGCCAGCCTACTTGAACCCACAGTGCACCAAAGAGGGACCCAAGCAGGAGCACAGCATAACTGAGACCAAAATCATCCCAAAAGGTAATGGATTACACCAGGTCAGTACCCACCTAATAAACCTGGTATATAGCCCTGAACCGGAAGTGCTAACTACACCTTCCATATCTGGATAAATTATATGTTAAATCTGATGGATTGTCAGACTTGACATTCTTAAATAAGCAATATTTTGGGCTTGTTATTTGTTGCTTCTTGATTTATAGTGGCTTTGTTTCATCTTCTGTTATACATTAGGGAAGGGTCCCACTTAGTCAAAAGCTGACTTGGAACCCTCAACAGACCAGAAATCTTAATCTCCTTGTTGATAGAGAATGTGGTTGTCATCATACCAACTCTTGCATAAATACTTTGTGCTGCTTTGCATTGAAAGTGTACATTGTTTAGTTAAATTTTAGAATCTATCTATATTTTGTTCCATTCAGCCTACTTGAATACTCTAATAACAGGCAAACCCAAAAGCTAAGACCACTTTTGTAAAAACTCTGAGAGTCTGGAGAGCCACACCTAGCACCTTAAGCTCCTACCCTGAAGATATATAACATCAGATTGATTGATACATCTAATAATAGCAAGCTAACTAGAAAATCCATGTGTTAAATTAATCCAAGATGCAAAAGTATATACATTATTACACAAGAAACACCCAAAATCAAGACAATATAAATCCACCAAAAAGTATTAATGTATCAGAAATGACCTCCAGTGAGAACAAGTTGGAGGAAATTCCTGAGAAAGATTTCAAAAGAATGATTATAAATATGTTCAATGAAGTCAAAGAAGAAATCAAAGGAATAAAAGAGGAAATAAAAGGAATCAAAGAAGACATAGGACACTAAGTTAATTAAATAAAGAGGTCAATACTAGGCATAAATAAGGAAATAGAAATAATAAAGAAAAACTAGTAAGAATTACTAGCAATAAAGAACGCAGTCAGTGAACTAAAAAACTCTGTAGAAAATATCACCAGTAGAATAGTGAAGGAGAGGACAGAATATCTAAGCTAGAAGACCAGGTAGCAGATCTAATATTGTTCAACAAAGGGAAAGACAAACTAGTAGAAAAGTATGAATGGGAATTTCAAGATATTCAGGACACTATGAAAAGATCAAACATAAGAATTCAGAGTATAGTAGAAGGAGAAGAATTTCACTCCAAAGGCATAGTAGGCATCTTCAACAAAATCAGAGAAGAAAACATCCCCCAAATTGGGAAAGAGGTGCCAATGTATATACAAGAATCCTTTAGAACAACAACCAGACAAAACCTGGAAAAACCTCTCCTTACCATATTAAATCAAACTACCAAACACACAAATCAAAGAAAAAACATTGAAAGCCATTAGAGAGAATAATCAAGTTACCTACAAAGGCAAGCCTATCAGGATTACAGCAGATTACTCAACACAAACTTTAAAAGCCAGAAAGGTTTGGAGTGATGTATTCCAAGTTCTGAAAGATAACAACTGTCAACCAAGGTTACTTTATCCTGCAAGGCTATCCATTCAAATAGATGGAGACATAAGGACATTCCATGACAAAAGCAGACTAAAGAACTATTTGAAGACAAAACCAGCTCTAGAGAAAATGCTTGAAAGAACCTTCCATGTTGAAGAGAAAGAAAAGCACACATATAAGGAACCTGGAATAAAACAAAAAAAAAAAAAACAAAAAAAAAAAACAAAAAAAAAAACTTAAATACTAGTTAACACAATACAGCAAAGGTAAAACTAGAAGAACTACAAAAAATGGCAAAAATAAGTACACACTTTTCAAAACAGCTCTTAATATCAACAGCCCCAATGCTCCCACCAAACGACATAGGTTTGCAGACTGGGTTAAAAATCAGGATCCTTCAATTTGTTGCCTCCAAGAAATGAAACTTTCTACAAAGGATGGACACTATCTTAGGGTAAAAGGTTGGAAAACGGTGTTTCAAGCAAATGGGCCTAGAAAACAAACAGGAGTTGCTATCCTAATATCTTACAAGGTAGACTTTAGTCCAATATTAGTCAAGAAAGATAAGAAAGGTCACTTTATATTGATTAAAGGCACATTCCAACAGGAGAACATTACAATCCTAAACATATATGCACCTAACATCAGGACTCCCAAATTCATCAAACAAATGCTATTAGAACTAAGGTCACAGATAACACCAAACACAGTGGTGGTGGGTGACTTCAACACCCCACTCTTCAATTGACATGTCATGCTGGGAAAAAATAAACAGAGAGGCATCTGGACTAAATGAGGTCATAGAAAAAATGGACCTAAGAGATATATACAGGACATTTCATATAAAGGCTGCAGAATATACATTCTTTTCAGCAGCACATGGAACATTTTCTAAAATAGACCATATATTAGGACACAAAGCAAATCTTAACAAATACAGGAAAATTGAAATAATTCCTTGCATTCTTTCTGACCACAATGGAATCAAACTACAAATCAATAGCAAGAAAGGCTATAGAGCATACACAAAATCATGGAAACTAAACAATACACTACTAAATGATGAATGGGTCAATGAAGAAATCAAGAAGGAAATCAAAAAACTTATAGAGTCAAATGATAATGAGAACACAACATATCAAAATCTCTGGGACACAATGAAGGCAGTTCTAAGAGGTAAATTTATAGCCTTAGGTGCCTATATTAAGAAATTAGAAAGGTCACAAGTAAACTACCTAATGCTTCACCTTAAAGCCTTGGAAAAAGAAGAACAAGGCAAACCAAAAATCAGTAGGCGGGAAGAATTAATAAAGATTAGCGCAGAAATTAATAGAAACAAACAAACGAAAAAAAAAAAATCCAATCCAAAGAATTAATGAAACAGAGTTGGTTCTTTGAAAGGCTAAACAAGATTGATAAACCCTTAGCAACTCTGACCAAAAGAAAGAGAGAAGAGACACAAATTAATAAAATCAGAGATGAACAAGGTAACATCACAACAGATTCCAGAGAAATTCAAGAAATCATAGGGACACACTATAAAAGCATATACTCCACAAAGTATGAAAATCTGAAAAAATGGATGATTTCCTTGATTTATATGACCTACCTAAATTAAATCAAAATGAGATTAATCACTTAAATAGACCTATAACAAACATGGAGATCCGAAGAGTTATCAATAATCTCCCAACTAAAAAAAAGCCCAGGCCCAGGTGGATTCACTCCTGAATTTTACCAGACCTTCAAGGAAGAGCTAACAACATTGCTTCTTAAGCTTTTCCAGGAAATAGAAAAAGAAGGAATTCTACCAAACTCCTGCTATGAGGCCAGCATCACCCTGATACCAAAACCAGGCAAAGACAGAACAAAAAAAGAAAATTATAGACCAATCTCCCTCATGAACATAAATGCAAAAATTCTCAACAAAATTTTGGCAAACAGAATACAAGAGTATATCAAAAAGATCATTCACCCTGACCAAGTAGGCTTTATCCCAGAGATGCAGGGATGGTTCAATATACACAAATCTATAAATGTAATACATCATATAAATGGGTTGAAGGGCAAAAATCACATGATCATCTCATTGGACCCAGCTATAGCACTCCTAGGCATATATCTGAAGGAATCATCTCATTTCCTTAGAAGTACGTGCTCAACCATGTTTATTGCTGCTCAATTTATAATTGCTGGGAAATGGAACCAGCCTAGATGTCCCTCAACTGATGAGTGGATAATGAAGATGTGGCACATTTATACAATGGAGTTCTACTCAGCGGTAAAGAAAAATGAAGTTATGAAATTTGCAGAAAAATGGATGGACCTGGAAAGGATTATACTAAGTGAGGTAACCCAGGCCCAGAAAGCCAAGTGCCACATGTTCTCTCTCATATGTGGATCCTAGCTACAGATGATTGGGCTTCTGTGTGAGAATGAAAATACTTATTAGCAGAGGCCAGTAAGTTAAAAAGGAGACATAAAGGGAAGAGAAAGGAAGGGAGGAGGGTACTTAATAGGTTGATATTGTATATATGTAAGTACAATGATTGTGATGGGGAGGTAATATGATGGAGAATGGAATTTCAAAGGGGAAAGTGTGGGGGGGAGAGGGAGGGAATTACCATGGGATTTTTTTTTTATAATCATGGAAAATGCTAATAAAAACTAAAAAAAAAGTATTTCATATGACTGAAGGCAGAGAAACATAGAAAATAAAGGGTTTGCACATGATCACTCAATAGCAGAGTGAGGAACGAAACACAGGAGTAGTGACTCACGAGACCATTCAGTAACTATAGCAACCTTCAGTATCCCATCCCAAGTGACTGCAGCGTGGTGTGGGCTGAGCACAGAACTGCACATATTGAAGTGAGGAATGGGCAGCTACATATGGGGAGCAGCACTGAATTAACCGTGAGCTCTATGGCTGGAGCCTAGCTACTATATCCTATTGAAGACTGTTGTGACTCTATCATTAGATGTAACCTACATATATTTATAATGCATATCTTCATTCCCTGGGAATTTACTGCATACCAGCTCAGTGTAGAATTATTTCATTTAAAAAATGTTTTTATTTTTTTATTTACAACCAGAGAAATATATTGAAAAGAGAAACAGAAGGGATAGATCAGAGCCTCCAGTCACTGCCAAACAAAATCCACATGCATGTACTACTTTGTACATCTGGCTTTACATGGGAACTGGAGAACCAAACTTGGGTTGTTAGGCCTTGTAGACAATACCTTATCTGCTAAGCCATCTCTCCAGTTCTAGAGTTAGGTTTATAATTGCTTTGTTATATGGGAACAAAGTTCAGGTCTTATGTGTTTTATTCCCCTGAAACCTTACATTAAAGGAGTTATGTGCCTATTGATGATCTATAAATATTGAGTCAGATCAGGGAAAATATTTTACATGAGACTAAATTTTCCAATGGTCAGAGATAATAAATTCCCAGAGGATCTTAGAATCCTTCAGGATCATGAGAACTCAATTTCTTTTAGGATGTAATGAATTTTGCAGAAACAGTAGCAGTGAAAACAGAAAGAATGTGGTCTAGGAAAGTAGCAATGTTATATGTACCTGTGGTTCCCTCATTCTACCAATTCCACAAAGATCCCATGCTATTTTTACAAATAATTCAAAGCGTGAGTTGGACATGCTCAGAGATAGGCATTGATAGCAAAACTCCTCTATTAGTTTTTTAAAATACATACTCACTCTTTATCTCTCTGTCTACCGCTTTCACTCACTGTCTCTCAAGTAGATAAATAAAATAGTTTTAAAACTCTAAAACTTATTTTGTAACACTAGTTGTGAATATAATTATGTTTGACTTATCAAATAGCAGTCTGGCTCCTTTAAAAGTATTAAATATTAATGAGTTAAACTAATATAATTAATACATTGCAATCACCAAGGAATAAGTTATCTAATTTCTTATTCAAATACTTAATTTGTGTCAGAACTCCAAACCTTACAAAAGAATGTCATTAACATTCACAATGTATCTTTCCTAATTTCTCAACTGTGACAGTCAACATATCCTCTTTGAGAAGCTTCCTGTGTTAGCTCTGAGGATGTTTGGAACATAAAAATGAAGCAATGCACCTAGGAAAGACAGGCTAAAAACACTGAGATGTGGAATTTTAATCTGGCCTTCCAAACCAAGTGCAGTGTTAGGAGTCAAGTGTAGGAACACCCAACAGTTCCAAACAGGATCAACCTTCCAGGTTTCATTCATATTCCACAGCAAGGACCCTGTGTTCAAATTGATAGCTACGAGGTAACCTCCTTTCTTTATAAAATTGCATATATACAACATTGTAGAATTGCAAAAATGAGTTTGCAAGTGCATTTGTTTTGCTTGCTTAATTTTCTTAATAAAATGGTTACTAAATTGTGATTACTAATATATTAAGATCTAGATAACTCACAGATGCGATGAAAATATGGAAGAATATACAAGCAACACACTGGAAGCTATAGGTACATAAATAAGAACTTAATGAATAGGATTCCAGTAGCACTGGAAATAGTCCAAACAATCAACAAATGGAACTACATTACATTGAAAAGTTTCTGCACAGCAAAGTGAATTATCAGTAGAGCAAATAGGAAGTCTACAGAATGGGAGAAAATGTATGCTGGGTATTCCTCAGATAAGGGATTTGTATCTAGAATATATAAACAATTGCAAAAATTAAACACAAATAGCGTAACTGCCAATCAATAAATGGGCTAATGAACTTAATTAACAGATCTCAGAAAAAAAAAAACTGTTCAGTTTCACCATGATTTTGAGAAGGATATTGAGAAAAACTTAATAGTTACCATATTAGCAGCATCCTAAATTAAATATTGAAAAAGATATACCTATGTAATACATACACGTATGTATATGTGTATGTGTTTTTGTATATAGATAGATTATAACTATAGAGTAAAAACACAATATAAGCCTATAACTTCATGTATGTAATATAAATATCTACATATATAGTGTATGAATATAATAGTGCAAAATATAGAGATATACAGTATAGAAAATTCTCTTTTCTCTGCATATGTACACTTATTATAGGATCAAATATTTGGCTCACAGAACTGCTCTTTGAAGTCATCTATGATAAGACTAGTCTTTCCAGTGGTAATTACATCCAAGAATTTGATTTGTATCTTTTTACTTGGCCATTTTGTATACGTATTTTCAAAAAATATCTCACATATTTGAACAGAATTTCAACTTGAGATTATATATTGTAGAAGTGTCAATATTAACATAAATTACTATTATTTTGTTTTTGATTTTTCGAGGTAGGGTCTCATTCTACCAGGCTGACCTGGAATTCAGTATGGAGTCTCAGGGTGGCCTAGAACTCACGGCACTCCTCCTACCTCTGCCTCCCGAGGGCTGGGATTAAAGGCATGTGCCACCATGCCCGGCTTTTAACATAAATTATTTTATTAGTTAAGAGTATATTTTACTAGCATTTAAAACTATGACTGCAGAAAACATTAGGTGAGTACATTATAACAGCAATTGTATGATTTCCATTTATTTTTAATATGATTAATGTCCTTGTATATGATTCTATGTTTGTACATATAGTATCATAGACTAAAAACCACACATTTAAAAACAAATTTACAGCTGGAGAGATGGCTTTGTGGCTTAGGCATTTGCCTATAAAGCCTATGGACCTAGGTTCAATACCCCAGTACACACATAAGCCAGATGTACAAGGTAGCACATGCATCTGGAATTTGTTTACAGTGGCTAGAGGCCCTAGAACACCCATTCTCTCCTTATATCTGTCTCTTTTTCTCTTTCTCAAATAAATAAACACACACACACATATATGTTTAACAATTTTTATATATAACAATTGGATGTCCATGACTACTTCCATTTGCTTCGTGACCCGTTCATCTACAATTAATATGTAATATTTAAGTTGGCAATTCAAGCATGCTAATTTATGTTGTATGGGATAAGCGTATCACTTAGGTATAAAGAAATGAAGCCATTAACTCAAAGAGACAGAAACTCATTCAATTTATTATAACAGCAAGAACAGGAAAACTCGAGTGCAAAGTATCAAATATCTATGAATTCTATAGCTACCTAGTGTACAAAGCATATAGAACTGTATTAATATATCAGAGAAAGCAATGAATAAATTCCACTGAAACCAGAGAGATGATATTTGTTGAAAAAACTTACCCTATCAAGAGCAGCTTTTTCAAGTTCAATTTTGGCTACAGCTAACTTCTGTTCTAGTTCAGTGAGTTGTTGGGCCTGTAACAGGGAGAAAAGCAAATCGATTCAGTAAATTCTGCAGTTGTACACCTTACAAATCTGTCTTTTAATAATAAAAGATATAAATGGAAAAAAATGTAATATTAGTTTTAAGTACTCATTTGATCTATGTACAGAAAACTGCATTTGCTGATTGAATATGGACTAAAGTCTCATTGGTCAAAAATACCCTTTTTAATTTTTATTTCATCCACTACCCATTTATTGTTTAAGAAACAGGTACTTCTGGTCAAGATGGCATCCACCTAACCATGCCTCACCTTTCAGGAACTAAGAAAACTTGTGATCTTTACTTTTTCATTTCTAATTTTGTTAACTTGAAAAATCTTTTTTTTTAATTGATCAAATTGGCCAGGGGTTTATCAAGCAGTGTCCTGTTCTTAAAAGTCTGCTTTACTCCCCCTGGATTAACAAATTGGCACTCTACCTGGTATTGTGAAGTATAAGATATGCTGGAAAGAGGGTCATTGAATTTTCAACATGGTCTTGTGTTTTGGAAATGGCCATGGGAGTGTGGAGCAGGTTTGCTGGATGCCTGCATGGAGACCCCATGGGGCCATGAGGATGAACATGGGTTGTAGTAGAGACCCAGTGGAGATGCCGAGACCATGAGATGGCTGCACAGGAAAGTTGCCAGCCCCGATGAAGTTTTCCAGGACTGTGAGTAGCCTAGTTGGAGGGGTGGAATTGGAATGCCAGAGACTTGCTGCTGGTTAGAATTATCGGACTTGGAGATTTGTCATTGACTAGAGTTGTTGGACTTGAAGCTACCGAGTTTGATGTTTGCCCCAATTATTTTAAATCTTGTATTGGTTGAATATTTCTTTGCAATGCCCAGTGCCATCTTTTGCAGCATGAATGTTTATGCTGTGCCATTATGGGCTTTTTGGGGGCGATTTTTTTGGTTATTATGGCACAGTTAAAAGACCTTGGACTATGGGGATGTATGAACATCGTTAGAATTGATAAAAAGCTATGGGGGTTTTTGAAGTTGGATGAATACATTGTATTTTACATCATGTATGGATATCAGTTTATGGGGGGCAGGCGGAATGTGGTGGTTTAATTCTGGTGTCTCCAATAAACTTAGGTATTCTGGATGCTAGGTTCCCAGCTGATGGAGGTTTGGGAATTAATGCTTCCTGGAGGGAGTATTTTGTATCCACATAGTACTGATCAATTATTAAGTCTTCTAGTTCATAGTTTAAATGCTAATTCTAGCTAGATATTATTTTGTGAGCTACAAATATATATTTGGCATCCTTTTCATTTTCTATCATGTAATATGTACTTCTTTTACAAGTGGTAACATTTAATAAAAATGATTTCTCTGGAACAGATTTGAGCCCCTAATATAACTTTGACTTCAGTATAGTGTCCTGGGAATTCCCTGATTGGCAGGTTTTAATGATCAAGCAGTGCCTAGGTAGGCAGCCTGGTGAACACTCACACATAAACTAGTTAATTATGCTTCCATAATTTCAGCCAGGACAAAGACAATGAGCCCTAATCAGTTTGGTCAGTTTATTACTCACATTCAAAGCATTAGAGATATAATAATGACATGGGGTCCTCACATTTTCAGTCTCATTATTGGTCTCTTGATGGCACTGGACCAGTGGTCCCACAAGCGCTGTATCATTCTGCCATAGCAATCTAACACTAAAGCACAGCCACCTGATTTTATAGCCTATATGAACTCAAAAGAGTAGGAGACATGATAAGAAAAATCTAGCATCTTACTGATATAGATAGGAAATGCTCCATGGTAACTTACAATCAATTGAAGCCCACAGACATCTTGCAACATTGAGTAATAATGCAGCATTCCACCCAGACTTGAAACAAAAAATAATTTTAAAATGCAGGTGAATTTTACTTTTTTGATTTATGTGGATGTTTATAAGGGACTAGGGTCTTACATTAAATATAATTTTCATTTATTGAAGAATAACTTTCATGTTCTGTAAGGCTGGTCTTTAGATTACCACAGAACTAAAATAAGTAATGCATGTATATGTATATATATATATACATATATGCTTATCAAACTGCCCAGTAAGCACTTCTCTAAATGTTCATACCCTTATATTAATGCTACTCTCACTTTTGGTAGAGAATCTTCTCTTTTCAGATGGCAGTGACCTTGGAATGACTCAGAAGGAATCATAGTGCTGGAAAGAAGTGACAGGAGTGCTCAGTACTGCAATATCTCTATCACACCTTCCAAGACTCGGGGTCTATTGCTGAAGAGGTTGCAGGAAGAATGTAAGAGCCAAAGGAAGGGTAGGGCTCCTTACAACATGCTCCCTCCAGACACAAAATGGCCTGGATATCTATGACGTCACAGTGCCTGACATTACCTATGCAAGACCATCATAAAAGTAGGAAGAGATCAGGACATCAAAATAAAAGAGAGACTGATTGAGAAGAGGATAATGGAGTTTCAAAGGGGAAAGTGGGAGGAGGGAGTGTATTACCATGGGATATTATTTTATAATCATGGAAGTTGTTAATAAATAAAAATTAAAAGAAAATCATGGGCAAAATTTTGAACAGCACAGAGAATGATCAGCCAGCAGCAAAAGGAGCATAGCTTACAAACACAAGAGACCACCTCTGTAACACTCACAGCAGACTTCTCAGGAAAAACAATGGCAGGTAGGGACAGTGTGCTGCAAAATTAGAAGGAAGGAAAAGAATTGTCACACAACATTTTTAAAATAAAAGATTCTAATATTCAGCAATGAGAGAATATGGTGTTATGCATTGAAAGGAAAGGGGAAAAAAAGAAAATATGACATTAAAATGAAAACAATCCCAGATTGGGGAAAAAAAAACTCAGAAAAGTTATTGCTATCAATCTGCCATTTCAGAAGACAGAAAAAATATATATATTTAGCCCGGCGTGGTGGCACACACCTTTAATTCCAGCACTTGGGAGGCAGAGATAGGAGGATTGCTGTGAGTTTGAGGCCACCTTGAGACTATAGTGAATTCCGGGTCAGCCTGACCTAGAGTGAGATTCTACCTCAAAAAACCAAATAGGAAGAGAGAAGGAGGGAGAGAGAGAGAGAGCACCACACCATGGAAGACAAAGATATATTCACTTCTAGGCATATATATATATATATATGTATATATATATATATGAATGATATTGTAATCTGTAGAGATCTTTTTTGACAATGACATATCTAAGAAGATGTGGGAAAATGCTGAATTGACCCAAATATTTACACTGTATCCCAAATACACAGAGGAAACAAAAGGAAATCAAAATTAAAAATAACAAGGTTAATATGAAAAAGTCTAACTGTATATTTAATGCACTCTCTTCTTTTTGTTTATGTAAAAAGACAGGAGTCATCAAGTGTCATAATGTCTATAGAATAATAGAAAAGAAAAGGGATAAAATCAATGCAGCTATGTTGATAAAGGACTTACTTTTTATTTTCAGCATAAATGCTACATTAAGAAGTCTGACAACCCTTCCATACGACCTGGACAGGTAACACTTGAATGAAGAGTTAAAATGGGCCAATTTTAATTTCAAACAAACAAGTCTTCTTGCAAAGATATAAACCTTCAGCAGCCCTTCCCGTGCTTCTAGAGAGGAAATCCTCTCTAGAAGTAGCACCGAAAGGGAGGACTTAGGAATGCTCGAGACAAATTCTAACTTTTCTGTGTGGTTATAAATAAATACACGCTCAAGTTGGCAATATTTCACTGAATCTTATTGTACGTTTGTGAGTTCCAGAATGAGAGAGATCATCAGCTTCATTCCTTCCAGATTTCCCATTATGAAAGCAGTAGGGAGGAGTGGAGAAAAATGCAGGAAGAGTGCATTTTGACATCCAATTATATTTCTAATCTCTAGAGCTGGCAAATGAGAGTCTATTCAGGGATATGTCATTCTTGCCAGTGGCATCTGGCAATTAATGCAGAAATGTGGTTTCCAGCTTGCAAAATCTTGGGATTTCACTACACAGATTTAAAGAGAATTGGCACTCACTTGCTGTTTTCTGCACATTCTACTCAGAATCAAAACTATGTATAAATGTAGAAACACTATAGGGGACATTGAGGCTAATCCGATCTATAATAACCACAAATTCAGAAATAAATTAACAAGTCATAAAGTTAGTTTTTTTCCTGGTGTATATGAAACTCCAGTACACATATGAGATGTGGTTTTCAGCTCTGGCTTCAGCTCCCGGCTTTTGTCAGTTTGCTCTCTGCTCCTGTCACTTGTTGCCAAGTGGAGCCTCCCACCTGTTCTCTAATTGATAGTGCTACCTTATTATCCCCACAGTACCTTCTCCAAGGCACCAAGAAGATAACTTAATTGGTAAAGTGCTTGATTACTCATCAAGAAGACCTGAATTTAATCCTTCAGTATCCACACATGCACACACACCCACTACTCAGTGTAGTTTGCATGCCTATAATCTTAGCACTGAAAAAAAGAAACAGGGAATTCCTTGGGTTTAGTAGTCTAGCTTAATTAGTGAATTCCAGGCCAAAGAGAAACGTGTCTTAAAGAGGTAGACAATGATCTGAGGAACACCCCTGTGGTTAGCCTTTGGTTTCCACACACACACACGCACATGTGCAACACACATGCACTTGCACCACAAACACAGATAGATTCAAGAAAGTAGTTTCTCCAATTTCTGCACCTAGATAACAGCTTCTTCCTCAAAACCAAGTACCAACATCAACTTTTCCTCAAGATGCTGTGTAAACATTCCAGCTATGGCATCAGGCTCCCGGCACCAGCCAGTTGACAATTTCCCAACTGTCCTACTTGGCATCACGTCTTCTCTGCCAGTGACTACAGTCATGCGCACTCCCACATAGTTAAACTGCTTATGTATATATTGATAGTTTAGTATTTTAATTTAATTTCAAGAAAAATAATGTAATAATAATGACCATGGGGTCATATAGTCAAAAGATGTCTGAAACTTGGGTTGTAATTTTATAACTGATGTTTGGATCATGATGTTTTGAACAACATTAATTTCTTTAAAAATTAATCAAAGATCATTCAGAAATATTTACTTTATCATAATTTCATTTAATTCCTCTGAGGTATTTTTCAGGCTTTAATATTGTAATTAAAGATGACAGTTGAAAATAATGTTGAAAGTTCTCCCTATGATTTTAATGTTCAGAAGCTTAGAAAATGGCCTTGAAAGCTCACTGTAAGGGTTAAATGCATCCAAGTTATCCATTTCCCAAAGAAAAAATTATTTAATATTAAAATTGCTATTATTATTACTAATGGCCTTTTGGAAAGCATAAATTATACCTTCTTTACTTTTTTCTCTGAGAGACAGAGATGAGAAAGATAATGCAGGGATATTTGCATGTAATGAATGGTTTATTGGAAAAATAAATTAAAATAAATCAATATAAGGATAATTGCATCTAAGATTCTATTTAAAATCCTTCAAAGACACCAACATTGAGATAGTGATGGTGGAATGCATCGTCAGTATCTGAGCTGAGAGTACAGGGGCATGCAGAGAAATAATGTGGTATCTCCTCTGAGTGTCACAAGAACTGGTGAAGAAGATGAAAGACAAAGTTTTAGGCAGCTAAGAAGGATGAATAGTTATTAAGTATTTCATTTGATCAGCATTACACAAAGTTTTGAGTTTCCTCAATTTTGGAGCTCAGACTCAGAATTTGAACAATTTGCTCCAAATCATTCTAATCCTTGGAAAACACAAAACTGAGTTCAGCTTGTGTTTTCCTCCTTTCACATTTCACAGTTACAGTCCTTCAATGTTCTGCAGAACTGCTTGAGCCCAGCTTCTGTCTACAACCCTAAGATGTCTTCAATTACCTTCTGATGCAGAAGTCAACAAGCTGAGCAGTTTTGGGGTATGTCTCTACTATGCCCTCTAGTCAACCTTCAGCTTACTCATTACCACATTAAAAATTAATGATGCTGGTCTGCAAAGATGATTTGGTGGTTAAGTGCACTTCCTGTGTCAGCATGTGGGCCTGAGAGGGCCTCTGAACACTTGAGTTTGAAAATCCAGACAGCACATTGAGCAGCTGATGTGGTTGAGCACGTCTGTAACATCAGTCCCATGGGGAGCAGAGGCTCCAGAACCCCCAAGAGTAAGATGCAGTGGCTAGACCTGGGATCAGTAAAACCTTTGTCTCAAGCAAAAAATGGTGGAAGAGCACCTAGAGCAGGAGAACTGGCTTTCGTCTCCGGCCACCTCAGACGTGTGCACACGCCACACACACCAAACCACCCCCATCTCCACACAACCACAAATATTCTATGTTACAAGCACACTAGTGGAACAAAAAAGAAATGATGGTGAACTTGCAACAATTATATATGGAATGAGAAACATAATCTAAACCACTAATTCATACTTAATACAAACTTAAATCAAAGTTGATCGTTGATTTAAATCTCCTAAAACATACAAAGAAAACAGTGACAAATTTTTAACTTTAGCTTACTGAAAGGTGAGTGCATGACATTCTTGTTTCTCTAGATTAATTTGCTTAACATAGTGTCCTCTAAACTCATCTGTTTTTTTTTTATTTTGTATTTTTTGGTATTTTTATTTATTTCTTTGAGAGTGACAGACAGTAAGAGAAAGAGGCAGAGAGAGAGAATGGGTGTGCCTGGGCCTCCAGCCACTGCAAACGAACTCCAGACATGTGCGCCCCCTTGCGCATCTGGCTAACGTGGGTTCTGGGGAATCAAGCCTTGAACCGAGGTCCTTAGGCTTCACAGGCAAGAGCTTAATCGCTAAGCCATCTCTCCAGCCCCTCATCTGTTTTTTATACATTGCAGAATTTCATTATTTAGAATAGTTGAATAATATATGCTGCATATATACATATTTTATGTATCCACTCATACAATGATGTTCATTTCTATCTTAGCTATAAACAAAAGTTCTATAGACACAGGCATACACATAGTCTCTTTCACATAGTGATATTATCTCCTTGGACATATATGCATAAGTGAAATTGTGGGACATATGTAGTTCTAGTTTTAGCTTTTTGAGAAGGATATAATTTTTTCATACTGGCAGGACTACCTTGCACTGTTAACATGATAAACGTTATGACATGTAATTTGTACAATGAATAAAACCTTGTAAGTGTACTAGTTGGCTATGTTACTCACATATGCTTATGACACTGTACTTTTAAACATTATTCTACAATGTAAGTGCTTTCTAGAAACTGTATGTTGGCTGCATTGACATTGGAGTCCTGTGTATCCTTGTATAAGAGCATCCTACATTCTCACAAGGAGGGACTCATCATCTAAAAGTGCTTTCTTCAGCAGTACGCCCTGTGTGACCCCCAAGATGTTCTTCCTTCCAGAAACTCATGTACAAAAGCAATACTAGTAAGTTAAACAAGAAGGGCCACAGCAGAACTCAAATCATTTGTTTCAAACACTAGTTCTTTTTGTTTGTTTGCTTTGCTTTTGTTTTTTTTTGAGGTAGGGTCTCACACTAGCCTAGGATTACCTGGAATTCACTATATAGTCTCAGGGTGCCCTCAAAGTCATGAAGATCCTCCTACCTCTGCCTCCCAAATACTGGGATTAAAGGTGTGCGCCACCAGGCCCGGCGTCAAACACTAGTTTTATGTACACATCAATGTTTAGGGAATTTTAAAAATAATAAAAATACACACCAACCCTTTCAAAAATGACTGACCTTTCTAATTTAAGTGAGGTCTATAAACAATCAGGATCACTGCTAGTTTGGTATTGTTGGAATTGTGGACTGCAAATTCTTCTACAGGACTAAAAAAACATCCTTTTAATAGTTAACATTTGTAAAGGTTCAATATAGCACCTTCGTTCATTTTGACTAAAGTTGAATATTATTATTAAAACATAATAAATAGCAATCCATAAAAATATAACTTCCCTTTACATCTTGCTGACTTAAATACATCATTGAAATACAAGCAAGCAGTTAGAAATTCAGATGAGAGATCTCTATTCTTTACATTTAATTTAACAGACTAATAAAGACAGTGGTGGTACAATGATGAGTTTCTGTGAAATATGAATAAATCTACAATAAAACTTCAAGTATGATTATTTTTAAAATCATATTAGAAGTTTATTATTTTATTAGAATAATATATATATATTAATTACAGTTAGCATATAATAAGGCTTTAAAGTAGAAACACACATGACATTGAATTATTGTAGCAAAGGCTTTTAAGTATGTTAAATATTGATTTGAACACATCTATTATCATCACCAATAATAAGTTAAGCAGAATATACTCTTTCAGATTATCTTTCCAGATAGTGGTCAGCTGCAAATGTGAACGGAAATTACCTTTATTTCTTATTCTGCAAATAGTTTTTCTTTACTCTGATAATAAAATAAACCATTTTCTGCTTCATTGCTATTTGTGTAAGCGCTGATTCCCTTCTGAACATCTATGTGTACGAGTGTGTGTGCATGTGCACATGTGTATCTGTCTATGATGTGAAGGAGATGAACTGCTTTATTCCATGTTTTCAAAGTTTTCATATCTAAAGGGGGAAATCAAATCGTGGGATATAATTTTCTGGGATCATTAAAGGCCTAAACTAAGAACATCACACAAACACACACACACACACACACACACACACACACACACACACACACACACAAAATGAATCAAGTGACCTTATTTTGTTGATAAATAAAAATCCATCAGGGAAATTGCTGATACTCAGAAACATACAATATTTTGAAGGACGTTCTTACATTTACAATTTCACTGAGTCTGTTAAGCAAGTTAAATATCTGTCTGAAAACCATCCATCTTACTGATAACTAATATCACCTCCAGTTCTCATTATATAACTTCTAAGATCCTTCCTCCCTATAATCATGTATTTTTTTCTTATCAAACTAATTTACTAAGCAAAATGTCATTTATAAAATGCTCAATAAGTGCTGTTGAGAATTGATATAAGGACTTTTAGTAGAAATGGGTTAGAGTTGATATCTAACTTGCTGACATTTTCTCTGTCCCTTGAAGCATGTCATTCAATCCTAGGCTTGACAGAAGAGGCCTTTTAATTGTACTGTGTTGATTTTTCTGTTGCAAGAAGCACTGAATTAGTATAAACTTTTACCAAAATATGAATGCAGACAACTCACATGTCATATGAAACATCTCATATACAGACTTTCAACTTGCAGAAGGGTTACATTTTTGTTCTTGTGGTTGAGTAGCCATGGTTGGGGACAATGTGGAAAAATATGCTAGCTATAAAGTTTCAAAGGGGGAGAGACTATGCAACGGAATAAAAAACTAAAAGTATGTGTGGAAGAATATAAATTTTAGCTCCCAGCTAAGTGGCACAAGTCCTGAGTACTGAATTTGTTTTCATTGCCTACTTCAATCTTACAGTGGACTATGCCTTCCAAATTTATTTCACAGTTAGTGAAGAAGTAGGTTATATATTTTCATTAAAACCACAGATGTTCCTGAGACTGATATACAACTGTAAAACAACATTAAATTCTAAATCTCTTTTAGAAAGCATAGGCAAGTGAGTATGGAGAACAGAAATCCCAAAGAAAGAAGAGAGCTGGGCATGGTGGCTCACGCCTTTAATCCCAGAATTTGAGTGAGGCAGAGGTGGGAGGATCGCCATGAGCATGAGGACGCCTTGTGACTATATAGTGAATTCCAAGTTGGCCTAGGGCTAGAGTGAAACCTACCTGGAAAAAAAAAAAGAAATCCAAACAACAGGACCTTAGAAAAACAATGCATAGACAGCAGCCTGACAACTCTGTGTAAAAAACTATGATAAAGAAAGATAAAGCATTTTCCAACATTTAAAACTTCAGGGGGAAAATTTCACTTGCCATGTTGTGAACCTTAATCACTAGAGGTAGTGATTCTGGGGAGATTAGCATGTATTTTATGAAGACTGAAACAAACAGTGCTTAAAGGAGCCTTCCAATATGAAGGTCTTGAAAATAAATGTAATATATTGACCTAACTTGTTTCTCTCCATGATCATGGTAGGGACCAAGGTACCTGAAATTCTTCTCTAAAATGTTAGACACAGACATATTGATATAACTAGACAGGTTTCCACTGGTAAAAACACCCAGGTTAAGCACATATGAGTCCTGCTTTTACCCCAAGAGCTCCACATTTCTTCTTATAAGCTATCATATTTAGAGTGGTGATTTATGTTTGTTTGATTGCTATAAATTCTATGCAATTACATTAAGAGATAATTGTCTTCTCTTTTATTATGTTTATATTAATAAATACCCTTGTGAGTTACTAACAGTAATGAAATGAGGTGAGATAAATCAAGAAAATGCACAGATGAATTTTTGAAATGTCTCATCATGTCAAAAAGAGAACATCTAGCTGTATTACTAAAAGAAGAAGGATTAAAAATAATCATAAAATTCTCTTGTATTTTGAAATTAACTGCATCATCACTAGGGAAAAGGAAAGACAAAATGAGGCACTTAAAAAATTTTATAATGACTGAAATCACTGAATGTTTATGACTGCTTTGTTTTCACTTTCACATAGAGACACTGCCACAATTTTAATTGGAGATGAGACCTACTAATTTATGAATGCAAGTATTGAGAGGTTTGGTCTAAATAGTAACTTCAGGAGGTCAGGTATGACTCAGAAAAGTGATATTATTTCAGAACCCAAGATGACTTCTGTGGATCAGAAATGCATGGTGATCTTTCACTGCCTCCAAAGAGAATTTTACGCCTGCATCTTCAAATTGCCTAGTAGTTCCCACTTACGACTGCTGTGCCACAGGACCAGCCCGACTGTTCTGGGGTGATTTCCCCAAGGTTCATAAAGACCCACCTGCTCTATTTACACTCTGAAAAGGAAATGCACAAGGTCAGCTTAAAGCAGTGTAAACTGAGGGCCCTTCTCAGTGGGAAGAAGGCTTATAAGGCAAGATTTAGACTCAATCTGATGAACAAGACAAGCATATGCAGCGGGGTCAACAATCCAGGTCTCAGACCACTCCTTAGATCCAAGAAGCAATGCAGTTCTAGAAGTATGAAGATAGCTGTCTTCATTCTGATTTTCTTCAAACAAATTCTGGTGTGTGTTTTAGTTTCCCCCATTCTTGAGCTTATAAAATCCTTTGCTACAGTATCTTTGCATACACAGTGAGCAGCTTTCACTGCAGTGCCAAGGCAGAAGTGGCCAGATTCTTTTGGAGTTGAGTAGCTCCCAAAAAGCCACAGACTGATAGTGCTGAGCACTTAGGAGGCCTGTGAAGATGAAAAACAAACTGTAGTTTGAGTAACAAATTGGGGTAGTTTTTATAATTTGTGTTTAATTTTGAGAATTTTAACAGTAGTTTGAAGCTCAGTGACAAAGGGTCACAGGACCTACCAGAAAGTTCTGAAATGAGGAGAGACACAGAGATAACCTTTTTTAAAAATGTCTTCACAATATGAGTGTTGCCATATAGGCCTGTGATTCTGGCACTTGAGAAGCAGATGCAGGAATTTTGCTACAAGTTTGAGGATAGCCTAGTTTACAGAGTGAATTCCAGGCCAGCCAGATCTAGAGATAAGAACTTGACCCAAAATGAATGAATGAACAAATAAATAATATGTAATTATAGTTCTGGTATTCTCCATTTTTTTGTGGTTTAGTTGGGTTTTATTTTACTTTCTTATACGCTATTATCTTTTTGAAATTATGAATCATAGTAAACTTTGTCAAAATTGCATATATTATCAAAAATTTTAATTGTTTTTCTTAAAATTAAACTTAACATAATAATAAGCCTGGTGATTATAGAACACACTTCATTTTTCAAGTGAAAGGACAGAGTAAGAAGCATACATGAGGAAGCATGGCAAAAGCATGATAAGTGTGCACTGACCATGAGAAAAAGTGGCTTTTAATGAGCTCCTGCACAGAAGAATGGCAACTGGAAAGCATCATCATGCAAAGAGACACTAGGTGAATCAGGGCTCAATGGAGAGATCTGCATCAATAAACGAGGAAGAGCCAGGCATGGTAGTACACACCTTTAATCCCAGCACTCGGGAGGAAGAGGTAGGAAGATCATCATGAGTTCAAGGCCAGCCTGAGACTATGTAGTGAATTCCAGGTTAGCCTGGGCTACAGCAAGATCCTACATTGAACAACCAAAACATTAAAAAAAAAATTAAAAAAAAAATAAATAAAGGTAGAGAGAAAAAGGAAGACACTCAACATCAGTCTCTTTTACATGCATGTGCACATACATGTGCCCACACATATGTGAGCATCAATGCACATATGTCAAAAACACATATATATCCACAAAAGAAAGCCCATGATAAAACTGTTCTGTTCCAAGCAATTGGCAATTCTAAACCAAATCCCATTTTTATAATAAAACTATTTCTGCTTTTAAGTAATGTGTTAACATTTAATTACCAATTAAAATTATTTTCTCTCATATTAACAAAATTTGAGTTATGTTTAACTATGGTATTTTGAGTACTTAGGACAATATTCTAACATGGACAACATATAAATCATCTAAAGGCACACAACAAAGGAGAATGAAAACTAGTCTACTCTGAGGACAGAGAATCCCAGAACCACACTGTGAACTGCCCCATGATATCAAGCTACTGTTGTTATGTCTCTAAGTCAGGGTTTCAGGTCTAATATTTTTAAAAAGGCAGCATTGCTTTGTCTTGCACCCAGAAGGTTAATTTGAAGCACAAATGACTTTTTTTCTGAAATTTTAAAACATGGAATCACATAAGAAAATAAAGTCACTTCTCTTCAGCCCTCTTTTTCATGATGTCAACAAGTAGGGACCAAACTTAATCAGCAGAGAGCACTGAGCAAATAAAGAGTGCGTGACACAGAGCCATTCTGCTTACCCCAATACTGGCTTAGCAAACAGGCTAGATAAATTTAAATTAATCAAATGTGGATCATAAAATTCTGTTTTTCTCTTATCAACTTGACTATTTGATGAGAACCTGCCATACCTTGTTTAAGGGGTGTTATGAAAGAAATAGAAATAAAATGTATATGTGATCATAGCCTGAATTACATGACATCATGTCCCACCCATGCACAGATCTTCTGATTATGAATTTCTCCCCCATATGAAATAGCAAGGCAATTAATGACTTATTTTTAAAATTACAATGATCTTCAACATAATTATGATATTTCTATCTTCACAACTCATGCTATTTAAGAATTTACACTTGTTTTAATGTAATCCTCACCCTAGGAAGATAAATCCTTATAAATAGAAGTAGAAATTTCATTGCAAATGATAATGCACCAAAACATGAAAATATACAAGCACAGACACACAGGCAGAGATGCAAATAGACATGGACACACAGATTTTGTTGCTAATTTTAACTATATGTCTTCTGTGACGAATAAATAGCTCAATGAAAGAGATAAGATACTGTAAACTCATGAGTCTTAGCATGAATGATTTACAGTAGAAAGCAAATGACGTGGACTTACACTTCTACCCTATTTATCACATAGTACATGTGGTATGTTAGCTGGTGAGGATACTGAATATCAGTGACAAGTAACTCAAAATTTGCTTAGGGTGCTAGGGAACATAGTGTTATAAACAAAACCAAAGGAGCAAATGGTATGATGGGTCAAGATTCCTACATTTACATAGTGAGTGTTTAATAAGTTTCAATTGACATAATAAGAACAACTCCTATGATTAAATCCAGGAGTAAAGGCAGTGAAGAAACAAACTGTTCCTTACTGATTTCATTAGAGAAATTGATTAACTTCTTAATTGTTAAATAAAGTAATGTTATTCTCTACTGAATTTTACAGAATATAGAATTTGATAGAATATGATAATCATTATATGTTAAAAAGTCAACTTAACATACAATTAAAAGTTTGTTTGTTTGTTTGTTTTTGTTTGGTTTTTCAAGGTAGGGACTTGCTCTAGCCCAGGTAGACCTGGAAATCACTATGTATTCTTAGGATGGCCTTGAACTCATGGCAATCCTCCTACTTCTGCCTCCTAAATGCTGGGACTAAAGGTTTGCACCACCACACCTGGTAATTCAAAGATTTTTAATAACAAATTATCATACCTACATCTCTTTTCACTCTACTGCACTTGATGAGGCAGTGTACAATGAGAACAACTGAATAAATAATACTTCGTATTTTTGCCTGGGGAGTCTATGCATCTTAAATAAGGGTAACATCAATGTACCAGTTAAATACACTATGATTTTCTTTTTAAAAAAATTTTTTTTGTTTATTTTATTTATTTGAGAGCTACAGAAAGAGAGAGAGAGACAGAGAATTGGCGCGCCAGGGCTTCCAGCCACTGCACATGAACTCCAGATGCATGCGCCCCCTTGTGCATCTGGCTAACATGGGTCCTGGGGAATCGAGCCTCAAACCGGGGCCCTTAGGCTTTACAGGCAAGCGCTTAACTGCTAAGCCATCTCTCCAGCCCTACACTATGATTTTCAAGAAGAGAACTTTGACATGAATTTAATGGACTAGATTGAAGTGTGGATCCCTTCTGGAAGTGGGAAGAATCCATTCATTCTTCCTTATTATGAAATTTATGTGAGTACATAACCTCTATTTTAGACCTTCTAGTCTGGTTATTTAAAGACCCATGTCATTAAATCATGCCAGCCTTTATAATAGTCTGGGCCTTCTCATTGAGAGATCCTTAATTTAATCTCACCTGCAATCTCATTAGACATACTATACTAAAATATGTTCATAAATTCTGAGATCAGAGAATTGAGCTTGTTCAGTAGGCAATTATTCATTCTCTCACATTCATAAGCTGTCTCACATTCCTTCTTAGTCACAGGCTTTGATTGCAATGTCTTGTCAAGGAGTATGTCAATACCAACATCAATCGATAATTGACTACGACCACTTAGTAGTAGAGTTTAATTCAGGAATCTCTAATAGTCAAGATCTAAGGTCATAAGCAAATTTCTTGTCTAGAATTATCTTCAATATCTGCTGCATGTACAGATAACTACCAAAAGACATGATTCCTAAACATTAGTTAAAGTTACAGGGCAGTTCAATTACTATAGCAAAGCTGTCATTGATGAGGAATGCATGTGAGAAATCATAGTCTGCATTTCAGGCAACGTGGCCTTTAAGTCATTAGAAATGTTAGAAATTACATTTAACCTAAATAATATATTTTGATAGATTACATATTGGGCTAGTGATTTTGAGCCAGAAGGGAGAAAGATGCTTACCTTAAATAATAAATCTTTCTTCCCATAACGGAGTTCCTTCAGCTGTGCTTGGATTTTTTTTGACTGTAAAAGCAGAGATATGGATTAGTGTCTAACTTCACTGATATTTTCAAATTTGAAAATTGAAATTCTTTATAATTTCCCACAAATAATTTTTTCAGTCAAGCTGAAGAGATCCCAAGCATTTTGACAGCAAAATGGAATAGCTGAAGCTAAGCATTGGCATCAAACATCCAGACATCTGAGGCAGAATGAGAAAACCCAAAACTTGTTTTAAAAAAAGTATCTTTAAAAAGGTGCTGTTTAACAAAATCTTCTTACTAGTTTCTTCAGTCTACATTCAAATACACATAATATCTTTCAGCCAGACAATGAACAACCTGACATAAAGTGGTAAATACATCTAAATGTTTGTAAGCAAACATCTTAACTGCTAAACCATCGCTCCAGCCCTGTTACTCATTTTTAATAAAGGGAAATTCTGATAATCTTTCACAACTTCAAATACAAAATTGATTGGCATTTGCCCCCCTTTGTTCTAATCTAGGGTTCAAAATTTATTCACATCCATGCTAAACATTCTCTTAAGGAAACAGACTTTCCCTGCCCAACTAATGTTGACAAGTATCAGAGGGGCACAGGAGATTGGATGGTCTTTCTTGTTAGAGAGTCAATATTTGTTTACTATGTATTTAAAACACTCATATGTATATAATCATAGTGGAAAAGTATTCTTTTTTAATATTTTAATTTTTATTTATTTATTTGAAAGAAAGAGAAAGAGATACAGAAATAGGCAAGTAGAGGCAAAGAGAGAGAGAGAGAGAATAGAGAGAGAATGGGAGTGCCAGGGCCTCCAGACACTGCAAACGAACTCCAGATAAGTGTGCCCCCTTATGCATCTGGCTTTATGTGGGTCCTGGGGAGTTGAAGCTGGGTCCTTTGGCTTTGCAGGCAAGCACCGTAACCACTAAGCCATCTCTCTAGCCCAGAAAATTATTCTTAGAAGGATAATATTACATGGTAGTGCTGTATAGCAATTTCCTCTAAATTAAAATATTTCCTCCTGTAGGAAGTGGTCAATATATCTGGGAGATCTGAAGGAGGCTCAGGAGACTCAGGAAATCAACGAGTCTGGGGGAAAGTTGCAAGTCCCCTTCTTCAAGCTAAAAAGTAAGACCAACTACTTAGAAGGAAACTCTAAGAAATGAAGTTGCTTGCAAGTCATTTAGTGTGCTCAAGACTCTCCAAACAGAGCTGCCTACAGATTGTGCAGTGAGCTCTAGAGATGCAGCTTCCTTCAGTTGTCACATATATTTGGGTGAGTTTCTCAGTGATGCAGCTGCCTTTGAGTTATCCATGGTCTGTAAGTTAGCCCTCACCTTGAGGCTGAAAGAGGGGCATTCAAGGATATAATCTGGACACAGGGAGATCCATTTTGAGAACACTCTTCTCAAAAGAGTGTCTGCTTTGGAGTCTCCATGCTCTTTAAGGACTCACCCCTGAGGCTGAGGGAAGACCATCGTGGGAGGTAATTTCAACATAGGGAGCTCCACCTCAGTGGCCATAGGAAGATCATTATCCAGGATGATATGGGACTTCTTGGTGATGTGGCTGGTTTGGAGGCTCCATTCCTCCTGTAAACAACCTCTCACCCTGCTAATAAGCATTAGTTCACTAAAACTGGTTTTCATGCAATCATACTTTGGTCTGTCAGCTATGACCTATCTGGGAGGAAGAAGTATTTTGTGTCTCCACAGGGAAAACTTTTCTTGTGATAGGTACATATGTGATCATATTTTTTGATGATTAATCTTGGTCTCATGTTGAATTGGCCAGACATGTGCCACAATTCTGACAAAAATGGTACAGTGAGTGAGAGACCATAATGTTGTCTACCTGTAGAATTAAGTATCAGTGTCTGTGTCTCCCCAAACAATCTTTGCTTTCATTTCCACAGAAAAATGACTAAGAAGGGATTTGGGTATCAGGTTGGAAGAATGTCTCAATATCTAGAAGATGACTAATCTGTTGAGGCAGATCTACGCATCATTTCTAGACAACTACGGGAAAGAAGATTGACACTCAACTCATCAAAACTATTGTTCTTCTCCTATACATTCCTCTTTTCCCACTTCCTTAGTCAACATGCTGTAAAGGAACTTCTCGTTCCCCTTCCTTATTGCTCACATGAATTTCCTGGAGTAAAGTTCTTCCATGTGCAATCTGTCTGTGTGCATGATCCTTGAAGTATCTGATAAACACAGGTACTTTTCTTCTCTCCTTGACTCATACTCACATATGATATAATCACTTCTATTTTATTAAAGATTATAATGATTTTCATATTGATTTTAGGATAATAGAAGAATCCAGAGATGAGAAAAGAGAATATTTGTTAGTTTTGTTAAATCTAGATAAAGGAGAATTGTATTTTTTTTCCTTCAGATAAATATATGAAACAATTATGCTTCAGGGCAAGTAGAACAAACAAATGTATTTGCTTGATGAGATCAATGATCAATCATGAAACATTGCATTTATCACATAAGCGTAATGGACTTCCAGGAATTTTTCATTATGAAAATCCTAATGAGTCAGCTAAATTAGGAAAATTGAACATTATCCTTTTCAGCTCTACAACTAAAAATAGTTAAGTATATTCAGTGCTTTAAATTCTGCTTTATTTTACAACCTACTATTTGCATTAGGAAAAAGCAGACATTAGATGCCTAAGTTATAAAAATTAACAACTTTGTTTTTATTCTATGAAGCTAAGGGAAGAGACTATTTACTCACCTCTTCTGCATGAATCCCACACAGCTTGCTTCCTGACAACAGTTTGTTTTTCAAGCTTTTATTCTAAGAAAAGAAATAACACTTTACATTAAGAAAGGATTAAAAAATAGAATGTCATTAATATTAGCAACCTTTTTCTTTGTCTCAGGGATTAAATGTACATGTTAAAAAAGCAGAAGTTATTGTGTAATATAAAACTCTTATATCTCATAGTTTTCTTAAATTAGCATTGTCATATTCATTTAAGAAGATAAGACATTACTTATACTTCTGTTTATCATATCTATATGTATGATTTTATAAAATAAGCCAAGTTTTGATTCACTATTGCATGCTGGGTTCTGAAAGTGCCCCTCCAAGCCATAGATATTGTTCTCTATCATCTGTGAGTAGGGCAGCATGTTTCCTTTTACAACAGAGACAAATACAATATACGGTCTCTACTTTTTTGCTTTAAGGCTGTGGATTTACAATATCTTGTCATTCCTCATTGATTGATTTCCCCAATTCAGTGACTCCATTTTGCTCAGAAGCCAAAGTTAATTCTAGACCTCAGAAATGTAATTTCTACTCTGTTAATTACAGCTCCCTTATTTGAATAGGCTTATGGACAAATATTTGTTCCGATGACATGCCTTAAACATATGTATGCTGTGATGGTTTGATTCAGGTGTGCCCCAGGTGTTGTGAATGCTAGGTTCCCAGCTGATAGAGATTTGGGAATTAATGCCTCCTGGAGGCAGTGTATTGTTGGGGGCAGGCTTATGGGTAATATAGCCAGTGTCCCCTTGCTGGTGTTTGGCATACTCTCTTGTTGCTGTTGTCTACCTTATGTTGTCCAGGGGTGATGTCCACCCTCTGTCATCATTTTCCTCTGCTATCATGGAGCTTCCCCTTGAGTCTGTAAGCCAAAATAAACCTTTTTTCCCCCCAAAACTGCTCTTGGCTATATTATTTCTGCCAGCAATGTGAACCTGACTGCAACAGTTACAGTTGGTATCAGAAGTGGGATTGCTGTTATATACCTGACTGTATGGCTTTGGCCTCTTGGAGCTGATTTTCAAGAGGAATGTGGAAGAATTTGTAATCTTGGATTAATAGATGCCTTGCAGTGTTGTATGTGCAGCATAATGGATTATGCTGGTCAGAGTTGTGAGACCTGAATGCAGTAAGAATTATGGACTGTAAGGTTTGGCTTATGGGGGACAGAAAGAGCTTTGACTGGACTGGGCTACAAGCAGTTTGTGTGAGAGACTTCTTGTTATGTGTGTGTCCTGAGAAGTTGTGCAGGATTTCACTGCATACAAATGGACTGATGGGTGCAGAGAGATATGGCACCGAATGAAATCTTTGGGCTGACGCTTAAGCCTGTTCAGCTGCAAATATGTGAGAGTTTACAACCTTTGAGATTGGCCAGCTCATCTGTACTGAGGCAACAGGAAGAAGGTAGACTCTTCTGAAGGGGCCTCAGTGTTCAAGGGGTATCCTGTTCTTCAAAGTCTGCTTCTCCAACCCATCCAGATTAACAAATTGACACTCTCCCTGGTATTATGGAGTATAAGAAATGCAGGAAAGAGAGAGAGTCATTGAATTCGCAACATGATCATGTGTTTTGGAAATGGACATGGACAGTGTGTAGCAAGTTTGCTGTATGCCTGCATGGAAACCTGATGGGGCCATGAGGAGGAACCATGGCTTGCAGTGGAGACCCAGTGAAGATGCTGGGACTACAAGATGGTTGCCAAGGAGAGCTGCCAGCCCTGGATGAAGTTTTTCAGGACAGTGAGAGGCCTAGCTGGAGGTATGGAATTGTAACTCCAGGGAATTGTTTCTGGTTAAAGTTATTGGACTTGGAGATTTGTCACTGGCTAGAGTTAGTGGACTTAAAGCTACAGAGTTTGATATTTGCCCTGATTGTTTTAAATCTTGTATTGGTTGAATATTTCTTTGCTGTATCCAATGCTATCTTTTGCAGTGTGAATGTGTTTTCTGTTCCATTATGGGTTGTGGGGGAATTTTTTGGTGTTATGGTCAGTTAAAAGACCTTGGACTATGGGGATGTTTGAACATCATTAGGATTGATAAAACCATGGGAACTTTTTTGTGAGTAAAAAGAGGCACAATCTTTATTGAAAAGCAAGTAAACATGGTACAGTATGTACAGGTGGCTGGCACATGGTGCCAATTGTATTTGCAGATCTGGCATTCCTTCGCAGGTTACACCTTTGCCATAGCCCTGGCCAGGTCCTGGACGAGGGTAGAATTCAGCTGGGGTAAAGTGTGATCCTGGCGAGTCTGGACTTGGAGTACTTGATTGTCATGTGCTTTGTGAGTCTGTTGTTCACCATGACGATGTTCTTGGCCAGGTGCTGCACAGCAGGGAGAAGAGCCTCCTCGGTGTAGGACAGGTGAGGCTGCAGAGTCGGTGTCCAGTCACCATCGTCAAGAGTTTTCAGGGCCAGGCAGAAAGCTCCCGCCGCAAAGTCCATGGGGACTTTTAAAGTTGAACTGAATGCATTGCATTTTACATCATGCATGGCTATAAGCTTATTGTGGCCAGTTGCACAACGTGGTGGTTTAATTCAGATGACCTCTATAAACTTAGGTGTTCTGAATGCTGGGCTCCCAGCTGATGGAGATTAGGGAATTAATGTCTCCTGGAGGTAGTGTATTTTTGGGGGAAGACTTGTGGGTATTATAGCCAGTATTCCCTTGCCAGTTTTTGGCACACTCTCCTGTTGCTATTGTCTACCTTCTGTTGGCCAGGGGGTGATGTCCATCCCCTTCTCATGCCATCATTTTCCCCTGCCATGATGGAGCTTTCTCTCAAGTCTGTAAGCCAAAATATACCATTTCTACCCAAATCTGTTCTTGGTTGGATGACTTCTTCCAGCAATATGAGCCTGACTGCTGTGTTTGTAAATAACCAGAGATACTTTTTATTCATTTCCTTGAGTAGAGAACCCAGACGAGTGAGCATGACAGTCCTGTGCTCTACTAACTGATTCTCTTCTATCTAAAAAGCTTAGAGAAAATTGTATTGAAAAAAAAGTGTGTGTGTGTGTGTGTGTGTGTGTGTGTGTGTGTGTGTGTGTGTGATGTGTTTGTCAGAAGACAGCCTGCACGTTAGTCCTTGCCTTTCATCTTCTCTGAGGTAAGGTCTCTTGTTCACCACTGAGAATGCCAGGTTAGGTTGTTGATGGGCTACTAGCATTCTTACATTGCCTCCCATTTGGTCATGGGAGGAGATACTTGTTATTGAGTCTGTTTATTTATTTGCTTGTTTGTTTGTTTTATGTGGGTTCTGGGGATCTAAACCCAAAGATGCATGTTAGTACAACAGTTGCTTTACTCACTGTCCTGTTTCCACAGCCCTTTTCTTGCATGATATGTTTTCATGTTCATCTCTAAATAGATTTTAAATTTTTGATTGTTCCTTCTCTATCTAGGTACACCATGGCTTCATCAAAAAGCCATTTTCAATCCTTCTGTAATGTACTTTCTAATTCTCCATACATATGTCATTTTCTTCAAAATAAACTTTGTAAACTATGACAAAAATTATATACTATTCCACTGAAAAGTCATATGACCTATTGTAAAATTATAGACCAAGTGTGTTTGATAACATAGCTACCTTGATAAGCCTTTGGCAGTTTTTACTGTTTCCTATAAAGACACTCAGCTATAGTCAAGTTATTTGGTTGCACTACTAATACTGGTAACCAAAATGAACAATTGCCCTATTGTATAAGTTTTCTTCCCCTTCTTCTATAAGACTCATGTTTATGCTGATTTCAAATTCTAAGGTCATTCATGAATATCCTCTTTGATACGTCTATATATTCTAAAAGTACTTCTCATTCCAACTCCTTCAACCAAATAAAATGTCTACAGGATAAATTTTGGGGGGGGGTTCAAGGTTTCATTTTGTCATGTATATACTAGATATATTTTGACTAAAGATTTTATCATTCATATTTTCCTTCTTGGTAATTCATTGACCACAATCTGTGAGACACTATGTTCATTTTAGGAGAACGAAAATGAATTTAGTGTTTTATGCTTTCAAATAATTTTCAAATTAGGGAGAGTAATGGATACAAAACAAGTACTTGAAATACATAATGCATGATTACATTATATAGCCATCAACAAATAATAAATTGGAATCATAACCGATCTCCTGGAAGGATGCTTATATTAAATTGTTGGAAAAACAAATTGAAAGCATGTGTGTAAAATCAAATTTTATAAAAACTATTCAAATGTATTTAAAACATTTTTGTCAATGAAAATAAGTATACGACTGTAGGCAAGATGCAGAAAACTTGCATGAATCTGTAACATACCTCCAAAGTGCAATTGAATATAAAGAGCAGAAGGTACCTGCTGGAACATCTCAGCTAAAGCAGATGTCAATAATATATCTCATCATGAAGTTCTAGAGCAGGAACTGACATTACATTATTTCACTGTGAAGACAGCTCTGACTTTCAAACTTTGTAATCTGATTTGTAGAAATCCATTATGACTGCTAGGGATCAACATTTCTTTCTGCTTAAGAGTTTTTTTTTTAATGACTAGAAAATGGATTTGTCCTTTCAAATATGTCATTTTGCAAATGAAAGTCTTATGTCATACATTGTAGAAAGTCACATAATTTATACATATGTAAAAAATTAGATACTTTGCTTCTAAAGTAATGGAAGAGGGGTAGAGGAGTTAGCTCAGTCAGTACAGTGCTTGCTGGATAGGAAGAAGGACCTGCACACAGGGAGATGGGGATAGGAGGATCCCTGAGGCTTTTGAACTACTGTATTGCCAGTGCTGCAAACCCTGGGTTCAGTGAAAGACCTTGTCTTAAAATATAAGTTGGAGGTAGAGAGAAATTCCTTAGGGGATAAAGTATATATTGCACAAGTATGAATATCTTAGTTTGAACTCCTAACATCCACAGAGAACAAGTGAGGAAAACACCTGATGTTAATCCCTGTTCTCTCTCTCTCTCTCTCACACACACGCACACACACACAATGCATGCACATACACACACAGAGAGAAAATACATATATAAAATACTAAAATATTATATAAAACGAACTGCCTTTATTTTCTTCTTTTAGTTATGTTAGTATTCTTTTTAAATATTATTTATTTATTTATTTAACAGAGAAAGAGGGAGGGAGGGGGAGAAAGACAGAATGGGTGCTCCAGGGCCTTCAGCCACTGTAAACGAACTCCAGATGTGTGTGCCCCCTTGTGCATGTGGCTATTGTGGGTCCTGGGGAATTGAACCTTGTTCCTTTGGCTTTGCAGGCAAATGCCTTAACCGCTGAGCCATTTCCCCAGTCCTATATTAGTATTCTTATAGCTAAATTCCTGAGAAAAATATTGATAGAAGAATTGTTTCTTTTGATTTAGGTTTTAAATATATACTCCTTAGCTTTGTTGACTCTGGCCCATGGTCAAACAGCATGGTGTTGGGAATAAGTGTCAGAATTACTCTCCTCATGGCTGACAGAGGTAGACTAAGGGTACACAGCTTATGTCTGACAGAATCACAGTGAGATAGAGCCCTTTGGCTTTCTCCCAGTGACCTACTTTTGCCAAAATAGGCCCACCTGCTAGGATTTTTACATACTTCAAAAATAGTCATATCTGACCACCAAGCTTTTAGTATAAGAGCCTTTTGGAAGACACTTCAACCAAACTATAACAGTGTTCATACATATCATTAAGATGAGCCAACAGTTCCTAATGTAGATTCACAGCAATGGTCCTAAGAGCAAGTGGTTCAGCTCAGTGGTAAAGTGTTTGCCTAGCCTTGGCAAGGTCCTGGATTCGATTCCCAACATATGAAAGGAATTTTGCCCTTAATAAAACTCTGTTCAGGGCTGGAGAGATGGCTTAGCAGTTAAGCGCTTGCCTGTGAAGCCTAAGGACCCTGGTTCGAGGCTCCATTCCCCAGGTCCCACGTTAGCCAGATGCACAAGGGGGCACATGCATCTGGAATTCGTCTGCAGTGGCTGGAGGCCCTGGCGTGCCCATTCTCTCTCTCTCTCTCTGCCTCTTTCTCTGTCACTCTCAAATAAGTAAATAAAAATAAACCAAAAAAAAAAATTAAAAAAAAGACTCTGTTCACTGAATTTTAATATAATGGTTCCAAGTACATTTTTAAAAGCATTATGTTTTATTAATGCTATCAGGTTTTTAATCCATTTGTATTTGATGATATATAAATTTTTAAAATTATTTTTACTATAGGACACAAAATATTCACTTTTTATGTCTACCATCATGTTCCAAGCCAGGAACAGCATGTGAAGTTGGCAAATAAATTCACATATAATTGATTACCTCTCCTGGAATATTTCTGGCGTTCTTCACTCATATTACATATCATTCATGATGTTGCCATGAAAAGCACATATTCACACAAACTCCCTTATCCTAACCAACCTATAAATGCAGAGAACATCAGACATATGTTTATCTCGTTTCCATTGCAGCCTTCTCTCAGGAGGGTATTAGTTCTGCCTCAGTGTTTTTTCATAGTCTTTTCCACTTTTGCTGTATGTTTAATGAACAATTCTCACATTCTTTAAGTTATAACATATCTAACTGAATAAAAAGTAATATTAAGCAGTGTAACATATCATACACAAGTAGTTCATTATAATTAATAAAATAATATAACTTAAAATTAACATATTATATTAAAGACTTGAAGTAACCCATCATTGACTATACCTCACTTAAGTGTAAGAAGCACTGCTCACAACAGATGTAACCATTCACAAACTAACGGAAATTCCATTTCTGGTTTGTAGGATTTTACATAACAGATTATCAGCTGATCACATAGCTACCTTCATATGTTACTCCATAATCTCTACTAAGCAGCCCTCTCAAGGATGGGAAAGCACACCCATAAATCTTACTATCTACCATAGTGACAGGATTATTTTTCACGATGATTGGAATACGACTCCAAAAGCCTTTAACATAAACCTTGCACTGTGCACTCTTCATGAATAATAAATTCCCTTTCTAACACCCACATTTATCGTCATTCTCTTAATATTTTTAAGGACCTTGGAACTCCATATTGTTTATTGTGACCTTCATTTTTCACTTTCAGTAAGCTAGCAGGATTCAGAAGTCAAATACAGATTTGGCTAGAGTTTCTCCCTCTCAAGGTCCTTGAGAGTTGGAGGAAGGTTTTATTGTTTTTGTTTACTATCTAAGCCAGACTTTCTTTCTTAGGAGTGTATTTTTATAAAGATATTATGCTCATAACTAATAATTTAAAATACTATGGTAATAAGAAAAAAAAGTTTACTTACAAAGTAGCAAAATTTCAACTGAGTCTCTTGTGATTCTCTTATTGGTTATGTAATTGTGCTTTAAGATAATTTAGAAGTGAAATCTTGAGGCTGTGCTTTTCACTTTATGGTATCATGTAGTTTGAATCATATATTATAATGCATTATGTGATGAAATCTAAAAATGCCAAAATCAGAAAACAACATAGAACATACTTTACTGCTTCCAAGTTTCTGACAAAAGTCAGAATGTTGTGGCTCTTATCTGAAGAGGTTACTTACCCTGATTCTAGTCATTTCATATGTTACTGTCTGTGGTATAGCTCTTGGCTCTCATTGACTTCATTCTTCAGTATATACAGTGTGACAACTTTGTGATTACTAACCTTTCAATATTACAAGTCAATCATTATTGATGAAGAGGCACAGAACCCCATCCTATGGCTTCATTCACTGTTCTGTAATCTCCTTAGCGCTGTGACATAGCTAGAAGGATACAGCATTGCTACTTAACAATAGAAAACTAAACCAAGACTGAGAAAGGTGAAGAGACTGTCATAGTGTCCTGAAGCTCATAAAACACTGAGCATGCACTTATCTGGCCCAAGCTTCTGCCCTTTGTCTTCTTATAAGCACTTCTCCAATGATAAGCAACATCATCTCCAGCATTGAGAGCCTTAGCTCCTCCACCTTGGAGCAGTGAGGTTGTTCATCCTGACACACCTCTCCTAACCATCTTCTATTTATCCAAACAGGATGGAAATTTAACCATTTATACTTATACAAATAGCGTCTGGAATCACAGAGTGGTCCTATTGGAAGAGAGGAAACAATGTCCATGGGAGTCTGCCTTGAGACCTCAACTAGACTTCTTATATCTACAAGCTCAACAACTTACAGGCTGTAAAGAATCAAGGTTTTCCCACTTTTCCATTCTGATTGATGTTACCTGGGTTTAATGGGAAATAAACAAGCTATGATTTTTTTTTCTTTTTTTCATTTTTGGTTTTTTAAGGTAGGGTCTCACTCTAGCCCAGGCTGACCTGGAATTCACTATGTACCCTCAGGGTGGCCTTGAACTCGTGGTGATCCTCCTACCTCTGCCTCCTGATTGCTGGGATTAAAGGCATGCGCTACCACACCCGGCAAAGCTATGATTATCTTTTAGTTCTTTTTAAAAATTAAAATATTTAGTCAGCGTGGTGGCCCATGCCTTTAATCCCAGCACTCTGGAGGCAGAAGTAGAAGGATTGCTGTGAGTTTGAGGCCACCCTTAGACTCCATAGTGAATTCCAGGTCAGCCTGGGCTAGAGTGAGACCGTACCTCAAAAAAAATTATAATGTTTAAAAATCACTAAATATAATTTCACTTTTAAAATTCTGGAAGACCTACACTCTGTAAAAATCTTTTTTTTAAAATTGCTGTCTCATATTTATTTATTTCAATAAAATGTACTAGAAACAATAGAGAAGACTAATTGTGAAAGAAAATTATGCATTCCAAGACTAATTTGAATACCTGTTATGAACTTTGCTTATATTTTTGGACAGAGGAGTAGAAAATTTACTGGAATTATTTACGTTCTGCACAACTCTGGACCCACATTTTGTTTCTCCTGCTGTGATCTGTGCTCTTCACTGGCACTGGGTCTTGAAAGCTGAGGTCTGTAGAGACCTGACAGCACACCTGTCTTCGTTGCGTTTCCATCTGCTCCTGCTGTGAGCACCTGCACTCAGTTGATCAAACAAGATCAAGGGAAGTTTTCCTAATACTAGTTTTCTTACATTCAAAACCAGGAATCTTGCATTTTATACTTGATAGGTGTTACAGAGGAAAACCTATGCAACATAGTACACAAGATGCATGTCTTGATGTTTTCTCTGTTCTGACAAGATGTCTTGACGGGCACCTCTGACTTGTTTTCTGTCTAATCCTGCTTCCTACCAGCAGTTTACCTCTCAGTTAGAGTGAATATAAGAGAACATGATGGGGACTAAAGAGATGGCTTAGCAGTTAAAGTACTTGCCTGTGAATCCTCTGGACCAATGTTCAGTATCTCTCTGGATCCCACATACGCCAGATGCACAAAGTGAGGCCAGCACAAGGTCACAAATGACCACTAGTTAGCATCTGTATCTGGACTTCAATTGCAATGGCTGAGGCCCTGATACACCAATTCTCCCCCCAAAAAAACAAAAAAAAAAACTGATGGATGTGCAAGTGGCTTTCTAAGTACAAAACAGTTTCCCTTCTTCCATATAATGATATCTCTGAGTTTTAATTGAAAACTAAAGCTCAGAGATACAAGGCTCTCTTAAAACATAGTTTTATTTGTGAATTTAAACATCAGTGAATGTTTCTTCCACATGCTTAAGTCACTCTTTGTTGCTGTGAGAATAAAATGTTGAATAAATGGAGCAGGAAGGAATGGCTATTGGTTATTGATGAGATTCAACATTTTAAATATGCTTTTGAATTCTTCAAAATGCTTCAGTTTTCTTGAATGGCTTAGTGGTTGCACTCCTGAGCAGAAGAGTAGGTAGGAATACAGAGACTAGAAGTGCTTAGAATTGGGAGGAAACTTGAAATCCCTGCAAACAGAACAAATGCAGTGTGAAGCCCTTCCAGATGGCTATGAACCCAAATTCAGTAAGAAATTCTGAAAAGAATGTGTTTGAGGAAGCATACTTTCAGAATGCTATTGGCATGGACAAACACCCATATACACAAGGTGAACTTTCAGTAACTGGATTTAAGGACCGGGAAAATGTGCAGTTGAAAACTATTCATGAAAGAGAACAGGGTAAAGCTAGCTTCTTTTAGGCAGTTTCAGTTAAAAACTGAGGCCCAGAGGGAACCAAGAGATGCTACCCACATGCCACCTCACTCTGGCACAAACATGGAACTCTTGGTAGAAGTAGAACTTATATCTGATTGAGACTGAACTACTGTGCTCTTGGCCACCCACAATCTAGCATGCCATCTAGATAGACAGCCCGGGTTGTCTGGCCCTGGGATCTGCCCTCCAAATCTACAAATCAATTGGGACTTCCCCTAGCATACTTGAATCTGACAAAAGAATACATTTTCAATGAACTATAAAGGCTGTTTCAGCTCCTTTGCTCTCCCTGGATTCTCTCTCTGCCTGCCTCTCCGGGCTCTGCCCACAGTGATATATGTGAGTCTGGCCTCTCCTCCCCCTTAGCCTGACTGGGTGGGAAGGAGAACGTAATACTGTTGCTTGGTCTGGGGGAAACTGCTGTGGTTGATAATAACTTATACACCTTAACTTTTCAATAGAAGAGTGTATTTTGTTGTTTTTCTGCTTATTTCCCTCCCTAGGCTGTTTTGGCATGGGTTCTATGCTGCCATCTTACCTGGAAGTTCTGCTAGTCTGTCTTAAGCTCTGACTGTCCTTTTAACTTACTCCCATAGGGAAGCACAAGGCAGATCCTATGTGTGTTTCTTCTAAATCTCCGTACATATAGACCTAAGATTTATCCTCCACATGCTGTGTCTCTACCCCAGTCTTTCCTTAAAAATCTGAATTTCTTTTAAATGAACCTTATGAACTACACAGGATTTTCCACATGAGCGCATGCTTCCACTTCCCACATGCTTATGGCTCTCATCTAGTCTTCTTGGGTCCCATTTTCCCTTAAATAAACCCATAATTTGTGCTTTCTCCCTAAATAAACTTAATAATTCATAATTTATCCTTCTTGAGTTCATTTTATTAATTCTTTGTTACAAAAAGAACAGGGGCTGAGGAAATTGCTTAGCGGTTAAGGCATTTGCCTGAGAAGCCTAAGGACCTTGGTTTGATACCCCAGGACCCACATAAGCCAGATGTACAAAGGAGCACATGTGTCTGGAGTTTGGTTTCAGTAGCTGGAGGCCCTGGTGTGCCCATTTTCTCTCTCTCTCTACCCCTTCAAATAATTAAATAATAAAATATTTAAGAAAAATAGAACAGGACCCAAAACGTGGGATCATAAACCTGAGAGGCCCATCTTTAACTCCCAAATCCTGCACCATTATCATAGAAGAACATGATGATTTGGTGAAGAGGGGTGTAGAGAAGGATAGGATCCGGTGTGTGGCAGGGAACAGCCTGGAAAACATAATAAGAAGGGAGGTGGAGGGTGGGAGAGGTGTCTAGAGATAGAGAACTAGACAGAGAAGAGAGAGTGGAGTGGAGCGGAAAGAAAGGAAGAACAAGAAAGTGACACAAATGAGGACAATACTAAGTGAAAACAAGAGTTCTGAGACGTTCCTTAGTTCATACACACATAAACACACTCACAGAGACACAAGCACATGCAAATACACATGCTTTTTTGTAAAGAAGATAGCATTATTTCTGATACTTGTGATAAGAAACCTGCTCTGAAACATAATTCTTGGGTGAAAACTTCAGTGAAGAAATCTGCAACTGGTTCTTTAAACCCATCCTAAACATTTTATGTTTTTGTTAATTTTTGACTCATTTATATCCAAGAAACCATACCTCATTTTTCTTAGTCTCATGCTCTATATTAAGATTTAATGGAGTTCTGCTGGCTACCCCTTACTGAAAACAAAGTGTTCATTTGATTATGATTTGCTTGATACAAGATACAATAGCTAATACTTTGTAGGGGTGTCAATCATTACAAGGTAAATGTGAGGAAATGACAGAGAAATGAATTATAGAAAGCGTGAGTTGGGCTGAAGAGATGGCTTAGCAGTTAAGCACTTGCCTGAGAAGCCTAAGGACCCCAGTTCGAGGCTCCATTCCCCAGGACCCATGTTAGACAGATGTACAAGGGGGCACACGTGTCTGGAGTTCGTTTGCAGTGGCTGGAAGCCCTGGCGCACCCATTCTCCCTCTCTCTCTCTATCTGCCTCTGTCTCTTTCTGTCTGTCACTCTCAAATAAATAAATAAATAAAAATAAACAAAAAAATTTAGAAAGTGTGAGTTTTCACTCAGTTACTTATGTTGCTTACTATTCCATAGGTCATCTAATTGGTGTACTTACACCTCTTTTATTGTTCAGTTTGAGATGCTTTTTCTTTAAATTCATGAAAATTATTCTACTGGTATTGTTAATTTAGTCACTTTTGTATAGTTTCCCTACAAATGGTGAGTCCAGTACATCCACAGGAGGTAATATAATTCTCAGATTCATCTAACGGATAAAGGAGTTTTACTGACTTGCAACTCAGTATAATTCATCTCATTATTATTGTCTGCTAACACCTATGAAAATACACAGAAAGAAATATGCCCCTACAGAATACATGTAGAAAAATAGCAGGATGTGTATATTTGTTTGTATCTAAATTTACCTTTACTCTTACCCAACTACAGTAAAAGTTACTGAGATTCTGCTGTACATCACTTACTGTGATTGCACTGGTACTTAAATCTTAGTAAGGCATACTTTGTGCTTTCAATATAAAATATATTGGTTGAAACTGTTCAGTACTGATATGTAAATGTAGGGTGGTAATCCTGCCAATGCTCAATTTGACCTTGAGGGTAGGCAGCTAGGGGACTGAGGGAGTGGAGAGCTCACAAACATCACGAAGTTCAGGTAGAGCGTGAGCGTTAAGTGAGATGTCTATTTGTGTGTCTTTGTGTCTTCTCATGCTCTCTGTCTTTTTTTCTGTTATTAGGCACATGTGCACACATGTGCCTAGTACAACTAACTGCTGTTCAGGTTCTCAGTAAACAGAAAACAGAAGCTTCAATCAGGCAGAAGTGCAGGAAGTTAAAATGACCAGGAGTGAAATTTAGAAAGATCTTCACCATCAATGAGTGGCTTATGGATTAAGAACCAGGATATAAATGTGGTTTGATTAGAGAAACAGAGAGGAGAAGCCATGGTGCGTCCATAGTTGAGGAAAGGATACACATTTATCGTGAACTTGATCCTTACCCTGGATTAAGGAGGGAAAGTAGCCTATGGTGATTAGGGGAAAACCTTTGGGGTCCTAAACATGGACAAAGTTAAAACAGACAAGGGGGTAGTTTCCTTAGCAATAGAGGATATAGCCAGGTGTGGTAGCACATGCCTTTAATCCCAGTACTAAGGAGACAGAGGTAGGAGGATCACCATGAGTTCGAGGCCACCCTGAGACTATATAGTGAATTCCAAGTCAGCCTGGGGTAGAGTGGGACCCTACCTAGAAAAACCAAAGGAAAAAAAATTAGAGAAGGCAATTTCCCTTTCATTTGTGAGATTAATGAGGCAGCCTCTTTTCTATTTGAATGACTTTTTAATGCTATCCAATATCCATAGCATTTCACCCTCTGTAATATAAAATGTCATTGCATTTGCTCTACATGTCAGCCTGATGCAGTATGAGAGTATTTTTAATCCTACATCTGCTCCGATCCCCCCACTAGCTCCTAAAACCTCAAAGGGAAACATATACCACAGTGGAAAATGTCTCCCATTTCTGAGGCCTACAATTTCCAAAGATGTCTGAGGAAGAGATTAAAGATAGACAGATAAATGGATTATATTTTATCATATAACATAAAATTTTCTTCATAAATTGGTTGTTTTTATTTGATCATTCTTCCTAATTTGTGGTGCTTCCATACTCCTGACTCCACGTAGAATGAAACATTAATGAATCATCAGGATTTGTTTTTTTGAAGCAAGCCAAACAGACTGGTCTTTTTTATGCGAGAGTGTGAGTGCTGGAGTGAGTGAGAGACAGACACAAAGAAAGAGAGAGACAGAAAGAGAGAATTGGAGCACCAGGGCCTCCAGCCACCGTAAACAAACTCCAGATGCGTGCGCCCCCTTGTGAACATGTGCAACCTTGCATGCTTATGTCTTCGTGCATGCTTGGCTCATGTGGGATTTGAAGAGTCAAACATGAGTCCTTAGGCATCACAGGAATGTACCTTAACTGCTAGTCTATCTCTCCAGCCCAGAATCATCAGGGTTTTTAATATCTGGCATTCTGTCTTTGGCAAGGATATTGTGAACCATCTGAGTTGAGTCCACATAAGGAAGGAATAAGAAGCACAAAGGTTCAGGTGAGTTACTGTGTCCCACAAATCATATAACAGTTTAAAATTCCTTGTAGAGAGGTTTCTAATTTATACTGAAATTGCTATTCTTGAGTCCCCAAATATATTCATGCTCCATCATTCAATGTTGTACAGTATTCCAGTCTAGGCTGCTTTGCTTTCTTTCCATGATGAAGGTTATCCTAGAGGCATAGCAGGAGAGTGATGAGACAGCCTGGATGGAGGAGATGGCATAGCTGGCTCAGTGGAGCTCGGAGGATCCTGTCCATGAATCAGGACATGAAAGCTTAGCTGTCATGTTTGTATTTCTAAGAGTGGTAATACCTTTGAAAGAATCACTTATGGTTCTTCTCAAGTGTTATATTCTAATAAGTTCCAAATGGTATTGATGTGTGGAAATAGTGAACGTGAGGAAACAAAATTTGTGTTTAAAAGCATTTCCTTGTTTCAATGGTACCACAGTCTTACAATGGCGAGTATACAAGTGGAAGGACAGAGGGTGTCTCTCCTCCCCCCCCGTGTGTGTGTGTGTGTGTGTGTGTGTGTGTGTTCTCTCAGAACATATGTGAGAAAAACTTCTCCTATAAATGTAAATAGATATTACATCTTGGAATTGGGGCAGGATAGTTGGCTTACAGGTTAAGGTGCTTGCCTGCAAAGCCAAAGAATGCAGGCTTAATTCCCCAGGACCCACATAAGCCATATGCACAAGGTGGCACATGTATCTGGAGTGCATTTGTAGTGGCTGATGGCCCTGGAACACCCATTCTCTCTTTCTCTCTCAAATAAATAGAAAATATTAATTTTTTTCTTGGAACTGTCCAGTCTGAAAAAGTTGTCTCAGATTATCCCACAAGAAATCAAATGAGAATTATCAATAAGAGCATATACTATAAAACAAAATCACTAGGAGCATTTTAAATCTTTATGGATGTCTTATAAAAAGAAATCAAGAAGATTAAAATCAGAGATCTTGCTGTTCCTTCCCCTCCTCTCAGTTCCCTGGTTCTGGCAGGCTCCCCTGCTGCTGGCTTGGGCATGTCTGCACCCTGTGTACTTGCTGCTGAAGCCCCTTTCTCCACCTTCCTGACTGAAGGGCCTCTGTGTTGCCAACTCACAGATACCCTGCTCCAGATTGTGAGCACATGGAGTGAGTAGAACAGGTCTCTGTTCCCATTCATCCTCCTAGTTTCCTGGTTCTGGTAGGTTCCAATTGTACTGAATTGGGGCTGCCTGAACCCTGTGAGCTTGCTGCTGAAGTAGGCCACTTGATCTGCCTCCTTATTAAAGAGCCCCTGTGTCCCCAGCTCCCAGATCCCCTGCTCCAGAAGGTGCTGTGCAGAGTGAGTAGGCCAGAGCTTCTGGTTGGTTCCCCACCTCCTAGTTCCCTGGTCCCCGTACCCCTGCTGCTACTCTGGGGTGGCCTGGTACCTATGTGGGCTGCAGAAACATGACCTTTGCTCTGCTATCCTGATTGACTGGATCCCTAGTATCCAAATCCCCATTCCTCTGAACCAGAGGGTGTACAGACCTCTGTACATGCTGGCCTCATGCTCCTGGCTCTCCAGTTTCCTGCCCCCTATCTCCCCAGCCCCTGATGTCCATGTGCTGCAGAGTATATGCAAGTGGAGGGAGTATAGCAGAGCTCCCAGGTCTCCACCTCCAAGTCCTCCAGGCACCTTAAAACAGAACACCCATTGAAGTCCTACAGGAGCAAGTACTTGCTTTCCCCTCAACAGAAGAAAACATTTCCCCATGATGGGTGGACCACAACAAAAATAAACCAACAGAAATCATATAACTGAGAGAATGTCTGCCTAGTCTCAGAATGGAATCCTCCAGTGAAATCAGAGAAATCAGCAGAAGTTCAATCACCAAAATGAAAACTCAACAACCAATATGACCATTATCAAAGGAATTGTTGAACTGGAAGCAAGTCATTAATAAAAACCAACAATCACATAAATGAAATTGAATGAAATCATCTCTTAGAACATTTGGATTTTGACACTAGGCTTCATTTAATAGAAGAAAATGTTATAAGCCTCAAAAGAGATATAAATGTATTGAATGTCAGTCACCAATGGAAGCTTAATGAAGACTTGATCAAATGCAAGAATGAATTCCAGGAAGCATCAAGAAAATAAGACCTTGAACTGAAATCAGACCTCAAAAAAGAGATGGACATATGCAAAATAAAACAAGAAAAAAAAATCAAATAGAACTTAAAAAAATTAAAAAACTCTCTAGAACCCCTCACTAACAGAATTACTCATGTGGAAGACAGAACATCTGAGTATACAAGAAAAGAAATTTATCAGGAGGCCAAAAACTTTGCTAAGTTCAAATAAATCTTGTGAACAAAATATGAGAGAACTGTGAAATACCCTAAATTGGCCATCAAAGGACATAAGTTAACAGGTGGATCAAAAAAAAAGGGACCTCCTGGGTCTGAGTTCCATGTGCATCTGTGTGTGGATGGGCACTGAGGTGGAATGAGTATGTGGGCCCGTTTCTGAACTCCTTCCTCCTCCCAGGCCTGAGTTCCTTGTGCAGACCATGCCTCAGAAGACGTAGCAGTCTGCACTGAGTAGGTTGGACCCATTTCTTGACTTTTCCCACCTCCCAGGTTCCTTGTGCATCAGTGTGTGGGTGAGCGCAGTGGTCTAGAGTGAGTAACTTTGACCCCATTTCTGGGCTCCTCCCAACTACTTCCAAACTACCAAACTACCAAAACTAAGCTCAGATCAGATTAACCTAAAAAATACCTATCACATCCATGGAGATTGAAAAGGTAACCAAAACCTCCCAAAAAGGAAAAGTCCATGAGCAGCTAAATAATAAAAAAAATCAAACAACCCACTCCAAAAAATGGGGCAGAGAACTGAATAGGGAGTTCTCAGAGGAAGAATTATAAATGGCTAACACACACTTAAGAAAAATGTTCAACATCACTAACGATTAGAGAAATGTAAATTAAAACAACTATGAAATTCCACCTTACTCCAGTAAGGATGGCAATCATTAAAAATCAAACAATACCATATGTTGGCAAGGATGTGGGGAAGAGGAACTCCCATCCACTGTTGGTAGGAATTTAAACTTGTACAACCACTATGGAAATCAATATGGAGATTCCTGGATAGGATGAAGAAAAGGATACCAAGAGACCCAGTTATTCCCTTCCTGGGTATTTATGCTAAATGTTCCATCCATAACTACAGAGGTATTAGCTCAACCATGTTTATAGCTGCTCAATTCATTACAGCTAAGATCTGGAATCAACTCAGGTGTCCATCATTGGATGAATGGATAATGAAGTTGTGGTACATTTACACCATGGAGTTCTACTCAGCAGTAAGAAAAAAATGTTACGATGAAATTTGTAGAACAGTGGACAGATTTGGAACAGACCATATTCAGCGAGCTCACCTAATCACAGATAGACTAAAGCTGCATGGTCTCACTTATCTCTGGTTGCTAACCTAGACCAGCTAAAATCGCGGACATACTTGATAGGTCACTCAAGGCCCAGACAATAGGGATGGAAGGGGTTATGTGAGTGAAAGGGGAATGTGGGGAAAACCAATGCAAAACTTAACCCAAAAATGAATTGGTACTATAGAAACCTTTATCTTTGAAGCTAGACTCAAAGATATAACTCTCAACAGTAGTAAGATGGGGGAGGGGTTTGCAGCACCTGAAAAGAAGAAGCCTGGAGAGGATAGGATAAAGCCACAGCTTATTTATTATTATTATTTATTTATTGATTGATTTTGTCTCAGGCCTTTAACTCCCATTCCGTTAATACCCATAACAAGCTGTTGAATAGAGAGAACTACGAGGTCTCCAACACAAGACAGGTTTCTGTCAAAGCAATTGATTACGCACCTGCAGTGAAAAGTAAGGCCCTATTGCTGAAGACACCATATGCTGCCAACACAGAACATGGAGAGGCCTGGATGGAATCTGGGACATAGCCAATCCCCAGACACAGCCTATCTAGTGCTGAAAAGTGGTACATGAGCTACTGGGGGAAAGTGACAAGCAGTCTGAGCAACTAGTGGTCTAAGGTACTCAGAAGCAAACACCTTGCCAGGATGTTCATGCCAGTGAAACAGTGGCACACAGCCCTCATGGGTAATCAATAGCTTTCTGGAATTTGAAACCAGATCAGAATCCTATGCTCTCCAGTTTAAAGCTCTCACTAGTCTTTAGCATAAATAGGGGTTACATACATCAAATTCCCTCTCAATTAATAATGGTTATCCCATTTAAACTATGCTAACTTCACTCTACATTGGAGAACCTGTTCTTTTTCAGAAGGTAGTGAGACCCAAGGAGATAAACTACCCCACACACTGAAGTAGACTTAAAACTCATCCACCACCACCAGTCAGTGAATTTTGCCAAAGAGTAGGCAGAAAGATTATAAGAGTCACAGGTTGAGACATCATGCCCAGAGGCATTCCCTTCCTCCCAAAGTAACTGACTGCTGCTCACACAATGTATAACCAATAACTTCATAGAGAATATCTGCAACCCCACTGAGGAGGGTCCCCAGTGGAATGGGAGCAGGGATAAGGGAATAAAAGGGTACCAACACATGATGTATCCATACAAAATATGTTGTTACAGATGATGATAATAATACTAATAAAACAAATAAGTAAAAATATTAAAAATCATAGCCACATATTAAATAAGCTTCTTTGGTACCCACAAGAGTAGATATACTGCTGCACTTTTTAAAGTATCAGGAAAATACCACACACACGTAAAAGAGAGAGAAGACTATGGCATGGAATAGATGAAGGGTTTTGTTTTGAATGTTTGCTAAAAGAAACACTGTGACACAAGAACAGCTGTTAACCCATACCCTCACACAAGTGAGAGTTATTGAAGACTCTACATCTTACCTTACTCTCTTGAGTTTACCTGAGGTTGGTCACCTCAGAAGAAGCTGTCAGAAATGGAGAGGGTCCTGCCTCAGTAAGCACAGTGAACACTATGTCTAGACAATGCTGAAAATGTATTTACTGCCTAAAGAACATCCTAGCCTTCATTCATTCATTAGTTTTGAGTAACCTTGAATATTTTAAAGCAAAAGTCTTTGTAAGTAAGAATGTAGGTTAAATGAAACCTTTAAGCTCTACCTCTGTTGAGCCCACAAGTGGCAGTGCAAAAGAGAGAGACATGCAGAGACCCCACCCACTCCCAGCCAGCTGAGCAACGGTATTCCCAGGTCTCCTATAAGCATAAGAAGGCTCCATGTAAAGTATAAGTAAAGCCTGAGGGCAGTGACATTTTGGCTCACTATTAAGCATGATGGGAGCCTTAGGGCAGCAGTTATTTCCTTGATAGTACACTGCTCTAAAGGCAAAGAGTGATGTGAAGAAGGCCAACTGTACCTGGTGACAGGATGTTTGAGTGTTGACTGAGCTAAATCAAAAGTGGTTGAATACTCTGCTCCCAAGAATAAAAAATAAAGATTCTAAGTCAGTCTAACAGTAGGGCTTACCTGTGCTCCTTCCAACAGCACATATATTCCTTAGTAAATAATAGCTGCAATGAAAAGTATGTAATGCATTTGTTCTAAATCTTAAGACACCATAAATTTGTGAATACCCCATGGAAGTCCTCTTCACTCTTTATGAAGATAAACACATTGGCTATGGTATAGTTATCTTTATTAGGGCAATAGTTGCCACTTCTGTGAAACAAATATTTGAAGTTCATTAACTGTCTTTCTGAATTACAGTGCATAAGAATGAAAGCCAGCCCTCACTATACAGTTATATTTTACCCAGTCTTTTTAGTTACCTATTGCAAGTTGTATGTTTCCTTTTGTTGAACGATACTATCATTTTTATCCAGAAAATACAGTATTAACCATTACTTTTTTGTTATCTAATTTTCTTAAAGTAGTGTGGAGGTTTGATTCAGGTGTCCCCCATAAACTTAGGTGTTCTAAATGCTAGGTTCCCAGCTGATGGAGATTTGGGAAATAATGCCTCCAGGAAGCAGTGTATTGTTGGGGGTGGGCTTATGGGTATTGTGATAGTTAAGGTGATGTCAACTTGATCTGTTTAGTAATACACAGAAATCCCTTTCGGGTGGGTCTCGGAGGTTGCTTCCAGGAAGGATCAACTAAAGGAGGAAGTCCTTCCCCCAGAGTGAGCCCCACTCAGAGTGGGACTTCATATAAGGAAGCTCTGGGTGAAAAGAGCCCCTTCCTTCCTTCCACTTGGCTGCAGGAGCTGCTTGCTGCCTTCTAGCGTGGATTGAAGACCAGTGCAGACTGAAGGCCAGCATCAACTGAAGACCCATGTGGATCAAAACCCAGTGGCTCCTCAGGAAGCCTCCAGGCTTTCCGGCGCCATCTGCAGTGCTAGATTGGGACTTGTGAGGCATATGGCCTCGTGGACTGAACAGCTACCAGGTTCCATGATTCTCGGGCCTGAAAATGCTATTGGACTACCGTAAACTAATCCAATAAATTCTCTTTTTAAAATAATTCATTCTAGCAGTTCTGTTCCTCTAGAGAACCCTGACTAATACAGGTGTTATAGTCAGTTTCCCCATGCCAGTGTTTGGCAAACTCTCCTGTTGCTGTTGTCCACCTTATGTTGGTCAGGGAGTGATGTCCACCCTCTGCTCATGTTATTGTTTTTCCTGCCATCATGGAGCTTCCCCTCAAGCTGTAAGCCAAAATAAACCTCTCTCTCTCTCTCTCTCTCTTTTTTTTCCCCCCTACAAGCTGCTCTTGATTGGGTGATTTCTACCAGCAATGCAAACCTGACTGCAACAAGTAAGTTTGGGTATTTTTATTTGAGACATAATTCCAAAACTCAGTTACTGTTGTCTTAGATTAAAAAAAAAAAAAAAAAACCTTTCAATAATTTTACTTCCTTTGTGTAAAATACCAGATATACCCACCTCCTAGAATTGAGTTAGTAGCAAACATAAGGCTGTTTTTCTTCCATTTTTTCCTTATGATGTATTTATATACCAAACTTATTATACTTCAATTCAGATTATTTAATATTCAAACTTTTAAGGAAAACAGGTCAGTATGTTTTTGAATATTTACAGAATTAAGCAATCCCCAAGATTATCATGTTTTATAGAACTTTATTTCCTCCAAATAAATCTGTATCCATTAGCAGTCACCCTCATTTACATCAATTCCTGAAAACTGTAATTTGACTTCTGTCTTAATGAACTTGATTCTTCTGCAGATGCAAAATAAGTGGCATTTCTCAATGCTAGGCCTTTCATGAACGCCTTCACGGGTGGGCATAGTTTGACAGGTTATACAAGTGCAAGGCACAAAACCCTCTGTTGTTGAACATTTCATCTTGTGGACATGCCGTACTACTTCCACATGCTTAAGTGGATGGAATTGTGTCTGTTTCTACTCTTTATTTATTTGTTTATTTGAGAGAAAGAGACATAAAAAGGGAACAGAGAGAAGGAGACAGAGAAAATGGGTGTGCCTGGGCCTCTAACCTCTGGAAACAAATTCCAGATGCATGTGCCACCTTGTGCATCTGCCTTTTGTGGGTCCTGGAAAACCCACCCTGGATCTTTTGGCATTGAAGGCAAGTCAGCCCTGTTTCTACTTATAGGCTATTATAAATATGCTGCTCTGAATATGCAGGTGCCATTTTTTTTTTTTTTTTTTTTTTTTTTTGTTTTAAGGTAGGTTCTCACACTACCTCACACTGACCTGGACTTCACTATGTAGTCTCAGGGCAGACTTGAACTCATGGTGATCCTCCTACCTCTGCTTTTGCCAAGTGCTGGGATTAAAGGCGTGTGCCACCATGCCTAGCTCAAGCTACAAATTTTATGTGTAACATGAGTTTTAATAGCTGCTCCATGTGTAATTAATTATATAATTCTTAGAATTTATAGTTATTCTATGTATAAACCTGAAGAAAGCCAAAATAGTCTCTCTCAATTAGATATGTTATTCTAATTTTCCACCTTCAGTGAATGAATGTTCCCATTCAACCATGGTTTTGCCCACAGTTGGTACTTTTTAATTACGGTGGTCAAATGGGTTCTCAATGTGCTTTTGCTGTTGTTGGTGTTGTTTGTTTGCTTGTTTTGTTTGTTTGTTTGTTTTGAGGCAGTGTCTTACTCTGGCCCAGGCTGATCTGGAATTCACTATGTAGTCTCAAAGTGGCCTTGAACTCATGGCAATCCTCTGATCTCTGCCTCCTGGGTGCTGGAATTAAAGGCGTGCGTCACCACACCCGGCTGCAATATGCTTTTGATTAGCATTTTTCCAGTGCAATAGTGAAGTGAGAACCCTTTCATATTAGCAACTTCTCCATCTTATTCAAAGAAAAAATGCATTTCTTATTTCAATATGGTTACTGACATTTATTATTGCTTAACTGAAAGAATCAAAATAGTATTTCCATTCTGAAGGTTTTCTTCTGGCTTTATATTTCCTTTGTAGAGTTTTAAAAATTCTGGTAAAGTCACATTAGTCTATTTTGTGTTTTGAAATGTGGTTTTGTTGTTATTTCTAATAAACAATTGACTAAGCAAAGGTTTCAAACACTCATGTTTTCTTGTACATATTTAACAGTTTTGGTACTGAGGTTTATATCTCTCGTTCATTTGTTTTAATTTTGGTTAGCCATGTATGCATGAAGGATGGGGTAGCTCTCTTTGTTGTAGGATGAATATGAAATTTTATTTTCAATAATAAATATGCATGTCAGAGGACAAGGTGCCACTGGGTTCCTGTGCAAACTCCTCTTGGTTACATTTTGATAGCTAGGGGAAATAATGGACATAAACTATTCAAATGTGACTAAACAAATCCCTTAATGTGAAAAACCACCAAATCTCATATTGAACTTATTTTCTTCAAAATGATTTTGCTATAAATATGATCAGTATATTTTAATAATGATGTTTTTAACTGTGACTGAACCTCTTTTCCCATTTTCTCAATCAAAAACTATGAAATACCCAACTTGAACATTGCAATAAACATCTACGTTGTGTAAAGCACTCAGAACTAAGTAGAAGGGAGCTTGGGAGCAGCAGAGAGTATAAGGCATGAGGGTTATGAAAAGTAGCTGTGCACTGTGTACGGTCAAATGTGGTAAAGTGTTGTGTTAGCTTGTAGTTTGGATCTGCAGCCACCTGGCAGGAGGTGGTGTGACTGGTGGATGTGGAGGTGTGTCAATGGGTTGCAATTTAAATCTAAAGATATGCAGAGTGTGCCTAACCAGAGTTCCTGAGGTGTGCTGTGCTATGTGGCTTTTTGGCTTGTGCTTCTTTATCTCTGCCCACTCCTGAAAGAGCAGGCCAGCTTCTTCTGCCATTATGGAACTTCCCCTGGATCTGTAGGCTTCAGTAAATATCTCTTCCTCCATAACAGTGCCTGGTTTGGAAGTTCATCTCAGCAAACCTGATGCTGTCTGTTATAGACTATAAAAATGGGAATTGTATAGCAAGTGATTTGAGACAAAGAATAAGTTATTCTATGAAGCATAATTTCTATGTTTTGAAGGAAATTAATTTAGATTTAATGAACTTTACTGAATAAGTACAGCGTGTAAACATGTTGTCACATAGGACTTGCATGTTCTTCTCTGGTTGACCTGTACTTTGTTATAAATGTCGCCATCATCAGCATGATGATGGATGACAAAAGACAACTTTCTCTCTGACACTGTTAATTACCACATTGACATGAAGAAAAAAACAATGAGAAACAGTATGACATGCTATGATACCTCACAAAAATGTAATGGAATTCAGCTGTTATGTTTTTTCTAGATGTGTTATATCTCCACAATTTTTTTTTTAAATCAGAAAACAGAATGTGGATATACCAAGAAAAGAGGCTCAGATATTGAGAATACAGACATTTGCCTGTCTTGACACAAAATACACCCTCTCACCTCAAAGGGAATGAGATTATTATATGAATTAATATAAGCCAGGAGCACAGATTCAGTATACGACAAATTCCATGTTCCAGTATATCAACAGTTCATGAATGTTTTCTAGTTATAAAACAAAAGGAAGTTATAAACCAAGGCACTTTTCAAATATATTGGTGGAAACCTCAGGTGTGCAGGTAACAGCAAAGTGGGGAAATATCTGTTACAGGTTTTAGATATTAATAATCTTCACCCTTCTGTTATGGAAGGTGGTGGTCTGTTAGTACATTCCACAAAGGTCTCAATGAGAGGGAGTCAGATAGCTTTGTAAGGTTGTAAGGTTGACTTTGGCCCCAAAGTAAAAGCAGGAATTTCTGCCCTTGCAGTCTCAACTTTGCTAGAGATCAGAGAAGTTGGATTCTCCTTATTTCTTGCTTAAAGTTTCCTAGATCTATTTTTCCATAGACAACCTAAGCCCCTTCTGGGTGTGGGGGGTCTCCCTTCCTCGAATTCAAATCTAATCCTGACATTATGGTGGTCAATTTCAGTTCCCAGAACTTGGTGTCATGGCTGGCCTGTTCCTGAGCCAGCAGCTACCCCAGACCAATCAGCTGTCTCTCTTGCTCACTTGAGACAGAAGATAAAACCCACCACAATAAGATTATAAATTGATGCATTCCAGGGTACAAGTCTTGTTTGGCTGCCTGACCATCACTTCTGAACTTCTAGGTTGTGGTAAGTCTTCCCACCTCTCAGCCCAAGTGGACAAAGAGGAGGGAGAATCCCCTTGACCACTTATTACCCTGCCAGTCCCCCACACAGCAGGAATACTCTGTACTTTCTTTTCTCTATGAATCTCTTTTCACGTTTCTTCTATACCACCACTTGGGCTCTTAGACCACATGGGTACCTCAATTTTCTTTTCCTTGGTTTTGTACTTTCCTAAATAAATATAATAACTTAATAATTATCTTTCTCAGTTTGATTTGCCCAATACCTTCTTGTCTGTGTGTTTTAATTCTTTAAATTCATAAGACAAGAATCATGAATACTCTAAATTTGTTGGTGTATTGATATATTGGTGTACAAAGGGCCCCCAAATTCCCATTTTATCATCTTAAGACAAGGATGGTAGGTTAACACAGTGGTAGGAATAAAAGGCTATTAAGAGGCTAAAAGTAGCCCAAGGTACTTTGGCTTGGATCCTGCCACATTCCATTTTTCTCTGATAACAGGAGTTCTATAAATCCATTCAGCAGGATTGGATGTAGATTTAGTGATTTGGGGGAACTTTACTTCACACCTGAGACTACTGGGAAATGTTTTCTTGTATGTGTTTCAGGTATTAAAATTCTGTTCCACCTCTTCAGGTAGCACCACACCAGCATATTTCAAACTGTTCCATACTTTGCTTTGCAAAGGAGCCTTTCTCCACACAGGCACTACATTGCTCCCAGACCTCTTATCAATCAGAAAGCCACAGTACAACACTATTTTCCAGCCCTCAATTGATTGTATTTTGCATTTGGCAATAGCTCTTTTATTTTTCCAAATGTCCCTGCTGAGAAAATCAACCAGGATGGACATAGCAGAGAAAGGTGATATGATTTTTTGTCTTACTGTCTCTGGGTTTGGTGATAGAAGTTTATTTCCCACAGTGAGAAAAGAAAGTATCTGTGTCCAGGTTACGTGGGTTGCCTGGGAAACCATTATGTTCTTTGAAAAATAACAATTTTATCTGTGATAGTATCTCTCACTATAATAGTTGTAATTTATCAGAAAAAAAGAAGAGCATAAAAGTAATTATGTTTTCCATTCTTGGCTAGGGAACATGATTTAGATGACAGCGTTCAGTTTCAGGAACACTAAAATTATGATTTAAATGATAAATTATTTGGAAAATACTCAAGAACAATTTCTGAAGAAGGACACTCAGAAGATTTGGTAAAGCCAATGAGCGTGCAGAGTAGGTGAAAAGTTGTGTTTCATTCTGAGAAAATTTTCTAGTCGTTGGGTGTTTCCCACACCCTGGAATGAGGGATAAAAATATCTTCAGCTTAAACTGAATGCTTATTCAAAAGTATTTGCATGTCATCTCAGGCATCCAGAATGATTACATGAAGCCTATTTGTGACTCTGAATTCAAAACATGTGAAGAAGAGTACACCTTAATGAAGGTAACCTCAAAGTTTTTGAATCTAGTTGATATTAGATGACAATCTATCAAATATATTGAGAATTTGAACTAAGAAATATTATGCACAGTGAAGGAGTAGGCAACAGGCTTGGGGAGAGGAGGACGAATGTTGAATGACTTTGGAAAACAAGAACAGGCTAATTGGGATTCAAATGGACTCAATTTCTGAATGTAAAATAAGGTGTCAAAAAACAATCCTTTTTTAGCAAGTGTTCACATGGTCACAGGAAATAAAGAGAAGAATTTTGTGTGTCTGTACGTATTAGACTTCACATTAACAGTAATGTGGTGGTGATAGAAATATGCTGAAAATCGTGAAGGTTGAGGAGGCATGACTAGAGAGGCTACCTGCACCCCAGGCCTCAATGCTCTTGCCAGCCTTTTGCAGTTTATTGCAGGTTTAACTTTAATTACCACTTACACCCCATTGTAATTTTTGTTTGCCAAACTGTTACATTTTTATAAATCTTTTTGAACCTGCTTACTCATCTGTCACATACGATTGTAACCCATGCTTGCTGATACTATAAAATCCCTAACAAACTTGAGTTTGGGGCTGATGCCATTACAGGGCATCAGTATGCTGGCTTAAATAAACTTCTCCTCCTTCATCTGACTCAGCTGCTGGTCTCTTGGCTCCCAAAATATTCCCTTAACCCTTCTGGGGCCTCAGCGAAATTTTGCAGCTGAACCTGAATGAGTCATAGGGGCTGTCACTTCCAGGCCCTGCAGCCCACCTACAGCCCTTAGAACAGGGACGTGTGCAAACCCAAGTGGTTACCAGGGTCTCCTTCCAGAGGGCTAAATGAGGATTTCAAGGCCCCAGACTGGAGCTCCCACAAGGTGAAGCAAGAGGAGGGACCAGCATGGATGTCCAGACCAGGTAAAGCTCCTAGGGTAGATAGACAAGAGCTGGCATGGGCTAATCCCCCACAGGACAATGCATCCAAAGCCTCAACAGGATTTTGAAGTGTCACTGGCCTCTGATCAGGCAGGAAAAGAGGACTGAAATTAAAACTCAAAGGGATTCTGAGGTGATACTGACCCCTGATTTTGCAGGAAAAGTGGGGGGCATAGTTAATCTTAAAGGGTTTCTGAGGTGAGACTGGCTGCATTTAAATAGAACAGGAATTAATGGGAATAATTGGGTAACAAGTGTTTGAAACTGAATGGCTATGCATGAATGTGAGATTAAACATTGGTCTGAATTTCAGAAACTAAGGACCAGTGCTAGTCTGTGGGAAATGCAGATTCTGGCTGCGCTGGTTTCTATCTGCAGCAGAGCTGTGACTCCATGAGGGGCTCTGCACATGGGAATGTGCTGTGGGATGCAGACACAGCAAGGCTGCGACCAGTGCTACATGGCAAACAGCAGCAGGATAGTGGCCAAGAGATCCCATACTACTGCCAGACACACAGGATCGAAGAGCAAGTAGGGTCCTAAAGTCTGCCAGCTAAGGGCTGAAAACCAGACATCTAGGTTTACTTGATGGTTAGAGCTATTTGTTAACAATTGTTTATACTTCACTGTAATTTAAATTTTATTAATTGTGACATGCTCTTTAAATTCATAATATGCTGGATTCTGAGAAATGGGTTGGACTCCCTGACTCAGACCCCAATCATATTTAAAATCAAATGTCATCCACACCTTCTCCTTAGACAATTGCCTCTGGGTGAGGAAAGAGACAAAGACAAGCGGCATATAATTTTCTCAATTTCTTGCTTGTCTAAGACCCCTAAAGCCTCGTTAAAATATAGTTCTCAGAATTAAAATGAACATAACAAACAAGCAACAGCCAGATCTAACTAGGCTTTACACCAAGTTATAATTTTATGATTTAACAATATTTGAACAGGTAATCCTAAAGTTGTTATATCATAAATATAGTTCAGATTTGTCATTACAAATGAAACCATTTCCAGGTGTGTTATATAATCTCCAGGGCAGTTATCAAATTTTACTTGCACTTACAAATCCATGCCTTTAAAATGTCTTTTATAGGATTATCAAAAGAAAAGTCTCAAATCAACAGTTTATAAAGTCTAAAATTTGATTCACTGATATTATTTTGATCATGGTGACGGTTATAAAACTGACTTCAAATGTTCAATTATGGGAATTCTTCTATGTTAAACTTTTAACTACCAGAAAAACTGAGTCTTAATAAGATTAAGATTTTTTTGTGTGTGTTTTTTTCGAGGTAGGGTCTGACTCTGGTCCAGGCTGACCTGGAATTAACTCTGTAGTCTCAGGGTGGCCTTGAACTCACGGCGATCCTCTTACCTCTGCCTCCTGAATGCTGGGATTAAAGGCGTGCCACACCATGCCTGGCTCAAGATCAAGATTTATTTATTAGTTACTTATTTTTCTTTTATAAAACTAATTCTACTAAACAGTCATTGTGTTTATAACTCAAGTTTCATAAAACACAATCTAACTTCATTCATTGTAACTGGTGTTCTTAGGGAGACAAGGGTATTCCGTCTTCTGATAACTGTGTGCTTCTCAATTTTTGAGACACTCCGTTAACAATTCTTGGACCAAAATGAGTTGGAATTCTTGAATCTGTTTCTTACAAACAATGTAATTTAAACACATACTATGAAATATCTGGTCAAAGCTTCATTTAATAGTCATGGGTAACAAGAAGAGTGAGACTTAAACTTGGTTTATGTTAATCAAAGTAACCCTAAACAGGTGCATCAGATTGATTGTTATAGTTTTCTCTATCAGTTTAGACAAAAATATTAAAGCCACTAAAATGTATACAGGTACATGGATATATTTAAAGGTGATTCTAAGTTACTAAAGACAGATTTCTAGGTTTTCAACTTTAAAACCAAAAGTGTTTGCTTATATCTGCTACAATAGTAGCTAGAGGTTTTTAAGTACAAAAGAAATTCCAAAACGCAACTCTGATTTTAAAGTGCCTTATAAGCTCAATTAAAAGGTCAAAATTTAGAGAGATTTAATGCTTATTACAATAACTTAGTTTCAGCAATAATTCATATTGTTTGAAGGAGCTACAGTCAGCTTCATGTTGCTGGGATGAACTTCCAATCCTGTTTATGGATTTTTGGGAGGAACAGAATTTATTGACCCTTACAGATCCAGGACAAGTTTTATAATGGCATAAGAAGCTGTGCCCCTTTCACAGGTCCATGCAGAGGAAATACCACAACTAACACCATAACACCATAAGCAAGCACACTTCAGGAACCCCCTGGAAGAACTCTGACTGCTGTCTGCATACCTTAGCCTGGAATTACAGATCCACCCCCAAACACGCAATAGGGCTGGACCCTAGGGTTCACCCACAGTGACACCTTTTAAGTTACAAGCTTTAATAAATTCCAGAGTCTATTTAGGGGCATCCATTCAAACTACCACAGAAGAGAATTCTGTGTTGATAGTAGGGTGCTGGTGGGCATATAAACCATCAGGCTTTCTACAGGAACATTTGCAATGATCATTTAGCAGTGAAAAAGATTCCATGAGGATAAAAGCCTGTGATGGCTTTTGACTATTGAATTGCTTTACACTACTCAATTCAGAAGTACATGTAATTTGGGATATTAGTGATTAATAACATGACTTAATTATATTAGAATCATTTTTATAGTGTGAGAATACCTACAGATGAGAAGATTTTGTTGGTAAAATAGATGGTATCTTGCCTATTGGTATGAACCTTCTATTAAGAAAGAACAGAGGATTATTAGTAAAGCAGAATGGTTGAAATGATTTTTATTAATTGTTCATAATAAGTGAAACGTTTTCACTGCTATAGAAATACACATAATGAAATTCCTAAATGATCAATTCTAAACTAGCTGGGTCACTTTTATAGAGAAGACAAGGCCTCATGTAGCCAAATCTGGCTTTGAATCTTGATCCTCCTCAACCTCCTAAGTGCTGAATTAGAGACATAAGCTTATAGTCCTAGCTTTTAATACAGTATATGGAAGAATACATATAAAACTAGCTGTCCAAGCAACTCATGGTCTAACCTATTTAGCGGCAAACAACCTGTTGTGATGTCCACAGGAGTGCAATAGTGGCACACAGCCATGGTGGGGAACCAACTGCTCTTGATTCGGCTAACTGATCCCCTCAGTGGTATGGGACCCATAGCTGGAGCTGGGAAACAAGTCAGGACCATATCCAAACATAAGCCCGCTCTCCATTAACAAGCTACCATCAATCGTGGACTACAAGTGGGCCTACACCTATTAAATTCTCTATAAAAAAAAAAGGAAGGGTTATCTCATTTGTCTTGCTGCTGACTTACTCTCCGTTGGAGAATCTGATTCTGTTTCAGATAGATGTAGATCCTAAGGAGAGAGTCACCCCATCATACCTCAAAAGGGCCCTGGCTGAAACTAAGAAAAATTGGCAAAACAAGCAAGAGTGCTGCTTTCTTGGTGAATCGGATACCAACACAAGGGTGAAGGAGATCAACACAGAGAAAAATCAACTCCAACCAAATCAGAGATACAGAGACACAGAGGACCCCAACACATCATCACTGAAGCAGACCAAAAATGAACCCAACATGGTTCAGGGAAATTTTGCGGAAGAGGGGCGGAAAGCATGTCAGGGCCACATGTTGGGTCATGATATGCAGAGACATTTATCCTATCCATAACTGTGGGCTAACTCCACAATGCATGACCCATATACCTCAACAAGGAGGGGCCAAGGAGAGGGAGTAGGTTACGGATAAGCCTAATAATGGTACCAAACTGACTGTATTTGCTGAATACAAAACTAATTAATAAAAAAATTAAAAATTAAAAAAATAAATTAATTTAAAAAAAGATAAAAAGCAAAAACATTGGAGGGAATTCAGATATTGTATTTTTGATAAGAAAATATTGACAATGAAACCTACAAAGTACTTACTTTAAAATGAAAACTGTGGACTGGAGAGATGGCTCAGTGGTCAAGGTACCTGCCTGCAAAGCCTGATGATCTGGGTTTGATTCCACAGTACCCATGTGTAGCTGGCCCACAGTGGCACATGTGTCTGGAATTCACTGGCAGTGGCTAGAGCACCTGGTGCACCCAGTGCCTCTCCCCCTCTCTCTTTCCTTCTCTCCCTCTTTCCCTGTTTCTCTGCTTGCCAATAAATAAATTTTAAAAATTTAAAAAATGAAAATTGCAATTGCTATCATTTTATATACTTGTTAAATAATATAAAATTAGATACTAAATATAATGTATATAGAAAATTCTAACTAAATGTTACCCATGGTTGCAGAAATAGCAGGGTCTTATAAGGAAATTTATTATTAATTTGGATAAAAATTCAGGCTTTATGGATATTTCAAAATGCCTTAAAATGAATTAAAAAAATAGTATATATAAGCCTTTAAGGGCAGATCCCAAATTTTTCATTATTTCCAAAATGCTATTGTTGCTAAAAATGGTACAAATACACAGATCTACTATTTTGGATAGAGGGTCATTATTCTCAGAATGCAAATGTCCCCAAATTCTACAAATTCCTTGATATCATTCTAAGTCAATGTAGTTGGAATAGAAGATACATCTAGATTGATTGGTTTAAGAACTTTCAAAAGCTCTTAGTGACCAACCAAAATCAAAATTATGTTCAACAAAAGAAATTCAGTTTTATGCTTTAGTCCCGCAACAATCCACAACATCTAAGATCCTGGAGAGAATGTCTTTGAAAATAAAACTCTGGGCAGAGATTGAAACCCAGGAAGAAACCTGGTATTTTCAGTAAGAGGAGAATCACATAGCAGGTAGACTATAACACTGGGTAGGTGACAACTCATTTGAGTCTTAAATTATTGTTTACCAAGAAACGAACATAAACAAAGCTCATCTCCCCAACAAAGATGTTAAAATACAGCAAAAGAAATCATATAGGACAATTTTATGTAATATCAAATGCTCTAACATGATGTTTGTTTGTTTTTTTTTTTTGCAAAGAATAAAACAAGTAGGGAATAACGATTCCTTGTTTAATGGGTATAAAGTAGATACTACTTTATCTGGGCTATACCAAATACCAGCAATGAGACACTGAGACTATTACTTAAAATTTCTTCTATGAATTCATGATATCACTTGTTAAATAGGAAAACAATACCATGTAACAGATGCAGAATGTAAGGCTTCATTAGTGTCTAATATAATCTTACTTAATATCTGCTACTACAATCACCTTGTTCACATACAGCATAAGGTGCATCTATAGAAGACAGCTAGTAACTTAATTTGGAAGGTACTTGGTTATTCTCATAGGTTCACTGTGGAGCTCAAGCAGATACTATGATCACTAAACTGTAAATTACTAAACTGGGAGATAAATAAATAATGTAAATTGAAACAACTCAGAAGGTCTGAATTTCAAGATTCCATTTAGTCCTCAAGAACTGAAACACTCAGTGTGAAAAAAAACAGTGACTTTCCAGGTGGGTGGATTTTCCTGCAGGAGACATCATTTTCCTACAAGACCTTTGAAAAATGTACATTTTGTCTATGGCTACTGTGGCTACCTCAAAATATTTCATTTTGTTCTCATTGCAGGCGTCTTTGATGAGTGTTGCTGACCTTCAATAGCTACCTCTCTCAGATCATGAATAAAAAAATCAAAGGCTCACAATTCCTACTGATCTTCTACTATCTGTTACTATAAGTTAAAAATATCATAGAATAGAGAGAAAAGTTTACAACCAACAGGCAAACTATAAGAAAGCTGGTTGAAGAGAATTATTCCCTGGGTTCCATTCATAAGCATAGATGGTACTTTTACCATTGTGCTCATATTTTATTATGTATTACAATAGATATAAGACAATAGAAAGCTTATTTTTTTTTAACTTTTTGAGCATTACTAGGATTCTAAGACAGGTATCCTCCACAGCAATTGAATATAGAGAAACCAGCACCAATACATTGTTATTATCTTACCTTGGACTTCATTCAACTTTTCTTATATGCAAGATACTTATCTGTTTTTCTTATTGCATATTATCAAATGACACAAAAGATTGGCCTCTTGACTGATGCTGAACTCTATATATCTTACAAAAAGCCATGCACTGAAATTCTAAGTTCTACTATGATGGTATTGGAACTAGAACCATTGGTAGGTGATTAAGTTATGAAGGTAGGAAGGGGCACCAAGAAGGAATTAATGCTCTTATAAGGTAAGACACAGGAGATTGATACTCTCTTATCTGACACTCATTTGAGGATGCAACAGTTAAATTCTGCAATACAAATCATCAATCTTTTGTAGAAACTGGATAGGACACCTTAATCCTGGTACTTTTATTTTCCTCCAGAAGAATGGGAAATGCATTTCTACTGTAACAACAGTCTAAACTTTTGAGTCAATGCCATTATTAGTTCTGTTTTAGTTGATATAAGCTGCATCTCTCCACCATAAACTTACTCTTTTTTAAAAAATTTATTTTAGAGCGACAGATAGAAAAAGAGGCAGAGAGGGGGGGGGGCGCGGAGAATGGGTGTGCCAGGACCTCTAGCCACTGTAAATGACCTCCAGATGCATGCACCCACTTGCATATCTGGCTAACGTGGGTCCTGGGGAATAGAGCCTCGAACAGGGGTCCTTAGGCTCGACAGGCAAGTGCTTAATTGCTAAGCCATCTCCTCAGCCCAAAACTTACTCTTTATTATTAGGCAATTTATAGATATTTTATGGAGATATAGTTCAGAAATAGAGAAACATTCTAAATTTTAAAATCACACTCTATTTCCCACCTTCTTTCTCTCTTTCATTCCTTCTCTCCCTTCTTGTAGTCTTCTTCCCTTTCTCCCTTTTGATTTTGTTGTGGTTTCATTGTTTACCACTTTTCAATGTGACTTTACTATTTTTCAGTATGTTATTATTCATTACAGTCACTTATTTTGACATTTCATTCATCCTTCATTCTGTAAGTACCTATGTTCACAGTGGATATTGGGTGCTTTTCTATGACTTGTTTATCATCTAAGTATTTTTAGAAATTTTTCAGGCATACTGCAATCTTCCAGACTTATCTTATTCTTCCCATGCCCCATTCCTGAAATGAGTAGCTCTTTAACTAATTCATACTCCTTTGTAGTGGTATTTAAGTTCTGTACATCTACTTGGGTTAACAAACACTGACATGGTGCTAATCTCATGCTCTTTTGATTGCTGAGATTGGAAATGTACAACATATGCTAATCAATATAAATATATACATAGCATACTTTCAAAAGTACTTATTTCATACATACACAGATTTATACATGGCCATATTACAATAGTATGCCAGTACAGTGGATTTTTTCCTTTTTCCTAATTAGAACCCCTTCTCAGACATTAAGAAGGCTATTTTCCTTTAAACTGATGCATTTAGTTTTTAGAATGATGTCACTGCATAAGAACTTTCCGTTGCTGCTAAGAGACTCTGTCCTAACTCTACTGAAACTCTGGCTCTTACAGTAACCCAGTTTCTTCTAATTTCCTACATCCCCACTTCTGAGATTTCCACTTCAATCTGATGCATTTTTATTTTATTTTGTTTATTTATTTGAAAACGACAGACACAGAGAGAGAGGCAGATAGAGAGACAGAGAGAATGGGTGCTCCAGGGCCTCCAGCCACTGCAAATGAACTCCAGATGCATGCACCCCCTTGTGCATCTGGCTAACATGGGTCCTGGAGAATCAAGCCTCGAACTGGGGTCCTTAGGCTTCACAGGCAAGCACTTAACTGATAAGCCATCTCTCCAGCCCCTGATGCATTTTTAATTCACTAGTTGAAAAGACATTTTAATACTGACTTTTATCTTATATAATTGTGAACAAATGCATGACTTTAAAGGCTTGGTAGTTACTGGTAATATTGAAAATAGTGGGCTGGAGAGATGGCTTAGTGGTTAAGGTGTTTGTCTGCAAAGCCAAAGGACCTTGGTTTGACTCCCCAGGACCCACATAAGCCAGATGCCAAGGGTGCTCATGCATCTAGAGTTCATTTGCAGTAGCAGGAGGCCCTGGTGGGCCCATTCTGTCTCTCCTCTCTGCATCTCTCTCTCTCTCTCTCAAATAAATACATAAAAATAAAGTTAAAAAAAATGACTCAGCTTCTTAGGAAAAAAAAATAGTGGTCATTCTAGTCTATGGCAATGGACTAATTTCTTTGACACATTTCCTTATCGAATCCTTACTTGCTGAAATAGACTTGACTGTAACTGTTACTGTTGTTACCATCACCATTATGAATCATGTTCTAATGACAGACTACAGGTCACATGACTTACAAGTATTCTTGACGGCTTCAGCTGTGGGAGAAGGCCAGCTAGATGTCCTTCTAGGTTGTCTTATGTACAAATGGGCTACAAGTACCAAACCCAGGGCAGTATGTGACATATCCATTCCAGTCTGGAGATCAATATGAGCTGAGGTAGATTTCTTTTTTTCTCTTTTCAGAATTGAAAAAAAATTCTTAGGCATAGCTTTTTGATAGGCCATAGAAATATTTGATAAACAAACAAGCATGGTGTCATGGTCAGTTTTACATTGTTGGGATGAACCTCCAAACCTGTCACAATTTATGGGAGAAGTGGTATTTACTTTAGTTTTACAGGTCCAGGGAAGATCCATAGTGGCAGAAGAAGCCAGGTCCCTTTACCATATCCACACAGAAAGAGAAACCACCAGCAGCACCACAGGCAAGCACACTCTGGGAATCCCAGGCAGTGCTCGAGCACTCTGCATCCAATATTCTGGATTTCTAGATCTGCCCCCAAATACACATTAGGGCTTGACCCTAGGATCTACCCAGAGTGACACCTCCTCCAGCCAGGCAGATGCAAATCCAAGTTACAAACTGAATTATTATAGATTATCTTCACTTAAAATAAATGTTGGTAAGGTAAACATTGTTGCACAAAGAATACAGAAAAACATGTAATATATGAAATATTTGGGATAAACATTTAAAGTTGCAATGTTACTCATCCCTTCATGCCATGAATATAGTGTGTAATGTAATGGCATGAGGACATTGAGTCTCGCTCTTTCAATTTCTGTTTTATTATCTCAGACAAACCACTCTTCTCACATAAGACTTTCTTTTCTTATCTGATTTAGATAGTGAATGTACTCTGCTGTTTCATACACAGAGCATTACATAAAATGTGAAAATGTGTAACTACAGGAGAGATGGTATTCAAACAACCATGATGTGTGTTGTATATACATAGCATGTGTTTATTCCTTACAGGAAAGCAGTCCCAGTATTTCCTAAGTATCTAGCCATAAGAAATACAACAAGGTGGAACACAGTAGCTGACTCAATACTCTCAGGACTAGAAAGACGGGTGAGTTAGGTCAATTTACACCTTAATTTAATATTCAATTTCTTCCATGTATCTAGTGTGGATATGAACAGTGAATCTTTATTTATTATTTTATTATTATTATTATTATTATTATTATTATTTTTATTTGAGAGTGACAGACACAGAGAGAAAGACAGATAGAGGGAGAGAGAAAGAATGGGCGCGCCAGGGCTTCCAGCCTCTGCAAATGAACTCCAGATGCGTGTGCCCCCTTGTGCATCTGGCTAACGTGGGACCTGGGGAAGCGAGCCTCGAACCGGGGTCCTTAGGCTTCACAGGCAAGCGCTTAACTGCTAAGCCATCTCTCCAGCCCATGAACAGTGAATCTTTAATGGGGTTCTATTCCTCTAAATAATGGGATGATGTTTAGTTAGAAGAGTCTTAAATATGCATCCTTTAATGAACAACCCCATAGATAATACCTGCAACCCCCAATGAGAAGGATCTCCAGTGGAATCAGGGCAAGGATGACAGAAAAGAGAGTACCAACACATGATACATCCACACAAAGTATGTTTAATAAATAATAATAATAAAACAATATTAAAAAAGAAAAATGTATAAAAATATATGTATTTCTTATACTGCTGGGAAATTCCTGTTTGATCTGAAATAGATCCCAGGAAGAGTTAATTTAGGAAAATTTTCTCTAATTTTCTGATTCTGATTGACAGCCAAGACTGAGATTCTCAGTTAAGCAGACAGGATGTCTCTAGACTTGGGCTTAATTAGGAAGGCATGGTTATAAATCTCATAAATTAAATAGTAAATATCAATACAAACATTAAAAGGGCTTATATATATGTGTGTATATGGAATGCTTTAATTATTAAATAATGTGCTTGAGCATACATAATAATTGAATTTATACTCAAGTTGAGCCCTGCTCTTCTCTATGCCTACTCTTATAAAGCTTGAGAGAAAGTCACTTAGCAACTTTACAAGTTTCTATACTTATTAATAAGAGCCATAGTATATTTCATAAGTGTCCTGCTTTTGCAATGGGGTTTGTTCAATAGTACCTTTCTAAATTCCATTTTCTGATTAGTCAAATAAAATCTGTGGTCCTTTGACATTAGTCTTATTTATAATCATATGTTTTCTTCAGCACAAAGCCTACCAAGAAATCCTAGAGATAAAGTAGCAGTATCCTTATACCTCAACGATGTTAGAGTGCTCTTCCCAGGCTTTTCTGAAGTAGCATGTCTTAATGGCCCAGGACACAGGTCTACACACTATTAGAGTTTGGTGCCCAGCTTTGCATCTTACAGGCTTGTCTAGAATTTTGTCACAAGAGCAACCCCAAGATGGAGGGCTTATTTCCACTTCTAGTTCTAGGATATATGGTCTATCATCGTAGGGAAGGCATGGCTGCAGCAGCAAGAAGCAGCTGGTCACATTGCATCCAGAGCCAAAGCAGAGGTGAATGCTGGTGCTCTGCTTTGTCTGTCTGTTCTTGTTATTCGGTTTGTTGCTCCAGCCCATGGAATGGGGTGCCCACAGGTAGGATGGGTCTTAATAAGAAAGTCCCTCGTACACATGGTGAGAAATTTGTCTCCTAGATGATCCTAGCTACTGTCAAGTTGATAATCAATATTACCTGTCACATTAGCCATTTAAATAGTATTATATTAAGCAGTGCAACATAGTTAAAGCTCTGATAAGCTAGATATATAGCAAGTTGTCTGTTCACATTTGATAACATATGCACTAAATATCCTTATTCATCTTGTGTGCATTGACCTTAATGCCATGTCTTATAGTTAGAATCTTAGGCAGATTTGACTTCGGCCTTTAGGAATGAATCTATTCCTAAAGACAAAGAACACTTTGTCTCAACAAAAAAGTAAAGTGCTTGACCATTTGTGCATGCATATAATCATCTCCATCCCACAATACCTAAACCTTTATTAATATCACCATTATAACTAGTTTGGCAATAAGAAAGATCTGCTAAAAAGAACATTATGCCCTTTCCTTTGGGTATAACATTATTTCAATAATAAAGCCAGATCTGAGAATCTGGAATTTACCCAGGAACCTCATTCATAGAGAAAGAAAAGCCCAAAGCTTGGCACAAGTCAGAAGGAAGTATTGCCTCCCATAGTAAGGGATTTCACCACACAATGCTAAAATTTGTCAGATGACTTTGTGGGACAGTCTGGAACCCAGGCAATGATGGGCAGGAAGATACCTTGACTATGTAGACCTCAAGCTTTTGACTGAATCATGAACTTGACAGACCCTGAAGAATATTGACTTGAGGATCACAGGATCTCTTTGTCTTTCTTTCCAGTGTGACACGTTGAATAAATTTTATTTTTCTGCTTTTCACTATTAATGCAACTTTTTAATTGACTTGTGGATTTGTGGCCCAGCATAGTATTCCATGGCATATATTCTGGCCCTAACTCTGCTAATAGTATACATTAAGTATCTAAAAAATACTATTTGTAAAATTTTAAAAAATAAGGTGGCTATTTCTCAAGGTGTTCTTTGTATAACTTCATTTTATTTTTCTTTCTCTAAATATTCTCATTTAATTCTGCTTTGTGGGATACTTTCATCTTGTGCTGGTCCCTACTCACTAGCAATTCTCTCTATGTGGCCATGGCCTAGCCAGGTACTACTTCTTCCAGTCATCTTTATTTCAACCTTCCTCCTTCTTCCTCTACTTCTTCGTTTGTGCACGGAATTAGGATATTCAGATTCTCTACGTGCTGTTGCTCCTCTTTTAAAACGAAATAGAATCCTTGGCCAGGGTGCCTATCTCAGCAGTCGACTAGTTCGTCCAGCAGAAAACTGACAGGGCTTCTTCACACAAGTTCTCCTTTTGAAGACACAGGCGGCATGTCAGCAGCCCTGTTCTTTCTGGCTCTTTGAAGTTGCTGTCCAGGAGCACTCACAGCCTTCCAACTGTTGGCCTCTCAGAGAGTTTCACTTTCCTCCTACCTGTTGCTTGTTATAAATCCCAAGTGAAAAGTTGCACACAGTACATCAAAAACCAGATGAAGGGCTTGAGAGATGGCTTAGCGGTTAAGCGCTTGCCTGTGAAGCCTAAGGACCCCGGTTCGAGGCTCGGTTCCCCAGGTCCCACGTTAGCCAGATGCACAAGGGGGCGCACGCGTCTGGAGTTCGTTTGCAGAAGCTGGAAGCCCTGGCGCGCCCATTCTCTCTCCCTCTATCTGTCTTTCTCTCTGTGTCTGTTGCTCTCAAATAAATAAATAAAAAATTAAAAAAAAAAACAGATGAAAACAAATTAACTTTCCTCTCTACAGCTCTATCGACCCTGGCCCTAACCCACTGTCTTCCCAGCACTGCTTGATAGCCTAGGAGCAGAACCCCCCCTCTACCTGAAGATAAAGGCTGGACAAACGTAAAGACATCAGATTTCTATCTCATTCTCTCTTTCTCTTTCTTCTTTCTCTTTCTTTCTGTCTTCCCCACTCCCTTATGTCCCTCTTCCCTTCCTCCCTTTTTTTCTTTATTCCTTCCTTACAGTTTCTGTCTTACCTTCTTCTTTAATGTGTGTATGTGTGTGAGGTGTGCATGCATGTTGAATGTTCACAAATATGTGGGTACATGAGTATGTGATGGGATGCCTAGAGGTCAGAGTTGACATTGTATGGTATGCTTTTCTAGATCATCTCCACTGTGTTCAGTGAGACCAGGTCTTTCTTAAAGCAGCATTTTCTAATTTGGTTAGTATAGCTCACCAGCGTGATCTGGGAATCCTCTGTCTTTGCCTTCTAAGCACTGGAATTACAAGTGAAGACCACACCCACCAGGAATTTGGATGGATTCTGGGGATCCAAAATCAGATTCTCAAGCTTAGGTGGCAAGTGTTTTACTGACTGAACCATCTTCTAAGGCTGAGACTCAGTTTCAGATTTACCTTGTCACTGACCCCAAGAAATCAATCACAGAAGCTGGCAGAAGTGCACCCATTTAGACAAAAATGACAGATTTATAAGGTCTGTACATGGCAAGGTGTCAATAAATGAAATATGCAGGAATTTTTCCTAATTACTAATAAAATGATTGTATTTCTCATTTTCTATACCTTGTGATAAACTTCATATTTTTGTTTTCAGTAGGGTGATAAATATAATGAATGTTTATTCTCAGTAGGCTAATACATGTAGTAAATTTTATAAAAGAAATAAAAAAATCTTTAAATACTACCAGAGGTAGGCTGTAAATGACTTATGGCCTGGAATATGAAAAAATTACATTAGTAGCATTTATGAATTATGACAGAAACCCCAACCATTGTGTAAGATTAAATGCAATTATGATTTGGTGCCATCACAAAAATAAATAAATAAATTTAGATTCAGATTTGGGGATGAAGTTTTATCTTTTGGTTGTCTTCAAACAAGTCACCAGGAGAGCTTTCTTTTTCTTTTAATTTTTTTTGTTTGCTTATTTTTACTTATTTGAGAGCGACAGAGAGAGAGAGAGAGAGAGAGAGAGAGAGAGAGAGAGAGAGAGAGAGAGAGAGACAGGCAGATAGAGAGAGAGAATGGGTGCGCCAGGGCCTCCAGCCACTGCAAACCGAACTCCAGATGTGTGCACCCCCTTGTGCATCTGGTTAACGTGGGTCCTGGAGAATTGAGCCCTGAACCAGGGTCCTCAGGCTTCACAGGCAAGCGCTTAACTGCTAAACCATTTCTCCAGCCCCCAGGAGAGCTTTCTTTCCCCTTATTTTATCTTAATATTTCCGTGACAGATCTCATTGTGGAAATGGGAGGGAACCTGGAATTTCAGATCTGCAGCAATGGTGACTGTTCTTCTAGCTACTGCTAGTTGGATATCAGTGGAAATGTGGAGTCTACTGCATAGTCATCCAGTGTTACCGTCTCTGATTACTTCCCATATTACAGCTTCAGTTTTAATGTTTTTTTTTTTTTGTTCATTTTTTTATTTAGTTAGTTGAGAGCGACAGAGAGAGAAAGAGGCAGATAGACAGAGAGAATGGGCATGCCAGGTCTTCCAGCCACTGCAAATGAACTCCAGATGCATGCACCCCCTTGTGCATCTGGCTAACATGGGTCCTGGGGAATTGAGCCTCCAACCAGGGTCCTTAGGCTTCATAGGCAAGCGCTTAACAGCTAAGCCATCTCTCCAGCCCAGCTTCAGTTTTTAAAGACAGTCAACAATAACTGCTCACAGGCACATGCTTTCAAACACAATTTAATGTATAAAACAATGTTTTAGTAAACCATAACCCTTCCTCAGAGCTCTCTAATTCAGAGACAGAGTTGAATGGCCCATGAGTCCATTTGTGATTTCATCATTACCTGTCTTTTTAGTCTCATCTTGTTGGGAGCTATGAATCAAACCTCGGCCATGTTAACAGAAACTGCCATATAGCAAGTTAAGTTTCTACTTCCTCACCTAATATTTAACTACCAAGGGATCGTATGCTTGGCTGAATACTCCCCCATGCTGCCGGTAGCTGGTGAAGAAACAAAGGCAGCCAACTGCTGAATAGCGGGCCTCCCCCTCTTTTGTATAAAAGAAGGGTGAGGATGGCAGGAGCCATAGAGCAAAAGCCTCTCCATTTTGCCTGGGCCTGCTCATAAGCTGACTCATTACTCAGACAGCTGGTCCATCCATCTTTCTGTTAGGTACTTCTGGAACTGGTCAGCAAACTCCTTACAGAATCTTATCTTTTGCAAAAGGCCAGTTTATGGTCAGGATGTGAAGCCTGGTGCAGTCAGGATGTTAAGCCATTGAGGCAAGATTAGATGAATACCTAATTACATCCCCTCTAGGTTTCCTGACAATTCCAAAGCCCTAAATCATGTCAGCCAGCTTATTCCCCCACTTTTCTTCCCCTATATAACCACTGTGTTAAAAATAAAGACTCTGAGGCCTTGACAAACATCTAGCATGGTCTCCTTCTTGTGTCTGCTTGCCTTCTGTCATTCAGGTTAATTTCTCCTCGAGTCCTTGTTCAATTCCCTGCTGGCTGGGGCATCATCTCATCACATGTATTTGTTCTTGTTATTTTGTGTGCTTTAACTCTTTTTCTAGGATGTTTCCTCAAGCCTCAAGATCTTAGCATGTCCTGTGTTTTGAGTATTTTCTTCTGACATCTGTCTTTATCCGATGTTGGGTGGCAGAAACAGTAAGGAGTGCTGTCCTCGGTGCAGAGGTACTAGGGCTTAGAAACATGCAGAGTTAACTTTAAAATAATTAATAGACAACGTAAATTTTCTGAAACTTCCAAAGTGATGTGCTTACATTTTATCTACAAATAAAACTTTGAAAAATGCCTCTACTTCCCCCAAGTTTCAAGGAAGCAGACATTTTTCTTGTTATTCAAGAAATGAACTTGGAATATGGACTTACTCTGTTTTCTTTAGTAACTGAGTTCCTAGAAAATCTGTACTTATTGGTGATTGGACAAACCCAGGGACCCTGTTCTGAATCAGCTATGTTGCATAACATAATAAATTAACCATCCAATTCCCTGTATGATTTATTTTCTAAAGAAATAAAACTATGTTACATATTTTTTAAAAATATATTTTATTTTATTTATTTTATGAAGACATAAAAGCAGAGAGAGAATATGGGCACACCAGGGCCTTCAGCCACTATAAACAAACTCCAGATGCATGTGCCACCTTGTGCATCTGGCTTATGTGGGTCCTAGGGGATCAAACCTGGGTTCTTTGGCTTTGCAGGCAAATGCTTTAATTGCTATGCCATCTCTCTAGCCCTATAGTTTTGCAGTTATACCATTGTTAGAGATTTTATTTGGACATATCACTGTAATTGAAAACCCAGTGCTATGGTAATTTGTATGAAGTAGAGTCAGGTGGTTTTTAAGTCACCCTGTATCTAATTTTTTTTGAGGTAGGGTCTCACTTTAGTCCAGGCTGGCCTGGAATTCACTCTGTATTTTCAGGGTGGCCTCAAACTCATGGCAATCCTCCTACTCTGCCTCCCACATGCTGGGATTAAAGGCATGTGCCACCACTCCCAGCTTATATCTAAATATTTTAAGTGTTTTGTGTTACATATTATAGAATCCTCTTACCATCCACAGGTAGGGACCAAGTGCTCCAGAACTCCAGAAGTAAGCTTTCTCAGTTTTCTGTAGTTCTATTTTATGTAAAATCAGATGCTGGGCATGGTGGCACACGCCTTTAATTCCAAAACTCAGGAGGCAGAGGTAGGAGGATCCCTATAAGTTCGAGGCTACCCTGAGACTACATAGTGAATTCCTGGTCATCCTGGGCTAGAGCAAGACCTACCTCAAGAACCCCCCCCCCAATAAAAAGGTAACTTAAATTAGAGTACTGATCACTATTTAATCATTAAAGGATCATGCTTATTCACTTAGTCATATATTCCATAGATCTGCCATATGATGGGCAGGCAAGAAGCATACAAAATTGGAGAAGTTGCAGCAGTGGAGAGGTTTTTGTCTTTTTCTGCCATTACACCTACTTCCAAAAATACCTGCTGAAAGTGGTCATATTTTATTAGACATTCCAAGTACCTGAATGTATACTTTAAAAAGAAAGATAGCCTTAAAAAATTCAATGAGTTATTCTGTATTGAGAGACTATTATCCCCATCAAAGAGCATCGCATAACTAGTAAGAAACCCTGAGGGGATGAAGGCGTTATTGGAAGAAGGGGGAGGACCAAAGGAGACATAACAGCACAAAAGCAGAAAGAAGGCAATGCTGGGTTGAGGGCTTAAGTAGGAAGAAAAAAATCATGAAAGGACCATAATTAACCTAATTATTTAGCAGCTAATAAAAATTGAATAAATAACAAAATCATAATATTTAAAGCCTTTCAGTACTGAAGGTGTTGTAATTCCCTAACTCAGAATCAAATGAAAAGTTGACAAATTGTCTCAAGTAGCAAAGTAACACCATTTAGAACTCAAAATCCAAATAACATATCTACACACACATGTGAAGAGCATTGCCTCATTTAAGCTTACATCCAGTCCTTCTACAAGTGGTAATGAGAATGGCATCATAGTCTAGTCATTGGCCTGACACTAGCCTATTATTGAAACAAATTTATAGCTGTGGGTGCCACATTTCATTAAAATGTTAATTAATATACCAGTAAAATTGAGTCAGTTAGATGTAAACGTTCCCTGTTCTATTAAAAAAATTCAATTAATTCACCCATATATTTTGCATTTACTTATAAAAATTTGATAATTTTCAAGACATCTCCCTGAAACCTCAGACAGTGAATTTTGCCTTTTTATGGCAACACTCTGAAAGAAATTTGGGGTCTGGCATGCTGCAGTTGTCTTGTGCACACACAGCTTAAATGAAGAGCGGCTGCAGTTGTACTATCCCTGTATCTACCAGCTTCTGACCATCCAGTGAAGTTACTACAAATTGTTAAAAAGTCCCTTTTTCATAGAAGAGCTTAATGAAGCTGAAAAAGGTTTGGATTCTATGAATTCTAATGTCATTATTGAGCCTTCTCCATCACCAAGAAGGTTCATGTTACCATAGGTCCTGAGGTGCTGTCTCTGCAAACTAAAATCAATCTGTCAAATATTATTTCTGATGTTTGATTTCACACTCCCTCACCCAGTCAATCAAACTTACCTTGAAGAATATTTACAAGTTCTTATTATTCACTAGTCACATTGTTAGTTCCATAAATCTAATAATTTTTTTCCAGGTTTGCCATTGATTTCTTTCTCTCCTAAAGCATCCCACATCTTCACTCCAATAGGTTCCCTCCTTGAACAAACGTAAGGGAAGAACTCCATAATGGTACAATGTCTTGTGGATTAAATCACCTCAGTCTTCAAACAAAATATGTTATCTCATTTTTTTCTAGCACTCTTTGAACCTGCCCTTCCTGACATCCATTAACACAAGGGTACACTGTACTTCCCTGAACCTCCCATGGGTCCTCACATAGCCATACAGCAGACAGATAGCTTTCTGTAGTTTCCTTACTCATCCAATAAACCCCTCCATGATCCAGTTATACAACTGACACTACCTTCTTGATAGAACTTTTTGAAGTTCCACAGGCCACATGCTCCCTAAGCATCTGTCCTTTATTTCAAAGTCTTCTTTTTTCTGTCTTACTGGGCTAAAAACACCGAGACAGTAAGTGTGTGTGTGTGTGTGTGTGTGTGTGTGTGTGTGTGTGTGTGTGTGTGTGTATTTTGCTTTTGTAGGACTTTAGTCTGCAACAGGTCACATATCCAGTGAAAATCTTATCAGATTATGAATGATCTGAGAAGTTTCCATCACCTGGTGAAACTACAGCCATTGAGATCATAGTTGAACAGGTATTACTCATATGTCAGTATAAACAGACCCACTATGATACAGCCATATAAAATTATAGCAAACAGCTATGTGAACTGCACAAGACTTGATGACATTACATAGTTCTGAATTTAGTATGCTGTTTTAGAGTGCACATCTTTTTACAAAAGAGTTCATCATGCGTCAATATCATTTGTTTGCTAGCAAAGATATCTTGTATTTACCTTTGCATTACTTGGGTACAATTTTTGCTCTTGTGCTTAATTAAATCTTGTGTGATGTTCTTCATCAGGCCTGAGGAACAACATATTCTGTATCATATATAAGTATCAATGCATAGTAGGTCTTACTATCTAGTTATGTGTAAATACATTATGTGGTTTTACATAGATGGTCATTAAATGAAACAGTGAACATTGCAGCAAGTATCCCTGTTTTAAGCAATGAGAGTGTTTCTTTCTGGATCAAGTAAGTACCAAATGAGTGAAAGAGATCCATTTTCACTCGTTGCTTCTGAAGCTCCAAAAAATAGCTGTTCATAGTGAATCAAGCTTATGAATAATTATAATTTAATAATGATCAGAAAGGGAGGAAATTTCACTTTCCTTTTCCTATTTTTTAATTTTTTACTTGCATTTTATTATATTTCAGAGAAAAATATTCACCTTCCTCTGGGGAACAATTTACTGTAGAAACACCTAAACGTTAAACAAATGTAACACATTTCTGATGTATACTGTTGCTTACTAATAAAATAATAAAACCATTCTTTTGTAAGTCATTTGGAGAAAAAGAAATCTTTGTGCTGAATGAACATGTAAAAGGAAAATCTAGCTGTCAGGAAGCGATATGACTTTGATTAAGAGCCTCCACTTGATGCCATGAATATCTTACAGCTTGAATGGTGTAAAGTATGAAAAGTAGATCAAGATGACAGATTAACAAAACATTCTGTACAAAATAGCACGAAAAGGAAAAGTTTAACTTCAGTCATAATAATAAATGAATGTTCCTATAAAGCAAGTAGACATACATGCTAAAGAAATGTGTGTATGACTAAACTATGCCAATATCCTAGGCATCCACTTTGAGGCACCTTTTTTTATTGTTCACCACCTGAACATCAGGCTCTCAGCTCCACTGATTTCTGAGACACTCTGTTATTTCTTGTTCTCATCTCACTATAGGCGTGCTAGGATTACAATGTGTGCTACAATATTCAGATTGTCTATGGGCTCTGGGAATCTGAGCTCAGGTACTCACACTTGCATATTTGCTGACCCACCTCCCCAGAATTCAACATAGCTCTTACTAAATGAAAGATTTATTATACAATTTTATCACAATTAATGTATAGTCCTGTGGTACTATCACCCACAAAGATTGAACACTTTCCATCGAATAACTGTTTGTTCATCTGTGTAGAAGAATGGAGCCAACGTTAGTCACTGCCACTGGTCACTTGGGACAAAAGTTATACTAATAAATACAAATAACTTGGGCAATATGTCAGAATACATTAAAAAATTACATAAATCCTCAGAAGACCCATGATCATGCAGACAAACACACACACACACACACACACATGAAAATATTACACACACATACATACACACTATAATGTTTAATAGCAGAAATCTAGTCCTTTGCATAGTTTTGGCACAATATGTGTGAAGTACACAAATAATGCAAAATTCGGGAACAAAGGCAGCTTCATGCTGGGACTGTCACCTGTTACCTGCAAAGTAGAAATGGTCTATACCAATTTCAGTGATTATCATGAGAATTAAGTAATTAATTAATGATTTTAAGCCACTTAAAATTACCAAAAGATACAGTAACTCTGAGTTGAGTTGTCTGATTTTAAAGCATAAAATAAAATAAATATTTGGTCAAGGAAATATATTTTTGTCATTTTGTCATATTTTGTTAGATTATTCAAAGAATTATTCAATACTATAAAACATTTATATAATTACTACTATTAAATGATTATATATTTGGGCTATAAAATTCTATAAATATAAAGACATTTTACATACATTTTAACTGCATTCAAATTCCAGATGTGATGGTTAAGTTTATGTCAACTTGATCTGTTTAAGAATCCACAGACATTCCTCATAAGTGGGTCGCTGAGGTTGCTTCCAGGAAGGATTAACTAAAGGAGGAATATTTCTGCCAGGGTGAGCCCTTGCCCCAGAATGGGCAGCCTCTCTGAGGGGAGGCTTTATCAAAAGATGCTCTGGGAAGAAAGGCATTCTCCTCCCCTCCCACTTGGTTGCTGGTGCTGCTTGCTGTTTGCTGCTTTCCAGTGTGGACTGAAGACCAGCCTCTCTCCAGGACACCTCCAGGCCTTCAGTGCTGGACTGGGACTGCTGAGGCCTCCAGCCTTGTGGACTGAGCAGCTACCAGGTTCCTTGACTCTCAGGCCTGTAACCTGCTGTTGTTGGACTGTCATAAATTGATCCAATAAATTCCTTTTTTTTTTTTTTTTAAACACTGAACCATCTCCCCAACCTATCCACCTTATTTTTTATTTTTTTTTTTTCAAGGTGGGATCTCACTCTAGACCAGGCTGACCTGAGATTCACTCTGTAGTCCATAGATAGCCTTGAACTCACAGTGATCCTATTACCTCCATGCCTGGCTTTTTTTTTTTTTAAATTTTATTTATTTATTTGAGAGCGACAGACACACAGAGAAAGACAGAGGGAGAGAGAGAGAGAATGGGCGCGCCAGGGCTTCCAGCCTCTGCAAACGAACTCCAGACGCGTGCGCCCCCTTGTGCATCTGGCTAACGTGGGACCTGGGGAACCAAGCCTCGAACCGGGGTCCTTAGGCTTCACAGGCAAGCGCTTAACCGCTAAGCCATCTCTCCAGCCAAATTCCTTTTTAATACAATTCATTCTATCAGTTCTGTTCCTCTAGAGAACCCTGACTTTGTTTTGTTTTGTTTTTTGAGGTAGGGTCTCAAGACTGACCTGGCATCACTATGTAGTCTCAGGGTGGCCTCATACGCATGGCGTCCTCCTACCATGCCTCTCCAGTGCTGGGATTAATCTGTGGTTCACTGAGGTTCACACAATTGCCTAGTTACTAGCACAGTTGAGCTGGGATAAAAAAAAAATCAGCCAATACCTTTGTCTTTGGCCACTATAACAAAGACCCTTGGTACAGAAGGAAAGAATGGTCTCTCAGAAAAGAACTTTCAAATACCAAAAGGGGCTGGAGACATGGTTTAGCAGTGAAGGAGCTTACCTGCAAAGTCTAAAGACCCAGGTTCAATTCCCCAGAACCCATGTAAACCAGATGCACATGGTGTCACATGCATCTGTAGTTCATTTTCAGTGACTAGAGGTTCTGGGACATACAAACATATTCATATATAAACAAAAATTTTATTTTACTGTTTATTATGACAAAAGTACTGTTTAAAATATTTTTTAAGCTGGGCGTGGTGGCACACGCCTTTAATCCCAGCACTCGGGAGGCAGAGGTAGGAGGATCGCCAAGAGTTAGAGGCCACCCTGAGATTACATAGTAAATTCCAGGTCAGCCTGAGCCACAGTGAGACCCTACCTCGAAAAACCAAAAAAAAAAAAAAAAAAAAAAAAAAAATTTTAAATTATGTCTAAGATGCCTTTTCAGAAAGCTACTTATGCAACCAGGCCTGGTAACATAAACCTGCAATCCCATTACGTAGGGCCTGAGGAGGACAGGGAGTTCAAGGCCAACTTCAGTTACGTAGTGAGACCGTTTTCGGAAAAAAAAAAAAGTCATGAAACACTAAAAACAGAATACCAGTTCTCATAAGTGTTTATCCTACTTTATTCATTCACTCCCTACCAAAGAATTTGCTGTACTATTTTATTGCATCCTAAAGTTCATCTCTACTTGAGACTGTAATGTTAGGACTCAAGACATAAATTGGCTAAGAAAACTATTTTCCACTCCAAAGCCAGAGATTGTCAGAGAAATAATTAAAAATTCTTGCCCCATCTTATCAGATAAAATCTACAGGAAAGGTTATATGAGTATGGAAATTTTCCAACTTCAGAACTGAACATACTGAAAAGCCAGGAAGAAGCTTAAATGAATAAAAGATTCTAGTGACTTTCATAGAGACATATGCTAAACAATCTTAGAATTTATACATGTATACGGTGTATTCTCCCAAACAGTGTTTAAAATTGTTGAGCTTAAGGGCATGGTCATGAAATGAATATTGTCCTAATCCATTTACATTGATTATGTAAATTCTTATTTTGAAATTGCAAAGGGCTAGAGACAGCTCAGTGGTAGAGTGTTTGCCTAGAATGAACAATACACAGTTTGATCTTCAGCACCACAGGGGAAAAAAATCAAAATAGAGGTAACTAAATGAAAGTGACTGAGCATTCTAATGTATTATATGATACACATTGTTTTAAATTCTATTGATATTATTTAAGTTTTAATTCATAATTTATTTACCAAATTAATGTTATAAACTAAACATCCTATAAAATAACATTTATTACCCAAAAATCCAGATGCCATAATACCCCCTCTTCCATCAACATGTCTTCATAGAAATTCCACACCTCTAGGAGTAAACAGTGGAAACTGGAAAAGGATGACTCCTGGGAGAAGGGAAGTCATGTCTTTCAGGGGTATAGGAACTGGGAAATTCCCATTGTCTAGAACATAACACTACATCCGATAATTATGCAAGTGATTCTAATTTAATCAGTTTGTCAAAATAAATAAGGCATGTAAGTAGGTTGTGTATTTTGGGGAAAGGGGAAGGATACAGGTGGGAGAGGAAACGGTAAGAGAGCATGCAAAACCCTGGCATTTGAGAAAACAGCTATCTGACCTCCTTCTTCTTGACGTAGGCAGGTCACCAAAGAGGTTTCTAATATTTGTCTAAAGCATGCCAGGAAAAATTCATTACAAAGCCAAGTTCACTGTATATAGAGAAAAAGGGGTTTTACCCTTGGATATAGATGACATGAATGATCTATATAAGCTAGCCTTGCTCAGTAAGCCAGTGGTGTCTCCTCCTATAGATGACACCCTTTCTCTTTCAGACTCACTTCTGTCCTCTTGTCCATAAAAGTAAATAGGCTCCCCCATTTCTCTGGAATTTATTCTACAGGCTCTTGTATTATATAAAAATTACTAATTAAATAAACTTATGTTTTTTATGTTGTTCATCTATCCTTTGTTTCAGAGTCTTAGCATTGATTTGAGATGAAATAAAGAAATATATTACTTTGTCTCCCTTGCACATTAACCTTATAATTTTAAAGGACAGACTAGAAATTTATGCCATGTATGAGTACCTTGTACACACACCAACCCTTCAAAATCTATTACTTCTTCTGCCTTCCCTTTAACTTATAATGTGATAAAAGAAATATTGATTTTATTTTTTTTCTGAACTTATAATACATGGGGAGCTTCATAAATGAGTCTAAGAAAACAGTACATCAATCAAGACTGGAAATTATTAACAGTGAACCCAAGATAGTTGGATATCTGATAAACATCTTTAAGAGTGCAGTGAACTTTTACCCACAGAAGAATGAAGACCTATTTCTAGAAAAAGGAATCAGAAGTTTTTTGACCAGATATGATTTTTAAAATGGTTCTACTGAGAATATTTGCAGAAATTATTTTATCATTTTGCTTGTAAAAAGTTATGTATTGACTCAACAATGAAACATTACTTGTAGAACATGAACGCTTATAGATTATCACCTAATAAGTAATTTAAACAAATTTATATATGGAGCCAAACCCAATTAGAAATAATGCAAAAGCAAATTTTATGCTGTTCTTTTGGTATTTTTGCAATTAGAATTTATAATAGATGTTGGTTGTATATTTGACATTAAACTTATATGGAACAAATTTCAATAAAGAAAAATGAGGGCTGGAGAGATGGCTTAGTGGTTAAGCATTTGCCTGTGAAGCCTAAGGACCCCAGTTCAAGGCTCGATTCTCCAGGACCCAAGTTAGCCAGATGCACAAGGGGGCGCATGCTTCTGGAGTTCATTTGCAGTGGCTGGAGGCCCTGGCATGCCCATTCTCTCTCACTCTCTCTCTCTCTCCTCCTCCTCCTCTCTGTCACTCTCAAATAAATAAATAAAAATAAACAAAAAAATTTAAAAAAAGAAAAATGACATTTATAGAATATAAAGAACATTTATAGGAAGGGTAAATTTGGAAAAAAATCATTTTTTCAATGTTGCTAAAAACATGCTCTGCCAAGTTCTTCTCAGCAGGAGCAGCACACTGGTAGGAATGAGTACAGTGAGTCTGTGATCTGAAGGGAATGGCTTTGCTTTCCTGGAGAAGCCTGTGCATGAGTGACAGATGAGTAAATATGACATGGGAGGCTGACCTCATCGTGTCCCATCTCTCAGTGTGCTCACCTGGGGAATTTAGCAAGCACTGCCTGCATTGTTGCCCTGTTCCTCAGCCTGTAGCAAGTCTTAATGGCAGTAATGTCACATATCATATATAAGCCCCAATGGTAATGATGGGTATGTCTCATGTAGAATTGAGTACTCATCATTCACTTATTTTTAGTGCTTGCCTATTTAGGATTTTCTGCATTAATTACAACCCATTTTTTTTCTAACTATCTTCTGTATTATTCCCTGAGCTGAGCTAAGTGGCTGTTGAATGTCACTAGGTGGGAATGACATTCTCTTCTGTAACACAGCCATTGGTAAGTGATGAGAAGAGAAAGATTACAATTAGTAAAAGGTGATAAGAAGGGGTAATGTGGGATACATATGATAAAAATGTATGTGTATGCAGATGTCAAAAAGCAAATAAAAATAATCCTAGAAGATTTTGTAAAGCAATAAGAGTTTTGGAGATATCCCTCCCTCCATAGATCCCTTATAGACTGACAGTAAATAAGAATAGGAGGAGTAAAGAAAACCAACCAAACTCCTTTCCAGAATTTATGATGATGAGTGGTTAGAAGACAAATGATGAGAAGGTAGATAAAGAAAAGGGAGGCTACATAGGGGCTTTAGATTGGAATGAAGGAGGCCAAACCTAGACCTTGCCTCATCATGTTTGCAGTGATGTCTATGACTGTTGATTGTGAAGTTCATTGGGTAGATTGTGTAGCCTTAGTAAATTCTAATTTAGCACAATTACCAATCAACAAGATATGTTCATGCCTTAATTTACGTGAACAGTAACTTTGCCTAACTTTTTTGAGTAATAACAAAGTATTTTGTTATGCTTTTGGATCCAAATAGCAAATCCCATTGCAAAAACAAAAATCATTATTCCATGAAACATCACTTTTCCATTGGAACAAATAACTGTGTTTTTTATATAATACCCACAACATTACAAGGAGATTTTTATCATCCAAAAGTATGAATGAGGGAACTAAGAAACAACATTCTGTACAAATTTACCATCCTTTGAAATGTGAGATTTAGGAGACCTAACTCTACTCACTTTTCCTAAACACTACAAGAAAGGATTAAAACTACCCCAAGATGTAGGTGTGGTGACTCATACCTTTAATCCCAGCACTCTGAAGGTTGAAATAAGAGGGGCCACTGAGAGTATGATGCCACCCTGAGACTATATAGTGAATTCCAGGACAGCCTGGTCTAGAGCAAGACCCTACCTCTAACAACAACAACAACAACAACAAAAACATTATCAATGGTATGGTGTGTCTCAGCAATTTATATCAATTAGAAAATAAAATTACCAGTTATTTGTGTTTCACAGGGACATTAAAATTCTTCCTTCCAAAAAATAAAACTAAAGTAAAGTGGAAGTGTGAGACAGGAGTTGGAATTATCATTTCAATAGTCACAGTTTACTATTGGCCCTTATCTCTTTTCCAATCCTAAAATCTCCGCCTTCATCCCCAACATTATATAGGCAACTGCTTATAACAATAAAGCGAGTTCCTGTGAGTTCCTGCTTCCACAAGACTCCTGACTCAGTGTGGTTTTTCTCCGGTGACTAGGAGAGGTTCTGAGTCCGAAGCTCATCTTCCTTCTCAACCCCTTGGGAGGAAGCAGCGTGCCTGGTTCCTCCTCAGCACTACCTACCCACTGGGGAGGAGCCTGGCATTTGGAGCCCAATGTGGGGCTCCAGGAACACAGCCAACTAGTGCCCCGTGAGAGGCATGTGTTGAGGAGGTAATCGGTGTACATGTGCGGGTGAGTGTACCCTCATAAGTTATGAGGCAGTCTTTATATTTAATGCACTAAACTTTGCTTCTATAACCTGTACTTGTTTGTCAACATTGCTTTGCTCCCTTTCTCTTTCCTTTCATTTTCGGTTCACTGGCCACTTTTGTATTTCTGAATAGGGCCTGGCAAGCTGCATGTGCGGCTTTTCTATTTCTGAAGACTTGTGCTTCTCTGTCTCTCTCTCTCTGCTTGGGCCTGTGAAGGCAGGCCAGCTTTTTCTGCCATTATGGAACTTCCTCTGGATCTGTAAGCTTCAATAAACATCCCTTCCTCCATAACTGTACCTGGTCTGGAAATTTATCTCAGCAAAACTGAAGCTATCTGATAAGTGGACTGAGATGAACCTGACCATGTGGATGTTGATCTTTTGGAACCTTTCTTTTGGAGGAATAGACATGGACTTGATGCTTGCAACTGAAGGTGTCTTCTGGAGTGGTAAGCCAAATTTTATGGACTATTCTGATAAGAGTCTCAAAATGCTAAATACAGACAGCATTAAACTTCAAGGCTTGGCTTATGAGCTTTCTAAGGGAAAGGAAAGACCGCAGGGGACTTTGTTGGAACTGGGCAACTGGCATAAGGGCTGGCTGCGTCCTGCTGCCCAGGCCCAGAGAGTTTAATCAAGGTTAAATTTGTAATGGACTGATGTGCTTAGCTAGAGATATTGGACTGAGAGATTTAAGATTTTTTTTTTTTTTTTTTGGTTGTTCGAGGTAGGATTTCACTGTAGCCCAGGCTGACCTGAAATTCCCTGTGGAGTCTCAGGGTGGCCTAAAACTCATGGTAATCCTCCTACCTCTGCCTCCCGAGTGCTGGGATTAAAAGCATGCACCACCACGCCTGGCTGAGATTTAAGATTTTAAGCTAAAAAAATAAAAACCTCAAACAAGTTAAAATTACAGGCACTAAGACTAATTTTAGGTTATGATGGTTCAGTTTACATTGTTTTTGTCTCTCCTTACTATGCCTTATACCAGTTAAAAATGTTTACTCTGTGCCTTTATATGTTAGAAGTGTTTAACTTGTTTGATTTTACAGGTCTTAATATCTTAAATTGGTCAAGTCTGTGGGGACCTTTAAAATTAAACTGAGTACAATTTATATATAATGTGTGATGGTTATAAATCTATTGGGAGCCAAGGACAAAATTTGGTAATTTAAATAGATGGCCCCCCTCCTGGCAGCTTGTGCCCGGCCCTCCCCTACTGGGAGTTGCCGGGCAGTCCACCTCCTGGGAGACTGCCATGTGGCTCCCTTGGACTGACCCTGGTGGGGACAGGGGAGAAGTCTGCCCTCTCATGGTGACTGGGCTCACTGATATTTTTCTTTCACTCGATACTTTTTCCTGTGCCTGCTGGGCATCAGCACATGCAGCGGCTAGAGGCAATAAAATTCCATCAGGTTGAGATACATTACCACAGGCTGGCAACTCAGGAATTAAGTTCCTCAAATGACCCACTGCCACCTCTTCTGCCCTCCATGTGACCAATGACGGGTAAGATCTCAGACTGACTGAGACAACCTAAGACAGGCCATGGAGTGGGTTCTCAGCGAGCTAAACACATGGTATCCAGTGACAGGTAAGATCCCCAGAGGGGGACAACCTAAGACAGGGGCCATGGTGACTAATGCTCTTATAAAAACAAACTTACAAAAACAAAAGGGGAAGATTTGGGGCCTTGAGAGGCCCAGGCATGAAGCCTAATGGAACTTCCTGAGCCTAGCTAAAGTTTGGCGACCTGTCTCTGGCCAGCTAGGACCCAGCAAGACACCTAATGGCTTCTGGCCTGCTACTTCCATGCAGGAGTTGGAATTATCATTTCAATAGTCACAGTTTACTATTGGCTCTTACCTCTTCCCCCATCCTAAAATCCTCCTTCATCCCCAAAATTATATAGGCAACTGCTTGGAACAATAAAGCGAGTCCCTGTGAGTTCCTGCTTCCACAAAACTCCTGACTCGGTGTTTTTTTTTTTTTTTTTTTTTTTTCCGGTGACTAGGAGAGGTTCTGAGTCGTCCGACACTCATCTTCCTTCTCAACCCCTTGGGAGGAACCAGTGTGCCTGGTCCCTCCTCAGCACTACCTACCCACTGGGGAGGAGCCCGGCAATTGCCCTCTTGGGCAGCCAGACCTCCTTTCCCTGATCAGACCACTGAGCTGCCATTTGACCTCTGAAGGTCCATCATCTCTGTCTGATACAGGTCTCCCACCCACCATGATTTGGCCTCAGCATTCTTCCCATCTCCTCCCTCTTTCATTGGCCAGCTCTCGGGCTTCATTCCTCCTCCTGGAAGCCATACCAGCTACACCCTCAGCCATTAGGCCCCAACCTCAGGTCTCCAGAAATACATACTCTTGACACCTTGGGTCTCTCACTTTGTGGCCTACCATACCCTAAAGGGGTACCTTTTGGCTCATTTGCACCATCTCAGGACACCTCCCTCCCTCGTCTCCCTTTCCCTCCTGAGCACTCATCTTCCACTAACAGGCTAAAAAGCAGACAGTTGCAACCTGTACAGCATCTGCCCACTTGGGAGGTACAGGCCCTGTTCACCCTAATGGGCCAGCAGGTCATATTGGTATTCTGTGTAAACCCAGCTTACGCTCTGGTTTATTTTTTTCTCACCCTTGCTTTGCTCTTTCCCTGTCTCCTTAAGAACTTAAAACCTTTACAGACATCTTATCTTTCTCTGCAACTCTTCTTGGCCACATCCATAAACTGGACAATGGTTCCAAATGGCCTGAGAATACTTTTGATTTCCAAATTCTCACCGATTCAAAAAAAAAAAGAAACAGATGGTCTGAAATACTCTATTTTCCATTCTGTATGCATGGACTTCTCTCTGCTCTACCTGATTTTCCAACCAGGTCCTTATAGCCACATTGGCCCAACAGCTCCTCTGGCTCCTCCAGCTCTCTCAGCCTCTCCTGACACTCTGCCTGGTAATAAGATTTGATTTTATTCTCTGGAGTTGCAAATAGAATAGAAATTTAAAAGATGGGAATGCATAACTTCTGAATAAATGAATGAATGAATGTGTGAATGGGGAAATGGTTGTCTAGAGTCTATATGAAAAGTGCACTTAAAATGAATGTGTGTGGACTTCCGGCCAAGATGGCGACTGCCTAGCTGCACTCCAGAAACAAAGGAAAAAAAAGATAGATGCAGTTCCTAAGAAGAGAGCTGCCCCAACATACCTCAAAAGGGGCCCAACTGAAACTAAGGACAACTGGCGAAACAAGCAAAGGTGATGTTTTCCTGTGAACCGGATACCAGCACAAAGGGGAAGGAGACCAACGCAGAGAAAAATCAACTCCTACCAAATCAGAGAGCCAGAGCCTCAGAGGCCCCCAACACCTCAGCACTGAAGCAGACCAAAAATGAACCCAACATGGCTCAGGGAAATTTTGCAGAAGAGGGGGCAGAAAGAATGTCAGAGTCACATGTTGGGTCATGATTTGCAGAGACATCTATCATACCAATAACTGGGGGTTAACTCCACAATGCACTACCCATTTTCATCAACAAGGAGGGTCCAATGGGAGGGGGTAGATCGCAGATGAGCCTAAACAATGGTACCAAACTGCCTGTATTTACTGAAAAGAAAACTAATAAATTAAATTAAAAAAAAATGAATGTGTGTGAGAGTATGTATGGGGCTCACAGCCCTGAGGCTGCAGAATGACTTCGGTTCTGAGCAGTGCCATTTCATTGTGGGGATGTTTTCCACCAAGCCCACTGTTCTAGATGGCATAGCCAATGTTTACTGTTGAGTGTCCTCACGAAGGAGCCCTAAAAGTAATTAAGACCATATAAAAAATTCAAATACTCCTACTCTAAGAGTTTTAAAAATGACAGGATCAAAAAACAAAAACAAAAACAAAAACAAAAAAAATCTTTATAACCCTGAGGAAGTCCAAAGCTCTTCCTGAAATTTATGGGGGAAAAAAAGGCTCTTCCTTAGTTTTCCTGCCTTGCAGAGCCAGGGGCATGCAAGCACAGGGAACCTCAGGATCCTGGCTCCAGCATGATGATGAATGAATGCCAAATCTCTATAAACAGATGAGGACTTTTTATAAGAAATATATAACTGTTTTTATGTTTACTTTATCTTTCAATGCTTCTATGGAGCTACTAACAGACAACAGCCTCAAGATTTATGTTTAAATTTAGAAGTACTTGATACTAAATTTGTAAAAAAAAAAATTCTAAAATTTCTAATAATGTTTAAATCTACTTTCATATTTTTTTTAAAAAAATGTGTTTCAGGGAAGTTATAAAAAACAAACTTCCAAAATCTATATGTTTATTCTGGGTAAATAGTATTAGTCAAATCTGATCTACTCTTTCTTTAAAAAAAGTTATTTCAAAAGACCTTTTTTTTTTTTTTTTTTTTTAAATTATTTATTTATTTATTTATTTGAGAGCGACAGACACAGAGAGAAAGACAGATAGAGGGAGAGAGAGAGAATGGGCGCGCCAGGGCTTCCAGCCTCTGCAAACGAACTCCAGACGCGTGCGCCCCCTTGTGCATCTGGCTAACGTGGGACCTGGGGAACCGAGCCTCGAACCGGGGTCCTTAGGCTTCACAGGCAAGCGCTTAACCGCTGAACCATCTCTCCAGCCCTCAAAAGACCTTTTGAGAGGAAAAATGGTCATATTAAAAGTCTTATGGTAAGGACAATAAAATTTTTTGTTGATAGTTATGAGATGACCATGACTAAAGAATATAAACTGGAGAGGAAACTTTAAATGTTGAATATTAAATGTTTGATGAAAAAAAATTGTTACAGAGTGGATACATAGATTGTAAGATGAAAGTATGTAGATGAAGACATGAGTAAGCTTAAACAGAAGGTTAAAGACAAACTACTTAATCAGATTACAGACTTCTTGAGATATAAAATGACTATAAGCCTGGGGCTTACATTAGACTAACAAAGTATGATCCTTGGCTGATAGTAGGCTGCTATGGTATTCAGGTTGTAAACTTAACATTAGCTCATTAATGTTAGTCTGGTCTTAATAATTGTTATGAGAGACTGAATTTAGAGTACCCAACCAAGTTAACTAGGCTCCTCCATTTGTCAACCTTTTAACTAAACCTTAAGGTTAAAATTGACACATTAATATTTAATTATCTCCTAAAGTTATTATATCTAAAACCCTGCTTCAAAAAAATAAAATCTCACAGAGGAACTACTTACTCTCCCCCCTCCCCATTTTATAAGGTAAGTAGACCACATTTGAAACATTAAACAGTGTTTATCTGCCACACACTTTTCTTGAAAATTATTTACTTCATGGTGAACAGTTTAAAAATATTCTAAATAAAGTTATGTTGTGATTTTAAGATGCAATTCAATTCCTTCAATAATCAGTCTTAATACTTTAGTTTTAACTTATGTCGTTACTGAACAAGTTTATTAAATTATCACAGGCATAATTATAATGTTGGTTAAGGTTTGAATAGTTATAGATTGTGTCATAAAAGTTTGTGTATGTATGGAATTCAATATAGTTCTATAAAACTGATTTGGAAGAGACTAAAAATATTTATTTTGGGCTCAGCAGTTAAAGGTTCTTATTTGCGAAGCCAGATGCACATAGTGGAACGTACATTTGGAAATTGTTTGCAGTGGCAAGTGGCCCAGGCATGCTCATTCCCTCTCTTTCTCTCTCTCCTTCCTTTCTTTTCTTTTCTTTTTTTTTGGGGGGGGGGTTTCGAGGTAGGGTTTCACTCTAGCCCAGGCTGACCTTGAATTCACTCTGTAGTCTCAGGGTGGCCTTGAACTCACAGCCATCCTCCTACCTCTGCTGCTTTTATCCTGGGTGCTGGGACTAAAGGTGTGTGCCACCACGCCCGGCTTCATTCACTCTCTTTTGCATGACACTTGTGTCCTTTTTTTCATTAGATCATGGCAGTTTAATCCAGTTCCTTTGTTCTCTGTGTATGTTAAATAGAGCTAAATTAATTTCAGAAACTGACTTATAGATTGGATGGGCATCTTCTTTAGCTTTTTAAAGAGCTAAATCTCTTCATTAAAAAATATGTGTGCATTATATAAAGATATTCCACCTCTGAACTTTAAAAGTTATAGAAGTTTTCATTTTAGCCAAAAATGTTAGTACATAATATAGATTTCTTGCTTATTTTAAATTCTGTCAGCAGATCTTTAGTTCATAGTTTACTCTCTGTAACCTCATGTGTCTTAAATATGTAAACTCTACTTTTTGCTAATATAAGACTTTTTCAGAGATCAGAATATTGTAATTGGGTTAATACAAAGTCCATGATGTTTAGCTATTAATAAGCATGCATCATGAGGCCTGGTTAAAGCTCTGTAATTTTAAGATGGTTCTTGTCTTGTTCATGCTGGTTTTGCTAGATGATTATCACTAATATTATAATCTAAGTCTCCTAAAATGTGACTTACTGTGATTTTGTTCTTAGAAAAACTAAAAAAGCTCCCCATGTTTTAGAAAAATCCACTCTATATAAACAATGTTAATATAGTTTATATAAGCTTCATGTAACAGCCATAAATATTTCTTTAGATAAGCCTTAAAATTGTTTAATGGTAAAGGTACTTTTTTTAAAGAAATTACTTTGTGTTTGTCATATTGTCTGTAATGTAACCCAACAATGGCCAAGATTTATTTTATTCTTTAGCTATGTATAATCAGTCTTGGTCAAGGTTTCACTTACTTGGTCACATTTCTGGTATGTTAAGTTCATTGCTTATAGTGATATTGCTATTTAAAACATGTTTCCTGACCTATAAAACTCTTAAATTGCTGCTTTACTTCCAGTTTAGGGGGTGTTAAATGGTACTTACATTGATATACAGACTAGCCAATGTTGTTTTCAAACACAAATGCTAAATTTAGATTAAATCAATTGCCTTAAAGTTATTGATAAAATATTGTTTTTAGGGCTACTAAAATGTTCTGCCTATACTTATAACTGACAGATACTTAAAAGATAGGAATTGTATGCTTCCTATGTCCCAGTTATAGCTTACACTGTCACCTGAAAACTAAACTTAAATATTAATCAGAATGATTTTAAACTATTCTGTCATTCTTTAACCGGATCTAGTTTGCTAACCAGGTATGTTCTACATCCTTTTAACTAATCTGTTTTGCTAATCAGATATGTACAGTCTCTCTGAGTGATTAATACTCATATGTAGAAGCCAAAATCAATTGAAATCATTGGAGTTACAAAGATAACCAAAACCAGGCGTGGTGGTGCATGCCTTTAATCCAGCACTTGATAGGCAGAGGTAGGAAGATCGCTGTGAGTTCGAGGCCACCCTGAGACTACATATTTAATTCCAGGTCAACCTGGGCTAGAGTGAGACCCTACTTTGAAAAACCAAAGGAAAAAAATAAAAAAGATAAGCAATATTTTGGTTCCTGCTCCTGGATCAAAAAGCCACAGGAGATGACAGAACACTTGAACTTCTAGCTTCTGGTAAGTTACCCGTCTTCTTGATCAGAGAGGATGTGGAGATCCAGAAATGAATTCCAAGTCAGTGTGTCTGCAACAGGAGAGTCACATTGGAGGAAAATCAGTCCTCCAGGCTTACCAAAAGAGGGAGGGCCACTTGGTCAGCACGGCCTTCACCTGTCCTAGCAGATGACAACGCTACTCATCGAACTCCTCACAAGTCCCTGGAAGTCTCTCCTGCAGCTCCACTACTGACCTCCACAAACATACAGTTAATTCTGGCAGCCTGCATGGTCTTAATCACCTCACCTTGTGAGAAAAATATAACTACAGCATAAACAAAGATTCAGACTAATAGGTTCCCCTGTCTGATGCTGACTTAACAATCCTAGACTCTAACATTAACTCATCCCTTCTGCCTCTGCCTGTCCCTGATTAACTTCACCCACCCTGACCCCAGCTCCTCCCACTCACCTTAGCCAGAATCAGAGCTGTTCCTTGGGCCCCCTCCTTCCTAAACCCTTACCTTATCTCATCCAGGGATAAGTACACTGCCACCCCAAGGGACACACTCAAACTTAAACTCTCTTGTGTTCCTACTCTTCCCCTGATCCCAAAATGCCCCTCTGCCTCCTCTCTCTTGCCCTAAACCCTCTACCTCCCCTGCCTCTGAATTCTCATTCTCCCTTTACACGTGGCGTTTTGATGTCATACCTGCTGACACGAATCATAAGCTTCTTCATTCTCCCTTCTGTCTTCTCATGGGGTGCACAGAGCCCATCTCACTCACCTTCTCTAAAACAGGTGGCTGCCAGCGACTGCCCTGAAGCCAGCTTAAAACAGAAATGGTATGAGAGAAGTTTCTGCTTCACTCAGGACCAACTTGTGACAACATGCTACACTGGCGCTGTTGATCTCACCACTTTACCAAACCTCTAGCCACCATGAAACTTCACTGAAGAGAGACCCATCCACTGCATTATCCCACCTCTCCCATAAGAACTCATCTCCCTTATGGTCAACATAAAAAATTAACCTTGGGCCAGGTGTGGTGGCACACGCCTTTAATGCCAGCACTTGGGAGGCAGAGGTAGGAGGATTGCTGTGAGTTCGAGGCCACCCTGAAAGTCCATAGTGAATTCCAGGTTAGCCTGGGCTGGAGTGAGACCCTACCTTGAAAAACCAAAAAAAAAAAAAAAAAAAAAAAAAAAAAACAAAACAAAACAAGTAACCTTGGCTCTTATCAGTAACAAAAGGCTGGAATGTTAGGTCTGGACAAAATGGAATTACAACAGGAGGGCAACAGGGATATAAGGAAGTGGGTTATCCATAGTCCTCAAGAAACCATCCAGCCATTATCCCTTCCTTGCCTAATAATGCCCCAAGTCAAGGTTTCCTGCCTCCTTATCTCCCACCTGGTCACTTCTCCTCTCACACCCTGAGGCATTAGGTAAAGAACAAAGGAGTTCCTTCCCTTTCTCCAACTGAAGAGCTCTATATAGCTCACTTATCTGCCCCCCCGCCCTCCACACTGAATAAAACTTTCTATCTTTGTCTCCGAATCAACTTAATGGTCTTGATCAATCCTGAACCTTACACCATCTATATCACATTGTATTTTATCTGAAAATAATCTGAGAAGAAAAAGAGGTCAGATAGCATAATTTACATAGTATAAATAAGAAAGTTAAGAAAAATAGGCCCAGGCCTGAGAAACAACACCCTTCATTTGGACAAGTCAGAATACACTTAACTGTTTGTCATCTGTAACTTGTTTATGCCTCTTATCCCCTGTTACTTTTTGAAATGTTGAATATCAACATGTGTGGTGTTTAGCTCAGTTGAGGGATATACATAGTGGAGTTCAGTTTCACATTTTATTTTATGTTTGTACTTAGGATTAACCTAAAAGAAGTCCCTCTGGAGAAGTCCTTGAACATGTTTCCAGAGGAAATTAACTAAGGAGGGAAGACTCACCATGACTATAAGCAGCACAATCCATGGGCTAGGGTATGAGACTAAGTAAATAAGAGGAAGTGAGGTGTGCATCAGCATTTATCTCTGCTTCCTGACTGTGAACACCAAGTGACCAGCCACATCACGTTCCTGTCAACATGCTTTCCTCACCATGATGAATTATATTTCTTCACACTGTGAACAAATAAAAAAACCTCCTTCCTGAAGTTAAGTTAGCTCTTTGATCAAAGCAATGGCAAAAATAACATCAGATTGTTGATTTCACTATTTTTGATGATTCCCCAATCACAAAACTTTTTAATATGTGCATCATTATTTAAACACCATCTCGATTAGGAAAAAGGATAATCATGGGATTGTATGCATTCAGCCCTATTTTAGTCCAAAATCAAACATATTAATAAATAATAAGATAATTATTATTTGTACTCTAAAAACATTATATATACACATATGTCCAAAATATGGCATAAGTTAAAGGGATTTGATAAAGGAAATAAGTCCATCCAGATCAGTGGCCATGTTCCTAGCCTTCTACTTAGTAATAAGTGGAGAATTTCACATTCTATACACCAATATCATTGAACATCATATTACATACATAATTTCATGTTTATTGTTAATGACTTTTTACTTGAAGTTTGAAATGTATGGCCAAGGTTAAGACAACATATTCTAGGTCCTTTTAAAGTCAGTGTTAGGAATTTTAATGGTATTTTTATTAATTAATGGTAATAGAAACTAAAGGCAAACAGGAGAAATGTTTGACAACATAAATCCCTGGGAACAGATTGAGAAGATTACTGATGCTCAGAGCAGCTGGTAGTGTTAGAACAGCTGCTGCAGCCGGACTCTGTGTTAACAGGTAGAATTGAGGAGGAAGTTGAGGGAAGGCCTGTGAATGATGACTTTTGCTGACAATGACATTGAGCAGGATAGCCATAATGTTCTTCCAGAGACTAAACTTCACATGAGTTGGCTCCAAGCCCTGTACCCCTTTTCTTAAAGCATTTATTTTAGTGAGTTGGGCTTATAATCATGCATTCTTTCTGCTTTTAGATTTACAGCCTAGGAATGTCTTTTGAAGGTAATGGGAACCATCCTTTGCAAAGTAATTGTAAAGAAAGATAGTGTCCCAGCCTACCATTTTTTTTTTTTGGTTTTTTTTTTTTTTTGGTTTTTCGAGGTAGGGTCTCACTCTGGCTCAGGCTAACCTGGAATTCACTATGTAGTCTCAGGGTGGCCTCGAACTAACGGCTATCCTCCTACCTCTGCCTCCTGAGTGCTGGGATTGAAGGCGTGCACCACCATGCCTGCCAGCCTACCAGTTTTTGTGGGCAGATAGAAACCTAACTTCTGTGGGTGCCAATTAATAAGCAGATATGAGCTATGCACAGAGAAAAATACAATGACTTGCAAATGCACGAATAATTCAATCTGTAGCGCGCACACACATCTTCTCAATTAATCTCTCCCCTTTTTTTCCTAGCACCTTGTCATGCCAATCTCAGTAAGAACGAAGAACCCGTCTTTATTTCAGCAGAGTTGCCTTAAGAATTTGTTTTAGCCAAGACCTCCTATTCTTTCCATATTGTTGAATAAAATATTTCCAGTCTGTTTAAATTTGTCAAGTGACCTATTTTCTTTGCCATTATTTAGTCAGGAGTTTTTTTTTAAATTATATACAGCCTGGATAATCTATACAACTCTTTTCACTTTACTCCATCAAAATAGAGTACATCCATAGATTACTGCAGAAATAAACATTGCTAAAATGTGTTTGAATCTGAAAGGACATCCAGAGTTATCCAGGAATATGTAGAAATAGATCCCAACATAAAATCTTAAATCAAGTAAAGGTACAATTGATAATATATCTACAATGCCAAATGTCTCCATATTTGAAATTCAAAGAATTAAACTGGAAAATGGTTAGCATATCCGTAAGAAATAACTTGGCAATGATGCAGAGGAAGAGTGGCACTTGTTGAAGATGGGCATGAATCCTGTACCCAGCACAGCAAAGTTCTATGAGAAAGGTCACCATAATGAAGTCACTCATCTAAAATCTAAAGATTCAGGAGGAAAATACTAATGAGGAGAGAAGCAGAAATCAGGTCAGTCTCTCTGGAAACAAGAGATAAACTCCTCTGGCAAGAAAATATAGAGAAACAAAAGTATACAAGTCATGGGAGCTGCCTCAAGTGAAGATGTTTTATCTCTGCTGGAATACAGCTTTGCCTAGAACTGGCACTTGACACAAGCTCCCGCGGAGAGCACGCTTGTGGAGACAGGCCTGAGGACCGCAGTACGGCTGCGTGGTGGTGGGAGGGGAGATGTGCTGTAGGAGAAAAACAGCATGCAGGTACTTATTGTTTAAAAAATATAATTTCAGAGCTAGATAAGCCCTGCCTTATGTTTGGACTTCAGTTTTTACTATTTGGTCTAATTTTGCATCCTAATATACTTTACTTCATTGCTTGTCCCATACTTCAGAGATAATACACTGCTTACTATCTTTTTTGCTTACTGTAAAGCTAATATATGCAAAAAGCATGAGCATAGTTCTCATAATAAAGTAAATATCCTATAAATTGAACTAATTGTTTCTGTTAAATTATTATCTTTTATCAAGTTACATGAATTTGAAAATAGATGTGTAAGAAAGATAAGTAAGGAGAAGTTAGTTGACTTTCTATTTTATTTTATTTTTCTCTTTATGGAAGAAGTGAAGTGATTAAATAGTGTTTAAATGGAGGATTAATTTCAAAGCTTCCAAAATTAAAAAAGAAATTAAAAGATGATGCTTTGCTTTCATCTTGAAAACACTGGGAAAAGTCCTGATCATTAAAAAGCAATCTTTTGACCACCTGAAGGGTTTGTTCCCACAAATCCCAAAGCCATTTATTTCCTTTACTTTGGAGATGTCTTACTATATAGCCTCTTGACGCCATTCCTAGAATTCTGTGATTAGAGCTTCGAAGTACAAGGCATGTCCTATTTGCCTTTACATATTGAGAAATGATTGCATGGAAGTTGGTATTGTTTGTCTCTGAGGGTTCATGTGTGAAAATCATGATGCCCAAAAGGTCAGGACTATCAGTTAGGACTAAATAAGAGATCTTAGGACTTGGGAGGACTTGCATTTGAGAAGATTAAGCTAGCATTCAAGAGACTTGTGGGTTCTAAAGAGATCACAGTGTAAGACTGAGACAACTCCAGAATTATTGTCAAGAGTCCCACTTCAAAATGGGATCTCTTCTTTGTACATGTGCTCCTTTGGTCCTAAGGTGATATAGACAAGGAGATAAAATACATCACACTGATTGGAATACCATCTATCAAAACCATGAACTTGGGCTGGAGAGATGGCTTAGTAGTTAAGCACTTGCCTGTGAAGCCTAAGGACCCCGGTTTGAGGCTCGATTCCCCAGGATCCACGTTAGCCAGATGCACAAGGGGGCACACGCATCTGGAGTTCTTTTGCAGTGGCTGGAGGCCCTAGTGCGCCCATTCTCTCTCTGCCTCTTTCTCTCTATGCCTGTCACTCTCTTTTCAGATGGCAGTGAACTTGGGGTAATTCAGAAGGCACAATGGTGCTGGGATGAAGTGACAGAGGAGTGCTCTGCACTGCAATATCTCAATCACACCTTCCAAGGCTCAGGGTCCATTGCAGAAGAGGTGGCAGAATAAATGTAAGAGCCAAAGGAAGGGAACTCCTTACAACATGCTCCTCCAGACAGAAAATGGCCTGGATATCCATGACCTCACAGTGCCTGACACTACCTACACAAGACCATCATAAGAGGAGGGAAAGATCATGACATCAAAATAAAAGAGAGACTGATTCTGAGGGGGAGGGGGTATGATGGAGAATGGAGTTTTGAGGGGGAAAGTGGAGGGAGGGAGGGCATTATCATGTGCTATTGGTTACAATCATGGAAGTAGTTTAACAAATAATAAAATAAAATAAAAAAGAATACATTTTGCTCACAACACTTGAAGATTAAAAGAAAAGCCAAAAAGAAGTTTGGAGGCTGGGGAGATTGCTTAGTGGTTAAGTGCTTGCCTGTGAAGCCTAAGGACCCCGGTTTGAGGCTTGATTCTCCAGGACCCAAGTTAGCCAGATGCACAAGGAGGCGCACACATCTAGAGTTTGTTTGCAGTGGCTGGAAGCCTTGGTGTGCCCATTCTCTCTCTCTGCCTCTTTGTCTCTCTGTCACTCTCAAATAAATAAATAAAAATGAACAGAGAAAAATTTTTTTTTAAAGTTTGCTATAGTAGGAGAGAGAATCTTTGAAATGCACTTATGATACATGAATATGTATGTGAAAATATATATTTACCTTAATATACAAACCTGGCATTATATAATTATAGAAATGAATAAATGAATGAAAAGAAAGAATGGAAATGGAAGTAAATATTTTATGTTATGTATGAAATTATAGTAATGATTTTGCTATTTCTTAACTTGCTAACAGTTCTTATATATTGTCGTAATATCTTTGTTTGTGAAAACATAATGACAGTGTAGTAGTTTGAATGGATGTCTCCAAATAAATTCAGGAATTTATTAAAACTTGTAACTTAGATCTCCAGCCACCTGGTTGGAAATGGTGTCTCTGTGGGAGGTTCTGAATTCCAGTCTAAGGTATGTAGAGAGCAGTCTGAGTTTTGCCTGAGTTCCCTGCTGTTTGGCTGCCACCATTTGCTCTTGCTTTGGGTGGTAGGTTTACTCTTTTTCACCAATGTGGTGCTTCTCCTGGATCTGTGAGCTCCAAATTATTCTCTTCCTCCCTAGCCTATGCCTGGTTTTGAAGTTCTTCCCAGCAACATGAAGCTGACTATGACAGAGTCTCAGAGCAGCTCACTCAGGGCTAATTGTCTCATCACGTTTTTGATGGTAGTCTGTTGGAAACAGTGCCTAGCTGGGACAAGTAGACAATAAAAGCAGGCATGCTACCCCCTTCGGTGGACTTCCGTTCAGCCCCTCCTGCAGTGATGGCGACTGGCACGGGGCAGATGTTGGCATGAGCACACTTGATGAGGAACAATTAAGTTGACGTCACAGGCCTACCACAGTAAAGTGTGTTTCATTGAGTGCTTAGCGTTATGAACTGTGTGAACAATAAATGAATTGGAATCTGATTTATTTTTTCCATGTTTCTAACAAATCACAAATAACATAAAATGTGAGGAAAGAAAGGGTCTTGAAGAGAAACAAGTAGGTGAGATGTTACATAGGGAATCCTGATAATTGTGACTATTCAGAAAAAAATGACTTAGAAAAATATATTAATGGCCCTTTTCCTCAGTCAGCCCCATACATACTGATTATTACAGTAGATGAAATGAAAGACCTGACAACTAAAAGGGATTATTCACTGTCAGTTAACAATAGTAGTAAAGATTATTATAGCTAATGTAAAGAGAACTAGCCTAGTTTTAGAATCTGCTGTAAGTTTTTAGATACTTAATGTCATTACATTGGGCCATGTAAAGGCATTAAACTGATACATGTTGAGCTTAAGGCTCTGAAACACTAAAGAGATCAAAACAGCTTAATTAAAAATAAATAATTTATTGGCTGTACTGTTAGAAAGTGCACTAAAATAGCCATTATGGTTTAAGATAGTACTTTATCTGTAGCATACCTAACATATCTGTAGAGGAGACAGGACTATATTCATTATGTAGGACTATATATTTTAATTAGATTTTTCTTATGGTAAAATAATGGGCTATAATTTTCTATTATCTCTTCCTATTCTAATTTCTTATATTGAAAATAAATATAATTACAATTGACATACAATGCTATCTTTTGAAGAATTATATACACATATATATGCATTTATATAATATAACTAACAAAATATATAATATCATCCCTGGTTTCATGTTTCCTAGGTACCACACACTTTACAATCTGTGCATAACCTGGAGGGATTTGTGAGATTGCAGGTAAAACTATAATCATCTATCAAGTGACAAGGGGACAAAAGGTGCCACAACAGAAGTAGTGTAAATGACACCTTATATTCAGAGATGCTCATTGGACTCCATATTCTGGACTAGAAAGAAAAGATTGTAAATGAAAACTCAGCTACAGTTACTGTAAATGTGCTTATTGGCAATTATACCTGTGGCTTTGGGGGGCCATAATTAGTGTCATCTGAAACATGGAACAATGTATGACAGTCCTTCTGAATCTCCTCAGGACAAATCTTTTTCACATGTAAAAGAAAGCATGTCAGATTCTCTGAGAACACTGGTTCCAAAGGCTTGTTTATCATACGAGTAGAATCCTACTTATAAATGTTGCTTTATGTAATGATTTATTGTAACTGACTTTTTTTTCTTTTGCATTTTGATAATATAACTATGTTAGGGTTGCATACACCGTAGATCACCTTATTAAGCTCATTAAATTCTTAATGTAACCTTACTAAATGGAATATTTTGCCTTTGCATGCACAAAATGTGATGTTTGGCAAACAGGGGTAGCTATAGACTGAAATTTCCAGAAAGCTCTGATAAGGCAGAATGGACTGATAAAACTCCTGTGATCACATAGAAAAGGAATGTTGCAAATCAGAGCCAAATTACTTTGGGCTACTTTTAGCCCCTTAACAGCCATTTATTGCCCACCTCTGTGTCTGATCTAACATTATTGCCCACCTCTGTGTCTGATCTAACATTATTGTCCACCTCTGTGTCTGATCTAACATTATTGCCCACCTCTGTGTCTGATCTAACATTATTGCCCACCTCTGTGTCTCATCTAGCATTATTGCCCACCTCTGTGTCTGATCTAACATTATTGCCCACCTCTGTGTCTCATCTAGCATTACTGCCCACCTCTGTGTCTGATCTAACATTACTGCCCACCTCTGTGTCTGATCTAACATTACTGCCCACCTCTGTGTCTGATCTAACATTATTGCCCACCTCTGTGTCTGATCTAACATTATTGCCCACCTCTGTGTCTGATCTAACATTATTGCCCACCTCTGTGTCTCATCTAACATTATTGCCCACCTCTGTGTCTCATCTAACATTATTGCCCACCTCTGTGTCTCATCTAACATTATTGCCCACCTCTGTGTCTGATCTAACACCCGCCCCTTTGAGGTGAGAGCTGTGTCTTCTGTGTCAGCCCTACTTAATGAGCTAAACATTTCAAGAGTACACCTATTTTTAACAATTCTGATGTAGATAAATCAGAACATTAGACATTTTCAACACCTCATTATTCATAAACCCCCTCACCCTTTCATTTACTCAGCCTGAGAAGACTAATTCCTTATTCATCCACATCTTCTCTGCCCTGATGAATTGATAATGAAGTAGGACTTAAAACATTGCAGGAATGAAATATAGTAACAGACACTAGATAGCAAATGATGGAATTCAAAGTAAAGAGCTGTTGTCATTACGGTAAGGTAAAAGCATCCGCCTTTCCTTGCAGGAGAGTATAAAAGTCACTGGGAGGAGACTGTCTTTCAGGAGAGATGGATTTCATGACAGCTGCTGCAAGGGCAGGTAGGTGTTAGGCAGATTACTTGAAAGTGGACTTGACCTTGTCTAAAAGCTTTGAAAATGTTATTTGGGTAAAGTTAAATAAAAACTCCAACAGAAGCTGGAGAGATGGCTTAGTGGTTAAGGTACTTGCCTGCAAAGTTCCACTCTCCAACTTCCTCCAGACGCACAGTCATGCAGGCACGCAAGGTCAAGCATGTGCATGTCTGGAGTTCAATTGCAGTGGCTGAGGTCCTTACACACCAAATTTTTCCTTTCTTTCACTCTCACTGTCTCACACGGAAATAAAAAGGCCAGTCTGTTGGGCTTTCCTCAAAAAACAAAAGCAAAAAACACCAAGAAAACAAAAAACAAATAAAACCTCCAACAGTTTGACCAACAGGCAACATGCTAATCATTGACACACATTTTCACAGGGAGTGCTTTCTTATAATACTTCATAAAATATACAATGGTTTTCTATAAACCCCAGTCATTGTAATAGAATGTTAATTTATAATTATCCCTCTTACCTTCTGGATTTTTGTGCCCAGTTTCAAGCTTTCTTTTATCCCTCTTCCCAATTATTTCTAAGCTTTAGTGAGCACTATTCTAATGACATAAGATTTGTTTATAAAAATGAAGATATTGAGTTAAGTTGATTATACAAAAGATGGTTCACTATTACAAGTTTGAGCATGTACTCACCCATGAAGTCGTCATCATACTTATTATGATAATAAACATTCTAAAATCTGCCGGGCATGGTGGTGCATGCCTTTAGTCCCAGCACTTGGGAGGCAGAGGTAAGAGGATCGCCGTGAGTTCAAGGCCACCAAGAGACTCCATAGTGAATTCCAGGTCAGCCTGGGCTAGAGTGAGACCCTACCTCAAAAAAACCAAAAAAATAAAATAAAAAAAATAAAATAAAATCTGCACTGTCCTATTTCTTCTTCCTTCTTCTTACCCTACCTTGTGTTATAGACAACTGTATTTTATTTTTGTCATTGCAGATGGGTTTGTATAGTTTCTAAAGTTTTATGTTAAATAATAGTTATAATTTATTTTACTCAGTAAAATTATTTTGTGACTCTTTAAGGTTTATAAGGGAGACACTTGATTGGTTGCTACACAAGAAGGTAACCCATGAGGGGCCAGCTCACTCAGGTGTGCTAAACTGAGGAAGAAGCAAGAAGTTGTTGCCAGGAATGTTGGCTTGTAGCCATCTTGGACAAGACTGAATCAGATGCAAGTTCTAGTCCTGCCAGAGCAGACAAAGTAGCATTGATGTTCTCCTTGGGTTTTTCTCTCTGCCTGACTGCCAATAACAAATCTATTTTCAAGCTGTTGTGGTGGTGCACGCCTTTAATCCCAGTACTTGGGAGGCAGAGGTAGGAGGATCGCTGTGAGTTCGAGGCCACCCTGAGACTATATAGTGAATTCAAGGTCAGCCTGGGCTAGAGTGAGACCCTACCTCAAAACAACAACAATGAAAAATCTATTTTCTCCTGTTTCTCCTTCAAAAGTGGCTGGGAATCTAGGCACATGAGTAGATCCAGCTACTTAAGAGGCTGAGTGGGTAGAATAAATTGGACTCATGATCAAAACAAGACTGGGCAATGTAGTGAGAACCCTTTTAAAATTGAACAAAAAAAAGAACAGATTAAAAGTATAAATTCATGGGCTGGAGAGATGGATTAGCGGTTAAGCACTTGCCTGTGAAGGACCCTGGTTCAAGGCTCGACTCCCCAGGACCCACGTTAGCCAGATGCACAAGGGGGCGCATGCATCTGGAGTTCGTTTGCAGTGGCTGGAGGCCCTGGCATGCCCATTCTCTCTCCCTCTCTCTAGCTGCCTCTTTCTGTCCCTTTCTGTCTCTCTCAAATAAATAAACAAAAATAACAAAAAAATTTAAAAAAAGTATAAATTCATTAGAGATATATGCCATGTGATGAAATGTTCCAGGAATGGCAAAAAAAAAAAAAGAAAAAAAAAAGATTATGGTTGTATACCTCAAGCATTTACATTGGAAACAAAAGTTGAAAACAAACAGAAAATGGTTAAAATGAGTATGATAGGACTGAAGAGAAGGGTTAGTTGTTAAAGGTGCTGATTTCCAAAGCTTAATGGCCAGGGTTCAATTCCCCAGTATGCACATAAATCCAGATGCATAAAGTGCTGTGTGTGTGTGTGTGTGTGTCTGGTGTTTGTTTACAGTATAGTATATATACATATATATGTTATGTATATATACTAATTGCATGTGTATATGTAATTAATAAGTAATAACATCAATTAATTACATAGATATAATTTATGAATAATTACATTTATTAGGAAAAAAAGGAGGAGATCGACGATAGTTGTTTTCATGTCATTTGACCCTCATAAGAATGTCAGGGTCAGTGTTAATCTCCATTTAATAAGCATGTGGATTTTATGAAGGTTAAGTGTGGGACAGGTAGGTCGGGTGACCCGTGATAGAGAGAGGAGGAGTAGGCATATAGATAGATTGGCTGACTGATGGAAAAGTAGCTAGTTAATCCACTGAACGATTATAACTTTACATCAAATGCATAGAATTATACAAGATATATAAATTGATAGATGATTAAAGATAGATGGATGATCAATAACAAATATCTTAAAGATAAATGGATAATGATAGCCAGATACATAGATGAAAAAAAAGGCACTCAACATTCATTCCTCTCATGAGATCTATTATTTTCCTTATATGTGTCTAAGGGAAGCCAAACAGTACAATTCATCTAAGCAAATATTTGAAAATATTTGCAAAACTAGATTTGTGTTTCATCTTGAAATAAACCAGAAAATGACATAACTTGTCAAAATAAACATTTCTAAATTTAATATATGCTTCTATAAATGCAGGTTGAGTGAAGAAAATTTAAAAGCCTTGATTGATGTGCTGTTGGCAAACTATAATTCATTTTTCTATGATGCGTTCTAAGAACAGGCTACTGTGACATTCATTTTTTTTTAAATAAAAAGAGAAAGAAGCACATATTGAAAAAGCTCTACACAAATCCAAACACAGTTTACAGCTGCTTATAAACCTGCTCAAAACACTCATAAATATCCATTTGGAATTAACACTTCCCTTTCGCCATTTTTTTTTCTTTTCTGTTTTAGTTACTTTTTTTTTTCATGATTTTTGCTTTTTTGCCTGAATTAAATTAATGAATTAAAATTCCACAGATAGTGTAATGATTTGAAGGGAACCATCCCATCATCCCAGAATTCATTCTACTTGGAACCTTCGAATATGAAGTACATTTAAACAGGATCTTTTCAGTTGCTGGAAGTTTGATGTTCTGTTTCTTAACCTCATGCAAAAACATTTGGATTAGCACTTTTTAATATTTATAATGACTGTAGTTCTCTAATTTTCCATAATTTTAAAAATCAGCTTATGTATAAGTCAAGAAACATTTTTTCCATAATTTTAGGGACTCTTGTTTCTGTAAGTTATTGACAGTGGTCTATTTCTTAAAATTTTGACAATACAACCTATTTAAGAAATATTTATTATTTACCTAGTAAGTAATTTTCTACTGTTTGCTATATTACAGAAAATGAAGAGAGAGGAAGGCTGATAAAGACAAAGTTTCTATTATTGTAGTTAAAACAAACAATGCTTTATATGTAAATATCTTTTGCATGCATGTAAAAGTTATAAACAGATGATTCCATGCTATAAGCTCTTTTAAAAAGAAGAGAATAAAAATAGGTGAATGTTTACAATTTCAATTACCATAAAATTCTATAAGGGATAAAAGATATGATGTTGTTAACCACAGAATCCAATAACAATAGCTGCTTATATTTGATGACAGCAAAAACATAAAAATTTCAAATGTTTTACTGGAATTTTTTTCTCATTGACAAACTTAAAATTTAAAAATACAGAAACCACATGCAATGATCCTTACAAGGCACATAAGAATGTCTGTTTTTCTCTTCCCCTAAGTATAGTAGTAACTATCGGAGAAAAGTGACATAAATACAGTGAGAGACAGGATCAGTCTCGACTGAGTTCATTGGTAAGATTCCACACTATGCAGAGGGAAATTTCACAATGGAATTAATTGCTAGAAACAGGAAATGGATTATAAGGCAGAGTATAAAATGCCCTAAGACAGCATTATTTGCTTACTTCTGAAGTGCTGAGTGAAATTAATATGTCCTGGAAACAATAAAATTTGTTGATATAGACACATGTGATAGAAGCAATTTCCAGATTTATATTTCTGTATAATCCCTTGAGTCTGTATCAATCTGATTGAGTGCCCAAATATTGTCTCATAAGTGATATTTCTAGCCTTAATTCACAGAGTGCAAATACATTGCTTGTAAATAAGCTTCCTTGAAATTTCACCCATCTACATAAAAGAACCACAATTAACGACTTTCTTCACATCAATAAACAACTAACTACTGCTTCACCTATAAGATAACTCAACTTTTCTGTTTGCTTTTCTGGTTGAGCATAAGGCTATCAATTTTGATCTTTTCATTCTGTTCAGAAGGTAGCTGAAAAAAGAAGCCTTCAGTGGCCACCACAGCTGACTAATTTTCTGTATTTACCAGCTACTCTATAATATTTTATTCTGAAATTTATATATTAATATGTGTGTGGAATTTATTTTGTTCAGTTTTAGAAACAATTATTGTTTAATATATGGCAAGTAGGTCTCCTATGGTAACATATATTATTTCTTCAATAGTGCTTATTCCTATATAATTTCTAGTAAAATGTGGGCATATTAAGCAATATATTAATTATTTAAGTGAATATAGGGACAATAATATTTATAACTAAAATTAGAATACTTTCTTAGACAGACTTACATGCAGTAACATTTTCCTTCCTTGCCTACTAAAAATGACTAAGCTGTTTTAATGAATTAAGAATTAAATTAATGAATTAAAATTCCACAGATAGTGTAATGATTTGAAGGGAACCATCCTACCATCCCAGAATTCATTCTACTTGGAACCTTAGAATATGAAGTACATTTGGAAACAGGATCTTTTTGTTTTTTGGTTTTCTGAGGTAGGGTCTCACTCTAGCTCAGGCTGACCTGGAATTCACTATGTAGTCTCAAGGTGGCCTTGAACTCATGGCGATCCATCCATCTCTGCCTGCTGAGTGTGGTGCTGGGATTAAAGGTGGTATTAAAGGCATGCACCACCACACCTGGCTGGAAACAGGATCTTGGCACATAGAATTAAGTTTTAAATAATTCATGCTAGGTTACACGGGTCTTAAATTCTTTGCTTTCTTTATAGATGAAGAGAATGATATAGTAAGACCAGAGTCACCGAGAGAAGGCCAAAGAAAAACTGGAAGCAAAGATCAGAGTGGTGCCAGTGAATGCCACAGGCTGTACGGAGAAGCTGGGGAGGCGCTCCTAAGGAAGGATGGCCGCACTGACCTGACGTTTTGATCTCAGACTTGTCTCCAGAACTTTGAGAGAATAAATGTCCATAGTAGAAGGCAACCCAGTCTTTGGTGCATTTTAAGGTAGCTCTAGAGTCTGATGCTTTAATTGCTGGGCACAAAATCAACCTCACTAAGGAGCTGATCAAAATCCTCAGAAACTTTCTCTCAAACAAGGCAAATTAACAGGATGAGAGTTTTTATGAAATAATTTATAAGCGTTGTTAGCATACCCTGAGATCACAATACATGTGAGACAAGCTCTTTTATTGTTCCATCTATAGGCAGGCACCAGAATCAGAGCAGATGTGGATCCCAAAGCACTTCATTATGTTATGAAATAGTCCATCTTCACCTTTCAGTGTGCTCACTGAGGTGAAAGAGACGCATAGCCATAGTAGAGGGAACCAAAATGGGTTTACTTCATTAAATTTACTAGAATTTTCTGTACATCAGGTGTCATTGGCATTTATTATTTTCTTGTTTGGTTGTTTCAGTCATGAAATCCTGTAAAAAACTAAATCCACATCCTTAAAAATATGTATTAGCACAAATTCTTTTCTTATTAGTTGAGGATGATTAGAAAGATGCTGATCTTCATATTCACATCTTACAGCATCTGGTAAGTAACCATATTACAGAAAATAATTAAGAAGTAGTCAGCTTCACTTTTTAAATATGAAGGTAATATCTAATGTATCTTAAATTCATTCAATTTTTTGAAATTAAATGCAGATTTAAAAGAGCTCGTAGTATATTTTCAGTATACAAAAAGGCTGCCATTGTAGAAAATGTGAATCGTGATGTGTTATGGAGGAAAGACTTATAAATCTGCCCATACAAGAGGAATACTTCTGGCAAAAGATAGTTAAAACCACAAAGGTAGAGAAGATGGCATGTCTTTAGTTTTGCTATTTAGCATGTTTGTGTGCATGAGTGTACACACACACACACACACACACACACACACACACACACACACACAACTGAATACTTTAAAATGGTCATGGAACTTGTTTCTCAAGTACTCATTCAATCACCATCAGTGATTACTGTATACTAAGCACTTTATTAAGAAAAAAAACCTTCCTTTAAGATATATAGCCAAGTTTTAGAGAATTGTTTCTACAATATGAAAGCCCTCCATAAAATAAAACATAAATTTCCAATGAAGTATTGTAGAGGAGATTAAAAATGCAATGTGTAGATACAGAATTCTACATATGAGGAGGTCAAACCTCAGCTACTGTCTATAGGAATGTTTTCCAGGAAAGGGGTGTGCTGTGTAGATCAGCAGCTTCTGGATGCCAGCAAGGACTCTCTTCCTTCAGATGAAGCCAGTTGAGCTTGTGCAGGCAGTGGCTACAGACTAGAGTTTGAACCCCATTTGTATGTCCTAGTGAATCCCTTCCTAACCAACAGGCCCAGTTTGCCACTATAAAATAAGCAGCCACTGCATTTTTCCTAAAAACCTGCAACTTCCAAACATGTGTAAATAAAATACCTTGCCATACCCACAGAGGCCACTGATTATATTTGGGATTATTTTTTCTTCCAAGATCTTGTAGAAAGGCAATAAAAGTTAAAAGGAGGTAAAAATCCATTGATGTTAGAAGCTAAAAGAAGCAGAATAGCCAGTCAGAATTGGGTTAAAGTATATGTTATGTATAAAGAAAAAGACGAGAGAGAAAATCAAGATATCCAAGGAAAGACGTGGTGAGAAACCACCATCTCTTACTGCTGTCACTGGTGGAGTGCTGCACAAGGTTATGGTTACTGTCAGTTTGCTTTCAGTGTGACTATTTCATAGCACCTTGTAGAGATTGACAATGTAATGTGGTTATACCATTATCATACATATGAGAAAGAGTGGATGTTTATATTATTTACTAGAGAAAAATTTCATAAGTTTGTGATCATACAAATACAAGATTACAAAGTAAGCAACTGATTCCACAAGGATATTTAAACGTAAATTGAATGACCTAAACAATCTCTGAGCAGATGACAGTTTATTCTGTTTTTTTAAATATATTTTTTTATTTATTTGCAAGCAGAGAGAGATAGAAGAGAGGCAAACAGAACTGGGCGCTCCAGGGCCTCCAGCCTCTGCACATGAACTGCACGTACATGTGCCGCTTTGCTCATCTGGCTTTGCTTGTGTACTGGGGAACCAAAGTTGGGTCATTAGGACTTTCAGGCAGGCACTCTAAGCACGCCGCAATCTCCCGGCCCATCTTATGCTTCTTAAGTGACTACTCCTAGCTTGACTAGCAAACATAAGCAAAAATAAATTTGATATTTACTGAAAATGCATGTATTAAAGAAAACAAGAACATAAATTTAACCAATTAGAAGAAACCAATAAACGGAATTACAGAATTGTGGCCTTTTGAGCAGGATAGACAAAAATAGCAACTGTACACATGTAACCCATTCACTGTTCTTTTCTCTTTTCACCATGGGACAGCCTGTCCTTTGTGGTCCACCTCAGCTGCATAGTTCATAAATTGCTGTCTGCTCAAGAAATTTCCAGAAACTTATTCTTGTGCCTCATTTTACCTTTGTAACAAATGGAAAGCAAACCAAATGGAAGGCATAGATTAGTTAACTACTTTTTGCAGCATGCACACCAAAAATACAGGAATTGAGGGAAAATGTGATTGTGAAAGACCAATCAAGAAAGATTTGTTAACTACTGATGGTTTGATGGGCATAGTTGGCTGGTCACATTGAAAGGATATAAGGTGTAGAAAGTTGATAGAAGGACAATAGAAAATAAAATAATTGTATAAAAGCAAAAAAAAGTCAAAATAGAAAAAGTATACTTTTCAATACAGTTTGTCCTTATTAAGGCTCAACATGGAAGTAGGCACTGTCAGTTTCTGTTCTGGGTTACATAGTCAAAGATTGTCATATTAATGTCAAAGAGAGACAAAGCCTGTTTTACCCACTTCCCTCTCAAGGTCTGTGATACTGATTAGTAGAAAACACATTTATTAATGAAGTAAAGCTAATTTTATTATTAATCTGAGGAAAATACAGTTGGAAAGGAAGATAGCCTGGAATAACTTGTATTAAGAAATAATCAAATGTATACAATAGACACACAAATATGCACATATAGAATATAGATTGGATGAATTTTCTCTCCATTAACCGGTACCTAAAGGTGAAGTTTGCCTCAAAGTGCTCATTAAGTGTTGTGCCCAACTTATATGTGCATTTTGTATATTATTTGATAAGCAATGATTTCCTAAGATATAAATCTTACTTCATTCTGGAGATCTCGGATCATTTTGCTCTTTCTTTCCACTTCAGTCTTTAAAAAGTTAATCTGAAAGTAAAAAGAACATTATATGGTTATGTTCTAAATAGGTTTCTATGACACCCATTTTTTGGTTATGACTATCTCTTTAATATCAAGCATTGAAAAAAAGAACAATGGAGCAAAGTTTTTATTAGCCAAAACTATTATTGAATTCATAATCTATTTACTGAATATATGTTTTTTAAAAAATATTTTCTGTTTATTTTTATTTATTAATTTTAAAGTGATAGACAGAGAAAGAGGCAGGGAGAGAGAGAGAGAGAGAGAGAGAGAGAGAGAGAGAGAGAGAGAGAGAAAGGGCATGCCAGGGCCTCCAGCCACTGCAAACGAACTCCAGACGCATGTGCCCCCTTGTGCATCTGGCTAATGTGGGTCCTGGGGAATGGAGCCTTGAGCCGAGGTCCTTAGGCTTCACAGGCAAGCGCTTAACTGCTAAGCCATTTCTCTAGCCCTGAAAATATGTTTTAATGTAATATGTGAAATAATTTTATATATGCAACATTCACATTTTTGCTATTTGGCTTTACTTTATAAAAATACACAACTTATATACATATGACCCTATGTATACAAGAAGTAAACAGCTGGTTGACCTGACATTTTCAGCTTCTTAACTGAATCAATTATGTATGTTATGAATTTAATTTTTTATCTAATTAAAGCTCATATTTAGGCACTAGGTTCCTTAAAATATAAATAGGCTCCAGGTTTAGGTGCAACAGTCTCCATTGCTATAATAATCATTTCCCTTTTTCCTGTGGCCTGGTCTCAGAAAATTTGTGAGGTGCTGAAGGTGCTATCCCTGACCTTAAAAGTATGGAATGTTATGTGAAATATCCCAAATAAAATGTGGTACTATCTCTCTCTCTTTTTTTTTTTTTTTCAAGGTAGGGGTTCCCTGTAGCTCAGGCTGACCTGAAGTTCACTATGTACTCTTAGGGTGGCCTTGAACTCATTGTGATCCTCCTACCTCTGTCTTCCACATGCTGGGATTAAAGGCATGTGCCATGACACCTGGCAATCTCTTAGTTTTGATATTCTTAACTCTAGGCCAGTTAAGGAAACTGTGAGGAATTTATATTTGACATAATAACTAAAAGTTCATTATGTTCCGGTTAAGATGGCGGCGTAGGTACCACGCCAAAGCAGCCTAGGGGTGAAAAAGACCAAAAAAACTCAGCAAAATACACACTTTTACTAAAAAGTGAGGTGTATAGGAAATTGAGGTGGCAGCGGAGAAGTAGAAGAGTTATAGAGCATCCAGAGCCTGCATAGGCGGAAAAGCGGCTCCGGCAGCTCGGCCAACCACCGCAGCCGCGGCGCAGCAGAAAACCGCCAGACTCTCGGCTCGAGCCACAAGAAAAGCCAGGTGCGGGATTTTCCCCTCACACTGCGCTCTCCACAACTCGGGAAACGTGAGGGGAGAGCGGCAGCGAGCAGCGGAGGAGCAGACCGCGAGGTAGAAGAACACGTGGAGCAGCGAGACAACCAGAGCAGCCGCGGCTCCCTCCCCTCCCCCAACGCCTGAACCCAGCTCCAGCGAACACAGCAGCGGCCAGGGACCCGGCCACGCCAACTTGGGCTGACAGCGGGACCCAAGCAGGAGCAGAATTCGGCAGCAACATCAGCAGCTCCAGCACCGGTACCAGTGGCCCCAGCAGCAGCGGACCCAGGAGCAGCAGCGGCGGCAGATCCCGCAGCAGCGGCTTCGGGGGGAGCAGCGGCGGTGGACACGGCAGCGGCAGCTTCAGCAGTGGTGGTGGCTCTGGTGGTGGCAGCTACGGCAGCAGCAGAGGCAGCAGCAGCGGCTCGGTTTGCCCCGTAGGAAAAACAAGTGCCCAGCTCCAGAAATCAGAACAGCAGCCCGACGACCCAGGCAGCAACTTGACTGAGACCAAAATCACCCAAGGTAACTGGGATTGCACCAGGGAAGGGTCTCACTTGGTCACAAGCTGACTTGGATCCCTCAACAGACCAGAAATCTAAACCTCTTTGTTGATAGAGGATCTGGTCATTATAATAACTACTCTTGCATACATACTTGGGGCTGTTTTTGATTGAATGTGTACAGTGTTTAGTTAAATTTTAGAATCTACCTGTATTTTATTCCACTCAGCCTGCTTGAATACTCCTATAGCAGGGAAACTCAACGCCTAAGAACATCTTTGTAGATACTCTGAGAGTCTTAAGAGCCACACCTAATACCTTAAGGTCCTACCCTGAAAATATATTACATCAAATCAATTGATACAGCTAAGAATACACAGCTAGCTAGAAAATCCAAGCATTAACTTAATCCAAGATGCAAAAATATATACATTATAACACAAGAAACACTAAAAAGCAAGACAATATAAATCCACCTAAAAGTATTAATGCATCAGAAATGTCCTCCAGTGAGAAAGAGTTAGAGGAAATGCCTAAGAAAGAGTTCAAAAGAATAATTATAAATATGTTCAAAGAGGTCAAAGAACACATGAAAACAATCAAAGAAGAAATCAAAGAGGAAATCAAAGAGGAAATCAAAGGAATCAAAGAAGAGGCAGGACACCAATTTAATGAAATAAAGAAGGCAATACAAGACATAAATAGGGAAATAGAAATAATAAAGAAAAACCAGTCAGAATTATTAGCAATGAAGAACACAGTTAATGAAATAAAAAACTCTGTAGAAAATCTCACCAGTAGGATGGATGAGGGAGAGGACAGAATATCTAAGCTAGAAGACCAGGTGGCAGACCTAATGCAGTCCAACAAAGAGAAAGACAAACTTATAGAAAAGTATGAGTGGGAATTTCAAGATATTCTGGACACTATGAAAAGATCCAATATAAGAATTCAGGGCATAGTAGAAGGAGAAGAACTACACTCCAGAGGCATAGTAGGCATCTTCAACAAAATCATAGAGGAAAATTTCCCCCAAATTGGGAAAGAGGTGCCAATACAGATACAGGAAGCCTTTAGAACCCCAGCCAGACAAAACCCAGAAAGAACCTCTCCTCGCCATATTATAATCAAACTTCCAAACACACACACCAAAGAAAAAATATTGAAAGCAGTTAGAGAGAAAAATCAAGTTACCTACAAAAGCAAGCCCATCAGGATTACAGCAGATTATTCAACACAAACTTTTAAAGCCAGAAGGGCTTGGAGTGATATATTCCAAGTTCTGAAAGATAACAACTGTCAACCAAGGTTACCTTATCCTGCAAAGTTATCCATTCAAATAGATGGAGAAATAAAGACATTCCATGACAAAAGCAGGTTAAAGGAGTATTTGAAGACAAAACCAGCTCTACAGAAAATACTTGATAGAATCCTCCATGCTGAACAAAAGGAAAAGCACACATATAAGGAACCTAGAAAAAACAAGCTATACTCAAATACCAGTTAACAGACGAGAGCACAGGTAGAACCAGTAACACACACACACACACACACAAATGGCAAACATAAATACACACCTTTCAATAATATCTCTTAATATCAACGGTCTCAATGCCCCAACGAAAAGACATAGATTTGCAGACTGGGTTAAAAAGCAGGATCCTACAATTTGTTGTCTCCAAGAAACTCACCTTTCTACAAAGGATAGACATTATCTTAGGGTGAAAGGTTGGAAGACGGTGTTTCAAGCAAATGGGCCTAGAAAACAAGCAGGGGTTGCTATCCTAATATCAGACAGGGTAGACTTTAGTCCGACGTTAGTCAAGAAAGATAAGGAAGGTCACTTTATATTGATTAAGGGCACACTTCAACAGGAGGACATTACAATCCTAAACATATATGCACCTAACATGGGGGCTCCCAAATTCGTCAAACAAACACTATTAGAACTAAGGTCACAGATAACACCAAACACAGTGGAGGTAGGTGACTTTAACACCCCACTCTCATCAATTGACAGGTCATCCAGGGAAAGAATAAACAGAGAGGCATCTGGACTAAATGAGGTCATAGAAGGAATGGACCTAACAGATATATGCAGGACATTTCATCCAAAGGCTGCAGAATATACATTCTTTTCAGCAGCACATGGAACATTCTCTAAAATAGACCATATATTAGGACACAAAGCAAATCTTAACAAATTCAGGAAAATTGAAATAATTCCTTGCATTCTATCTGACCACAATGGAATTAAACTACAAATCAGTAGCAAGAAAGGCTATAGAGCATACACAAAACCATGGAAACTAAACAATACACTACTAAATGATGAGTGGGTCAATGAAGAAATCAAAAAGGAAATCAAAAAATTTATAGAGTCAAATGATAATGAGAACACAACATACCAAAATCTCTGGGACACAATGAAGGCAGTTCCAAGAGGTAAATTTATAGCCTTAAGTGCCTATATTAAGAAATTAGAAGGGTCGCAAGTAAACGACCTAATGCTTCGCCTTAAAGCCTTGGAAAAAGAAGAACAAGGCAAACCAAAAATTAGTAGACGGGAAGAAATAATAAAGATTAGGGCAGAAATTAATGAAATAGAAACAAAAAGAACAATCCAAAGAATTAATGAAACAAAGAGTTGGTTCCTTGAAAGGATAAACAAGATTGATAAACCCTTAGCAAATCTGACCAAAAGAAAGAGAGAAGAGACACAAATTAATAAAATCAGAGATGAACAAGGTAACATCACAACAGATTCCAGAGAAATTCAAAAAATCATAGGGACATACTATAAAAGCATATACTCCACAAAGTATGAAAATCTGAAAGAAATGGATGATTTCCTTGATCTATATGACCTACCTAAATTAAATCAAAATGAGATTAATCACTTAAATAGACCTATAACAAACATGGAGATCCGAAGAGTTATCAATAATCTCCCAACTAAAAAAATGCCCAGGCCCGGATGGATTCACTGCTGAATTTTACCAGACTTTTAAGGAAGAGCTAACACCATTGCTTCTTAAGCTTTTCCAGGAAATAGAAAAAGAAGGAATTCTACCAAACTCCTTCTATGAGGCCAGCATCACCCTGACACCAAAACCAGGCAAAGATAGAACAAAGAAAGAAAATTACAGACCAATCTCCCTCATGAACATAGATGCAAAAATTCTCAACAAAATATTGGCAAACAGAATACAAGAGTATATCAAAAAGATCATTCACCCTGACCAAGTAGGCTTTATCCCAGAGATGCAGGGATGGTTCAACATACGCAAATCTATAAATGTAATACATTACATAAACGGGCTGAAGGACAAAAATCACATGATCATCTCATTAGATGCAGAGAAAGCATTTGACAAAATCCAACATCGCTTCATGATAAAAGTCCTACAGAGACTGGGAATAGAAGGAACATATCTCAATATAATAAAGGCTATTTATGACAAGCCTACAGCCAACATATTACTAAATGGGGAAAAACTGGAAGCTTTTCCACTAAAATCAGGAACAAGACAAGGGTGTCCACTGTCCCCACTTCTATTTAATATAGTTTTGGAAGTCTTAGCCATAGCAATAAGGCAAGAGACACATATAAAAGGGATACAAATTGGAAAGGAAGAAATCAAGTTATCATTATTTGCAGATGACATGATTCTATACATAAAGGACCCTAAAGACTCAACTAGCAAGCTGTTAGAGCTGATCAAAACCTACAGCAATGTAGCAGGATACAAAATAAATACACAGAAATCAGTAGCCTTCATATATGCTAACAACAAACACACAGAGGATGAAATCAGAGAATCACTCCCATTCACAATTGCATCAAAAAAAATAAAATACCTTGGAATAAACCTAACCAAGGAAGTAAAGAATCTGTACAATGAGAACTTTAAAACACTCAAGCGAGAAATTGCAGAAGACACTAGAAAGTGGAGAAACATCCCTTGTTCCTGGATTGGAAGAATCAATATTGTGAAAATGGCAATCTTACCTAAAGCAATCTACACATTTAATGCAATCCCTATCAAAATTCCAAAGGCTTTCTTCATGGAAATAGAAAAAACAATCCAAAAATTCATTTGGAATCACAAAAAACCTCGAATATCTAAAATAATACTGAGCAACAAAAAAGAGGCTGGTGGTATCACCATACCTGATTTTAACCTATACTACAGAGCCATAGTAACAAAAACAGCATGGTACTGGCACAAAAACAGACATGTAGATCAGTGGAACAGAATAGAGGACCCAGATGTAAGCCCAAGTAGCTATAGCCACCTGATATTCGATAAAAATGCCAAAAATACTCATTGGAGAAGAGACAGCCTCTTCAGCAAATGGTGTTTTGAAAACTGGATAAATATCTGCAGAAGGATGAAAATAGATTCTTCTCTCTCGCCATGCACAAGAATTAAGTCCAAATGGATTAAAGACCTTAACATCAGACCTGAAACTTTGAAACTGCTAGAGGAAAAAGTAGGGGAAACCCTTCAACATATTGGTCTTGGCAAAGACTTTCTGAATACAACCCCAATTGCTCAGGCAATAAAACCACAGATTAACCACTGGGACCTAATGAAATTACAAGGATTTTGCACCGCAAAGGACACAGTGAAAAAAGCAAAGAGGCAACCTACAGAATGGGAAAAAATCTTCGCCAGCTATATATCTGATAGAGGATTAATATCTAGGATATACAAAGAACTCAAAAAGTTAAATAATAAGGAATCAAACAAGCCAGTCAAAAAATGGGCTATTGAGCTAAATAGAGAGTTCTCAAAGGAAGAAATATGAATGGCATATAAGCATCTAAAAAAATGTTCTATGTCACTAGTCATCAGGGAAATGCAGATTAAAACTACATTGAGATTCCATCTCACTCCTGTCAGATTGGCCACCATCATGAAAACAAATGATCATAAATGTTGGCGGGGATGTGGAAAAAAAGGAACCCTTCTTCACTGCTGGTGGGAATGCAATCTGGTCCAGCCATTGTGGAAAACAGTGTGGAGGTTCCTAAAACAGCTAGAGATTGATCTACCATATGACCCAGCTATAGCACTCCTAGGCATATATCCAAAGGACTCATCTCATTTCCTTAGAAGTACATGCTCAACCATGTTTATTGCTGCTCAATTTATAATAGCTGGGAAATGGAACCAGCCTAGATGTCCCTCAACAGATGAGTGGATAATGAAGATGTGGTACATTTATACAATGGAGTTCTACTCAGCGGTAAAGAAAAATGAAGTTATGAAATTTGCAGAAAAATGGATGGACCTGGAAAGTATTATACTAAGTCAGGTAACCCAGGCCCAGAAAGCCAAGTGCCACATGTTCTCTCTCATATGTGGATCCTAGCTACAGATGACTGGGCTTCTGCGTGAGAATGAAAATACTTAGTAGCAGAGGCCAGTAAGTTGAAAAGGAGACATAAAGGGTGGAGAAAGGAAGGGAGGAGGATACTTAATAGGTTGGTATTGTATATATGTAATTACAATGATTGTAATGGGGAGGTAATATGATGGAGAATGGAATTTCAAATGGGAAAGTGTGGGGGTGGGGAGGGAGGGAATTACCATGGGATATATTTTATAATCATGGAAAATGTTAATAAAAATTAAAAAAAAAATTTCATTATAGCAAAAATAACTAATATAGTGGATGGTACATTTAGTATAACTAATTTTCAACTTTTAGTAATCACAGTTTAGAAAAGCAAATAGGTACATGTGAAAATAATGGTCTTAATATTTAATTATATATATATGTATATATATATATACATACATACATACATACATACACACACACACACACATATATATATGTATATGTAAATATATATATATATATATATATATATATATATATATACACACACACATACATATGTATGTATATATATATATGAAATAGACTTTTTATGTAGTACTAGACATGAAAGCCAGGGTTTCTTGCACAGTGGGTAAGCCCTCTACTTCAGAGAAGTATCTCTGCCCTACTATACTATTAATGATATAAATTACATTTCATCATGAAATTTTTCTTTGTGTTAGCTTTTTGTCAATTTATTAAATATTTGCAAGAGGAGAGGTGGAGGGAGGGAGCAGGAGAAAGAGATAGAAAGAAAGAGAGAGAGATTGAAGAAGATAGGCACTTTAGGACTTCTTGCCATTGTAACAGAACTCCAGAGGCATGTGCATATATAGCTTTACATGCATACTGGGGAATCAAACTCAGGCTGCCAGGCTTTTGAAAGCCAGTATCCTTAAGTGTTGAACCATCTTTCCAGTCCTTAAATGTGTATTTGAAGTGCAATGTGTATTGTGCACTGAGAGCTCACATCAATTTGGTCTAGTCATATTTTCATGGCTTAGAATTTCATGTAGTATACAATTGTATTCTTAAGTGTCTCCTGGAATGAGGAAAGGGGCTTATTTATTTGGCTCATCATGGAGGTAAATGGTCCCTTTGACTAGATATCAAGTTGAGGATGAGTTTTTATTATTGGCAGCGTTACAAAATGGTTATTATTGAAATATTTTAAACATAAAAAAGAAAACAGAGTGTGGAGAGATTTTTCATCACATAAGCACAGTTGAAGCACAAGCATGCTGACCATAGTTCAGTCCCAGCAGACAGGCATTGTAACCATACCTGCCACCCTAGTGCTGGGGGGTGGGGGTGGTGGTCTGAAAAGGATCAACAGGGTTCACTGGTCAGAGTCTAACAGGAAAACTGCAGCTCCCTAGTCAGCAAGAGAATGTCTCAAGGAAACAACTCAGAAGAGTGACACAGGAGGACGCTGACCGTCTATGGCTTCCACACTGGTAGCATGGGGCACGCGAATCTTCACACCTATGTCCCCACACTATACTGTGTCCCCTCACAAAAACCACAAAAAAATTTAAAAAGTGAAAAAGAAGTAATATGAAAAATACCATTTTTTTCTCTCAACATAGGATAAACAGATTTGTTTTGGGAATTTTTCAGAGTTTTTTTGATAAAGGAAACATTATAGACACCATTACAGTCCCACTACACTGACTTTGTTTTGCATAGGGAAGAGACCACTGTTGTAATGTTGACACCTGTTAGTATTATGAAGATTTTAATTGATGTGCTTATTATATATTCCTACATAAAGTAAAAATAATGTTTTTATTAATGTTTTATACATTTTAAAAATATTCTTGCATTTGTGATATATCCAGGATCATTTATGTGATACAAATTTATGCTATCTGATCAATTTTTATAGCAACCAACTTTAGGTTTCTCATACCAAATTAATCAAAGCAGAGAGAATTACTATAACTGAGAGATTCCCAAATACAGTGGTATAAATTCAGTGGCGCATGTGTCTGTTGTTAGTTTGTAGGAGCTGGAGGCCCTGGTGTGCCCATTCTTTCTCTCAAATAAATAAAAATAAAAATATTTTAAAAAAGATTTTAGAGGGAAAGTTTTAGCTTATTCTTATTTTGAATAATATTAAGTTTCATTTTCTTATAAAATGCTTTGTTGCTGAGCTATATTCCTCTCATATTTAATGTGTTCAGCTTTTGTAATTAGAAGATCTTTAATCTTATCTTTTACCTTTTTCTGCGTTTGAATAATATGATAACAGAGTTCAAAAAATATTTATTTAGTTAGTTGAGATAGAAAAAGGGAAAGAAAGTGGGGCAGGGTAGGGAGAATGGGAAAACCAGGTCCCCTAGCCACTGCAGATGAATAATAGACACATGTGCCCTGCTGTGCATCTGGCTTTATGTGGGTACTGGGGAATCAAACCTGGGGCTTTTGGCTTTGCTGGCAAGTGTTTTAAATGCTAAGCCATCTCTCTGGACTGATATTATTTTTTTGCCATTCTTAATTTTGATCTAGACTCTTAATTTACTGATTAGACTACATGGAACCATTCTAGCATTCCTGATTCATTATTGTAAATAACCTTTATAATGTCCTGCTACAGTCAGTTTTATAATGTTTCATTTAGAACTTTTACAACTATGCTCATCAAAAATATCTTATTACCACATTTTAAAAATTTCTTTGGTCCATATCTGGGTTTGTTTTCAAGGTCATGCTAACTTTGTAGCATGTATAATAATAACTCATTTTTTATATATTTACTTTTTGGAATAACTTAACAGAATTTGCATTATCTCGTTACCTTTCAAATATATTCTAAATATAAAACCATCAATTTTCACTATATATTACCTTGGCATGTATTATTTTAATTAATATTAAGTATAAATATAGTTTTTATTTCTAATTAATACATCTATTACTAATAAATATATTCTATCTTTCACAAAATTAAGAAATTATTTGACAATTATGAATGATTAATATTATTATAGCAAGTCCAAATAACTGTGTTCATGTCAAAAATATTCTTTTTTTCATACTTCCTACTTTATATATTTAAAGTGTATAATGTGCTGATATGATATACATGTACATTGCAAAATTATTATCATAATCATATTAATCAATATGTTCATTACTAGTCCTGCTTTACATTAGTTTCCCAGAACTTGTGTATACAGTAATTTAAATGCTGTATCTTTTTTCAAAAAAAATTATTTATTTATTTGACAGAGGGAAAGAGGCAGACACAGAAAGAGAGAGAATAGGTGTGCCAGGGCCTAATGCAAATGAACTCCAGATGCATGCATCCCCTTGTGCATCTGGCTTATGTGGGTCCTGGAGAATTGAATCGGGATCCTTTGGCTTTGCAGGCAAGCACCTTAACCGCCAAGCCATCTCTCCAGCCCTTAATGCTGTATCCTTATATTGACATCTCCACATTTCCCTCATCCTTCAGTCCCTAGCAACCCCCATTCAACTCTGTTTGTATGAGTTTAACTTCTTTACATTCCATATGTGAATAAGATAATATGAAATTTGTCTTTATGTGTAGCTTACTTAATTTAGCATCATGATCTCCAGTTTCATAAGTATCATTGCAAATGGCAGGACTTCCTTTTCTTTGTGAGTAAAGCATAGTTTACTGTACATACAGTTTTATATCCATTATTTGTCAGTGGATACTTGGCTACTGTTAGCAATGCTGCAACAAATATGGATAAGCAAACATTTCACTGACATAATGATTTCCTTTCTTTTGATTGTAATTTCATTACTGAGCTTGCTGCATCATGTGGTTCTATACCAAGTGTGCAAGGATTCCTTTTTTCTCCAGCTCCACTCTAATACATAAGTGTATCATCTTCATTTTTATAGTATTCACTTTATTTTCATTTTAGTTGTTTTAGTATTTTTATTTATTCATTTGCAAGCAAATGCAGGGGGAAGACAGTGAGAAAGAGAGACTGGGCATGCCAGGGCCTCCAGCCATGGCAAACAAATTCTAGATACAGGTACCACTGTGAACCTGGCTTTATGTGGGTATTGGAAGGTTGTCAGGCTCTGCAGGAAAGTTCCTAAACCACTGATCCATCTCTCCAGCCCTGTTGTTCTTGTTTTTGTGTTTTTTTTTTTAAAGAATTATATATTTTATTTAGGGCCCAGTATTTATTTCCATAATATTTCAGTAGAAGCTTTGTGTACATTCAAAAAATATAGAAGCTTGGCTAGAGATGTAGCACAGTTGGTTGTATGATTGCCTACCATGTACATAATCCTGGATTTGTTCCTCAGTAACATAAACCCAGGAGTGGTACATGCTTGTATCTCTGAACTCTGGAAGTGCAGAAGATAAATGTATATGGCCATCCTTGGTGAAATACTCTGCTAATATCTAGTTACCTACCTAGTGATATGTATCTATACTAATATATATATTTATATATAGAGAATTTAGTAGGCTTATGTAATATATTTAAACTATTACATTTGTTTTTAAATATTCAGCATATCATCTGTATTTTTATTATTTATAATTGGATGGACATTGAAGCTGTACTATTTGTTTGATTACCTTTTGCGCTAATTTTGGGTGATCTCTGTCCCAGTATACAAAGTCTTTCCTGGTTATGTCTTTGTTGGTCAAGTCTGTTTGTTTGAAAGTGATTAATATTATTCCCAGTTATTTTTCTTTGAGTTATTTTTAAATATTTTCTTAGTCTGCTTATTTTAATATACAAAAAAGTTTTAAGTTTAGGACTCTTTTGTACATTTTCCTATTTCAATTTTAGTATTTTTCTTTTTTAACAACATGCATTCTTTTAAAAATTATTTATTTATTTGAAAGTGAGAGAAAGAAAGTTGCAGATAGAGAGAGAATGAGTGTTCCAGGGCCTCCAACCATTGCAAACGAATTGCAGATGCATGTGCCACCGTGGGCATCTTGCTTACGCAGGTACTGGGGAATCAAGCCTGGGTACTGAGGCTTAGTAGGCAAGCTAAACCCATCTCTCCAACCCTAATATTTAGTATTTTAACTCCTTTATAAACACCGAGTTAAGGGAATAGAAAGATTGTAAAAGCCACAGGGTGGAGGGAGTATCCTCAGGCATTGCCCACCCATGCTCCACAGAGAAACTGACTGCTGTATTCATCCTTCAAGGTTAACATCAACAACCTCACTGAGGAGGACCCTCAGTGGAATGGGGAAAGATGATAAGGTGAGGGGAATGGGACTGTGGTAGATTAATTGGATGCTCCCCAATATATTCAGAGTTTTATTAGTTTGTAATTTATATCTGCAACCAATTGGCTGGAGGAGTATCACTGGGCAGATTTTAAGGTCCAGCCCTAAGATGTGGTGATAGATTTGGAATACCTGTCTAAATATGCAAAAAGCCTGAGTTCTACCTGGAGTTTCTGAAATTTGACACTGTGTGGTATAGCATTTGGATTTTTGGCTTTTCTCTGTTTGCTTGTACCTATAAAAGCTGGCCAGCTTCTTCTGCCACTATGGACTTTCCCCTGGATCTGTAAGCTTCAGTAAATCCCTTCCTCTATAATGGTGGTGGTCTGGAAGTCTGCTATAAGGACCAACACACAATTTGGTCATACAGTAAAGGTCATAATTAATTTTTAAAAAAATCATGAAAAAAGTTAAAAACTGACAACACAAATGTTGGTGAGACGTAGAGGAACCAGAAGTTTCATGGACTATTGGCAGACTACAGACATGTAACCACCAACAAAATCGTTTAGTAGGGGTGATGAAACCAACCTCCCCACCCCACAGGCACACAATTTCACTACGAGGCCCTTAACCCAGAAGAATGAGAGTTATGATCAGAGGAAGACTTGTACATGAGCCTCCATCCCTGTTTTTCACATGACACTCCACAGTAGAGGCCAGCTCCAGCACATCAGTAGGAGGACATCAGTCTTTTGCCTAGAACAGCAATGGTCTCCTGTGATACAGAGTAATTAACTATAAATAGGCAGGATGGAGGGAGCTCAGAAATCCTATGATGAGCAAAAGTGCTAGCACATGAAAGAGCAGATACCTTATGAATCCATTCGTAGATAACTCTAGAACAGGCTTCATTAATTTCAGGTAAAAAAACATGGAATTATTAAATTATTAAATTGTAACAAGTTGGGAATGGGGAAGGAATAACATGGGGGAGGGGGTCATGAAGGAACTTTCTAGGATGCAGTGTCTTTCTTTATATTTTTATCTATTCATTTGCAAGCAGAGAGAGAGAGACAGCAAAAGAATGGGCACACCAGGGCCTCTAACCAATATAAACAAACTCCAGATGCTTATGTCACTATGTGCATTTTGCTTTATGTGGGTACTTGGGAATAAAATTCTGGTTGTTAGGTTTTTCAGGCAAGTGCCTTATTGCTGAGCCATCTCTACAGCTCACAATGAGTTTCTTTCCTTTTTTTTTTTAAGAATTATTTATTTTTAAGATTTTATAGTTATTTATGAGAGACAGAGAGAAGTAGAGACAGAAAAAGTGAGAATGGGTGTGCCTGGGCCTCTAGCCATTGCAAACAAACTCCAGACACATGTGCTACCATGTGCATCTGGCTTACATGGGACCTGGAGAATCCAACTGGGGTCCTTAGGCTTCACAGGCATGTGCCTTAACTGCTAAGACATCTCTCCAGCCCTTAAAGAATATTTTTTAAAAAAACTATTTAATTAATTAATTTATTTGAGAGAGAGGGAAAGAGAGAGTGAACAGGCAGATAGAGAGAGAATATGGTGTGCCAGGGTCTCCCACCACTGCAAACCAACTCCAAATGCATGTTCTGTCTTGTGCACTTGACTTACTAGGTACTGTATTGTCACCAATCTCTGACATCACCTCCAAGTTGATGTGTTTTCCTATCTTACCAGCAAAAATTGTAACTGTCTTGGGCCTTGAGATTAATCTCAGACAGTAATCTCAGACAGCTCAATATCAGTACTTAGGAACAGCTACCAAAAATCCATATTGTAGTATCCAGAAATCACATATTAAAAGGATTCTTGCTATGAAAGATATATGAAATACCGATGCCTAAAGAGTTGAAGAATTAGAACATTCAAATGAGTAAGATACTATTTTAATTTTGTGTTATTATATACTCATTCTTGTGCCACCCTTAATAATTCTGATTTTAATAGGGAATAGATACTTTGAACAGCTGGAAAGAGCATAAGTGATATGTGATAATTATGGTCATAATACCTATATACTTAAGGTTATATTCACTCTGCTCTATAATGTACAAATCACAGAATTATATAATCACAAATGAAATTTTGTATCTGCAATACTGTTATATTTCTTAAAATTAAATTAGAAAACTCAGAAGTGAAGAGACAAGAAGTGGTGGATATGGAATTAAAATAGCTAAGAGGAAGCTGGGCGTGGTGGTGCATTCCTTTAATCCCAGCACTCGGGAGGCAGAGGTAGGTGGATTTCCATGAGTTCGAGGGCACCCTGAGACTCCATAGTGAATTCCAGGTCAGTCTGGATAGAGTGAGACACTACCTCGAAAAACAAACAAATAAATAAATAAATAAATAAATAAATAAATAAATAAATAAATATAAAATAGCTAAGAGGGAGACATAAAACATTATTTCCTTGTTTACTAAATTGGACATCTAAGGCCTAATCATAAGGATAAAATCTATTTTAATGAGATGCATCACCTAAATTGGGTAAGTAAATTAACAGACTTCAATGAGATGGATTAAATCTAAAGAGTCAATGGCCCAAGTTTAGTTTTGCTCAGAATATTCAGGCTAAAAAGCCAAGCTGAGCCACTACAGGGATTTTGCAGTTTTTTAGGGTACCGTAAAGGGAAATGGGAGCCTAAAAGTTCCTAGGATGTTCTATTATAAAGGCACTATCAGTATGCTGGGATGAAGGCAGGGTGAGTTGGCATTGTGTATCCATGATATTTCCCATAATTTGATATAACTTTGGTTTGTGCTTTTTTGGAATGTTATAGTTCTCTTCTAACACCTCAACTGCTAGAAGCCCTTTGAGTTAATGCCTTTGTTCTTCTGCCCATCAGCAGTGTTATAGAAAGCTAAAACTTTATCTTTTATGAGTTTTAACTTCTCACTACAGAACCAATAAAATAAGGTAGCTTTGAAATATGGATCTGTGAAAATAGTGAATAGAGAGCATTCTGTTTTCACTGCCATCATTTGTCATCCAGTTAAATTTGGATCAGCTATGTTCACGTTAAATATGATTGGATGAAGCAGAAATGGAGCTGTTCTGCAGCCTGGGTGACATGTTCAGGCTAGGGCTATCCACGCTGGTTCTGAAAATTATCTACTTTTCTAAAGAACAGTTAGTGTACAGACAGCCAAATACTAGTACATATTACAAGTCTGAGGGCTTTCATAGAACACAACCAAAGTAAATCTCCCAGATGACAGGAGTAAGATAGACATAAATCCATAAAAGAATAAAAACCTTATTCATGTGGGGAATAGACATCATTATGAAAATACTGACCCCAGGAGTCAGGTGACACAGGTAACAGACTAAATTGAGCTTTAGAAGTTAATTTCCATACTCTAGTCAAGGTTGTTACAGGAAGTTTTTGAAATAAAACCCATTTGACTGTGTTTAGAGAGCTCAGCTTCTGTAAAACTGAAGCTTTATTGCCAAGGTTCCTCAGAAAAAGGCTATTCCTACCTCCATGTGTTATAACAGCCTAGTTCTAACCAATGCAGTTATATGCTTGAAATGCTCTTCCTTAGCCTCCTGCTTTCCCTATTTCAACCATTGGTACAAGTCCTCCTTGGATCAGGATTTCAGACAAAGATCACCCAAACCAGAAAGGACACACCCTAGTAGGTTTTTACTGTACTCTCACATTATAGGCCACCATAGACCTTTCCAACAAGGTGGGTACTTACATTGTAAAGGTAGCCCTATAATTCTGGTCTAGTAAAGTCATTCACACTAGTTAATCCTAAACCCATTTATCTTTCCTACTACTTCCTTGCCTCAAAAAATATATTCTTTTGACCACAGTCTTTCTGCCTGGTGAGCAATCCTGGGATTTCCCAGATGTTTCTGTGGCATGGAATGCCCTCCCTCTGGGAAAATATAAAAAGCAAACTGTTTTCTCAATGGTAGCATTTTCAAGATCCGTGGGCTTTTGCTAAACATCCAAATATATATATACACACACATATATAATATTATATATGTACACACACACACACACACACACACACACACACACACACACACACAGTATTCTAAGTCAGATTTAAGCACAGGATACAAGATAGGAGACCCGTCCTCATGAACGGTGCACAAAGCAGGTCTGAAGAAAACACCGGAACCTGTTCTCCAGCGGTGCTGGAGGAGCTCATTCTCATGCCTTGTTGGATATATTCACAGATACGGAAATGTAAGATTTAAAAAGACATAATTTAGTGAGTGAAAGGACTGGAAAGCACTTGATTTCATAATCTGAGGGGTGTATTCCAGGAGTAATTTGAAGGTTAGTGAACAGATAGTTGGCATGGCCCTGCCTCTGAGATATACTTATACAGTCTTATATAGTGTGGTTTGGCAATTTGCATGGCTAAACTTGTTGCAGGGGCAACTAAAATCTACCAATGAACCACCTACATGAGCCTGAGCCAGCAGCCTGACCTGTGCTGTCTCTTGGCTTCTCCCCTTCAAGAGAAGACTGAGATTCAGATGATCTTAGGAGTCAAATGTAACATCATAGTTTTTGGAATGAATAATTACCAAGTATTGACTGACCATAGTGTCTAAGAGAATAGAAGTTAGTAACTGCCAATTCCTTACAAAGGGGAGAGAAGCACACTTACAGTGGCCTGGTGTTTCTCTGCTTTTTCAGATGTCTCCTTTAGTTGGTTCTGCAGGGCCTCCTGGAGAGATTTCATTTCTTCTCTAGTTTAATAGAAAGAGAACAAAGAGAAGACATCATATAGTAACATTGTTTCTTTGTGGATTACAAAATTAAGTTTGGCTATCTAAATTTAAGAAAGGTGAAAATATAATTATACAGAAACAATTACACAATCAGGTTGTACCCAAATATTTTGATAGTAAAGGGTTTGTCTTCAAGTAAATACTAAAAGCAAATTATAGTTAAGGGAAATCATACTGCTATTATGCCTGATAAAAATCCTACAGTTTGAATAATCTGTGATCTATGTCATGTGTTACATCAAATCAATTTATTAATTCGAGTCGAAAAGCTAATTTCACTGACAACATGTAGGGCATGAGCATGCTGACTAAAAACCATCACTATAGACTTCTGAAAGAATAGAGTTATTGTTCCTTTCTGTTGCTCATAATTGGTTAATTCTATAATATTGTGCTTTGGAAATATTTACAATGCCTAAGAAGTTTCATAAAATAAAGGCAACAAAGATTGTTTTGTTTTTTTAAATTTATTTATTTGAGAGTGACAGACAGAGAAAGAGAGAATGAGAGAGAGAGAGGGAGAGAGAATGGGTACGCCAGGGCCTCCAACCATTGCAAAGGAACTCCAGATGCATGAGCCACCTGTGCATCTGGCTTGTGAGGGTACTGGGGAATGGAGCCTAAAACCAGGTACCTTAGGCTTCACAGGCAAGCCTTTAGCCACTAAGCCATCTTCTCCAGCCCCAAAGATTCATTTCTAATGTGAGGACTGACTCTTTTAATGGGCATACTGATGAAAATACATGCACATTTTCTCAGTTCATTAATCAGACGGTCTCCTATTAATGGGACAGGAAGAAACACCCCTTTTTATCCAACATCCTAATATTATCAGACCCCTTTCTACTCCCCACCTTTAAGAGGTCAGCTTTTTTATAGTTTTATTTACCATAATTTATTTATTTATTTTATTTATTTTATTTATTTATTTATTTATTTATTTTGGTTTTTCAAGGTAGGGTGTCTCTCTGGCTCAGGCTGGCCTGGAATTTACTATGTAGTCTCAGGGTGGCCTCGAACTTACGGCGATCCTCCTACCTCTGCCTCCTGAGTGCTGGGATTAAAGGCGTGCACCACCACGCCCGGCTTTTACCATAATTTTAATATAAGACTTTGAGGAAAACTTCCTGCTCAAGAAATAATAAATAAATTGATGTATACATAAGAATTATTTAACGCATGTCTCTGGTATATGAGCACATCATTGACTCAGTATAAATGCATGTTGATGACCAATTTCAGGGTCAATGGAGGAGATACAGTTTGATGAAACAGACTTATTTATTCCATATACCATTAGTCAGTGTAACAATTTCAAATAGCTTTTTGTCTCGTGTCCAGTGAGCCAACAAAGAGAAGCTTTGGAAATTGAGTATGAAAGCAGTGATTAAAAGAAAATCTAGCACAAAGTAATTTCAACAGTCACTTAAATGCATCGAACAACAGTTCTTTATCATTAGGATGTGAATTATGCTATCTACATACAAAATAGTTTGTTATGATGCAATAAAGAAATGAACATAAAAGGATCTATGATAGCCTCTAGTTAACATGAAGAAAATTAGCCCAATTTTTATTTAAAATACATTGTTTGAGTTTTAAAACAATCAATATTTAAATATTATAATGATTCTACTAGTATTAATAGAAACAACCCCTTCCTTACCACACCACTATTCATTGTCAATTCCAATTTTTGATTTTTAAGGTAATCTATTAAAGCTAATGATATCACATCACTGTGTGATGGACAGAGTCATCAGGATCCATATTAGTAGCAGAGGAATGTGTCAGATGTCACTACCATACAGACTGATACATAGACAAAGGGCAGCTTGAAAGTTATCAAAGGGCTTGATGGAAATGAAGAATCTCACCCACTCAAAGATGCTATGTAAAACTTCATCCTCACAAGATTCCCTGGTGAGCAAACAAATAATTGAAGACTGGGTCAAGTACATTAGAGTTCCAGGTAATTCCTACCTACACTCAATAGTGAGAAGGGATATTAACTAATTCATCCATCTATATTGAACAAGTTTTGGTAAGTTTCGTAGGTATCCTTTGACATGATTACAATCATTAGTGAAAATGAAATGTTTTTAAAGAATGGAAATCATGGTCTTACCTTTGTTTCTGGCCTAATTCCAGAAGTTTCTGAACATCCGTTTTGGAAGACTGTTCACCATTTTTCAAAGACTGCAAAAGAAATTAGAAACGGAGGTCTTATTTTGTTTAAGAAATTTTCAATCATTTTACTTTTACCTATTTAGCAAGATATTTGAAGGAGCTGTTTTCTAAAGCAAGGATATAGAAATGAGGCCTGTCATACTTAAGGCTCCGCAGTTGTACAAGACATGTTTCAACATCTACTGGAACATGTAATTCCCAGCACGTGAGCAGCTCTGAGCTGAACGTCAGCTTTTAGAGGTTGGATGGAAGAGCAGTACTAGGACTCTTTATAAGTGATATAAAATATACATTCTCCTCTCTCTTCGAATTTCTACTGTGTTCTTTGAAGGAATATTAAATTAACACTCAAATAGTAATATCCATTTGCAAATCAGAAAATGATTCAGTTAATGAGTAAAGCAGTCAAGGGACACATTTGTTTGGACCTCTCTGCATCTTTTGATAATGTGTCAAGATACTTGAAGACATAGACCCATGTAAAACTGTAATTGGTCTCTGTTGATATGCCATTAAGAAAAAAATATACACACCAGTTCATTAGTACTTATATAATTTGGCAAATTCAAGACTCATAGTTCATCCATTAGAGAAAGAAAGTCTCCTGAGATTTTCCTCATAAAGTATCTATCATATTAAATCTTCTCTAATAACTGGTATTTATAGAAAGTTAACTGTTTAATAGCATAACCTGTCATTCTTGGCATTTATAGTTTAAATGGAGAGGCAGTAACGGTGTCTACAAGAGCAGATATTTAATGTAGAGAAGTTATAATCATAAAATACAAAAGCTCTGTTAACTGTTATTCAACTGATAAAGATATCTATTGGGGATTATAGAGAGAGGTTGATGGTGTCTTTCTGCATCAGAATTTCAGCATGTGCTGAGCAGAGACAAGCTTAGTAGATTGTTTGCACTCCTAGAGAGATGTAACTAAGCATTCCCTACTAGGCCTGACTGAAGGTGTCCTAAGCAAGCTGCCCATAAGCTGACAAGTGTTCAGTGTTTGGGGGAGGAATTTCCATTAAAATATAACGAGAGCATGGGGAGAAAGTTAATAAGGGAGAAAACACCTTATTCATAGGAGCCATTGACCAGCCGTCTGCTCAAAGAACAGAGAGGTGTTTAAAACATTTCTGTTGAATTATTGACTATATTTTATATGTTGGGAACTTGGAAAGAAACCCAGACACGTACCCAAGGAACTTTTGCTTAAATAAAATAAAATTAATAGGGCTAAGGAAATAAATAAGCAGTCAGAATTCGTGCCTGAATGAAGCTCAGTTGCCCCCTCTCCCCCCACATACAGGAGAATCAAACATTAAAACAACAAATGCAAAAATGAAAAGCACATGTATTTAGATGGGTATTTTCAAGGCATATACTCTTTGGACACCTGGTTTGTACCTTGTTGAAATTTTGTCAGTAATATCCAGATAATTACTATACAATTATTTGAAAATAATCTCGAATCTTCTAATGATATCAAAATTTGATTTATCACCAATAAGCCAACATTTGTATTGGTCACCCTACATTTTTATACTATGCAAAGGTACAAAGGTTAGACAGATAAACAAGACTTTCAAAGTGAAGATCAAATTTCCAAAGGTTCTACTGTCTTTAACTTACAATTAGGAATAAAGCAAACAGACAGACATTTTAGATGGTATTAAGTGAAACTCTGACCCTGGGGAATCACACCGTTGTTTCTTTCTTCCAACACAGAACAGCTGTGGTGACTTACAAAAAATGCTCATAAATTTGGGGCACTAACTTTCCCTTTTGGAGTGGTGGGAACCACAAGGCAGTCACCAGGAGTCTACCCTTCCTGAGAAAATACAAGCAATTAACAATTGTTGGGAAGAGAAGAGGGGCGGGATCTTCCTCCAGGGTATAGCTGCTGCCTGTACCTCCCGTAGTCCTGAATGTAACTTCAAACAACTCTGCGATTAAACAAACTGAACTTAGGTGGAGTTTTTTTTTTTTTTCTTTTAATCTGTTTTTGGTGAGATATGTGGTGTGAATAGATGTTTGCTTACAATTCACAAGAAAAACATACAATAAGTGAGTTTCGTAATTGTTCACTATAAGTTTGAAACATGGTGTCGTTATTTATTATATTTATAGTTTAGGCATTTCCTATACTCTCTTATCTGCACTGTGAGTTTAGGAATATCCTCCTCTTGCCGTGACGTTGCATGACTCTTTAATAGGATAAAGCACTGCCAACTCTGGAGCATTACTGTGTGCTTGGGCTATTCTCCGTGCCTCTTGAGATTAGTCTTTCTTGTTACTCCTGCCATCCATATTTAATAAGTACAACTCTCTTGAATTGACTTCCTAAAAAATTTGAACTGTAGCCCTTATATCCTCCTTCCTCCTTGCCAGTGTGTGGTGCCTCTTCCAACATAGCACACTGTTGTTCCTGTGAGCAATGGGTTCAGTACTATTTGCATATCCTTCAATTGTTTGTGTACTCTTTCTTTCTAAAACCAATAAAACGAGACTAGTAACTACTATAAACATCATGTAAAAATTAAAAAGAATTATGAAAAAAGAATCCATGGCTTTGACTAAGTTCAATAAAACTTAATGGTTGGTGGGCTGAACACCATCCTAATCCACATTGCCCCATCATCACAGGAACAGGAAGTTACACCACCCTATGAATCAGGGAAACCAACATGGCTCAATTCAAGAATATATGGGAAGAGTCTAAAGCCAAATCTTTTCATTTAAATTCTTGTATATTTAGTGACTTTCAAAAATAAACTTATTTTATTAAACAAGATTTGTCATAGGCAACAAGGACAGAATCACATTAATAACAGTTGGGTTGGTTTGATTCACATGTCCCCCATAAACTTATATGTTCTGAATGCTTAGATCCCCAACTGGTGGCAATTTGAGAATTGAAGCCTGGAGGCACTGCATGTTTTGGGACAGGCTGATGGGTGTTATTATCAGCTTCCCCTTGCCATTGTTTGGCACACTCTCCTGCTGTTGTCCATCTGATGCTGGCCAGGAGGGGAGGCCCACCCTCTTCTCATGCTATTGGTTTCCTCTGACATCATGGAACGTCCCTTAGAGTCTGTAAGTGAAAATAAACCCTTTTCACTCACAAGCTGTTCTTGGTCAGGTGTTTTCTTCCAGCAATGTGAACCTGATTGCAACAACAGTGCTACCTCTTACACACAAAACTGTTAGCATACAGTAAGCCTTCAATAAAAAGCCTGCAGTGTTTAAAATTAAATATTAAGAAACCTGCTGGTTGGGTTGGAGAGATGGATTAGTGGTTAGGGCGCTTGCCTGCAAAGCCTAAGGACCCCGGTTTGATTCCCTAGTACCCATGTAAGGTGGTGCATATGTCTGGAGTTCGTTTGTGGCAGCTGGAGGTCCTGGCGTGCCCATTCCCTGTCTCTCTCACACTTTCTATTCCTCTCTCTCTGCCTCTTTCCCTCAAATAAAATATATATATATGTTTATATGACATTTTAGGCATTTTATATAACAAAGTGGCGCATCTGTCTGGAGTTCCTTTGCAGTGGCTAGAATCCCTGGAACAACCATTCTCTCTCTGTGCCTGTCTTACAAAAACATATTAAATATCTATTATCTATTAATAAATAGTTATTAGTAATAATTAAATTTAATAAATATTATTCATTAATATTAATATTAAAAAATGAAAATCCCTGCTAGTTAACAAACAAGCTGTTTTATCTCTTTCTTTCTTTTTCTTTTGAGGTAGTTTTTCGCTCTAGCCCAAGCTGACCTGGAATTCACTATGTAGTCTCAGGCTGGGCTCAAACTCTCAGCAATCCTCCCACCTCTGCCTCCTGAGTGCTGGGATTAAAGGCATGTGCCACCACATCCAGCTTTCTCCTTTTTTTGATTCACTGTGTGAGCACATCATTAGAGATGATAGTCTCTTTCCTCAAACATCTTCTCTGTAATGAAGGTTATAGAGGAATCTCATATCTCTCCTTTGAGAATTTAAAATTCTTCTGCAAAGTTATTACTATATTAATTTAACTATACAATTGCTATGATGAATACAGGGGTCAAATGGATTTTGAACTTTGGGAGGAACTTAGAAAAAAGAAAGCTCAGGGATTTGTCATGAACACCACTTTCTCCTTTCTGCACCTGTAGACCATAGGTTTCTAGACTGGATTTCAAATGATATTTATGTTCAAAGTTCAAATCCTAATAAATAATAATTAGCATTGCCAATGCCAGATGTATTAAAATGCCAAGGTATTACAATCTGCTAGCAATGCATTTAATCCAATGAGGGAAACAGGTGACTGCGCACCCATTAATGTTTATCAAATTGTTTTATCTCACCTGAAGGTTGACTTTAATCCCTTCAAGTTCCCTGGAGGTCTTTGTCAGTTGATGCAAGATGGTGCTTCGTTCCTTGAAAACTTCCTTCAGCTGTTTCTCTAGCTCTTCATAGTCCTGTCTAACACAGAAAGAAAGGCATGAGGGCCTCTCACCTTCCCACGCAGACACAGTCACAATTGATGACCCTCAGACTCAGTAAAATTAAGATTAAAGAAGTTTGGTGGTAGTGGTACTTTTTGTTATTTAATAGGAGCACATTGAGAAAAAAGGCAGGGCTATAACAAATATTTCCTCTGGTAGAGACAACTATCTAGACTCTAGAAAGTCACTACAACAATATAGTCAAAGGGCTATACATGTAATGTAGTTGATCAGCTATGTCTTAGAAAATTGATATGTTTTCCAACTCCAAACAGTAATCTTCCAGTATCTTTGAACTTTTAGTACAAGAGAGATGATGTGGAATCCTACACCTTATAGATGTAGGTAAGCTTTTCCAGGGAGGGGCACACCCATGGGTGGAGCTGGATGAGAAAGCAGGGCCCTTGCTTCTCTTGCTCCTGTTGCTAGAGAAGAACCCAATGAAAAGAAATAGTCTCTCAAATATGTCTACAAATACTATTTTCATTAAAGATAGATAGAAAAAGGGAAACTTCTATAAAATTCATGTATGAATCGAGTAATTACAGTGAGCTTTGAAGAGAAAAGAAGTTTTGATGGAATGTATATATATATATATATATGCTTATCTTGTGTATGTCTTTGTTGGATGGCTGCTACTGCGGCAAGAAAACGTGTTTTATATTTTTTATTTTTATTCTTATTTATTTATTTGAGAGAGAAAAAGAGGCGGGGTGGGGGAGAGAGAGAGAGAGAGAGAGAGAGAGAGAGAGAGAGAGAGAGAGAGAGAATGAGCATGGCAGTGCCTCTAGCTTCTTCAAACTACTCCAGAATTATGTGGCACCTTGTGCATATGGCTTCTGTGGGTCCTGTGGAATCGAATCTGGGTCCTTTGGCTTTGCATGCAAGCACCTTAACCACTAAGACATCTCTCCAGCTACCAAATAGGAATTTTTCTAATGAAAATCAAACTTATATCAGAATGTTATAATGATGAATTGCAGAACACATGAGAGCTGACCATTCAAAGAAGACTCACTAGAAAATGTAATTAGAGTACATGGCATGTAAAAGATAAATAAAGTTAGTTATGGGAGAGGGGAACACAGTTATAAATGCTAATTAAAAGCTTATTTGACATTTAAAAGTAACTATGAGAAAATTTAAAGTCTTAATTGAGAAGCGAAAGATTCGGTGCTGAAGTGAGGATATGGGAAATAATAAAGGTATGAAACCTTTTAGATGGTGTTTGGGAGTTTGGGCACTGTTCTGAGAACAAAAGAGAAGCAGAAGAATTATTCTAAGCAGCGAGAGACAATGTCAGATTTATGTTTTGGGAAGAATCTGTGTCTGAAGCCTTGAAAGGAAAATGAAGCAGGGGAAACTCTGAGGAAAGACAGAAAAGAAAGAAGAAAGATAAAAGAAAGTCGGGAAGTCTCCATCTTAGTCACTCAAATATGAGATCATGGCAGATCAAGTAGATCAGAACGAGCTGGAATAGGAAAGCAGATAGTGTGATAGTGGGACCAATTTCTAAAAATCATAAGAAATAAGCTGTGATAAATTTACTTTTGTAAGTCATTTTGCTTATATGTCTTGTGAGGAAAGAGATGGTGGGACCTACTTTAATGTTCAGGAGTTCTGATTTGGCTATTATTGGATTCAACCCTTCACTGGAGAGAGAGAAGACTACGTTTTAATCAAAGATGGATTACATTTACAGTTCCTTGTGAACTTGCAAAAATAAGTCCCAAATCATCTAAACTTTAGTTTCTTTATGTACATGTTGGTTCTAACCTCATCAATATTTTTTTAATTATTTTATTTATTTATTTGAAAGTGACAGAGAGAGAAAGAGGCAGAGAGAGAGAGAGAGAATGGGCATGCCAGGGCCTTCAGCCACTGCAGAGGAACTCCAGATGCGTGGGCCCCCTTGTGCATCTGGCTAACGTGGGTCCTTGGGAATCAAGCCTTGAACCGGGATCCTTAGGCTTCACAGGCAAGTGATTAACCGCTAAGTTATCTCTCCAGCCCTCACCAGTATTTTTGTTGTTGTTAAATGGAATAATTTTATAAAAACTTTGAACCCAACCATAAATAATGAATTTAAAACATGAGCAACATGTATACTTCTGAGAAAATAATGAATTTCACAGTTATCCTGCAAAATTATGAAATAACTGGGCCCACTGGGCTCTTCAGGCATGGTGAAATCATGGTGAACAAGCTCTTGCATATAGAAGAAGCTTCAGTAACAATCTTCACTGTGTGAGTGTGCTGTGCACCTTTGTATGTGGTGGTGTGAGTGTGCATGCGTATATGTACCTATAGGCGCCGGAGGACAGCCTCAGGTACTATCTTGGATCCTCCTATTTCTACCTCCCCAGAACTGGGATTACAGTTACATACTGCTAGCTCTGGAATTTGTTTTTATTTTTATTTTTACTTACTTGAGAGTGACAGACAGAGATAAAGAGGCAGACAGAGAGAGAGAGAGAATGGGCGCACCAGGGCCTCTAGCCACTGTAAACAAACTCCAGATGCATGAGCCCCCTTTTGCATCTGGCTAATGTGGGTCCTGGGGAATCAAGCCTTGAACCGGAGCCCTCGGGTTTCATAGGCAAGTGCTTAACCGCTGAGCCATCTCAGGTCTGTAATTTTAACATGAACGCTTCAGTATTGTACTCAGGTCCTCGGGATTGTGAGGTGATCATTTTCTCACTGAGCTATCTTCCAAACCCAGGTCTTTCCTATTTATTATTTGCTAAATGGAGGTCTTAACACTCTTGATATGTTAAAAGAAAATATAGAATTACCCAGGGGTAAGAATTACAGCATTTATCTCTGGCTCTGGGTTGATCACTGACCAATGATAATCAGTGAATAATCAGACAATTAAAATTGTGCCTGGAGATCACCCTTCTAACCGAGACAGTCAAACAACAAATGATAGGGCATATCTTCATTTCATGCAGGTTTAAAATGTTATTCATATTGTTCAGTTTTCTTGTACATTAAACACACTCTAAATTACCACTCATGGCAAGGATAAGTCAGGGTGGTAGATCACATGCTTGGACAATGTATTCCATGAAAGACGGTGCAATAAGTATTGTCTCATTGCATTTCAGATTTACAAAAGGCAAGCAGTACTGTAACCTTATTTTGCAATTTAAGTGATTGAGTCATTAGGTCATTAAATCACTTGCAAGGACAGGTCTATCCATCAACTCCAGATCTTCCTATCTCAGCCACTGTAGAGAAAAAAAAATGCTTACTTAAAAAAAAATAAACACACAGAGTTGGCTATAACTTCATCATAGTTAAATTTTCATTGTATTTTTCACAAAATTCATTGACTAATATCATCTTCTTTATTTTATACATATAAATATTAAGTATTGAATTTATGGCATTTCATTAAATTATGAGCCATATTTCCTCTTCATTTGTTAATTCAGTTTACAGTGATTTGTTTAAATTTTATTATCAGATTTGTTCTTCAAAATTTTCATGAAGAAACTGCACACATGAGTGAATTTAAATTGATCTATTATTTAGGATATTGTTTAGGAAATATTATTTAGGAATCATAAGTAGGATACAACATATCAGGAAAATAAAGCAGTAGTATTTATTTAAATTGGTGAGTTCCATTCTGTTTTCAGTCATTTATAGTCCTTACAAAAGGGGAAAATACAAAAGGAGTGAACAGAAGTATCCCTAATATTTTGTTGCATTTATAATGAGCAAATGTTTCTTCCAATAATTTTTTTTTTAATTTGCTTTATGAGGTAGGGTCTCACTCTATCTCAGGCTGACCTGGAATTCACTATGTTGTCTCAGGGTGACCTTGAACTCACAGTGATCCCCCTACCTCTGCCTCCCAAGTGCTGGGATTAAAGGCGTGTACCACCATGCTGGCCCAATAAACATTTTCAGTCTAACAAAGACCTTATACATTGCCAATTAAAAAAGGGTAAAACAAATAAAACATTTAGTTAGACTCTAAAATATGCATGCTTGATGTTAAGGTTAAAACTTCAGCTCAATGATGCTCATTTGCTCATAATAACAATTGGAAAAACTGTCCTTAAAGTGCACCACCAAGGTAACCATGTTCCTCATTTGCCAAGCTTTCACCTACTGGGAAACCTGAGACCTGAGATTAAAATGTACTCATTAGTGCTTAACTAATCAGGTAATTATATGTAAAATATCATGGTGTTAAACATTTTCTTCTACAATACAATAAAATAAATAAAACCATTCCCCATCTTTATTCTACACTTGACTGTATACCACTTGGAGCTCTCTCAGTGTAAATCAGTGCTGTGGTCCATTTTGTGTGCCTGTTAGTTGATGATCCACTGCATGGGTCATGGCCTTCCAACTTTTCTTTCTCTTTAAAAATAATCAAAGCCTCATGAGATCTCATTGATTGAGTGATTGTTTAATTTTTTGGGCTACTAGCATTTTGTTCAGGAAGTCTTTCCATAGAAGTCTTTCCTATTTTTTTCTTCTGGTAGGACAACAGTTTTAGGTTATATATTGAGATCTTTAATCCATATGGACTTGATATTTGTGTGTGGGTAGATGAGTGGGTCTGGTTTCATTTTTCTACATATGGTAATCCAGTTTGTCTAACACCATGTGTTAAAGATGCTATGGCTTTTCTCCAGTCTACATTATTGGCACCTTTGTCAAAGTTCAAGTAGCTATAGTTAATTGACCTAAGTTCTGAGTCTTCAATTCTGTTCCACTAGTCTATGTTTCTGTTCTTATGCCAGTACCATGCTGTTTTTGTTACTATGGCTTTGTAATATAGCTTTAGATTTGGAATGGTGATACCTTCAGAGGAGTTTTGCCCCCCCCCCCAGGATATATTTGGATATCCAAGCTCTGCTGTCATTCCATATGAATTTTGTGATCATTTTGTTCAGTCTCTGTGAAGAGTGATGCTAGTATTTTTATTGGTATTGCATTAAATCTGTTTATTGCTTTTGGTAGAATTGACATTTTTACAATTTCTCCTCAATTTATCTCTTGAGTTTTTAAAAATGTTTTTATCATATAGTTATTTTACATCCTTGGTTAGTGTTATTCCAAGCTACTGAAATTTTTGTTGCTATTGAAAATGGGATCTCGCCGGGCGTGGTGGCGCACGCCTTTAATCCCAGCACTTGGGAGGCAGAGGTAGGAGGATCGCTGAGAATTCGAGGCCACCCTGAGACTACATAGTGAATCCCAGGTCAGCCTGAGCCAGAGTGAGACCCTACCGCAAAAAAAAAAAAAGAAAAAAAAAAAAGAGAAAATGGGATCTCATGAAGCTAAAAAGATTTTGCACAGACAAACATACCATAAGCAGAGCCAACAGATTGCCCATTAATGGAAGAGAATCTTTGCCAGCTATACCACTGACAAAAGCCTAATATCTAGAATCTACAAAGAACTCAAACAACTAAACAATAAAAAAAAAAAATCAAACAACCCACTCCAAAAATGGAAAAGAGAACTGAGTAGGGAGCTTTCAGAGGAAGAATTATAAACATCACAAACCATTAGGAAAATGATTCTATCCTATTCCAGTAAGGATGACAATCATTGAAACAAATCTAACAACAACAAATGTTGGTGAGGATGTGGGGAAAGAGGAACCTTCATCCACTGTTAGTGGGAATTTAACAACCACTATGGAAATGAATTTGGAAATTCTTGAAGAGAATGAACATGGAGATCTCAATAGACCCAGTTCTTCCCTTACTGGGCATTTACCCTAAATGCTCCACGCATCAATACAGAGATATTTGATCAACTATGTTTATAGCTGCTCAATTCATTATAGCTAAGGAATGGAATCAACCCAGATGTCCATCATTGGATGAAAGGATAATGAAGTTGTGGTACATTTACATAATGGAATTCTACTCAGCAGTAAGAGAAAAAATGTTGCAATGAAATTTGTAGAAAAATGGACAGACTTTTTAACAGAATATACTCAGTGAACTCACACAACCACAGAAAGACAAAATGCCACATGATGTCACTTATCTGAAGTCCCTAACCTGGACCTGCTGGAGTTGCTGACATACATGATAGGCAACTCAAGGCCCAGACAATAGAGATGGAGAGGTTTGGGGGAAGGAGAAGGGAAAGAAACAAATACAAAATGAAATCCAAAATGAGCTGATACTATAGAAACCTTTATCCTTGGAGATAGGCTAACAGATATAAACCTCAAAAGGAGTAAGGGGGAGCTCCTGAAAAGTAGGGCTCTGGTGAGGGTGGGATGAAGCCTAAACTTAAAAGAAAAAAATTTTTCTCTCTCTTGTCTGTAACTCCCAGTACCAGAGATTGCTTGCTACTACCCACATTGAGCTGTTGATCACAGAGACCTATGAGGTCCCCAAATCATGACAGCTTTCTGTCAAAGCACTTGATTACCCACCTGAAGCAAAAGCTAAGACCCTACTTCTTAAGACACCATATGCTGCTGATAGAGAGCATGGAGAGACCTGGCTGGAATTCAGAAAAAAAGCCAGTCCCCAGACAGTCTGTCTAGTGCTGGAAAGCACTACATGAGCTAATGGGGGAAAATGGCCAACTGTGGCCTTAGCAACCAGAGGTCTAAGCTACTCAGATGCAAACACCCTGACAGGATGTACATGTCAGTGCAATAGTGGCACACGGCCTCGGTGGGTAACCAACAGCTTTCTGATTGGCTAAGAAATCTGCTCAGTTTAAAGGAAACCTTATCTGAAAATGGGAACCAGATCAGTGTCCTATGGGGACAAAATGTTCTCCAGTGTCGAGCTTTCACTAGTCTTTGATTAAGAGGGCTTAAATACTTCAAATTCTCCCTAAATTAATAATGTTTATCCCATTTAAATTTTGCTGAGTTCACTCTCCATTCGAAAATCTGTTCTTCTTTTTCAGAAGGTAGTGAGACTGGAGGAGATAAACTACCCCTTACACTTCAGCCAAGCCAGAGCTGAAACCACAGAGCAATTGGGGAGATGATCATCAGTGCAGCTTCCATGCTGAACCTGATAATCAGCACCAAGGTGTAGCAAAAAGACTCCAAGGATACTCAACACAACCAAAGCAGTGATCCAGAGGCTAAGAGCTCATTACTGAAGTACACTTGAAATTCACACACCATGGCTCAGGGAATTATACAGAAGAGGGACAGAAATATTGTAAGAGCCACACATTGAGATATCATTCCTCCCCGCTAAAATAACTAACTGTTGCTTCCACAAGGCATAAACCACCACCCTGTGGGAAATACTTGCAGCCCCACTGAGGAGCATCCCCAGTGGAATGGGGGTAGGGATGAGAGAAAAAGAGGGTACCAGCACATGATGTATTCACATAAAATATGTTGTTAATAATAATAGTAATAATAATACAAAACATAAAAATAATCAAAGCCATATGTTCAACATAATTATTTCTGAAATGTTTTTATGTGTTATATTCTCTGAAAATAAAATGTCACAGTAAAAATACATATCAGTTTGATATGTGATGGTAAGCTGCCTTCCTGTAACATGCAAGTAAGGGTTACAATTCTATCACCAGGTATTTGCTATTTTGTACACATGAAGACAGAATGGGTACTGTCAGATCCCATAAACTATGTGTTATTTACATAGGTACAACTGATATCTTCTATCTTATATACTTTTCAACCACTCGACAAGCAGAAGAGTTAGTTTATCAATTGGACTTATTGCTTTGTGTTATAACTTCTATTCATTTTTATTTAGGGCTAGTTATTATGTGAGCTTTCTAGGTTGTCACAACCAAGTACCACAGAATGGATAACATTGACAACAGGGTAATTTTTTTTTCACAATTCTGGATTCTATAGCAAAAAAAGTAGATTGTTTGCAGGGATCCTTCTGAAGGTGAAGGAATGTCTCTGTGTTGGCCTTTTAATTGTAGATAACTGCTTTCTCATTATCTCATGTCTCCTTTCTTCTGTGAATCTGTGGCCAAATTTTGCTTTTTCATAAGGACATACTGGTCCAAATAATTACAGCCTTCCCTAAACAACCTCATTTTAACTTTATTACATCTGTAAAAAAAAGTCTGTCTCCAAATGAAGCTACTTCTAAGACATGAAATGTCAGTTTCACCATACATGAATTTGTGGAGATAGACTCAAACCTATAATTGTTCCCTAATCTACGTAGAGCTCAGTCTCAAGTGTGCTTGTCATGTGATTGTCATATCTGGAATATGTTTCTCTAAGTCTATTATTTGATAAGTAAATTTTATATTTTTCAGTTCATGTCTATATAGATCATCTATAACATACTACTTATGCTATTTATATCTATATTATCATCTTCTTACATATCTATGTACAGTTATCCTCTATGGGCTACATATCACTTAACTCTCTGTACCATGATCTATCATTAACATCATTATCAATATATTGTCTGTCTATCTGATATTGAGATATTACTTAGGATCATTTTATACTCCATGTTTCTTTCTTTTAAAACAATATTTTCATTTATTTATTTGAGAGAGGAAAAAAGGCAGAGAAAGAAAAGGATAGAGAAAGAGAGAGAATGGGCATGCCAGGCATCCGGCCACTTCAAATAAACTCCAGATGCATGTGTCACATTGTGCATCTGGCTTATGTGGGTATTGGGGAGTTAAAAATTGGTCCCTTGGCTTTGAATGCAAATGCCTTAACCACAAAGCCACCTCTCCAGCCCTATAATCCATGTTTCTGAATGCTCCATCCAGATTCATTGGTGAAGGCATCTCATTTAATGCCTGTCTTCATACTTACTAAATTTGTCACCCCCCCTAGTGTTTTGGCTCAGTGTTTTAAAGGCCTATTTTTTCTTTTTCTTCCTCCACAGATTTCTGAATTAGCATGTCAGGGACTGGAGGGATGGTTAAGTGGTTAAAGGCACTTGATTGCAGAATTAGCATGTTAGTTTCATTTAAACACTTTTACAAAATTTAATTGGAATGGGACTCACTCACATCAGAGTTAGACTTAGGGATGAAGATAACTGTGCATCTCCCATTTAGAAACACACACTGCCTCATATATTATTCTAGAGCTTTTTTATGACTCAGCATTGCCTTCCATTTGTTATGTGAATTATTACTTTACTAAATTTATTATTGTTCTTGGAATTAGATGCCATAATTTTCACTACAAAATGGATATACTGATACCATTCTGAATATGTGTGTCTCTCCATGAGGCCCTGAGAGTGGTCCTGCCTTTTCTTTAGCTTCATTATTAGTACTGAATTAAATGACATCCATCTATTCATCTTAGGCATTGAGAACTCAAGCATAAAAAGGCCTATGGAAGGTCTGCCTGAGCTTTAGCTTCTGACGCTCAGTGGTTATGAGGAAATATTTCCTCTTAAATTGTTTAGTTATGGGAAACATACCTGCTTCCCACCTTCCCAGTGTTTATAGCCTTGATTTACTGCCCTGTAGTAGAAAAAACCTTGGCCTTCACTCTGAGGTGAATAAATTTCTTGTGATTAAATTGTTCACACTATCATAATAGTTTGGGGGATGATTTCCTTAATTAAATCCAGATTATTTTAACATGTGTTTAGATGCCTAATCTAATTGTAAGATGACTGACTGTATTGTCACTTCTCGGCTTTGTTTGCATTCTGACAGCTGTTGGGGTGCTTTTATCTATCTTCTGTTTATGAATCCAGATGGAAAAATTACCTCATCTTACTTGCTCCAGGAAATCTAGCCTTTACTTGATAATCCTCATTCATTTTCTGAGCATACATGACATATATTTTAAATACTTGTTCATTTTACAATTGGGTAAATTTTACACTTTTCAATGAATGATTATGCACCAACCTTCATATTAAATGGAGTTTCAGGAATGCATCTCTTTCTTTTTATTCTAGTAATCATTATTCAATCTGATGTTTTACATTGTCTTTGGGGGACAAGAGGAACCACTACAAAGAGGCTCTTTTACACTATAGATACTCTCACTCATTCTTAGAACCCCATTTTACTCTTTTTGTGTCTTTTGGTAAGTGTTTAAATGTTTCACTTCATTTGAAGTTTTTGTTTTGTTTTTAAGAAAAGATCTTCAAGGGTTAGTCAAATACCTTTGAATTTACACTTCATGGACTTCAAAGCTCTGCAGTTCTGTCAGATATAGAAGGGTATGAGTTTCCCAAAGAGACAGAATGATGGCAGCAATTATAGAAATATAAACTCCTATTTAATATATTCTGGCATTGCTCACCATAGTTACAGACTTAGTATAGTAGCCATAACCACATTTGTGTTATCTATTTTAAACAACTGTGTAATATATATCATGTATGAACATATATCAGACATGAGGTAGACTTTTTACAGGTTTTACAAATGAACATGTAGCCAAGGGTTGGAATATTAGTGTAACATACACACTCATAATTTAAGTAGTTACTCCAAGGAGTTTTCAACCCTCAATATATCTTTAACTACAAAACACTGAATTTTATTATTTCTATATAATAAACGAATAAATAAGTGTCATCTTTGATATTACTACATGTAGGTATGTTTTGAAAAGGGTTTGCTAATGGCATTACCATGGAATGAGAACATTAATCACAGAGAAAAATAACCTGATGCATTAGGCTTTTTTTGTTATTATCATCATGTATCTATACAGAACATATTTCTCTATGAACAGATGACAAGATGAATTTTCATTATGTGGGAAGCATGAGGTAGATGAACTTTCTGCTTGCTATGGATAGGAGTTTTAGTGATTTAGCAAGCCTTTGATGTTGAGCAGTTTCAGATCCTGCCCTGAAAATTTGAATCTAGTCAGAGAAAGACTCTAAAACAAGTAGGGAAATAATCTGTAAAACCTCTATGGTATTTCTGATTCTGTGTGGGGACTAGTTCAAATGCACACTTGGAATACAATCACCAACCTTAATTTATATTAATCTTTCACTTTCAAGATTTCACAGTGCTTTTGAAACCCCATTCCTCAGATTCACTTTGACTCCTAAAGACCCTAAAAGAGGCCTATTAAAATGGCATTGTCTCTGCAAATGTAATTATAGGTAACCAGGGTAAAAGGAAAAAATTCTCATCAGAAAAGTGCATCTCTGTAACTTGCCTATGATAATAGCCTGAATCCTGGCTCCTGCTTACTTAATTTTTTCTTGTTCTAAGAATCCAATAGGCCAGCAGATGAGACAGAAAGACACTGTCGCAGTACTTAATTTAGGACTATTTTCCATGAACTCTACTTAGAACAGAAAAAACTACTTGTCTAAATTCTTACAATACCTACTTTCTCTTTTTTTGACTACATTTCAAACACACAAATACATCTAATGATCTATTACCAGAAATGAAGGAGCTGTTACACCTGGGTGACAGCCTCTCCTGGTGCTGCTGGTAATTGATGAAGAAACAAAGAAATCACATTTAGCCAGTAACCCCGTGATCTCTGGCCTGATTATGACTCCTTCCCCCTACAACCCTATAAAAACCTATGTATAAAAATAAACTTCGAGACCTTAACAAATACCTAGCTTGGTCTCCTTGTGTCTGTTTGCCCCCCCCCCCCTTCAGGTGAGCTTCTTCTCGAGTCCTTGTTCAAGTCCTCGCTGGGGCCACATGTTGTTTTGTTTAAATTGTTTCTAAGGTGTATGCTTATCACACAAATGGGAGACCATTGTTTTCTAGTCTGAAGTTTGCTAACAACTATTATGCATTGTTTTATGTGATTGGTGGACTTCTATTCTAATCTTCTGTTTTTTAGTAATAAAACAAGCTTGAAGAGCTATTATTGTCTAGAGCCTTATAAACTGGCTAAATGGTCCTAATTCATCATGGCTTTCAAGTAAAATATTACAGTGCTAAACCTAACCCTGATTCATTCTGAATTCATACATGTACCTGCTGACTAAATGCTGGTAAGAAAATTAGGTCATAAATACTTGGCACAACCCCTAAATAAGAAAGTAGTCATGTCTATACCAAAATGGAGGATCCAACCTGGGTGCAGAGGTGCTGCTGTCCCAGAAAACTGGAGAATTGAGGCTGGGAGACCATGAGTGTAAGGCCAGCCTGGGCAAAGTAATGAGATCCTATCTCAAAATACATAAATAGATAAATAAGATGAAATTAACTCTTCAAAACCAAGTTAGTACAGAAAGAAATACAGCATAAACAATCTTCATACCCATTGTGACACCATAACATGATACCTAAAAGTACCTTGGAAACATGAATACTGTTTTTCTGTCATAATATACTTAATAGAATTGTTAAACATTTGTTTCCTGAAGGTAAACAAATTATGAGGATTTTTACCCTGAACATATCATTCACATTCAAACAAGTGTGTGACTATTCTTGTTTGAACTGTTATTAATTCAAAACTGATTTAATGTAAATATTACATTTAACCCGTCATTTTATGAGAACGTTAAAATACAAATTCATCAGTAAAAGTAGGAAACTGCTTTTAAAGTTAAAAATATATATTTCCCTAGGAAATAACTACATGAGGATATTTTTTTATGACAGCAATTTGCTTTTTCTGTGCTATGTGACTGCTGTTTCAATGTCCCTCCTTATATAGTATAAAAGATAGTAAAGTATACGATCTTCCATGAAAGTGACTACTGACCAATTTTTAATAGCATTCCAGGTAGCACTGAAATAATTGATTAAGAATTATCAGTCTTGCCTGCCATCCAATTAGTGTGTCATTTGAGTTTTACATGATATATATTTCATGTTATATGTTTACTTTTACATATATATGATTCCTGATGTGAACAGAAAGAAAGAAATGTAACTATGTGTTGCTTAAAATAAATAGAGCATTTGTTTTCATATAGTGAATGTTACATAATTGATTTTTTTTTTTACAGTGGAAACTACAGATTTTAGGTAAACCAATTTCACTAATTATTTCCTTGAACAAAGATAATTTTCTGTACTACATACAATCTTGTTGGGTTTTATTGTGGTGCAGAATTCATGTAAGAAAAGCAAGGATAAAGGTTAGAAAACATCAGTCTGTACCATTGAAGGGGGACTGTTGGTTATATTTGAATAAATTTTGAAAGTAGAATATGACAGAGATTGTGGCTCATACTTGCAATTCCAGCACTTGGGAACTGAGGCAGGAAGATCACAAGTTCAAGGATAGTCTAAGAAATACATTGAAACCCTGTATCAGAAACAACCAAACATACAAACAGAAGAAGCAAGGAAAAAAAACAGAAAAAATAAATAGAAAAAAGCAATAAATCACTGTTTATGAGTCAGAAAATTAAAGGCTGCTAATTGATGTGTGGTGTCATATACATACCAATAATTCTGAGAAAAATTCATTAGAAGACATTTCCAGATATCAAAGTTAAAGTGAATATGATTAATAATAACCCAAATATGTTATGATTTGTGTAGTGCTTTCATAATTAATGGTAATTATGTAAAATGGGGCTAAAGTCAAATAGCAATTTGGCAACATTTCAAGTGCATATATCACCCAATACTTAAACTTTGTTTAATTTTTATTTCACTTATTTGTTATTACAATACCTTATAATACATTTGTACTCCCCTCCTACTAGAAGGCAGAGATTTTATATTGCAGAACCTGTGAGTTCTTTACACAATGACTTTTTCACATATTTGGTGGTTGTTCTGGCCCCATGATCTCCCTGATGAATCTCTAACACAATGATTTTAGCTTTACATTGATTTTTTTCCTGTATCCTCTCACTGGAATATTCTTCCTTTTTATATCAAGTTAAGTTATCTTCTGCTTGGTTCAAGTCTTACTCTCAAAGAAGTTTACTTGGTATTGACTACTTTCCTCAGGGCTATAACTTCTCTCTCTTCTCTCCATGGTCCAAAAGATTTCTCTGTTTCAATCATATATTGAAAGCATCTAGAAGCCTCTAAGGACCCTATATGCATGGTTTTTTCTGTGTTATCATTACTTATTTACAGTAAGGCCTAGAAACATAGTAATTGTAGAGCAGTAAGAGCCATGACTTTATCCATTGTAGAGAATATGAAGAATTTAGTGAATTGTGAAAGATTATTATATTTCTTATTAGAATGACTATATTCCCACATGGACCTCTCATACAAAGGAGATTATTTGTGAGTTGTTGATATTTTTCCCTGATTAGGCTTTAGAATGAGTCACGTGATTTCACTATATTCTATTAGAATGAACATCTGTGTTTGTCTGTCTCCAGGTTTGTATGCATAGGCTCCTCTACTTGACCAGAAATGTTTGAAAGTGGAAGTTTTCACTGGATACATGGAAATATTCTATTGGTTTTTTCTTTTTATTTCTTTTCTTCTTGAAATAACAGTTAATTTACTAAGTAAAACAACTGAGCTCTAATACTGAGGGAAAATCAGAATTTACAAATTTATATTCCCATGTCTCCTTTTGTTCTATTTTAGAATTTGGTATCTTAGAACATGATATTCCTTACCTTTTAAAAAAATCATGAAAAGGGTTGGAGAGATGGCTTAGCAGTTAAGCGCTTACCTGTGATGCCTAAGGACCCTGGTTCAAGGCTAGATTCCCCAGGACCTACATCAGCCAGCTGCACAAGGGGGTGCATGTGTCTGGAGTTTGCTTGCAGTGGCTGGAAGCCCTGGAGCACCCATTTGCTCCCTCTGCCTCTTTCTCTCTCTTGTCACTTTCAAATAAATAAATAAAAATGAACAAAACAAAATAAAATAAAAATCATGCAGAAGAGAAAGGAAAAGCACGACAAAAGAGTAACATATGAAACAGGTTTACAAAGCCTTTCTTCTTTCCCTTTCTCTTAATGGAAAAATTTCTTGCAGTGCTGAAGATAAAACCCAGGCTATTCTCATACCAGGCAAAAATTCTACCAACTCACTATCCCTCAGTAAAAGTAGACTTTTTCAAGGTTATTTTTTATTTTCCTTAGTCTTTTTTTCCAACTATTGATCATGGTGTGGTGAAAAACACCACCAACATACAAGTGTAGACTCAAGTCAACATTTGAAATTTATGAAATCATAGTACATTCATGAAATGAGTGGTTCAAGAAATGGAAGTTGGGAAATTTAATGATCGCATTTAAGATCTACAAACATTATTCATTGAATAATACTTACAGTAATAATAACAATTATTTTAAAATTTTTCCTGTAGAAAATTAAATTGGACTGGAACTTTGGTGCTGTACATGTGAATGGTTCAGTTTGGAAGAGACGTTAGGCGTGGTGGTTACGTGGAGCAATGGCGCCTGCTGCCCACTCCCAGGGCGGTTCACGGACCAACGCACTTGGATCGTCAGCACCGGCACGGGGAGCAGCGAGCGTCCCGTTGTCCCTGTGTGCCGTCACGTCTCTTGTGTAACATCCTCGGTGTCTTCAGTTTTTGAATGCTTTTCAAAGTAACTAACATAGGAGGCTCTGGAAACCTCAGGGTAGTGATGATGGAGTGCAGGGGCAGCTGGGAAAGACTTGCACATCTTCAAATCTTATGAACAAGGTTTACCTTTGAAGGTCTAGGTCTCAACCCAATAATTGGTATAGGCTAGGTACCTCATTTTATTTCCTTAGCTACTGGTTCTTCACTGATTTGGAGGTAATATTTTCCCCAGGTTACACCTCTTTGCATTAGTTTCATTAGTTCCTTTCCTTGGGACAAGATGCATCACATGTTAGATAGCAAGATCTGAAGCCATGGGAAGCCTAGATCATGTATCAAAAAAATGTTTGTGTTTGAAGTTTATTATTCTATAAAAGATTTTAACTTTATATAACAGAAAATTATAAGTGCCAGCTGTAAGAGTTGCATCTTTTCTGGACTAAAGAGTACCTCTGTGCTAACAGACTAGAGAGATGAACATTCTGCTTACCACCAACTTAACTGAGGATGTTTCCATAAGGTAGTGTATGGTTCTTCCTATGTCTAATCCTGGTTCTGTTCCACAGTCTGATAGGAGATGGGGTTTGTAGAACATGCTACATTTCTGATTTGACTTCATGTCATGGGATATGAAACACTTGTAATCCCACTTCTTTTGGATGTTATGAAATGATGTGTTCACTGAAGCTAGACTATTCACATTTATCCATGAAATACATACTGAATGTGGCTCATTTCAGCCTGCCCACTTAGACCATTCTAATAAAATCATAGAAGTGGACACTACAGACGTAATTGTATGACAGAGATTAAAGAGGAAGTAAACTGAAATCTTAAGCAAATAATATTTTTTTAATACTTGTATTTATTTATTTGAAAGACAGAGAAAAAGGCAGATAGAGAGAAAGAGAGAATGCCTTTAGCCACTGCAAATGAACTCCAGACGCTCCTCCTTGTGCATGTGGTTTATGTGGGTCCTGGGGAATCAAACTGGGATCCTTAAGCTTGGCAGACAAGCGCACTAACCACTAGGCAATTTTACCAGCCCTGTTTTTTTTTTAAACTTTTTCATATGTTGCAAAAATCTAAAACCATATGAATACATTGATAGGACTCTTTAAACAACAATAAAAGGAGTTTGGTGCAATGAAAAGTTCCAAAATCAAACCTTTTGGGGAGGGAAAGTTTTTGATAGCCTTATTTAAAATAGGTGTAAAATAATATCAAAAATCATGAAGGGAAATATTTTTAAGAAATGTTTTTCCTTACAAGCTATTCTTTAAATGTCTTCTGGCTCTGAATAATTGCAACAAGTTCTTGGAAAAAAAGCATAGTTTCAAGTAAAAATGCAGATCATTGAGATTTTAATTAATATTCATCAATAATTAATAATGAATACAGTGATTAATTTATGGAAAATGGTTATTAAAGCACTAAATAAGTGAAAACTTAGCAAAATTAAACATAGAAATTGAATTGAAAAGAGAATATTCCATCCAGAAGTTCAGAGAATTAATTTTGCATACTATCTGTTTCTCTCTTCAGGTCAGTGTCTTAGAAACCCTGCTGAGTTATAAAATAGGTGTTATGCTTACATTTACAGTTTTAAAATTCAAAGAAGAAATACTGCAGAGGTTAAAAACTAAGAATTCACTTAAACGGGATGCAAAGGGTCAGCTAGAATGAAACAAGTCAGAGAAGGATGAAAAATATTGAAGGAGAGAATTAGGTAGAAAGTTGATGTGAGGAATATAGCCCAGATCTGATGGTAAAGTCTTAACGTGAAGTTACGATGGAGCTGCTGTCTACAGGGAACTAAGGCAGGGAAGCAAGTTTGAATTACCTCTCCTGACTGAAGGAAGAGTAGATTGGGAAATGAGAATGCAGGGCTCGCCTGAGTTAGGATACCTGACATACAAAGCATAGCACCAATGAGACATTAGAGAGATGAAAGCCCGGAGGATAACTGATTCCTGGGTGCTCTTACTGGCTTCTAACTTCTCAATAAATAAGCATAGCAGATGGCAGTTACATGCGGTGGCATTGAGTGTGAGGAGGGAAATGTCTGCTGGGAGCTAGAGCTAGAGATCACCAATTATTGCTGAATAGAAAAAAGCAAGCCTCAGAAGTAGCCTGAAAATTATAGTTACCTCCTCAGTAGTTACTAAAATTAGTTATAAGCTGAAGAAAAAAATTTCAAACATGCAGCTAAAGTTCAACTTTCAGAACTCAACAGGCACAGAATGGCAGGAAAGGGTTTTGCATCTTCTCAGAATTGCAACACACATTTGAAGAGAGTAAATCCGCACACTGAGTGAAAGCTCAAGTCATTGCTCTGTTTTCCAGATTAGTTTCAAAGGATCATAAAGAGAGCAGCTGCTTTTATGGGCTTAAAGGAGACCAGATGACACTCGGGAAAAGAACTGGTGTTTGTTCTTACCAACTTTAACATGTAATTTTTTGCAGTTACTTTGTCATTGCTGGCATGAAGCACCTGACCAAAAGCAGATAATGGGAGGAAAGTTTTTTATTATTTTTTTTTACTTTTACTATGGCTTATAGTCTCAAGTGGAAGCTTTATGTTGTCAAGGAAAAGTATGGCATGAGAAGAAGCTTGACATCAGCTCCTTGCCACAGCAGGTGGAAAATAGCAGCAGGAGCATGAGCCACATTCTGGCAGTGAGGACCTGGCTATAACACCCCAAAACCCAGGGCCAACAACATACCTCCTCTAGCAAGCTCCACCTTCCAAAATGTCATCAGCTGAGGATCAATAATTCAGAACACATGATTTTATGAAGGATATATTTTTCAAAGCAACACATTATTAAAAAATAAAATCAGGAAAAGATGGAAATAGTGGCTGCACCTGACCTAGATACACAAAGGGGAGAATGATGTTGGACAGCAGAGAAAGATTAGCTTTCAGTGAAACTAGTTAAAGCAGAGCTGAACCCCAAGACAGTCACAACCACTAAGGGGTTTGGAGCCCAGGGTATAAGGACAAAATGGAAGTTGAACTTTGGGTATATATTGTCTTTGAAAAGTCGAAAATGCCCACCAGTTACTCAGTGATTTCTCTTCTAAACACCTAATTGATTCAAAGACAGTTAAGCCTCAGGCCAGCCCTAGGGAAAAAAACTTGTATCTGACCAAGCCTCCCTCGGAGAATATGTATGACGTACATGACGATGAGGAGTCTGAGGTTAAGTAGGAAGAGGCGCACCACACTTTGAGTTAGAATGAAGACAAGTAAACACTCAAGCAGGCATAATAGCCACAGGGAGGGCGAAACACACAAATATGTCAGCTCTTAGGCTGAAGTTTAATCTAGTTAGACGTCATGACTAAAGGGAAAGCTGGCCACTTGAGGGGAGGTCTCCATAGGACATATCAACAGTTCCTCTAGTATTACATTCCATAATACTAGGCTTCAGATGGCTTAGGCTGTAGTACTCCTTGTGAGAAGGAAAAGCACTCTAGATCGTAAATGTTGCCAATGTTAAATGAAGGTATGGAGAAGACAACATAAGCCCTGTAGCAGCAGACTGCAAATGACAGAATGTGAAACACAGGCAAATTGTTTTGCAAAGTTCAAATTTTTTCCTCAATTCTACTAAAATCATCCTATAATATTTTATAATGTATTCTTATACATTATTGCACAACAAAATTGAGGGGAAAGATAAAATTCCAATCTCAATTACTACCACGTTTAGTATAGCTAATTCTTCAATAAGGGTACATTAGAATCTTATATTTGAAATGAATAAATTTCACACCGTATGGGAATGTTAGATCATGTAACACCTACCATACATGTCACCAATCATGATGGTATGTCTGATAATGCACCTGTGAATGAACATTTTCTCTGTCTTAGAAGATCATTTAGTACATGATATTTCATGGGGAAAATTACAAGGAATCATTTACTATGTTCAATGCAATTGCTGTGGCATGGTCAGGATAATGCAAAGATAGAGTAGACAGAAGGCCACACTGAACATTGGGTGGATAATTACAGAGGTACCAGGGAAGGAATCAAGTTTGAGTGTGAAGAAGCGATGAATGTCAGGCCATGGATTAGAATACAAGGTAGAGAAGTAGAAATGCATGCTTCTTTTTATGGGCCATGTAACACGGCAGCAGGCTCTAGCATGTATGGATAGGATGTTCCCACACAAGGTTAAGTGTGGGATCCCATGTGACAATCATGGTCTGCTTGCTTACATAATGGCAGATCAGAAAGCAGAAAGAAAGGGGCAGTTTCACATGTTAGAACAAAGATGCCCCTGATGCCTGGTCTGGTGGGTTAGCCTTGCACCCTTGCTACCTAAACTAAGGCAAGCATAACTTTACTCTCTTATTTAGATGTGTTTCCCTGCCTTTCTACATCGCTCATCCCTGTTATGAGTAGGAACAGAACTGACCTCCCCCTTAGAGACCTTCAAAGACCAGATGCACTTTCCCTCCCACTCACTCTTCTACTGCTTTCATTACTTCTGTCACCTAGTGTGGTCCAGACAGAGTGGATCCCCTAGGAACTCATAAAATGACTAATCAGGTTATTTGTTGGATTTCTGGAATATCTACTCTCCTCCCTTCTCTTTTCCCCCCTTTCTCTCCTGTCCTTTCCTCTCCTGTCTTATCCTCTCCCCTCCTATCTTCTCCTCTCCTCTTCCTTCCATGCCTTTCCCCTCTGCCCCCCACCCTTATCTACTTTCTACTCTCTTCACTCTCTCTGGATATGGATCCACCATGCCATCTTTTAAAAAAAAAAATTAGTTTTGAACTCAGTGAATACAGTCAGTTTGGTACCATTATTAGGCTCATCTGTGACCTACCCCCTCCCCTTGACTCCTCCTTGTTGTGGTATAAGGGTCATGCATTGTGGAGTTAGCCCTCAGTTATAGGTAGGATAAATGTCTCTGCATATCAGGATCCAACATGTGGCTCTGACATTCTTTCCACCCCCTCTTCCATAAAATTTCCCTGAGCCATGTTGGGTTCATTTTTGATCTGCTTCAGTAATGAGGTGTTGGGGCCTCTGGGTCTCTAGAAATCTGATTTGGTAGGAGTTGATTTTTCTCTGTGTTGATCTCCTTTACCCGTGTGCTGGTACTTGGTTCACCAAGAAACAGCACACTTGCTTGTTTTGCCAATTATTCTTAGTTTCAGCAAGAGCCCTTTTGAGGTATGACGGGGTGGCTCTCTCCTTAGGATCTACATCTATCTGAAAAAGAGAAGCAGATTTTCCAACAGAGAGTAAGTTAGCACCACACAAATGATATAACCCTTACATTTTTAATACAGGGTTTAATAGGTGTAGGCCCTCTTGTAGCTCACGATTGATGGTAGCTTGATAATGGAGAGCGGGCTTATATTTGGATATTGTTCTGACTTGTTTCCCAGCTCCAGCTATGGGTCCCATACCACTGAGGGGATCAGTTAGCCAAATCAAGAGCAGTTGGTTCCCCACCATGGCTGTGTGCCACTAATACACTTGTGTGGGCATCATGACAGATTGTTTGCTGCTATAGATAGACCATAAATTGCTTGGACCAATCTTGGTCATTTTCCCCCAGTCACCCATGCAGCACCTTCTGGCACTAGACGCTCTGGCTGGGGACTAACTCTCTTCTAGCTTCTAGCCATGCCATTCCATTTTATGTGTTAACCACAAAAAGTGTCTTCAGTAGTAGGGTCTTACCACTAACCTTTGGTGGGTCATCAAGTACTTATCTGTCTTTCTTTTAGGAAACCTTGTAGGTCTCTCTGATCAAAAGCTCATTGTGGATGATAGCCACATGCTGGTACTGGGAGTTACAGGTCAGTGCCCACTAAGAAAAGGAAGAAAAAGATAACTAATATAAAAGAGTGAGAGAGAGACAGAGAGAGAGGGAGAGAGAGAGAGAGAGAGAGAGAGAGAGAGAGAGAGAGAGAGAGAGAGAGAGAGAGACAGAGGCAGGGAGGGAGGGAGAGAGGCTGTAGAAGATTAAGGCTAGTCTTCTTCATACCCTCTCCAGTGTCTTCTGGCTCAGGTGTTCCCTCTAAGGACCTTCACCATGCCATCTTAACACAGTGCTAAGTTCTTGGCAAGGTGACACACAAGATCACTGTCCATGGTAAGTTGCCACTCACATTCGAAGAAGCTTTTCTCCTTTCAGCTAATATGCCCTCAAAACCCTGTCAAAGACATACCCAGAGGTATGTCTCACTAATATCTGAGGTGCTTATTCATCTAGTCAAGATGGCAATGAAATTAAATACCAAAAGCGTATACTGCTTGGAGTGCCATGTTGGAAGCAGTGACCAGACTCTCACAAGAAATTTTACCTTGGATTTCGGAATTTTATAAAACTGTGAGATAAAACGTTATCTTCTGCTTTGTTCATATTATCTGTTATAACAGCATAAAAGGACCCTGTGGTAAGCTGAGTATATAGTAGATGAAGGTAAGTGCCCAGAGATAATAAGTAGATGCAGGTTGATTCACAAAGAACTAAGAGTTTGGCATTTGATCCCATTGTGATGAGCACTTGCTATCCATGCTTCTTGGATTATCTCAGCAGTGTGCAATGTGCAAAACACCTTGCAAAAGAGTGAGGAAAATTCAGTTTACTCAATGTCAGCAGATAAAAAATGATGGGTGGTTGAAACTAAAGCTGTATTCCATAAAATGAGACAACCAGTGACGGACATAAAACAACAGCAGCCAATATGAATGAATCAATAACTGAATGAATAGAAAAATAATAAGTAAATGATTAATCAAAAATGTTTCCAGTTTAGCCTGGGACATTATATGGACATCAAATATAGGTTTTTGTGTGGAATGCTATCATGTCACAATTCTGTTATGATGATTCAATAAGAAAAATCTTTGAGTGAACTGTTGTCCATTCAGCTGCAACTGAGATATTACAACCTTTGAGACTGGGCTAGCTGACCTGCGCTGGGGCCACAAGAAGAATGTAGACTCTTGAAGGGGCCTGAGTGCTCAAGGAGTACCCTGTTCTTCAAAGTCTGCTTTATTCCCCCCTGGATTAACAAATTAGTACCCTACCTGGTACCGTGGAGTATAAGAAATGCTGGAAAGAGGGTCATTGAGTTTGCATCACGTTCTTGTGTTTTGGAAATGGCCATGGGAGTGTGAAGTGGGTTTGCTGGTTGCCTGCATGGAGACCCCATGGGGCCATGAAGATGAACCGTGGCTTGCAGTGGAGACCCAGTGGAGATGCTGGGACCATGAGATGGCTGCTGAGGAGCTGCCAACCCCGATGAAGTTTTCCAGGACTGTGAGTAGCCTAGCTGCAGGAGTGGAATTGGAATGCCAGAGACTTGTTGCTGGTCAGAATTATCGGACTTGAAGGTTTGTCACTGGCTAGAGTTGCTAGACTTCAAGCTACAGAGTTTGATGTTTGTTCCGGTTGTTTAAATCTTGTATTGGTTGAACGTTTCTTTGCTATGCCCAATGCCATCTTTTGCAGTGTGAATATTTATTCTGTGCCATTATGGATTTTTTGAGGTTATTTTTTGGTATGATGGCTCAGTTAAAAGATCTTGGGCTATGGGAATGTCTGAGCATCATTGGGATTGATAAAAACTATGGGGACTTTTAAAGTCACGCTGAATACGGATATCAGTTTATGGAAGCCAGGGGCAGAATGTGGTGGTTTGATTCAGGTGTCCCTAGAAACTTAGGTGTTCTGAATGCTAGATTCCCAGCTGATGGATATTTGTGAATTAATGCCTCCTGGAAGGAGTGTATTGTTGGGGGCAGGCTTATGGGTGGTATAGCCAGTTTCCCCTCGCCAGTGTTTGGCACACCCTCCTGTTGCTGTGGTCCACCTTATGTTGGCCAGGGGGTGATGTCCACCCTCTGCTCATGCCATCGTTTTCCCCTGCCATAGTGGAGCTTCCCCTCAAGCTTGTAAGCCAAAATAAATCTCTTTTCCCCAGAAGCTGCTCTTGGTTGGGTGATTTCTACCAACAATGTGAACCAGACTGCAACAGTGGGAAAGGACATGTAAAGTAAAAAAGAAAAAAGTCTTACATAAGCCAAGCCTACCAACCAAAACCAAAACTCAGCTACTCTATGCCTCTTTGCACCCAACTCTTCCTTCTGGACCTCAGGAAAAGAACCACTGGTAGTAACTTGCTGTCCTTGAGCACTCTGACTTAGGAGCCTAATGCTGTCTTCCATAACACTCATTCTCTCTTCTTCCCTTACTCTCAGTGTGTTTGTTCTATGAGCAAGGCACCAAAATATAGACACATCCTGTTTCAAAAGAGACCCATTGTAAAGGAAACAAATAACAAAAAATCTCAAGGTATCATAGTTGGCCTTTCCTAGAGATGAGGAACAGCCATTGAACATATTGTCTTTCTACCAGAAGACACTGGCCCTCAGACTCAACAGAAAACTTAGCATTTATGTTTTTGGTACATCCTGGCTCTAGTAAGACTTATCAACAGTTGATAATCAGTTCATACTAATTCACTGATAAAACAAGAATAAAAAAAAGAGAAAAATAGTACAAAGAATAGAGTAGAAGGAAACAAAAAATTAAGAGAAAATATAGAAAAAAAATAAGAGAAAAATGGTGCTCAGAGTAAACTCATACCTGTGGGTATGCGCACAGAAAGTCAAGGACCTGCCAAAGCGCTTCTTGTAGAAAAGAAGGCAGGCTCATTATATTTTCATTTTCTAAAGTTGCCCCAGTTTCCCCACACTGCTTCTGTAGCTGCACTAGACTTGCTTAGAAAGCAAACATGCCAGAAAAGTTTTGAAATCTTTTTTTAAAACATTGCCCCATGGTAGCTCTTTCACAGAGAAAGATAATGTGTCCCAATCCAGCCTGCTAACTGGGAAAACAATGCCTTCCCATTGCTAATCACCTCATTTCTTACTAGGGACAGGATTGGTGTACAGTGCGGATGTAGGCACCTCAAGGTCTAATGGGGGTTGGCTGGTAGCAGGACAAATCTCAATATCCTTATTTTCTGTCAGCTGCTTTTTGGGGATAGAGTTCTTAATAGTGAGGCCAGTGATATTAGACCTGTTTTTGGTCTAATTCTAATGATTTTCCAGCAATTTTGACCATGTGTACTCACATAATACATAAGGCATGAGAAAGATGCTATCAGTTTCCAGTTTATTAGGTGAAGGAATTAATGTTCACAATCTAAATGTAATTGGCTTGTCCAAAGTCAATGACTTTCACAGGCATCATCATGTTCTCAATTATGCTTAGTCACACCATACTCTCTCTGGCACCCAGACCTGCTCCCTGAGGTTTGGGTTACTGTCCACAAAGTGATAGCTTCTCTTGTGCAACAACTTTTATACAAAGCTAATACTAATCTTGATGGGTACTCCGAATATATGGTTTCCTTATTACTCTAACAAGCTATGCTTCTAAGATTCTGTGCTATTGGATCCATCTCATTCTTTTCAGGGTGATTCTAAGTTGGTTTACATAGAAACATTTTGCTAAATTACTGAGTATATAAATTAAACAATGAGAAAAGTGGTATTTCTGTGAAGCTTCCAAGTTTTAATAGGGTTTCCACCATCTGATGGATCCTGCAGTTGCACTGTTTCTAAACTTATTTTTAAGCATGGTGTTTAGATAATAGGGATTACATTCTCTCTATATCTTTTTGTAAAATAATCTAGCCTATATCACTTAAATATGTTAATCAGTTGGCATCTTTTCTTCCTCAGTGGAGAAATGAGAAATTCCTATGTGCTTTGTGGTAAGAAGACCTAATTTCATCATTTGCATATCTTGAATTGACAGCCCAGATTGTGGAATGTTTATATTAACATAATATCAACTTATAATATTTAAATACACACTCTCATATCCCTAATTATGAAGGATGTATTTATTTCTATTAATTTTTTTCTATGCACCATTTCCATTAACGCACCTAGTAAGTATCACAAAGCTAACTAAATGTAACTTTATGCTACCTTTCCAAGAATAATTTGCTTTTTTTTTTTTTTTTTTTTTTTTTTTTTGGTTTTTCAAGGTAGGGTCTTGCTCTAGCCCAGGCTGACTTGGATTTTACTATGTAGTCTCAGGCTGGCCTCAAATTTATTGCGATCCTCCTACCTCTTCTACCTGAGTGCTTCCCAAGGATTAAAGGACTGCACCACCATGCCTGGTTTATTTTGTACTTTTTGAAATAAAAAAAAAGCTCATTCCAAGGTAAAAGGTACCCAGCCTAAAATATAAAACAACTAAATTCCTATAAGAACTTTTTTTTTTACATTTGTAATTTTAAAGCTAGAATCCTCTTTGCTAATACAGGTTATGCCTACTCATTTTCCTTATCTGCATTACACTTTAAGACATCCAGCTCAGAATAACTCAAAGATAGCATCAAGTTAATGAGAAAAGGATATAGTTCTAACATATTTCTTATTTTCCAGCTTTTACTGTAAATGCAGTGAAGACCACATGAATAATTCATTGTATGGAAAATAGGACAAAATGCAAATTCAATAAGGTTCTGTCTGTCTGTATATAATTCCTCTACAAAATAAGGATTATGGATGGCAGCAATTACAGAAAGTCCAAGAAACTGTGATCTTGGAACCCATCTTCATTCATAGTATGGCTGTGAGTTAAACTCATACAGAAAAAAAAGAAAGTTTAGGAAGTTAGCAAGTAGGCATTTTAAGAAATAAGAGTAAAAGTATTTATCCTGAGCATCTTGGTTCCTGGGATTCTTATTCTGCTGCCTCCTATAGTTCTTTGAATACTAAAAAAAAGACAATTTTTTAAAAATTTATTTATTTGAGAGCGACAGACACAGAGAGAAAGACAGATAGAGGGAGAGAGAGAATGGGCGCGCCAGGGCTTCCAGCCTCTGCAAACGAACTCCAGACGCGTGTGCCCCCTTGTGCATCTGGCTAACGTGGGACCTGGGGAACCGAGCCTCGAACCGGGGTCCTTAGGCTTCACAAGCAAGCGCTTAACCGCTAGGCCATCTCTCCAGCCCAAGACAATATTTTTTGTGTGTAAAGGTATGTGATATGTATACACGGACATGAGCACATGTGAAGATCTTATGACAATCTCAAGGTGTTGGCCTCTCCCTTCATTGTTTTGTCATGGCCTGTGGGCTAATGTAGCTAGCCCGTGAGAGCCCAGATTCTCCTCATACCATCTCACTTTGATGTCCATTCTCTGGGACCACAGGAACATGGGCCACTTTGTTCCTAGCTTTATGCTGGGGCTTCGTGCACACTGGGGCAGTGAACTAAGACTGGAAGGCCTTAAGCAACCGCCTTTAACTGCTTTTATCCCCCCAAACCCCAATAGTTGTTATTTCTTCTGTCTCTATCTTTTTCATGCTTAGGCAATGATGATGAGGACACAAAAGTGACCTTATTAACATAATATAGTTCAAAAACTTTCAGGGCATGATAGAGTAAAATTACTCTAAATAATTAGATACTTTTGTTTGGGTTTGGTGACCAGCATTAATGGACTGTTTTCATCTTGGAAGATTGTCAAGCAGTCACCAATGGAAGACTTGGTCATGCTGCTTCTGTCTCTCTGCATTCTCTGGTCACATTTTTAAAGAGCTTGAGCAGAGACTCCATTGCAGATTGTCAATTCTTAAAAAGTTAAGCTAGAGTAGAATTAATTTCATCTGTCATGCCAAATATCACCAGATATGACAGCAGTTCATCAGTGCTGAAGTACAATGCTTGTTTACTTGGGAATCTTCATTTCTTGAATATCCCTACAGATTCTGACAGTTTACTGAAAATATGCCAGACTAATTGTGTGTTATGTTCCAACATTCATTTATACCCACTTTTAGTTGAGGTGATAATAAAATATCACTAATCTATGTAGTTTAATTTCATTTTCATAATTTCTTATCATATGATTTATCACAATTAGGTGATAACTTCCAGACAATGTAAAACGGTCTTTTATCTTCCAATATATTAATTCAGTAGATATCCAGTGAGGGTGTGTTATGTACAAATACAACACATACCACCTTTACAGCAAAAGTGTTCATATGCCAGGCATAGTGGTTCCCACCTTAAATCCCAACACTTGGGAGGAAGGAGTGGAAAGATAGCCGTGAGTCTGAAAGCGTGAAATTTCAGAGCTCAAAACGGCCAAGTGTGCTTCATTCTGTAAGTTTGTTAGAGAAAATGGCGTCTATTTTTCACCTAGGCGTTGGATTAAGGCATAAAATTAGTGTTCAGATAACCCAATTCCACTTTAGAGTGTTTATTGATTTACCTTGTACCTGAGTTACAACCAATTTTCTCAAAGTGATCATAGGATAAAATCAAACATAAAGGTCATGCCTACTGTAGACAGGGTCTCTATCACAGGATCTAACCTTAAAGTATCAGATTTCAAAAGCTAGGATGCCCTTCAAGAGCTAGAACTGATTTAAAAGACCTCTTAGGATGTGCTATATATGAATAGGGTTTCTAGGAAAAAAGTCAGTTTAGATTTCAAAGATAAAAGTGTGACATATTTCCCCTAGAAACCTGGAATAAGGAAATCTCTGTCTTATACTTTCTAAAATGCTAGTTACCAAACTATCTGTGTGTCATGGATCATGAATAGGCCACTAGCTCTTATACATTAAATCATTAAATGTATAAAATATTGGTGAGGCAGGAAAAGAGAAAAAGGACAAACAGGAGTACAGATATAGAATATGTCCCTTTTTTTTTTTCTCTACTGTGTACAAGGGGTGGTAATTTGTGCTGTATAGAAAAATTGTGGAGTGCTAAAGTAGCATGTACATGAACAGGTAGGTTGTTTATGCACTTATAAAATAATAGAAGAATATGATGTCACTTTGTATCTCTAGGATATCAAAAATTATTTCTTCCTATTCCCTATGTCTTTTGTTCTTTCCTCACACTTTGTGTTGTGTTTTGTGCAGTGACTCTCCTTTTTTTGACAAGTTGTAAAATCAAGGAAATATACAGAATTGGGACACTTGTCTGTGGAACATCCTAGAGGGAACAAATGGTTTAATTCTTTTTTTTTTTTTTCATATAACCACAACATAAGGGGAAGTACCCATGCAAGGAGGAGTCATTTGTGTCTAAACAGCAAGAAGGTCACAAAGTAAGAGAATCTTCTGGGCTAGTGGCAAAAGGAATAAATGAAGGACTCTAGAATTGTTCTCAGGACAGGTGTTTGGTACTGAGAGGACAACAACCATGGTGGGACAAATGTATCTAACACTTCAAAGACCACTGTGGTTGCAAGGCTTCTTAAAGTAGAATTAATGTCCAGAACAGTAGGCTACAATTTCATCTCTTACCTCCATTTGTTTCACACTGAGGTTACGTATAGAATAGACTTCTTTCACTGAGGGTGATGTTGAATTGTTCAGTTTAGAAGCCAGAGGTTAAGAGATTTATCAATTAGCAGTTCAATGACCAGGTTAATGAGAAATGTAAATGTCAACATCACCATAGAAACCAAACTGAAGTGGTTTGAGGATTAATGTAGGTGTGTTACAAAATAAGGAAGAAAAAAAAAAAAAGAAGATGAAGATCTGTGGTCTCAGAAACTGTGATTTGAAAATAAGCTCCTGGCACAACCCTCTATGCTGCTGGGGATTTTTTCTTTGGAGAACATTTGGGAAAGTCTGAAAATCATTATTGACAATAGTGTGTGGGTATTGTGTGGGTGTGCAATCGGTTATATACCCGGAACTGGTCAGGTGTCACAGCAGAAAATTATTCAAGCCAAATGCCAAATAATGATCATTGAATTATGAACTTCAAAACTCTAGCCTAAAATTCCCAAGTGAAAAAAAATGTCTATTTAGGGAAGATAAAAGCTAACCAAAGAAAAAAAAAAAGAAAGGTCTATAGCTGGACATGATGGTACATGTCTACAATTCCAGTACTAAGGAGGCTTAGCCAGAAGAATGTCCATGGCCAGCCTGGATTACATACCCTATCTCAAAAACAATAAACAATGGACAGAAATTTTTATAAGGAAAGAAGCAAGGTTTCTCATAGGGAAAAATCTAAAACTAAAGTAGCAAACATGTCACAATATACCCACCATATTCCCTACCGCTTTGGATCCCCCCAAACCACATATGTTATAATTAATATAATATGCTATGATATAATTAATTCTTCCCATGAAATGGTACATGAGGCTAAACTTTAGTAAGTTAAGAAGAAGGTAAAGTCCAAGGAACACTAAACTCAAAAGTGGTCATGTTTTGTTGTTTATTTTTCTGATAACTAGTGGCATTTTCATCATGAAATAGTGACCTTATCTTCATGAGGTAAAATTCATTAATATGGTTTTTAAATAAGTCTATAAATTTCAGATTGATGACAGAAAATATTTGTAGATTTTAGAATGTAGGGGACCAGTAGGTAATAGGTATGATTTCTATAATTTATATCTTCCACATGTTGTTTGGTAAGCCTTTTCTCCTCTTCATGTGTTTATGTAGAGCTACATATGAAAAGATTAGGCAAAAATTTTGAAAAGAGGCCGGAGACTTAATTGCAAGCTCCATAAATCCTCAGTAACTTACTCCAGCTTAAAGGGCCTCATGTCAAATGTCTCTTGAATGCTAATTTAAAACTATTAAATAGAAAATAAGTGCAATGGAATGCAAAAGTATATAGCAAATTTGTACCTAAATATGTCACCTTATCATCATATAAAATTTGATTAATTCACATGGAGTCCTAAAAATAATAGTAAATAAGTTAGAAAGTTGAAAATGTTCATTTTCATAATCTTATCTTATATTTTAGATTTAGTATCATAATATGTTCATGGAGAGCAACCTTAACATTAACCACTCCTATAGGGACTAAGGGGTTCAGGAAACCATCACACAAAACCACACAGAAACAGCAATTAATGAAAGCTCTTATACACATCTCTCCACTTCCTACAGGTATGCTAGAATGTTTTGATGAAAAGCTAATTCCTTCTAAACTTTCATCAATCTGGAAATAAGCTCTGTGCATGTGAAATTGAGCTTTTTATTTTTATTTTTTTATGCTGAGGAAAGTAAAATGTAAAGAAAAATAAGCAAACATCTTTAACCAATCTTTGAGACCTAGAGTATGTTCTGCCTGATCATTTAGCTTATCACATTGAAGGTCTACATTTTACAGACTGCAAGAAGGCTTTATTTTCAGCAAGTTCTGGTACACATGGTTAACAAGCTGGTTAGAGAAATGCTCAGGGAATGGGACTCTTAGATACTCCTATGTGGTATTGCTATTTCTCTAATGTGTTCATCAAAGCTATCCCACAATGCAAATGGCATGTACAAAGAAACACCTATCTCCAATAAGTTTGCAATAAATATATGGTGCCTCATTTGAAATTGTGTTTGTGTGAGAGAGACAGACAGAGAATGAGAAAGAGAGAGAAAATTAGGTAAAGTATGATATTGGTTTAGAAAGTCTCTAGGGATATTGGAATTTAGCACTATTATATTTATCTGGATAACAACTACTGAAAAACAAAGTTTTCTTGTATGTATGACTTCATAGCAATTGTTTTAACTATGATAAATGATAAAAAGAAACAAACCATTTTATTCATAAAAGGACAATAAGAGAGGTATGTAACAGAATTATTTTTATGTGAATGGGAAAAAAAATCTTAGAAACAATTCATAATGGAACTATACTAAAAACAATTTTCTTTTTTCTACAAGGTAGAGACTTATTATAGCCCAGGTTGACCTGGAATTCACTATGTAGTTTCAGGCTGGCCTCAAACTCACAGAAATCTTCCTAAATCTGTCTCCCGAGTGTCTTCCAGTTCAAGAATATTTTAAAAAATAATCAGGACCTATAGAAAGTATTAATTTCTTTTGCATATTGAGTGGGAGAGATGGCTCAGTGGTTAAGGTGCCTGCAAAACCTAAGAAGCCATGTTCAACCTGTCTCCAGATTCCATGTAACCCAAACACACAAAGGTGAGGCAAGCACAAGGTTGTACATCTCTAGTAGGTAGCACAAGCATCTGGAGTTCAATTGCAATGGCTGAGGCCCTAGTGTGCCAATTCTCACTCTCTCTCTCTCTGAAAAGAAAAGAAAAAGAAAATAATTAGCACATTTATTAAAAAAAGGCCTTGGAGATTGAAAAAAAAACATATTTTAGTGGGTTTTTAATGACAGATTCATAGTAATATATGTAATATTTATACCTAGCCCTAACTAAATATTAATTACTACCTTATAAACCAAGTTCTTGAAATTATTCTATTAATTATTCTAACATTCACTAGGATAAGACTATACAGAATATCTTGATACTATTGATAAAAAAGTTCTAGAAGTAGCATTAATTTAAATAAAATACTAAAAAATATCCAAAGTTAGATGGATATTTGGTAAATTACAGAGAGCAAGCAACACTGGGTTATACATGTAAATGTATAAATTTATAAACAAAAGTTGATCATGGTGGTTCATGCTTAGAATCCCCGAATTCAAGAAGCTGAGAGACAAGATAATCATGAGTTAAGTTTATCCCTGAATCTACCCAGAGTAACATAGTCAGTTCCAGGCTTTCCCTGACAATATAAAAAGGCTCTATCTAAAATAAATGTAGGGGCTGGAGAAATGGCTTAGTGGTTAAAAGCTTGCCTGTGAAGCCTAAGGACCCCGGTTTGAGGCTCATTTCCCCAGGACCCACATTAGCCAGATGCACAAGGGGGTGCACTCCTCTGGAGTTCATTTGCAGTGGCTGGAAGCCCTGGTGTGCCCATTCCCTCTCTATCTGTGTCTCTCCCTCTCTCTCTGTCACTTTCAAATAAATAAATAAATGAACAAAAAATATTTAAAATAAATGTAAAAACTATAATAAAGTCCTTTGTACTTTAATATTTTCAAAAGAAAAGAAATTATGAACTCAAAGGCAGTCATTTTTTAGTTGGCGTAAGTGAACTTGAAAGAATATTGTCATAAATAAGTCAGGTTCAAAGCTAATACCCTTAGTCACTTGAGTCCATTTTTATAATTTATAGCTTTAAGTGCCTATATTAAGAAATTAGAAAGGTCACAAGCAAACAACTTAATGCTTCATCTTAAAGCCTTGGAAAAAAGAAGAACAAGGCAAAACAAAAATCAGTAGATGGGAAGAAATAAAGATTAGGGCAGAAATTAATTAAATAGAAACCAAAAATAAAAAATCCAAAGAATCAATAAAACAAAAATTGTTTCTTTGAAAGGATAAACAAGATTGATAAACCCTTAACAAATCTGACAAATGAAAGAGAAAAGAGACACAAATTAATAAAATTAGACATGAAAAAGGCAGCATCACAACAAATAGCAAAGGGGGAAAAAAGCCATAGGGGCTTACTATAAGAACATACACTCCACTAAGTTTGAAAACCTGAAAGAAAGGGATGATCTCCTTGATTTATATGACCTACCTAAATTAAACCAAGATGCGATTAACCATTTTTAAATTAATAAAAATCACCTTCATGGGAATTCCTTAAGTCTCTCCCCATTAAATATTATTTGGGCCATAGATGCTCTCTATATAGCCCTTATTATGTTGAGCTATAAACCATCCATGCATATTCTCTCCATTTTGATCATGAAGTGATGTTGTATTTTGTCTAAGGCCTTTGCTGTATCTATTGAAATGAGCATGTGGTTTTTGTGTTTAATCTTATTTATGTAGTCTATCACATTGACAGATTTCCATATGTTGAACTAACCCTGCATTCCTGGGTTCCTGGGATAAAGCCTACTTGATCAAGGTGGATAATACTTTTGATGTGTTGTTGAATTTGGTTTGGAAGGATTTTGTTCAGGATCTTTCCTTCTAAGTTCATCAGGGAAATAGGCTTATAGTTTTCTTTTCTTGTTACATATATGTCTGGTTTTGGAATTAGGGTGATACTAGCTTTATAAAAGAGTTGGGGAGCTTTCCATGTTCTCTGATTATGTGACACAGTTCGAGAAATATTGACTTTAGTTCTTCCATGAAGGTTTGATAGAATTTGGCTGAGAAGCCATCAGGTCCTGGGCTCTTCTTTTGGGGGAGGTTTTTAATTACCTTTTCAATCTCAATGGGTGGGTTTTTGAAATAAACTCTGACAATTCCTTCAATTTCACTTATGTCTGTAGTGATCTCTCCTTTTTCATTTCTGATTTTGTTAATTTGAAGCATCTATTTTTTTTTTCCACTTGATCAAACTGGCCAGCATTTTATCAGTCTTGCTTACTTTTTCAAAGAACCATCTCTTTGGTTCATCGATTTTTTAAAATTGTTTTATTAGTTTCCAATCATTAACTTCTGATGTTGAGTCTTTCTGTGTGGAGCATTTTGGGTTACATTCTTCTTGCTTTTCCAATGCCTTTAAGTGGACGGTTAAGCTATTGATTTGGAATCTCTCTGTCTTTGATATAAAGGCATTTTGTGCTACGAAGTTTTCCCTAAGGACCACCTTCCTTGTGTCCCACATGCTTTGGTATGATGAGCTCTTACTGTCATTCAATTCTAGAAATTTTGCAGTTTCAGTTTTTATTCCATCCTCTACCCATTTATTATTTAAAAGTGTGTTGTTCAGTCTCCAGAGTTGATAGAGTTCCTGGCACAACTCTTGCTATTAATTTCTAACATTATAGCATTATGATATGATATCAAGGAGGAAATTGTCGATTTTCCTAAATATATGGAGGCAGGCTTTATGGCCCAGTATATAATCTATTTCAGAGAAGGTTTCATGGGCTGCTGAGAAGAACGTGTATTCTGTAAATTTTGGGTAGATGTAGATGTCTGTTAGGTCTAGTTGATCTATGGTGGTGTTGAGCTCTCTTATTTTCCTGTTGATTTTCTGTTTAGATGATATATCCATTACCGACAGTGGGGTATTGAAGTCCATGATTATGATCATGTTGGTGTTTATTTCTGTTTTTTTTTTTTAAGTAGGTTTTGTTTTATGAATTGTAGTACAAGCATGGTTAGTGCATAAAGATTGATGATTGTGGTAGCCTCTTGTTGGATCATCCCCTTGATAAGAAAGAAGTGGCCTTCTTTATCTTTTTTAATTACTTTTGTTTTGAAGCATATTTTATCTAGTATTAGTATATCAATACCTGCTTATTTCTTATTTCTGTTCTCTTGGAATATCATTTCCTACCTTTTCACCCTGAGGAGGTGTCTAAGTTTCTTGAAGACAGCAGATGGAGGGATCTATTTTTCTGTTCCATCCTGTTAACTTGTGTCTCTTGATAGGTGAATTAAGGCCATTAATGTTTAGGGTAATAACTGTAGGTTTGATTTAATCCTTGCCAAATTGTGGTGGTTTATATTGTTTGGTACTTTCTTGGAATTTGTAGTTTTTTTGCACCTTCAGCAACAATAAGGTGCTCTCATCTCAACTCTCATCTCTGCTGTTCAATTTAATGGTAGACGTCTTAGCCCAAGCAATGACAGGATGAAATAAAAAGGATACACATTGGAGAGAAAGAAGTTAAGCTAACCCTATTCATAGATGATATGATTCTATATATAAGTGACCCGAGAACTTCCATCTCAAAACTCTTAAACGTGATTAATTCCTTCAACAAAGTAGCAGTATACAAAATAAATGCTCAAAAATCAGTAGCCTTCCTATAGGCAAAGGACAAAGGTACAGATAAAGAAATTAGCAACATTGTTCCATTTTCAATAGCAACTACAACAACAAAATACCTTGGAATAACACTATAAGTTCATCATTGGTCGAATGGATTACCAAGATGTGGTATATCTTCATAATGGAATTCTACTCAGCAGTTAGAGAAAAATGACACACTGAAATTTGTAGAAAAAATGTTCAGCTTGGAACCTATCATTCTCAGTGTAGTCACCCAATTACAGAAAGACATCATCATATGGTCTCACTCATCTGTGGCTCATAACCTGGAGCAAAGAAGCTGATGGACCTAATAGGCATCTCAAGGAGTGGGAAATAAGGAGAGTGGGGCTGGAGGGGAGGGTAAAGGTGGGGTAACACAAAACTGGAGTACAATTGGAAATAGAACCATGAAATCCTATATCCTGGAAGGTAGACTAAAAGGTTGAACCCTCATCAGGACCTCAGAGGGGACACCTGAATCAAAGCTGTTCCCTCTAAGATCCTGATGAGGGTTCAACCTTAATTTTTCTCCTGTTTCTCTCTCTCTCTCTTTTCCCTTCTTTCTCTTTTATATTACTTTTCTTTCTCTTCCTTCTTTTCCTGTGGTGTTGGCCTGTAATTCCCACTACTAGGATGTGGTTAACATCCACAATGAGCTGTTGGTCAGAGAGAACTACAAGGTTTCCCAAAACAAGACAAACTGTTAGAGCATTTGATTACCCACCAAAGGTTAATGATAAGATTACACTGCAAAAGACACCATATGCTCTTGATACAGAACATGGAGAGACCTGGCTGGAATCTGGAAGACAGCCAGTCCCCAGACAGCACATCTAGTGCTACAAGAGCTACTGGGGGAAAATGGCCAACATGTGTCCAAGCAACTCAAGGTCTAAGCTACTCGGCAGCAAACAGCCTGACATGATGCTCACCCAAGTGCAATAGGCACACAGCCATGATGGATAACCAACTGCTCTTGGGTTGGCTAACAAATAAACTCATTGGAAAGGAACCCATAGCTGCAACTGGAAAACAAGTCAGACTCATATCCAAATAATGAGTTTGCTCTCCAATATCAAACTCCCACCAATCTTGGGCTGGAAGAGGGCCTACATCTATTAAATTCTCTCTAAACCAACAATGGTTATCCCATTTAACAAGTTCTGACTTCACTCTCCATTGGCGAATCTGCTTCTCTTTTTCAGATGGACACAAAAACCTGAAGAGAAAATTGTCCCATCACACTTCACCAGGACCTCAGCTGAAACCATAGAGTAATTGAAGAAATGAGCAAGAGTGCTGGCAAATTTTCTCTAATGGTTTAATGGAATGGTAACATTAATTGTAATGCTCCAATGCTTTATGAAAAATGCTCAGCTCATTTTAAAGTAAATCCTTAAAGAACTATGAGTACTTATAAAATGCAGACAAAATTTATTTCTTTAAAGGTAGAATTCAAAGTTACTGTGTGATAAATTTCACTTAGGCCAATCTGGAAGATACATGATTAATCAAGAAGAGGGTTAGCTGATTCATAGGAGAAACAAAGTACTTGTTTCTGGGTGAACCTGGGTATGCACACATTGCTTCACTCACCAGCAGATTCTCTCTTTTACTGTCAAGAGAACAGAAGGAGGAAAAGATGCAATTCCCAAGTCTCAAAGGCAGTCTCTGTCAGAGCTACATCTGAACTTCTATGTAACCATGCCAGTCACTGCTGATTTTTACAGAATATCCTTCACTGGATGGCAAACCCAGCATTTCTGGTGAAAGGAAAAATAGTTTAAAGGTACATTATAAAGAGTTTCACCTGCAGGCTTGGTTATCTGAAGACCATTAGGGATAGGACCATGGGACATAATAAGCACTTATATTTCCAGAAAAAAAAAAAAAGTGCATGTCCAGACTCTCCTGAGTGAAGTCCCACTCTGATCTTCATGTCCACATTCTTCTCACTGGCTTTGTGCATTCTGCATTGCTCATGAGGAGAGTTGAGTTTCAAAGGAAATATACTTGTAGGTAAAAGAGAAAGATATGCAGAAGATGGATTTGTGTTGATTTACTGTTCTTCACTTACTCTCTTCCCTGGACAAAGCATGGGCTTTAAATTGGGACACCACCCCACTGTCAATTGCAGAGTTGAGATGACTACATCTTGTCTTTCCTCAGTGATAAACCAGTTATGGGACTTTGGCCCAAGTTCTGCAGAGAGTATAGTGAAGCAAGCTTTCCAAGATGTAATGCAGTTAAATATTTTGTATGGTGGTTATTTTTTCCACATAAGAAGAGCTAGCTTGATAGAAAAAAAATTGGAAAGGAATGATCACCAGGAACACTCACCCATAAAGATTTTGGCTCTTTTTTTGTTATTGGAAACCCTTTAATGAAATATTAATATATTATTATTTATTATTTTTGAATATTTATATTTTAGTTGGGTACTTTTGAAAATATGGGTCTTTCATTTTTTTCTAGTAAAATTTCTGTAATGATGTTTGAATTCCCCTTGCCAGCTAAACTACAAACACTATTTTTTTCTACAATCACTATTTTCTTTTAGTGCTGACTTATCAGAGAAATAGACATTCTATTTTATAAACCTAAATTGTGTTTGAATTACTTAATTCTATTATGGTATTTTTCTTTACATGGAATATATACTTCAAGCAAAATACTACATATTTCAATACAAACAGTTTAAATATATCCTTAAGTAATTTTTAAAGAGCCAAACAAGAATATTACATACCAGGTAATTGAGGATATTTTCATGGTAAAACTTTGTATTTCAAGTGTGATGTCTTTTCATGGTTCCTACTTTAAAGTCTCATGCATCCTTATTAAATCTTTCACAGATATTTATGGTCTGGTTTATTGTCTCTGGCAGGGCTCATCTTTTATCCTATTGTTTCTTACTGCTTTTTTTTTTAACCAGAAATTGATTGTTGATTTTTCTGCTTACTATAGTGTTTTAAATATCCTGTGTAACTGTGTGATTGAGGTTTCTTCAGGAATGTTGCCCGCTCTTTGTGATATCTACTATGGCATGATTTTTCTTTGAGAATAATTATTTTGCTTTTAATTTCTTATTCCCTTCTAAGAAGTCAAACAAACAATATAATGAATCCACAAATGCCCTTGTCCTTGGTTTAGCAAAGGTTGTCATTTTGGACATAATTGTAAAATCTTTGCTTTAAAATTCTATGATGAAGCAAGGAATCTTGGGGAAGCATGTATCTTGATTTCATCAACTGACAATTAGAGGCCTAATTAACACAGCTGGATGCCAAACCAGGACAGCAAGTTCACTGGTCCCACTAAATATGTGTAATGTGGTAAAAACTGCACTATTCTGCTGGGAATAACAAAGCAATAGAAGGTTCTCGGCTGCCTGAAGCCCCAGCTGACATTTTGAAAGGCTGTGGATGTCAGCAGGCTTCTATACTGGCACAGGCTTGGCCAAGGTTCCTTCAACTGTATGTGCTAGCATTCGAATTTTCTTCTAATCAGCAACCATAGACCAGTGACGTAAAGTAGTTTGTACTGCTTATGCTCTGTGAATTAATTCGGTATGTTACTCTGTTCTTGGGAAAGTATTTCTGAGGAACATTTTCTCTTTTTTCATAATAGATACTCAAATGTTCTAATACTAATGATGACAAATATTTTCTTTAAACCACTTCAAAAGATATGACTTGATTTACTAGAAAATATCAATGATGCTTATAGAATTAATTTCTTTTCTCAAAATTAATTCAATATATCTGGATAAATTAGTTATAAACAATGTGTGATGGTCATAACTCCAACATTTAAGTGCATTAAAAGAATATAGATTTTAAGTGTCCTGATTTCTGATGAAATTTTATAAAATATAAAATAATTCATTAATGCAGGTCTTTATTTTGGACATTATTTTATTTATTTAGTGAAAAGATGCCATTTTAGAAACTAGTTTAATTTAAGTTAATACAATTTGGAAATATTATCAAAATATTCTTGGCATGTGGTCATATAATAAATATTAAGTAAAAGGTAAGCCTTCTTAATTAAATAGCTGTGATTACTAAGGACTAGAGTTGATACATTTTCATATAGACATTTTTTTCATGTGAAAACTTACTATATAATCTTTTCTTGAAAAGAATCTTGAGAACCTTCAACAGAGTCCATATTTCTTCCTCAGTCTACCCATGGATAGAGAGTTCCATGGGAGGAACTTACACCTTTATTTTCACTAACTTGTAAATAACATTTTAGTATTCACTATCATGGTGAGATTTTTCCACTTGGAGACAAAAAACGAAGAATGTCTTATGTGTTTATGGGATCATTTGGTGAATGTTCATTGATTACTTGGGGTGTATTTGTCCTACACACATAAGTGTGGACTCTGCTGCAAATGATGATCAGTTTATTTTTTTTCTTTTTCTTTTTTTTTTTGAGACAGAGCTCATTATGTCATCCAGGGTGGACGTGGAGTGCACAGTCCACCTGCTTCAATTTCCTGGTGTTAGAATTAGAATCACTCTTGGTCCAATTAGCACTATAACCTGTCAAGATCTTTCAAAATGTTAATAAACAATATGGAAACAAGAAAGATGGCTTGTTGATGGCATTAGTATCCTCTGCACATCTTTCCAAATTAAAAATAATTGTGGTGGGGGGGAGTAGGAAAATGCAGTATTGTTCCTGAGTACCAAATATTCAATGGGGAGGAGGCAAGAAGAATATAGATACACATGTTTGAGAATTTGATTAAGATAAATGACAGCAAAAAGGATCAAAAGAGTTAATGAAACAAAATGCATCTAAAAATAATATGAGGAAACCATGATAAGAATTATTAACTTTGAAAAAGCTAAAACAATAAGATCAATAATTTAATTCAGAATTTTTGGTAATAGCATGGCCATGTAAGCAAAGTTGCATTGTTTTTTGTCTCTCCATGTGAGTGATTTCCAATTAATGATATGTTTAGTATACAGCTGCACTTTATTTCATCAATTTGATATAATTTCCTTTTCTACTGAGAGAAAACAAGCCTCACTGGCATAGCCATGTGCTGTTTAGAATTTCATTAAAAAGCAATTATAATAGTTTTGATGGTTTTTAATACAAGAGGAACTTTTTACTATAGCTGTTTATTTATTGTCTGGCTGATCTCTATGGTAATAATTTTTCACTATATATTTTTACCAATTTCTAGCAACAAAACTGCAACTAGTTGAATATAGAATAATAAAGTAAGGTGTTAGGTATTAAGTGGTTGCTGAGTTAATCAAATATGTTAGGTAACAGCAGAGATGCTCAGAATAAGGAAAACAATGCAGATATAAGGTGATGGAGATGAGTTTACACCATCCAAGAAGCAGAAAGTAAACGTGAAGTGTACACGTCGGGGTTGTGATCCAGAAAATGAGATGGAGGACTAGGGAGCAGACTAGGTGGATAAAATGCTTATCACAAGGTGTGAGTACCTGAGTTTAGTTCTGTAGGCCTAACACAAAAACCTGATTCTATGTAGGGTTTGCATAATCTGTGATGAGTTTTGTAAAGAGCACAGGAGATTTTCCTAGAACAAGCTAGCGTAGCAAACAGAGCAGTGAACAAGAAACCCAGCCTCAAGGTTGAAGGTGAGAAATGACTCAAAACTTGTTCTCTGACATTGAGATGTTTGTCTACATACAATGAAAGTCTAGTTTTTGTATTTAATGCAAGTCAAGGAATCATACTCATGTACCTGCACCCAATTGCTTTGCATAGCAATGGCCCACAGATTACCCAAATCATTTCCTCTTTCCTTCCTCTTGCTAAGATACTGAATACCAAATTCAATTAAATTATGACTCGACCAATGTCCTTAGCATGAGTTAGGTTGAAAGTTTCAGAGGAAACGCAAGTACATATTTTGTAGGGAACACTTCCTCAGAAGAGATTACATAGGGCCATTAGCTCTGCCTTGTCCTCTGTGAATGGAACCCTCTCCTTGTTTCATTTCAATCATAATTCTCAGACTATAATACACTTACATTGTTGATGATCTTCATTGTTATTCCCAAAGCTAGTCATACACTAAATCACTGTGTTTATTTTAAAGTTTTTGGTTTATTTGTATTTATTTATTTGAGAGCGACAGAAAGAGAGAAAGAGGCAGAAAGAGAGAGATAAAGACAGAGAGGAGAGTGGGCATGCCAGGTCTTCTAGCCACTGCAAATGAACTCCAGATACGTGCATACCCTTGTGCATCTGGCTAACATGGCTCCTGGGGAATTGAGCCTTGAACCGGGGCCCTTAGGCTTCACAGTCAAGTGCTTAACCTCTAAGCCATCTCTCCAGCCCTGTGTTTATTTTTAAATTATTTCTACATTCTTATGCACTTCCCAATCTACATTTTCAATCCCCATAATTCAGGCCATCCCCATACTTTGGTTAGACTGCAAAGTTCAGGATCTTTGCTCTGCATTTCCTTCTACTGACCTCCGTTTCCCTCTTTCCTATAAACTTTTCATGTTGTCTGCACAGTTGTGCTCAATTTTCTTCTCTTAATGTAAAAACACACTGAGATTATAACACAATTCAAGGAGTATGCATCATCTTTAGTAAGTCAAGAATTCCTGAGGCCTTTCTTTCTGATAAAATGTCATGTAGTCTGGGATTGCTAAATTGGCTGATTTTCACAGTAGATTTTGCTAGCAACATATATAGTCATATAAATACATAATAAAATAACATGATATAATTTCATAATATAATAACATATAAGCAAATATATACAATATTTTGAACCTTATTAACTAAAAATCATATGTCTTAAAATTGGAAGAATTTTTCTTTGACACTTCTCCCTATGTAAAGCAAGTAAGGTGTTTAATTCAAATAGGCGCATAATATGTCTTCACCTAGTATTATTAAAGATTGTGCACTTTCCACAAGTAGAGTCTCCAGTGTTTTTAGATATAGAATGTTATACTCAAAAAAAGTGGATATGGAAATATTTGAGGTTTGGAGGATTGAATAATTGGACACAGGGACATTTTGAGGTTCTTATTACAATGGAGGACATTTTTGGCTATGAATGTGTGCAACACATAGAATTTTATGGCAAATGAAGTTACTCTCTTCCTTTTTAATCTGTTGTTTGTGTAGACTGTGTGTGTGTGTGTGCGCATGCATACATGCCACAACACATGTAGAGATTAGAGCACAACCCTTGAGTGTTGCTCTTTTCTTTCCACTTTCCTTTGACAAAGAGTCTCTCTTGCCACTGATACCTAAGAATTTTGTGTTTATTCTTGCTTCACCTCCCTTAGGCATGTTGAAATCACGGACATAAGCAGCACTTTGCCTTTGGCTATAATACAAGGGTGCTGAGAAAGAGGAAATCTGGGGTAGCAAGATTGCAAACAAGCATTTATAAACCAGAAATTGCAAAACATAGTTTTATTAGACAAATTTGAATTTTTAAAAAAATATTCTTATGGGTCAATGAATAGCACCTAATTGTCTTCATACATTTTCTCTAGTTAGTAAATATTTCATTTCAAGAGAGTAATAAGAGTTTTTTGACTAGTTTACTATGTTTTCAGTTGAATTTTTTTTCCAAATGAATCATAGCATTTTGATATCAAAGAATGACAGTAAAAATTGCCAGACAACCTTATTTAAATGTAAATTATACATTTAAATGAAATATAATTTAATGTAAATATAATTTAAATTAAAATATTTAACATTTTATTAGCATAAAGACTAACATTTGATCCATATGATCTCTGAAGACTTCTTGAGCAAATTGTAAATGGAATGTTAATAGGCTCTGGCATTTGGTGCTATAATATCACTTCTACTATTGATATAAATAACAGTGCATTTTTCTCAATATGGTTCATGTGCTAAAATTTCACCTAAGTAAATATGTTTTATTTTTGTATATATGGACAGATAAAAAAAGATCTAAACTCACATTTTGCCTAATAGACTTTTACACATCTCCTGCAATACTATGTTGAACATGCCTGAGGTGGTGTCAAGGAGATGTCTCCTTCAGTCTCTTGTGCTGTGAATACCTGATCCCCAGCTGGTAGGTGACAACTAAAGGGGGTAGAGAGCCTTGCTGCTTGGAAGCACGTTATTGGGGTGGGCCTTACACACCTGATGCCAGAGATACACCACTCTTGCTATTACCTCTGAGTTGCTGTAGCAAGATGTGACCTTCAACCGCTTCTCTGCCATGCCATGATGAAGCTTCTTGTAAAAGCTATAAGCTTGAAATAAACCCTTTAATTCCATAAACTGCTCTTGTTTTTTTCCCAGCAATCAGAAGGTAACTATGACAGAAAATTGGTACCAGCAAGTTTTTTCAGACACCTGCCTCCATGTTCAATGTATTAGACATTGAACCTTGAGTAGTTAGATGAATTACCTCATTTTTATAAAGTGCTGCTCAATATCTTCCACTCAAGGAGAGAGGTTCCTTATAGAAATTAAAATGACTTTGCTAACCAGCTATCTCCCTATGTCTTATAACATGTATATTATATATTCTTTCATTACCTGTTTTATTAGTCACCAATATGTCTCATAGTCTTTCTCTGTAGCTAGAATTATCTCAGAATATTTCCTGACTCCTCTGTTACTTAAAGCATTTACTTTATAAATTATCCTATTGCACATTCCTTTCTACCCTTCTTAGACATAAACATAGAACACAGAAATGACTTAGGAGACATCCATTTGAAATGAAATGAGTGATATGAAATAGGTCTCTCATTCTTCAGTCATTGTTGAGATGAGTTAAGAACCTAACATCAACAAGGAATAGTTTTTAAACCAGGTGATAGTGTTATAATACAGCATTTAAATACTCTCTTGGGCAAAAGTAACTCCCTTCTCTTAAGCAGTGTGCAGAGTGTTGCAGAACTTTTGTTGTGTCTATTAAATCCAAGCCCTGATAAAAGAGCACACATGTGCCAGTAAAGAGAGGGAGACTAGTGTCAGTTAAAGTAGCATTGCAGGGAGGCAATTTATGCATAGTACAGGAAATAGTTTAACTGAATTATATGTTTTACTTAAGAAAATACAAGCCCATGAAACAGAAACGTTTGATTAGTAAAAGGTAAATAAAGTACAAAAAAAGCCCATAAATAATGGGAATCCATTTGTAGATCAGAATTGAAAAAGTTGTAGTTAGAAATATATATATCAGAAATATAACAATTAAAATCTATTGGTGAAAATATAAATAAGATAGAATGTAGAAAACATTACTTGATTCCTCTATGAGAAAAACAATATTCAAACAAGTATTGTGACTCATACCTATAAATATATAGTAATTGAATTTAGCAATGAATGATGTACCAAGTTATTACAATGAAAAGATGAGAAGTTAAGATAAAATTACAATAAGATGGCTGCAGAGATAAAACATATACCAACATGCTTACCTCACAAGCGTGAGGACCTGAGTTATATCCTCAGTGTAAAAATGTTGAGGGGAGTCACATGCTCATATATTCCCAGCTCTATGGAAGCAGACATAGGAGAATCCCTGGAACATTCTGGTCAGTCTAGCCTAGTTAGTGAGCCTGGTCAGTGAGAGACCTAGTTTCAAAAAGAGGTACTTTTTGTACCTGAGGAAGAAACCAAGTTTATGGACACATTTACCCATACTTACATATATGCATTCCACACATCCAAACACCAACAGAATTCCAGTGGTAAAATCATAAAAATGGGGTTGGAGGAGATGGCTCAGTTGGTAAAGTCCTCGCTGAAAAAGCATGAAGATGTGAGCCTGGGCCCGTGTGAAAGACAGACGCAGTGGCAAATGTGTGCAATCCCAGTTGTAGGATGTGGAAAAAGGAAGACTCCTGGGCGTTTCTGGCTAATTTGCTTAGCAGAATCAGTTAGCTATAGGTACCTTCAGAGAGTATCTCAAAATATAAGGTGAAAAGTGATTTAGGAAAACACTCAGTATCCACCTCTGGTCCCCACACACACTTGCACACATTTATCATGGACATGTTATGTAGTGTCAACATGAGATCAAGGGTTGGCATTTGTGTTTGGGTGTATGTGTATACAAACTCACAATCACATCAGTGATTTTTATTTTAAGAAATGAAAATCTTAGAACTCTTTATCCTGCTTCTGAATGGATGCTGAGGTAAGAAGGTTAGCTTTTTTGTCAACTTACTGCAGGGTTATTGACAGGTTAAGTGACAGATTACCTTGAGTGACTAAGTTATAATGCATTTATTTAGTTTCTAGCACTTAAAATATCTCCTTACTAGATTCACCCTTAGATACAATTGGCTATTCAAAAATAAAGCAAATATTTCATTTAATGTTTTGATTCTTTTTTAAACGTATAGGACAATGGCATGTTTAACTCTGAAATTCTTCCACTTCTCATTCACAAACCAAAATGACTGTAGAGATGAAATAGGGAAACTGAAGAAATAAAGAAAAAAGAAAAAAAATGATTCTACCAACTTACTGCCCCCCCCATTAGCTCATGGGTCTTGAGGCAGTGGTAAAAGAATTTATGTTTAAAAAGCAATAGTAGTAAACATTGGGAAAACTGAAAGATGACCTTAAGTCCAGGACGATGGAAATGATAGAGTGGGATCGTAGCACACAATAATACAGATGGCTAAAAATGGGCATTGCTGGGCTGGAGAGATGGCTTAGTAGTTAAGCGCTAGCCTGTGAAGCCTAAGGACCCCAGTTTGAGGCTCAATTCCCCAGGACCCACGATAGCCAGATGCACAAGGAGGTGCACTTGTCTGGAGTTCTTTTGCAGTGGCTGGAGGCCCTGGCGTGCCCATTTATTTTCTCTCTCTCTTTCTCTCTCTGTCTGTCTCTCTCAAATAAATAAATAAAAATGATTTTAAAAAGTGGGCATTGCTGAGAATTGTATATTATTTAATCCCTACATCAATTAAAGGATTAATGTTTGGAACAATCTCATGACAGCCAAATAAAAATTAAGGATTAGTGCTATCTTTAAATCCCTACAACATAGTGACTGCTTCACATCATAGTGTAAAATCATTTAACTTTTAGAAGAGAATTTCCTGTGTACAACATTCCTAAAAGTGCTGTTTTAATCAACAAGCTTTATTTTATCAATCATCCATTTTTACTTTCTGTGACTTTAAGTAACTCAAAAAATTCTCACAAGAGCACACTTTCATGTAAAATCTCTAAACAGAGTTGCCAGATCTCAGTAGATTATAGTCTAGTGAGTTCTATGCCTTGCTATATGAAAGCCTTTAGGATGGTTTCCAGAATCCAATACTCTCACCTTACGTTAAGAATTAAAAGTGTTTGGATTTTTATCTTCTAGTAAACACAAACATCTAACCAATTAAAGTGAAAAATAACAGATTTCAAAATATGAGGGCTGGAATGATGGCTTAGCAGTTAAGGTACTTGTCTGGGAAACACAAGGACTCAGGTTAGACTCCCCAGGACCTGTGTAAGCCGGATGGACAAGGTGGTGCATGCATCTGGAGTTCTTTAGTGGCTGGTGGCCTTGGCATGCCCATTTCCTCTGTGTCTTCATCTTTCACTCTCTCAAATATATAAATTAAAAAAATTAATTTTAAATACATAGAACATGATATTTACAATGTACAAAATTTAAATATTATGTTAGAACGTACCATAAAAGTTCATGGTCTATTTTTATTAGGGGGAAATAATCTTTTCTTAAAATAATCTCTTCTTAACATTTTGACATGGAAAATATGCTAACTGAATACAGAAAATAAATCAATTTGGCAATATAAAATATTTTATATAAATTTTGACCAAAGAAAATTGTGATTTTCTCAATTACATTATATTTGTTATCTGAAAATTTTGAGGCTATTCCTTATTTTCAATAACATTACACTAAAAGTCAACTTAGAAAAATCTTGATAATATCCCTGCTTTTCATCTCAATTATCACAAGTTCTTGGTTCTATTGCATTGGTTGACTTTTTTATGAGAATACCTATGTGATTGACACAGAAAGTTGGCATTTCCAAAAAAAATTGAAATTTTTAATGCCATAATTTGCATAATCTTTGCTAATGAAAACCAACATTGAAGGTCAGGCAAGATTTGGGCCTGGTTTAAGATTACCTATACATTCTCAATTTATTTTTAGGTATTTGAAATCATCATGGAAATTTTATATGTATGACTTGAATGAGACACATTTTCCCTAGTCTTGAATGTTATTGAACATGGAAAAGATTCATGTAAGACCATTTTGACATGTATCACATACTCACAAGGCTGTCTTTACATGTAACACCTGAATGGGGGAACAGAGTCCCTAGGAAAAATTAAGGTTATTCAAAATAGCACACCTTCTTTCTTCTATTGCTCTGCTAGTTTCTGGGTGCTATCTGTCTTCTGGATCACATCTTTCTTTACCAAACAGAAAATCAAGCATCTTTAACTTCTTTAGGACCCACTGGTACAGTCCACATTCCTGACAGACATGTCTCTGACAGCTTCAAGCACTCCCTACTCACTTTATACTATAGGCAGTATTATTCTCTCCCAGTATGTTGCAGAATGCCGGTGTCCTTTGGTGGCTACGCTGTGTGCATTGTAACAGATTTCCTTCATATATGCTAGCACTTGACACGTCTGTTTTATATATGGGTGTTATATATAGGGACGCTACTAGGGTTGCCATAGTAATCTAACAGGGATTTCCAAGACTTATTTGTGGACATCTAGGTTTACACAGGGAAGTTCTGTGATTCCAACATCATATTTCTGGAGAAAACTTAAAGCACACACCTTTACCATCTATCTTGATTATATCGTATTACTTTGTTTGCCATGTGTCAATTTTTATGGGGGAGGATAGTTCAATTTTACCCATATTTTCATCTATATACAAATCTACAACATTTACAAAAAATAAAAAACTTCTAAAGAACATTTGATCCAGATATATTTAAAAATGTTTGTGTAATAGGCTGGAGAGATTGCTTAGTGGTTAAGCACTTGCCTGTGAAGCCTAAGGACCCCCGTTTGAGGCTCAATTCCTCAGAACCCACATTAGCCTGATGCACAAAGGGGTGCATGCATCTGGAGTTTGTCTGCAGTGGCTGGAAGCCCTGGTGTGCCCATTCCTTCTCTCTCTTTTTATCTGCCTCTCTCTGTCACTCTCAAATAAATAAATAAAAATGAATTAAAAAATTTTTAAAAATTTGTGTAAAATATTTATTTCATCAGAAAATGGTAAACTACTACAGTAATACTTGATGCCTACTTATTCTAATGACCCTCACAATATCTGAACAGCAGGAAAACTTCTGTATTTTGATTTACATCGAAGTCTCTGACAGACATTACAATAGTGAATTACCAAACACACATGGTGAGGTGGTATGCAACAGATATCTCCCACCTCCCACTCTGACACTGACATAAGATAGGGTCTACTGATGCCTGGCTTCTTCAGTAACCACAATAATACTTGTCAGATTTCAGCACATCCAATGCCAGAAACAGGCATCAGCAGCAGGCTGTTTGTTTCATCTGGTTGTTTTTTTTTATATATTTTTATTATTTTATTTTTTTATATATTTTTAAGCAATGCCAATTAGCAAGTATCAATTACCTAGGAAATGCACTTATAATCAGTAAATGAGTTTTCAGTTGCAGCTAACAAAAAAGACCCAAGCACTTTCTGGATGGGAGTCATGACCCACCCCCCAAGATAAAAAGTCTTAAATCCATTACTGTACCTGAAATACAAAGCCTTAAGTCTGCTGGTATACCTCAGACAGCCAGAATGGAACCCACTTGAAATCTATGGTATATTATTAGGTTTCTGAAATGTTTTGAACAAAGGAAAAATGCACAAATGACCAAATAATACCATATTTCCTAAGAATAACAATTGGAGACAGACATAGCAGTATGTTTGTGTGTATATTTGTGTATGTGTGTGTGTTTATGTGTGTGTGTGTAAATGAGTACATGGGTGTAAGAAGTAATATTTTGTAACAACTGTATTTGGTCTAAAAGGTAACCACAGGCACCTTCAGTGAGTAAGAGTTACATTACAACTGCTTTATCATTGATAGTGATAAGTGTAATGAATTCCTGAAGACTGAAAACCCTAGACTGCAAATATTTTAGGGTCTAACTTATTTGACTAGCTTTGGTTATGATTACCTTATGTAAATATGATTGAATATTCAATAAGATCTGGTTAATTAGGCATATATATTAAAATATAACGTGATCTTCACATTGAACTTAGACAGGAGTAAGCTGATTCTTTGGGGCTGCAATTTGATGAGAAATAGTCTAGTGTGTCAATTAAGAGGCATCATAGAATGTGCAATCAAGTTTGACTTCCTCAGCTCAGGATCTGGATCTCATGATTGTATATTCAACCATGAAAATTGCCATCACTTCAAAAAGGTCCATTTTGTAGAAAAAAATCAATTAAAAATGACTTAAAAATGAGTAAGTGCAACCTGAACTTGATTTACCTGCATACTATAAGAGAGTTCTGCATTGTTAGTTCTGCTTCTATAAAGGAAAGCAAATTGCATCAGAATATTCTTCCTATGCCTAGGCTCAGAAAATGATATATATTCTTGCTAGACTAATACTAATACTCTTGCCATCCCAAGGAGAAAGACTGTACTTTAGAAAAGGCCTTGTACCTTCCCAGGTAAAGGTGACCTCTGACAAGATGATTAGCAAGACATCCCCTTCTGTCGCAGGGCATCCTTCTTCTGGTAAACACATGCCTACTAATCAGCTGTTTCATTATGATTCAGTATTTTCTATGTCCTATTTAACATAGCTTTGCCTGTGTCATCTATGAGGTGTTAAATACAAACCTATTTTTTTTGTTGTTGTTTTCAGAAAATAACTTTACTGTGGAAATTCTGTATGCATATTAGATTCAATCAGGATTTTTAATTCAAATATTCAAGTATTAATTTCATCTAATGTTGCAGTTGAATGATATAACAGAAACATTCCCAAATACACTAAATTCAGATGTTTATGTAAATAAATGTTTAAATTTTGAATTTTATAAGCACCAAATAATGAATGTGTAAGCATTTCAGAGTAATTCAAATTTTAGGAATTTTTGTTTGTTTGTTTTTTTGAGGTAGGGTTTTACTCTAGTCCTGGCTGACCTGAAATTCACTCTGTATTCTCAGGGTAGCGTCAAACTCACAATGATCTTCCTACCTATGCCTCCCAAATGCTGGGATTGCCACACCCGGCTAGGAAATTTTATTATTATTATTATTATTATTATTATTATTATTATTATTATTATTAGTTTGGTTTTTCAAGGTAGGGTCTTACACTGGTGGGCTGACTTGGAATTAACTCTGCAGTCTCAGGGTGGCCTCGAACTCACGGCAATACTTCTACCTCTGCCTCCTGAGTGCTAGGATTAAAAGAGTGCGCCACCATGCCCTGCTGGAAATTTTATTTTTAAAGGAAATAATAATGATGGTAGAGTAAACTAAGAATAAGTTTTTCTTCCAAAAAATAGAGTTTTAATTTTATGGTAAAATGAAACTCTTCTGCTATGTCTAGTATATACAGCATATAATGCTTAATTTTAATATCCATACAAAAGGGAATATTATTTCATCAGTGTGAATATGCAAATTCTTGCCAAAATAGAGTAGGAACAGTTACTATGCCTTAATTCATAGTGTCTTTATTATTTAGAGTAGCAGTTTATTTCTTCAAAGGAGCAGATAATAATTTTAGGTTTGGGGATCCTCTACCACACTGCTCTGCTTGGAGTAAAAGTGCTTGTGACACGATCTAAACAAATGAGTGGGCCTGTAGCTCATAGAAATTTGTTTACAGAAAAGAGACACATGCCAGTCTTGGCCAATGAAGCACAGTACTTTCTATGCCATCTGTCATATGAGGCAATACTCTGACTTCCGTGGTTCTTGGACACTTACCATCTTGGCCTAATTTTTTTATTATTTATTCTTTCCTTTGATTTTTTGCTATATTGAGCTATAACTAATACTCAACTTCATGATAGCTACTACTTAGTTTAACATTGATAAGAATGAGAAAAAAATGTTGCTGTTTCTTACACTTTTAACAGGCATTTTGTTATGGATTCACCCTTATTATTATATTATATTAGTAGTCTGTGGAATTATTAGTAAAGAAATAGATTCTATCTTAACAAACAATTGGCTAACAGCCAGATGGGCACTACCAAGGTAACTGTGCCTCTTAGACTATGTACCTCATCAGTTGCTGCCCTTCTCCACCATGTTTAAAGTTGGCTCATAGTTTGTCATGTCACTGATGAAGGTTCCTGGGTGTGTAGACTATTGATGGGCTATCATCCAGAGGGAATGGGATTGTAATGCACTGTGACATTGCACTAAGACTGCATCTTCAGGCTCCACACTTGGTAGTTTATTTTTCTTCTCTTGGGGCAGGTGTTTTATAGCCTGCCAATTGCTAAGGATGCTGCAATGACAGTGTCTGAATTTCTTCACAGGTGATAGGGAGGGAGAACACACAACACTTCCCTGATTTTTCTTATCTTAGTTGACATCAGATCCTATCCAGGAGATTAGTATTGGTGAAAGAGGGTGAAGCTGGTCCCTATTTGACAGATAACAGGCAAAAACTCCTGTGTTCACCATCTCAGACAAATTGCTTCATTTATCAGGTCAGTGGCCATCTGAGGTTGGTACTTTGTTATAGAAGAAGCTGACACTGGGGAATACAGAAGCGCATTATTTAAACTAAACAGGAGAAGAGATAGCAATCTTTAAATCCCACAGCCCTAACTCTTAACCATTCTATTCCTTATTTACATTTCAAATTCACTGGTTTAGAAATGCTAGCATCCAACAAAATACTGCATTCATGTTGCTTACAAATATGTGTTTTGAATATCATGCCACCTAGCTAAACTATTCTGTCTATAATTCCATCACTATCTCCTTTTGAATTATCACTTCCTTCAACTTAAGACTCTGCTACTGTGAACATAATTACCTATGTGATCAACAAATGTTACTTTTTAACATAATGTTTTTCAAGGTTTTTCCCTTGTACATCAGAAAACATCAGGTAATAAACTTAAAGCATGTTTTCATATTAGTTGTTATCATTTATGATCCTATTCCTTAAATAATCTTGGATGTAAATTTTAGATATCATTAAAAATTTACAGCCCTATTAAGGATTAACAATATGATTTTACTGATGGTTATGGTTAGAACAGGGTAAAATATCAATCAAAATTAATGTGTGTGTGTATATATATACGTGGGTATGAGTCAATACAGTCCATTTATGGCTGATTTTCTAGAGCACATTCACAGTGTAAATCCCTAACATATTTTTGTCTGTAATACTGAAATTGAATGGTTGATGAAATGTAGCAAACTTGATGATTAAAGTTTTTACAAATGCATCACATGTCTTTTAATCTTAAAGGTGACATTGATATGACAATTTAGCACACCTCTTTGACCACAGTCTAAAAAAAAAAGGAAAGAAAACTTTCCCATGAGTCATCTTCAAAGACAAAGATAGCTATTCCACAATATGAAAAGTGATGGCCAAAGGGGAAATAATTATTGATTTCTCACAATCCTTGCTAATATAAATATTTCCTAATTTAATTTAAATCATCATAGAAAGCAGGTAGGAACATTCTGATATAAATGTTTAGGCTCAGTAAAACATTAAAATTAAAATTTCCCCAGGGTTCTCTCTCTTTTTTCTTTCTTTCTTTCTTTTTTGGTGTGATTTTTTTCGAGGTATAGTCTCGCTCTGTCCCAAGGTTCTCTTCTACTAAGCAATTTAGTCAGAATTCAGGCTGGGAAGTTGCAATGGATTGGGGGGGGGGTTACTCAGAGATTCACTAGCCTGACACAAATATGATATTAATAAATAGATACGTTTGTTTCTGGCTAGGACTACACTTTGAGCCAAGTACTCAAGAGTGCAGCCCCAAGTTCCCTCTGGTCAGGGGTTAAAAAAGACAAAGTTTACTTGCTAAACTAGTACATGAAAGCCAAGTCTATTTACAAAAGTGGAGAGAAAAATGGATAGCTGGGATCTCACTCAAGCAGATGGCCTGGTATCATTTTGCACACCAAAGGCAATATTTGCAAGGCACTATATCCTGCATAACAAAGGTAACATTTCCTTATGAAAGTTCCTTATCCATCACATTCCCTTATTCCCTTATCCATCACTTTCTACCTGTGAATTGGCACACCAAGTTGAACCTTTCACTCTCCCATGACAACTGGCGGGTATTGGGATCTAATGACCATTAATTTTACTGAGGAAATTCTCTGTTGGATAAACTTGATTAGAGAATTTAAAATAAAGGGGCCTACAATCAATATTTTTTATTTTTTTTTAATGGGAGGAAGGGATTTATTTCCATTTAAAAATCCAGGGGAAGTTTCCATTAAAGGACAGAAGAAGCTGGCCTCTTTTGACAGATCCAAACACACACACACACACACACACACACACACACACACACACACACACGTAGGGAATGAAAGAGAGAGAACCACACCGCCAGCCCCACAAGCAAGCACAATCCTGGCAGTAGGACCCCCAGAGCTCACACTGCTCTACATAGCTTAGGCTGGAATTCAGATCCATCCCAGGTGACACGCCCCCTCCCCAGAGCAGGAGGAACTTCTCCTGGGGACAGACGCTGCCAACTCAATTTTAATAACACCTGAGTCTACCTGGGCACATACATTCAAACTACTACACCAATGACGGGCAACCTGGGGAAGGAGAATAAGTCCCGGCTTGGGTAGTAGCTGGGGACCGTGTGCGCCCTGACGGATGAAGGCTCTGCCATGACTCTTGTTGGGAGGTCGCATTCGGGACGTTGAACACAGTTTGTTCTGGTTGAGATCTATTGCCATAGGAGGAGGCACTGGCATACAGACAGTTAGCGACATGTAGTTCAGAGGGAGGAAGGACTGGGCCTTTTCACAAAGAAGTTGTGAGTGGGATGGGATCTGCGGGGAGGGGAGAGACCCACAGCCAGCAGGGGAGGCCACCTGCCTTATAAGAGCCAGCAGGACAGGAACTAGCCAACGAGAGAAGGCGCAGTGTTTAACAAAACCCCGAGTCTGAAAGGGAGACTGGAGGGGGAGTCTGGGAACCCTCTGCCGTTCCACCCTACAGAAAAGCAGGTGAGATAAACGTGTGCAGGCGGGCACTCTGGCGTTCCACCATCTGACTTGGTTTTCTGTGGCTGTGCAAGCCAGACGATGAGTGAAAACTGAGACCGGGGCTGCGCACACTTGTAGGTGACAGTGTGGGAGTCAGGAGAGACTGAAGGGGATGGCAGTGGCTGCTTTTAACCATTGGATTTCTTTTGGTTTTGTTTTGACAAGCCCTGATGTGTGTGCGCGTGCGTGCTTGCGTGTGTGTGTGTGTGTGTGTGTGTGTGTGTGTGTGTGTGTACGTGCGTGCCCGCGCATGTGCATGTCTTGCCCATATGGCTTCTGTGGAAGGTTGGAGAATGGAACCTAGGCCAGCAGGCTTTGCAAGCAAGCACGTTTAACTGCTGGGCTACCTTTCCCAAACCCCACATCTTTTTCTTCCTTTTTTCCCTTTTTTCCTCAATTTTCATTAACATTTTCCATGATTATAAAAAAAAATATTCCATGGTACTATCCCCCTCCCCCCACTTTCCCCTTTGAAACTCCATTCTCCATCATATCCCCTCCCCCTCTCAATCACACTCTATTTATCTTGATGTCATGATCTTTTCCTCCTCTTAGGATGGTCTTATATAGGTAGTGTCAGGCACTATGAGGTCATGGATATCCAGGCCATTTTATGTCTGGAGGGAGCACGTTGTAAGGAGTCCTACCCTTGCTTTGGCTCTTACATTCTTTTCCCCACCTCTTCTGCGTTAAACCCTGAGCCTTGGCAGGTGTGACTGAGATGTTACTTTGTACTCCACTTCTTTTCAGCACTATGATACCTTCTGAGTCATCCCAAGGTCACTGCCATCTGAAAAGAGAAGATTCTCTACCCAAAGTGAGAGTAGTGTTAATATAAGGGTATAAATATTAAGAGAAGTGCTTACTGGGCAGCTTGATAAACCTACTATATACACTTATCCAGACATCAGAAGATGTTACACCCCTAGGGTTCATGATTTCCCCTGTTTTGAGTTTTCAGTATCAGGAATGTATTCCCTCCCATGGAGCAGGCCTCCAATTGAATTGGAGGGCAATAAGTTTCCACCATGCTAGACTTGCCACTATTGCACCCATTGGCTCATTGGCCTGGCTGGCCAAATATAAGGCTTGCAGGGTCCGCTGTTGAGTATCTTAACTAGCGGTTTATCTTTCTCCCATTGAACTACATGTAGAATGAATTCTTCCAGTTTTCTGTTAGCTGGTTTACATGGAAAGGCTATAAGCTCAGCTCCAGCAGGATTTCTCAATGACCTTGCAGCCCAAGTATGTGGAATCTTCAGCAATAGGGTCTTGCCATCCATTCCTGGTGGGAAACCAAGGGCCTCTGCAATGGCCTATAATGTTTTGGGGGCATCAGGGACCTCTCTGGCCAACAATTCACTGGAAGGTATCCCATCCCTGGTACTGAAAATTTCTTAGCAACTCTCTATGACTCCTGAGTGTTCCAATTTCCCAAACCAGAGGATTCCATATGATTTATCTGTATCCTCTCAGATTTTGATTAGCCCTCCCTTGATCTTTCCTTTACTCAATATCTTCCCCTGACCTCACTTTGGGCCTTTTCACCTCTGTTAATCTATTCTTCTACTTACATTTATACAATACCATCTTATTAAGTACCCCCCTCCCTTCCTTTCTCTTCCCTTTATATCTCTTCTTTAGCTTACTATCCTCTGCTGCTGAGTTTTTATCTTCTTACACAAAAGCCCAATCATCTGTAGCGAGGATCCACATATGAGAGAGAACATGTGGCGCTTGGCTTTCTGGGCCTGGGTTACCTCACTTAGTATAATCCTTTCCAGATCCATCCCTTTGCCTGAAAATTTCATAACTTCATTTTTCTTTGCTGCTGAGTAGAACTCCATTGTATAAATGTGCCACATCTTTATTATCCACTCATTAGTTGAGGGACATCTAGGCTGGTTCCATTTCCGAGCTATTATGAATTGTGTGGCAATAACCATGGTTGAGCAAGTACTTCTAAGGAAATGAGATGAGTCCTTAGGATATATGCCTAGGAGTGCTATAGCTGGGTCATATGGTAGATCCATTTTTAGCTGTCTTAGGAACCTCCATACTGATTTCCACAATGGCTGGACCACATTTCATTCCCACCAACAGTGAAGGGTTCCTCTTTCTCCACATCCCCACAAGCATTTATGATCATTTGTTTTCATGATGGCATCCAATCTGACAGGAGTGAGATGGAATTTCAATGTAGTTTTAAACTGCATTTCCCTGATTACTAGGGATGTAGAACTTTTTTGTAGATGCTTATATGCCATCCATATTTCTTCTTTTGAGAACTCTATTTAGCTTCATAGCCCATTTTTTAATTGGCTTGTTTGATTTCATATTATTTAACTTTTTGAGTTCTTTGTATATCCTAGATATTAATCCTCTATCAGATATATAGCTGGCAAAGACTTTTTTTTTTACCCATTCTGTGGGTTGCCTCTTTCCTTTATTCATAGTGTCCTTTGCCACAAAAATCTTTGTAATATGAGGTCCCAGCATTTAATCTGTGGTTTTATTGCCTGAGCAATTGGGGTTATATTCAGAAAGTCTTTGCCAATACCAATATGTTGAAAGGTTTTCCCTACATTTTCCTCTAGCAGTTTCAGAGTTTCAGGTCTGATATTAAGGTTGTTGATCAATTTGGACTTAATCCTTGTGCATGGAGAAAGAGAAGAATCTATTTTGATCCTTCTACCTATACATATCCAGTTTTCCCAGCACCATTGCTGAAGATACTGTCTTTTCTCCAATGAGTATTTGTGGCATTATTATTGAATATCAGGTGGCTATAGCTACCTGGACTTACATCTGAGTCCTCTATTCTGTTCCAGTGATCTACATGTCTCCTTTTGTGCCAGTACCTTGCTGTTTTTGTTACTATGTCTCTGTAGTATAGGTTAAAATCAGGTATGGTGATACCACCAGCCTTATTTTTGTTGCTCAGGATTATTTTAGATATTTGAGGTTTTTTGTGATTCCAAATGAATTTTTGGATTGTTTTTTTCTATTTCCTTGAAGAATGCCATTGGAATTTTGATGGGGATTACATTAAATGTGTAGATTGTTTTTGATAAGATTGCCATTTTCACAATATTGATTCTTCCAATCCAGGAACAAGGGATGTTATTCCATTTCCTAATGTCTTCTGCAATTTCTCACTTGAGTGTTTTATAGTTTTCATTGTAGAGATCCTTTACTTGGTTTGGTTTAGTCCGTGGTACTTTATCTTCTTTGATGCAATTGTGAATGGGAATGATTCCCTGATTTCACCCTCTGTGTGGTTGTTGTTAGCATATAGGAATGCTACTGATTCCTGTGTATTTATTTTGTATCCTGCTACATGGCTGTTCATCAGCACTAACAGTTTGCTGGTAGTCTTTAGGGTCTTTTATATATAGAATCATGTCATATCCAAATAATGATAACTTGATTTCTTCCTTTCCAATTTGTATCCCTTATATGTATGTCTCTTGCCTTATTGCTATGGCTAAAACTTCTAGTACTATATTAAATAAAAGTAGGGACAGTGGACACCCTTGCCTTGTTTTGGATTTTAGTGGAAAAACGTCCAGTTTTTCCCCATTTAGTAATATGTTGGCTATAGGCTTGTCATAAATAGCCTTTATTATTTGAGATATTTTCCTTCTATTGCCAGTCTCTGTAGGACTTTTATCAAGAGGGGATGTTGGATTTTGTCAAACACTTTCTCTGTGTCTAATGAGATGATCATGTGATTTTCTCCTTCAGTCCATTTATATAATGTATTATATCTATTGATTTGCATATGTTGAACCATGGATAAAGCCTACTTGGTCAGGGTGAATGATCTTTCTGATATATTCTTGTATTCTGTTTGCCAATATTTTGTTGAGAATTTTTGCATCTATGTTCATGAGGGAGATTGATCAGCAGTTTTCTTTTTTTGTACTATCTTTGCCTGGTTTTTGTATCAGGGTGATGCTGGCTTCATAGAAGGAGGTTGGTAGGATTCCTTCTTTTTCTATTTTATGGAAAAGTTTAAGAAGCAATGGTGTTAGTTCTTCCCTGAAGGTCTGGTAAAATTCAGGGTTGAATCCATCTTGGCCTGGACTTTTTTTAGTTGGGAGATTTTTGATAACTGCTTGGATCTCCATACTTGTTATAGGTCTATTTAAGTGATTAATCTCAACTTGATTTAATATATGTAGGTCATATAAATCAAGGAAATCATCAATTTCTTTCATATTTTCATACTTTGTGGAGTATATGCTTTTACAGTATGTCCCTGTGATTTTTTGAATTTCTCTGGCATCTGATGTGATGGTACCTTTCTTATCTCTATTTTTATTAATTTGTGTCTCTTCTTTCATTCTTTTGGTCAGATTTGCTAAGGGTTTATCAATCTTGTTTATCCTTTCAAAGAACCAACTGTTTATTTCATTGATTCTTTGGATTATTTTGTTGTTGTTGTTGTTTGTTTCTACTTCATTAATTTCTGTCCTAATATTCATTATTTCTTCCCATCTACTAATTTTAGGTTTGCCTTGTTCTTCTTTTTCCAATGCTTTAAGGTGAAGCATTAGGTCGTTTACTTGAAACCTTTCTAATTTTTTAATATAGGCACTTGAAGCTATAAATTTACCTCTTAGGTCTGCCTTCATTGTGCCCCAGAGATTTTAGTATGTTGTGTTCTCAATATCGTTTGACTCTATGAATTTTTTGACTTCCTTCTTGATTTCTTCATTGACCCATTCATCATTTAGTAGTGTGTTGTTTAGTTTTCATGATTTTGTGTATGCTCTATAGCCTTTCTTGCTATTGATTTGTAGTTTGATTCCATTGTGGTCAGATAGAATGCAAGGAATTATTTCAATTTTCCTATATTTGTTAAGATTTGCTTTGTGTCCTAATATATGGTCTATTTTAGATAATGTTCCATGTGCTGCTGAAAAGAATGTATATTCTGCAACATTTGGATGAAATGTCCTGTATATATCTGTTAGGTCCATTCCTTCTATGACCTCATTTAGTCCAGATGCCTCTCTGTTTATTTTTTTCCCAGGATGACCTATCAGTTGATGAAAGTGGTGTGTTGAAGTCACCCACCACCACTGTGTTTGGTGTTATCTGTGACCTTAGTTCTAATAATTTTTTTTTTGATGAATTTGGAGGCCCCCATGTTATGTGCCTATATGTTTAGGATTGTAATGTCCTCCTGTTGGAGGGTGCCTTTAATCAATATAAAGTGGCCTTACTTATCTTTCTTAACTAATGTTGACTGAAGAATACCTTGTCAGATATTAGAATAGCAACCCTTTCTGGTTTCTTATGTCCATTAGCTTGAAACACCCAATTTCTAACCTTTCACCCTAAGATAGTGTCCATCCTTTGTAGAAAGGTGGGTTTCTTGGAGGCAACAAATTGAAGGATCCTGCTTTTTAACCCAGTCTGCGAACCTATGCCTTTTGGTTGGGGCATTGAGACCATTGATATTAAGAGACAATATTGAATGGTGTGTATTCATTTTTGCCATTTTTTGTAGTTCTTCCAGTTTTACTTTTGCCCTTTTGTGTTAACTAGTATTTGAGTATTGTTTGTTTTTTCCTGGTTACTTATATGTGTGATTTTCTTTTTCTTCAGGATGGAGGATTCTTTCAAGTATTTTCTTTACAGCTGATTTTGTCTTCATATATTCCTTTAGCTTGCTATTATCATGGAATGTCCTTATTTCTCTGTCTATTTGAATGGACAGCTTTTCAGGATAAAGTAACTTTGGTTGACAGTAGTTATCTTTCAGAACTTGGAATACATCACTCCAAGCCCTTCTGGCTTTTAATGTTTGTGTTGAGTAATCTGCTGTAATCCTGCTAGGCTTGCCTTTGTAGGTAACTTGATTTCTCTTTCACTGCTTTCAATATTTTTTCTTTGGTTTGTGTGCTTGGTAGTTTGATTATAATATGACAAGAAGAGGTTCTTTCCAGGTTTTGTCTGGCTGCTGTTCTAACGGATTCCTGTATCTGCATTGGCACCTCTTTCCCAATTTGGGGGAAGTTTTCTTCTATGATTTTGTTGAAGTCACCTACTATGCCTTTGGAGTGAAATTCTTCTCCTTCTACTATACCCTGAATTCTTATGTTTGATCTTTTCATAGTGTCCTGAATATCTTGAAATTCCCACTTATATTTTTCTATTAGTTTGTCTTTCTCTTTGTTGGACTGTATTAGATCTGCCACCTGGTCTTCTAGCTTAGATATTCTGTCCTCTCCTTTATCCATTCTACTAGTGAGATTTTCTACAGAGTTTTTTTTATTTCATTAACTGTGTTTTTCACTGCTAGTAATTCTGACTGGTTTTTCTTTATTATTTGTGTTTCCTTATTTAAGTCTAGTATTGACCTCTTTATTTCATTAAATTGGTGTCCCATGTCTTTGTTGATTCCTTTGATTTCATCTTTCATTCTTTTGATTTCCTCTTTGACTTCTTTGAAAATATTTATAATCATTTTTTTGAAATCTTTCTCAGGCATTTCCTCTGACTCATCCTCATTGGAGGCCATTTCTGATGCATTAATACTTTTTGATGTATTTATAATGTCTTGATTTTTGGTGTTTCTTGTGTTTAATGTATATACTTTTGCACCCTGGATTATTAATGATTGGATTTTTTAGTTGTCTGGGTATTATTAGATGTATCCATCAGTCCGAGTTATATATCCTCTGGGTAGAACCCTAAGGCACTAGGTGTGGCTCCCACGACTCTCGGAGTATCTACAAAAGTGACCCTAGGTGTTGGGTTTGCCTGCTGTTAGAGTATTCAAGTAGGCTGAGTGGAACCAAATACAGATAGTTTCTAAAATTGAACTAAACAATGTATATTTTCAATGAAAGACAAAACAGAGTATTTATCGAAGAGTAGGTATTATGACAACCAGATCCTCTGTCTGTTCCTTTGGCTGTGTGCTTCCTCATCCACTCCCTTAATCCTGACATCAAAGAGGTTAAGATTTCTGGCCTGTTGAGGTTTCCAAGTCAGCTTGTGACCAAGTGAGACCCTTCCCTGGTGTAATCCCAGTTACCTTTTGGGATGATTTTTGGCCTCAGTTATGCTGCTCCTGCTTGAGTCCTGCTCTTGGTTCAAGTAGGTGTGGCCGGGTCCCTGGACCTCCGCTCTGTTCACTGGAGCTGGGCACTGGCAGTGCCGAAGGCCAGGCTGCTGATGCTGCTGTAGTTCTCTCACTGTTCCATGTGTTCTTCTACCTTGTGATCTGCTCCTCCCTTGTTCATTGACATTCTCCATTCATGTTTCTTGAATTTGTGGAGAGCTCCGGTGTTGAGTGGAAAATCCCCCTACTGGCTTTTCCTGTGACTGAAGCCGAGCCTGGCAGCTGGCTGGCCACCACCACTATGGTCCCACCGCCCTGCGGGAGCCGTTTCTGCTGGCCTGCGCAGGCTCTGGATGCTCTGGATCTCTCCTACTACTTCTCTGCTGCTGTTTCAATTTCCTATATACCTCACTTTTTAGTAAAAGTGTGTATGGTGTTTTTTTTTTTGCTTTTCCCCCCAGGCTGCTTTGGCATGGTACCTATGCCACAATCTTAACTGGAAGTCCTACGATCAATCTTAAAAGTAACAGATTCATGTGGAAAAAAAAAATAGTAACAGAATTATGGGTCAAGAGATGGCAGTAATTGGAGTGCTGAGCCAAGGTGACCAAGAAAGCAATTTTTTTTTATAAGCAAGAGGGCAGCTGGTTTATAGAAGTAGGACATGAAAGTGAGCTTGTGTAGTCTATATGATTCAAAACTTTTTTTTTTTTGATGTCTCATGTTGAATTCTGCCACTGTGCATAGACTAATATTCTTCCAGAATGACTACAGCAAGGTTGTAGTGTTCCTGTCATGGGCAGTTGTCCTCTGGAATTTGACCTGTAAAGGACCCTGTGGGTACCTGGTATTCTGCTAGCTGCTATGATCAGCAGGGGTCATTGTCCCCTTGTCTCTGGTATGATGAATTTATACCCTTGGCTGATGGGTATGGACCCAATTTTATGTAGGCATATGGATGTCCTTGTGTCATAAATTTGAGGGGGCACCATCAATGGCAGGAGAGTCTGGTTTACTTTTATAAACCTGAAGAAACATAAACCTTTGAATAACTAGCACCCCCCACGTCAGCAAGTACAAATAGCTAAACTTCTAAACCATTTTTATGGTTTAGAACAGGCTATGGGTCTGAGATATATCCTTAGGGATATTCCTCCTTTAATAATACATATTAAGGATAGATAGACTAATATAAATCAATAATTATCAGGTAAACATAATCATTGAGGACAAGTTTTGGAATTTTTATTTAAAGGCAATGGTGACTAATCAGGGACAGGCAGAGGCAGAATGCATGAAATAAGGTTAGAGTTTAGAGTTGTAAACCAGCATCAGACAGAGGAACCTATTAGTCTGAGTCTTTGTATACATTGTAATATTTTGTAGTTATAATTTTCTTACTGAGTGATTAAGACCATGCAGGCAGCCAGAATTAACTATATATTTTGGAGGTCAGAAATGGAGCTGTAGGAGGGACTTTCAGGGACCTCTGAGGAGTTCTATGACTCTCAGCATTGTTATCTGCTAGGATAAGGAAAGGCTGTGTTGATCAAATGGCCCTTCCTCTTTTGGGAAGCCTGGAGGAGTGATTTTCCTCCCATGTGACTCTCCTGTTGCAGATACACAGACTTGGAATTCATTTCTGGGTCTCCACGTCCTCCCTGATCAAGAAGACAGGTAACTTAACAGAGGCTAAAAGTTAGCAAGTGTCCTATCATCTCCTATGGCCTTCTGACCTGGGAGTGGAAATGAAAATGTTGGTTGTCCTTTTAACTCCAATGTTTCCAATATACTTTGGCTTCTACATATAGTTATTACTCACTCAGAGAGACTATACATATCTTTATTAGTAAAAATTTTTCAGTTAAAAAGGTGCAATACATGTGTGGTTAGCAAAGCAAATCTGGTCAGGGAATGACACAATAGTTTAAAATCATTCTGATTAGTATTTAAGCTTAGTTGTCAGGTGACAGTGTAAGCTATATCTGGAACATAGAAAATATATACATTTCATCTTTTAAGTATCTGCTAGTTATAAGTACAGGCAGATCATTTTAGTAGCCCTGAAAACAAAATTTTACCAATTATTTTAGCAATAACTTTAAGTCAATTGATTTAATCTAGAAATTGTATGTCAGATAAAGACAAGACAATATAAAAACTTGGCATCTGTATTTGAAAACAACTTTGGCTAGTCTCTATACCTATGCAGGTATCAATTAGTCCCAAACTTGATGCAGAACGGCAGTTTAAAATCATTGTTGAGATAAGCTAGCCCAGTTTTAACATACACTAGAGATAATATGACAGACACAAAGTAATTTCTTAAATAAGTACTTTTTACCATTGAAAAATTTTATGGATTAACTAAAGAAACATTTATGACTTATATAAACTTAGAGAAACTTTATTAACATTTTTGTATACAGTATATCTCCCTAAGACATGGGGAGCTTCCACAGTTTTCCTAAGAAGAAAGTCACAATGACCAACTCCCCTTTTTATAAGACTTAGATTATAACCTCAGTGATAACCACCAATCAAAACCATTATGAACAAGACAGGAATAATTTTAAAATTGCAGGATTTTATCCAGGCATGGTGCTGCATGTTTTTAACCCCAACATTTGGGAGGCAGAGGTAGGATCACTCAGGGTTCGAGGCCAGCCTGGGAATACAGTGAGTTCCAAGTCAGCCTAAGCTACAGTGAGACCCTGTTTCAGTCAGGTTTGCATTCCTGGAAGAAATCACCCAACCAAGAAGAGTTTGTGAGGGGGAAAGGAGTTTATTTTGGCTTACATGCTCAAGGGGAAGCTCCATGTTGCAGAGGAGATTGATAACATGAGTAGAGGGTGAACATCACCTCCTGGCCCATATCATGTGGAAAACAGGAACAGAAGAGTGTGCCAAACACTGTCAAGGGAAAACTGGCTATAACACCCATAAGCCAGCTGCCAACAATACATTGCCTCCAGGAGGCATCAATTCCCAAATCTCCATCAGCTGGGAGCCTAGCATTCAGAACACCTGTGGGGGGTACCTGAATCAAACCACCACATTATGCCCCTGTTCCCCATAAACTGACAACCACCCATGATATAAAATGAAAAATGTACTCAGTCCATCTTTAAAGATCCCCATAGTTTTTATTCATCCTAATGATGTTCAAACATGGCCATGATCCAAGGACTTTTAACTGAGCCATAATAACAAAAAAAATCCTAAAATAGCCATAATGGCACAGAACAAACACTCAAACTGCAAAAGACTGGGCATAGCAAATAAGTAGTCAATCAATACAAGAGACAAAACAACTGAGGCAAATATCAAACTCTGTAGCTCCAAGTCCAACAACTCTAGTCAATGACAAGTCTCCAAGTGTGATAATTAAAACCATGGATAAGTCTCTGGAGTTCAAATTCCACGCCTCCAGCTAGGCTACTGATAGTTCTGGGAAACCTCACCCAGGGCTGGCAGCTCTTCTTAGCAGCCACCTCGAGGTCCCAGCATTTCCACTGGGTCTCCGCTGCAGCCCACCAGTCTTCCAGTCATCCGCATGGCTCCATTGTTGTCTCCATGCAGGTAACCCAGCAAACCTTCCCATTTCCAAAGCACAAGATCATGTTGACAATTCAATGACCCTCTCTTTCCTGCATTTCTATACTCCATAATACCAGGTGGGGTGCCAATTTGTTAATCCAAAGGGGAATAAAGCAGACTTTGTAGAAAGGACACTCCTTCATCAGTCAGGTCCCTTCGAAAGACTGCATTCCTTCTGTTGTCCTAAATCAGGTCAGCTGGTCCTCTGGAGAGCCTCTCTGCCTCTCTCTCTCTAAAGAGGACAGGGGGTATGAAGCCTCTTTGTCTTCTGTGGGTCCTGGAAACTTTTGCCAGTACCAGGCCTTACCAACACCTTACTTGGGCTGAAGCAAAAGTCACTCCATCAGCTTTCCTGAGGGGTTTGGCCCCTAATGTTTCACTCAGTGTTTCCTGGGCCTTAAGGCCAGTTGAAAAAATGCAGGTTAGTGAAGATACTCAACAGTGGACACTGCAAGCCTTATAATCGGCCAGCCATCCCAAATGAGCCAACAGGTGCAATAGTGGCACGTCTAGCATGGTGGAAACCAACTGCCCTCCAGTTGGATTGGAGGCCCGCTGCATGGGGGGGGAAACACATCCCTGATACTGAAAACTTAAAACAGGGGTAGTCATGAGCCCTAGGGGTGTAACATCTGCTAATGTCTGGAAAAATGTATATACTATGCTTATCAAACTGCCCAGTAAGCACTTTTCTTAATAGTTATACCCTTATATGAATGATTCTCTCACTTTGGGTAGAGAATCTTCTTTTTTCAGATGCCAGTGACCTTGGGATGACTCAGAAGGTATCACAGTGCTGAAAAGAAGTAGCTGGAGTACTAACATCTCTATCACACCTTCCAAGGCTCAGGGTCTAATGTGGAAGAGGTGGTAGAAAGAATGTAAGAGCCAAAGGAAGGGTAGGACTCCATACAACGTGCTCCTCCAGACACAAAATGGCCTGGATATCCATGACCTCACAGTGCCTGACACTACCTACACAAGACCATCATAAGAGGAGGAAAAGACCATGACATCAAAATAAAAGAGAGACTGATTGAGATGGGGAGGGGATATGGTGGAGAGTAGAATTTCAAAGGGGAGGGAGGGTATTATCATGGGATACCTTTTATAATCATGGAAAATGTTAATAAAAATTGAGAAAAAAATGCAGGTGTGAATCAGGTTGTGTGCCCCTGTCAGATCCTGGATGAGTCCCCAAATGCAATAGGTCTGCAGTCACTCAGAGATTCACTAGTTTGACACGAGTATGATATTAATAAATACAGGCATTTTATTCTAGCCAGAACTACACTTTGAGCTAGGAACTCAAGAGTGCAGCCCCTCAAGAGTTCCCTCTGATCAGGCATTATAAAGACACAGTTTATGTCACATTGCTAAATAAGTACATGAAAGCCAAGCCTAGTTAAAAAAAAAAAATGGTTAGCAGCAGTATCATACTCAAACAGATGGCCTGGTATCATTTTGCATACCAAAGGTAACATTTGCAAGGCACCATATCCTGCATAATAGTAACATTTCCTTATGACATGTCCTTATCCATCCCATTCCCTATTTTCTTATCCATCATAAAAGTAAGTGATTATTAAGATAAATCTCTACTTTATCAAAATCTGCAAATTGCCCTAGTAATTGACATGGATATGGTGCTACTGTTATTGAATGGACCAGTAGTGACAAGTAAGGAAATGACAACAAGAAAAATAGCAAAGCAAGAAACATATCTCTAGCATGCCTGAAAATATGTGTTATTCTCTTTGCAAATTTAAGGGAGACTAAGGCCATTTAAGAAGCAGAACTGTGAAAACCTTGTTCTGTCCAGAGGAACAGCTGATACCAATGCAGTATTATTGTGACCATTCAGCAGAATGATTAAAAAAAATTAAAAATGTTTGGAATAGCAGAACACTTAACAGGAAAAACAAAAGAGATACAGATGACTGTGAAGTGTGAAAATAAAATCTAAAAAGTTACATAAGGAAACATTAAAAATTAATGGTATCAAAAACTGAAAAAATTTGATGATACTTGCATTTCATTGCTAGGGTCAGCATGCAACTTTTACAGCTAGAGTTCATATGGAACACAATATTCAGGGGAAAGAAGCATGTCAGAAATTAATAGGACCTGCTCAGTGAGGTATGTATACCCAGTGACTGAACAGGAGAAGAAGATTCATCTTTCTCCACTAAGCCAAAATGATATAGCAGCCAAGAAAGGGATTTAAATTGAAAGAAACTACAGTTCAATTCCATATAGAATTACGATCTTGCTGTGAGCACATTGTTTTTATTCTTCTAAATCTCAATTATGCTGCCTTTTAAAAATAGGAATTAACATAACTTGAAAGTTTCCCCATCAAACACACAACCAGTTGAAACTAAAATCCTTTTGATTGAGTTTACTTGCTCATTTAACAATGACATTATGTAAAAAGCCTGTGATAGCAATATCTACACTAAAGATGATGGATTCCAGAAGAGATGTTTAAGAAGTCACTACCATGTTGATGGAAGAATCCTGCAAATTGGTAGTTAATGGTTCTAGGAATATACATTGTGTTCTCTGCCCCATCCAGTCCTCAAGCTTCCCAAAAGAGTCACTATAGTGGCTGATAAAGATGACAAAAATTAGTTATCAAGATGTAAGAAAATGTAGACCAGAGGAAAGAGCAAGTGGAGGGCATTCTGAAGTGAACAAGCATGGTGGATGCCCAGGATTAACACACCACAATACTAATGGTATTATTTTCCATGAATATGGACAAAACATGCCAGTATTTTGTACACTAGAATAATATGTCAGTTAGGACAAATAAGTAATTTATTGATAAATATGCATAAGTTCACTTCAAGTGTGTATAGAAATATGAATGCAAAGATTAGAAATCCTCCAGAATGCATTGAAACCTTGACTGAAACATGATGCCAAATTTGATATAGTTTTGTAAAACCAAACATTGCATAAAAGACTCAGGTGTACTCACCCAACAATCAGTATTATACATTTAGCTGTAGCTTTACTTCCTCAATATTATGATATATTTTCCTTAATCTCTCCCATTAAACAACACTTAAAAGCAGTCATTTTCTGATAGGTATACGTAAGAGGACTCTTACCACTTGCAGAAGGAATGAGATTAACAAGTAAGATTCCAGCAGTGCCTGCTTCTTCTCCCACTCGATAATTTCAGCTCAGTTACTTGATTTTTGGTGTTCTTTTTTTATTTTTCATATGCATCCTGGTTTTGAACTATTGAATCATCAGCCAAAAAAAAAAATCCATGCTAAAGATAAATTAGTTTTTCACACAAGCTTCAACCATACAAGCTATTAAGCATTTATTTAAAAAATCCAATGAAAGCACAACTATGTGTTCATTAACAATAAGTATTTAGCAAGATATATTATCCTGTGTGTCATAAAACTAACAAAAAAATATCATTTGTCTTCTGACCAGGATGGAATATAAGTAGAAACTAATAAAAGAAAGGCAAGGGATAAATCTCCCCCCAAAATAGTAATTAAAGGACACATTTATAAATGATAAGATATGTAGGAAACTATAAAAATCATTGACCTGAACAAAATATTATACATATAATATTTGTATATATAACATTTCATATAATATATAATATTATTTTAATAATATATAATATATATCATATTTGAAGGCAAACATGAGGTAAGACTGAGAGATAAAATGTAAAATAAATCAAATCAAATATGAATCTCCATGGTAGAGTGCTTGCCTAGTTTGTATGAGGCTCTGGGTTAAATTAACAGTATGAAAAAAATCAAAATAATTAATATCTAAGTATGGTGTATGTGATAGTTTAAATACATGGGCCCCAATATATTTAGTGTTTTATTAGTTTGCAGTTTGGATATGTAGCCACCTGGCTGGAGGAGATGGATCATTGGTTCTAACCCTGAGGTGTGGTGGTGGGTTTAAATTTTCAATCTAAAGATATTCAAAGTGCCTAGTTCCTGCCTGGAGTTCCTGAAATGTTCTATGTGGCTTTTGGCTTTCTGGCTTGTGCTTCTCTCTTTCTCTTGGACCTGTGAAGGCAGGCCAGCTTCTTCTGACATTATGAAACTTCCCCTGGATCTGTAAGCTTCAATAAGTATCCCTTTCTCCATAACTGTGTCTGGTCTGGAACCTGAAGCTGTCTGCTACAGTACAGAAAACCAACAAGACAATTATCTTGTGTTTGAAATTATCTGTAACAATTTTCACAGCTCCCACAAGACGGCAAAGGCATGAGAACCCAGAAGACCAATATTAAAACCAACATTGGGGCTGGAGAGATGGCTTAGTGGTTAAGCGCTTGCCTTTGAAGCCTAAGGACCCCGGTTCGAGGCTCAGTTCCCCAGGTCCCACGTTAGCCAGATGCACAAGGGGGCGCACGCATCTGGAGTTCGTTTGCAGAGGCTGGAAGCCCTGGCACGCCCATTCTCTCTCTCTCTCCCTCTATCTGTCTCTCTGTGTCTGTCGCTCTCAAATAAATAAATAAACAAACAAAAATACTTTAAAAATTAAAAAAAAAAAACTCTCAGAAATGAATGGAAAGACAAATATAAAACATTGGGAAAATCTTCTTTGTCACTAAAACTGTCATACATAAAATAAAAATGAATGTGATTAAATTGATAAATATTAAAAATTTACCTCTGTGTATATCACAGTTGCATGATAATTACAGACAGGGACAAAATATTTGCAAATCGCATATGAGAAAACAAAATAACGAATTGCATATACAGAGTTCGAAATGCTACAGTAAATGAGAAATAACATTAATCTAATTATAAAATGAACAGAAAACCTGAAATAACATTTCACAGTGACAACACTGACATGGCAAAAAGTATATGACAAAAGGGTTGCAGCCTGCAATGAGTGACGTGACAAACAACAAAAATTGGGGAAAAGGCGACGCTGAGAGAGACAGACACCAAATCATCCCCAGCCCCACTTAAAGACTAGGGAACTTGCGTTCAGTTTAAGAAGAAAAGCTTTAATTTGAGTTAGTAAAATTATATAGTTGGAATATTTAAAATATCTAAACATTATAGATAAGTCAGGGCTTGAAGGAAGAAGACTACATAAAATGAGTTACAAAAGCCAAGAAATACTTTGTGCTATGTATGGTTGGACAGATAATGGAGATGAAAAAAATTGCTTAAAGATCCATTGCCTAAAAAAGAGCATATAAGGGAAAGTAGTGGCCTAGTTGGGAGAGAAAAGTGGAATGGAGAATAAGTTCTTGAATTTTACTTAACTAAGAACACTGGTTATTTTTAAAGAAATAAGATTCAAAGGTAGAATTAGCTTGAGTATTATTCTACATAGAAATATAATACTATATTATAGGATAATGAATGAGTTTGGTATAGCAAGGAAAGGACACACACAAACAGCCCACTAGAATTAGCACTACAACTTACACAGCACAGCAAGTCAGCCCTGTGGGGAAGTTAAGAAACACCTATAAATTCAGTGATTAAAGTTTCTGCTGAGCACTACAGATGAATGGGAATTCCACTCTTTCAGAGGGAGCTTAATGGGGAAGGTTCTGAAAACAATTAGAAATAAATATAAAATCAGAGATTTGCTATGTAGCTAGTGATTACACCAAAATAAAAAATATGTTCTGAATGTGAGCCTTGTGACATTTGAGCACTATCTTCTGTAATTCATTGTTCAATTAAAAATTAACTTTTTTGTTACCATCTGTCAGGTCTTTAAGTCAAAAATACTTATTCATGATCACACTTCCTATATTTGGATCTGTGTTTAAAAGTTAGAATTAGCTAATTCTAGGTTTCTGCTACCTACTCCCACATACATTTTCAGTTATACACACCCAGATCTTATTTCTTCCAGTAGATTGTGACCTGAGATACATTAACGGCAAAATTTCCCATAGTCCAAGCTGGAATAATGCAAAAGGTTATATGAAGTGTCTAGAAACCCACTAACATGTATTTTTCATTTTATTCTGTCTTAGTGCTTTGGCATCTAGGGCTTTAAAATTCCTGTGTTCAGTACTTTTTAATAAAGTCCATAATTAAATAGAGTACTGTGTGCGGAAGGTGCTGCATGCTTGCAACCCCACATGCGTGCACAAAACACAAGCACAGTGTGTGTATGCTTTAGCGCCCCCTCTTGGCATAATATAAAGTATTACTCCTACAACAGCCCAAAGTAACCACTTTGTGATGTATACAATTAAAACATTTGCTTGTGGACTTTAGATCCAGAGACCCAGGCTTGGCAAGTAAAGGATTACTGTCCCTGTAAGTCTAACAAAAATAAGATATAGGAATGGTTCTCTGTAACATCAAAGGCTGAGGAAGAACAGCTCCTCTGTGAATGTCATATTGATAGTCTAGGGTGGAAAAAAAAAGACACTTTCCCACCCTGTGGATTTAAAAACAAAAATTAATTGCTTAATTGCTAAATATACAAACATTTGTTAGACCCATTAAAGTTCTCGCATGCAGGAAGGAAATAAATATATAATTTGAGAAGATGTAAGGAAAAGGTCAAATTAACAGATTTTTCTACTATTAAAAGAAATCAGCTTACATGTCCATGTAATATGTTGCTATTAACAAAATAATATGTTGATATTAACAAGAATGTGTATATGTCTACAATGAAGATTTTTAAGTTAAAAATTTTTGTAGGAGTGTGTATGGACATGCATATAGATAATTTTTTGCATCTTTCTAGCACCTTTCCCAATGAAAAGATGAAAGTTTCCTAAATATTTATTTTTTGCTAAACAAAACCTGAGTTAGGTGTTATGGTTCATGCCCATAATGACAGCATTCAAGAGGTTGAGGTAGAAGCATTTCCCTAAGTTTGAATGTAATTTGTTCAAAAGGAAAGGAAGAATGAAAAGAAGGAAAGAAAGAGGGAGAGACAGAGAAAAGAAAACATGAACAGAAAAAGAAGAAAGGAGAGAAGAAAGGTTTGTTTTTAGAACAAGGATATCTGGGTAAATAATTTGTTCATTTTTTTCATGCAATAATTCAAAAACACTTATTCAGCAATGCTTCCTAATCATACTTTCCTAATGCAAAGCAAAGTGTGTCTAGGTTAATAAAGATTTAAACTGTTTATTCACTAGCCTATTAAAATTGAAAAATTATTGCCTAATGTGGTGGTTTAATTCAGGTCTCTCCTATAAACTTAGGTGTACTGAATGCTAGGTTCCCAGCTGATGGCCTCCTGGAGGGAGTGTATTGTTGGGGCACACTTACGGATATTATAGCAGTGTCCCTTTGCCAGTGTTTGGCACACTCTCCTATTGCTATAGTCCACCTGATGTTGGTGAAGCGGTGATGTCCACCCTCTACTCATGTCATCATTTTCCCTGCCGTCATGGAACACCCCCCTTGAGCCTGTAAACCAAAATAAACCTCTTTTTATTTCCCACAAGCTGCTCTTGGTTGGGTGATTTCTACTAGCAATGTGAACCTGACTGCAATACCTAGAGATGACATAATTAAGTATAATTGAAAATTTATTACATAATGTTAAAGTTCAAGTGTGAAATATCCCACATAGGATACTGTGTTTGAACGCTTGGCCCCATCACATAGAGCTGTTTGGGAAGTTTATGGAATCTTAAGGAGGTGGGTCTAGCTTGAGGAAAGAGATCACTATGGCAGGCCATGTGTAGAAAACCCAAGCATTGCTTCTAGCCAAAGGCTGTATTATTTATTCATCCCCCTTCCTTGTTTTACAAAGGTAAGAGAAGTGAAGTAAACAAGTCCCCTCTTTATAATCCCATGTCAAAGATCTGTCTATACCCAAACCTTGCCTGCCATGATAAATTGTATCTCATCAAACTGTGAACTAAAATAAATGCTTCCTACTCACATAGGAAGAAAACTCAGTAGCAGAGGCCAGTAAGCTAGAAAGAAGATATAAAGGGATTAGAAAGGGAGGGTGTGGTAGGTGGGGACTTAATAGGATGGTATTGTATACATGTAGGAAGAAGAACAGATTAATGGAATCGAAAAGGCCTAAGTGAGGTCAGGGGAAGAGATTGAGTAAAAGAAAGGTAGAGGGAGGGCTAATCAAAATCTAAGAGGACATAAATAAGTCATATGGAATCCTACCTTTTTGGACAATGGAACACTCAGGAGCCATAGATTGTTACTAGAAAATTTTCAGAGCAAGAGATAGGATACCTTCCAGTGAGCTGTTGGGCAGAGGGCTTGATGCCCCCAAAATATTACAGGCTATTGCTGAGGCTCTTGGTTTCCCACCAGGAATAGATGACACTACCTAATTGTTGAAGACTCCACATACTTGGGCTGCAAGGCCACTGAGAAATCCTGCTGGAGCTGAGCTGAAAACCTCCCCCATGTAGACCAGCTGACAGAAAGTTGGAAGAAGCCATTCTACATAGAGTTCAATGCGATTAAATTGATAAATCTGAAAGGAGAGTGCCTGGAAAGGGAAACGGAAGAGATTTTGGCCTTTTGATGCTTGCAGTGTGGAGACTGTAAATCCATGGGGACTTTCAAAGTTGGTTTTCAGGTGGATGTAAGACTACAGTATCCAGAGGCGAACTGCCTGGTTTTGCCATAGGCTCATCTGGACACTTGCTCTCTAGCATGCATAGTTATGTTGTGAGTTGGAAATCTTAGAACATGGGGCTTAACTTGAGGAAGCAGGGTATTAAAGGCTGGGGTCGGGGGGGCTTCCTGAATTTATCTCAGTCTCTCATCCGGTCCCTCTCTCCCTCTCTCTCCCTCCCTCCCTCTTTCTCTCCCTCCCTCTCTCCCTCTCTCTCCCTCCCTCCCTCTTTCTCTCCCTCCCTCTCTCCCTCTCTCTCCCTCCCTCCCTCTTTCTCTCCCTCTCTCTCTCTCTCCCTCTCTCTCCCCCCTCCCTCTCTCTCGCTCTCTCTCCTTCTCTCTCCCTCTCTCTCCCTCTCTCTCCCTCTCTCTCCCTCTTCCTCTCTCTCCCTCTCTCTCTCTCTCTGTTTCCCTCTTCATTCATGCATGTACACATCTACATATAACAAAATACTTGAAGTTTCATTTTCTCTACACATTTTACAAAGTATTTCTTTGGAAGCATATGATATGAGAAAAGAATGTTCCATATTTCTCAATGCATATGTTCCTTCCAACTTTATAATTTTTAGTTTCTCTGTGACATTTCTGGCACTAACTTGGATGATATTCAATTTTACAAAAAATTCTTACATCTGCGAGGCACATATAATGATTCCTATGACATGGAAGGTAATGAATTACACCATATTCTAGTGAAGTATCTTGTCTTCAGAATGAGTAAATATGAGAAGTTTTATTGGGTAGCACAGAAATAAGTTTAGACTCATAAATATAGGGACATGTGAAATGACAGGTTGGGAGCAACACACCTCATGAAAGATTGATGGTCTCTCTGCATCTTCCTGGGGTTCATATTACAAAGCTGAAGTCATTATGCTTTATATAATAGCTTGGCTCTCACACCAAATACACTGCTTTTGTTTAAATATTTATTTATTTATCTATTTATTTATTTATTTGCAAGGAGGGAGAGAGAGAGAGAATGAGAATGAGAGAAGGAATAGGTGCACCAGGGTCTCCTGTTACTACAAATGAATTTCAGAGACATGTGCCACTTTGGGCATCTGGCATTACTTGGGTATTAGGTATTTGAACCAGGCTTCCATGCTTCAAAAGTAAGTGCTTTTAACCCCTGAGCCATCTCTCCAGCCCAACAGTGTCTTTCATAGTCTTGAAATGAGTATGTCATAGCTTGATGGAAGTGAACAAACAAATATCGTAAGTGTATTTTTACATTAGCAAATAGAGTCTCTGCAATACATGATTATTATACACCTAGTCTATTCTTTTTATTATTTTTAAATTCAGTACACTCATATGATCCTGTACTAGTTTTTACCAGCAAAATAATCATTTAATGCATAATAGAGACTTTCATATTCTGCTAATCTCAACTCATTTCTTCTTCCAGTGAATGAAGAGCTATTGATCCAAGGAAGGCCAAACTATTCAAGCAAGTATTTTGATATCAGAGTAAATAGAGTAGGATGACAGTTTTGCAATAGATCCCTTATATTTAATTTTTATTTTTTCTTTTATTATTTAGTTATTGTATAGGACTGAACATTGAACCCAGCGCTTTACACATGCTAATCAAGCACTTTCTCATTGAGCTGTTACCAGCACAATCTCATGTTTAATACAGCATTTTCAAAAACAAAGTTGATATTTTTATTTCCTATTTGCAGTTATAATCGATTCTCAGTTGGAGAGAATGTGAATTCTATTCTCAATGTCTAATACTAGATAGTATGCATCATTTAAAAATATTATGACAGAATTATGAATCAGAATCCTCTAATGTGAAATTTTTCACATGGTATTCAAATGTATTCAAATTTAAGTTCATTTTATTCTTGATTGAAAAATCACATGTAAAATAGTGTTATAATTCTTTGTTCTGTGTGTGTGTGTGTGTGTGTTTACTTGTGTGGTTATTTGTAGGCAGAGAAAGAATTTACACTAGATATAAACTACAAGCTGTGTTATAGTTACCTCATGGTCATAACTTGGTATATCATATAATGTCACATAGATATAAAATGTTTCTAAATGTGTTGTTAACTCATGTTGATTTAAAATAAATATAATTCATTTAACTTGTACTCCCAATATGCATTGAAGTATGACCTAAATTTTAAATAGTGATTATATATTAGACAGAGAGAATCCAAGTAATTTCAACTCAAATATGTGAAGACTTTAGAAATAGATTTAAATTATTTTAAAAACAACTAAGTAAAAAGAAAGTAATAATTATTATTTTATTAGAACTATGAGGATATAATGTTAATGCTTTACAGATTACTGTCAACTTGGAGATTTAAATTTTTCATTTTAATCTATAATTATATAGAACAGGAATTTAGTATCACAAAGCTGGAAGATGTAGACAGGGTCTTATAATACAAAATTTAAAGTATTGATTTCCTTTAAGAAGAATCTCCATTTTTAGACTATTTAATTTGCTGACATAATTTTCTTGGGTTTCTTGGAAGAAAGTCTCCATGTCTTGTATGTGTGTACTTCCCTTCCTTCCTCAGTAGTTTTGGTTTCCTTCTTGTTTCTCTGGCCACCCTTTCTGCCTCCAGCTTGGGGAATCTTTGATTTAAGAGCCATGTTACATTTTTGATATAACCCAAAACAATGTTTTTCTTGTAACAGTTACACTGGGTATGTCATCTCTTGGTATAATTCATATATTCTAGAAAGTCTACTTTCATTTTCATCAGGCAATATCGGTATAACTTGTTACCAAATCTCTCACTTTGTTACTATGTCTTTCACCTTGTGCCTCTATATACAGTTCTTGGACCAGAGGAAGGGTGAGGCATTCCATACACATGATCTCTTAATTGTTATTAAGAGTCAAGATCTTCATTCCACAGACAGTAGAGCATTGGTAGAATGTTATCCATTCTTTAACAGACAGCTGAGATTGGAAAACAGCTTTCTTCTTTGTCATAATAATCTGAAAGTGTCAGAGAAACTACGTGCTCAATAAAGCTCTCATGCTTTCATAACAATTTCATAAGGCGTTAAGTTTGACACTGTAGGCATTCATGCTTCATACCTGTGGAGGCTGCAGTTATGAAATCAAGCCATTCTCTGTTTCTGTCAGCAGTTGGCTGTTTGCAATCCTAGGTGCTTCTTGCCTTTCGGAGGCATGGTACCCATCTCTGTTCCTGTCAGCACACTGATGTCTTACCTCTGTGTGCCATAATGAGACTTGCCCTAGTGTTCATCTATATCTGTGGCCCCTAAGCTTTTCTTACCAGGGGCCAGTCACTATATTACAGACTGCTTTATCCCAGTGTGACCTCATTTCAACTTATATCAAAACCTTATTTTCAAATAAGGTCATTCACAGGTAATTGGTATTAGGACTTCATGCTGTGTGTTTATAAAACAATTTTAGTTGAAATCAAAGAATATTGAAATTTGAGGTTCATTCCACTAACAAAATGTAAGCTATAATTACAGATGAAATTGAAGGACAAGATTTTAACTTATGAAAGATTGCAGTTTTGCCCAAGCAAAACAAAGAAGTAAGTTTCAGTCACCTCATGTGTTTCTCAAGTTTAGAAGCTTTACAAAATATAATAAATAAATATTTAGGTATGTTTAAGCCTTTTTGAGATACTCATATTATGCTTTATTAAAGGAAGACATTAAATTAAAATGCTCAGAGTGTAGAATCTATTTATGAAGAAGTGAAACAAACAAGTAAAAAGGCATCAAATGAGCTAGTGGTGGAAGTAAAGAGCTTATTTTAGTAGCTGATTCTCTGGAAGCTAACCATGCATACTTACCACATTTGAACAGAAACGTTGCAGCTGAATGATGGATAGGCAGTGGAATTGTAGTGGTTAGAATCAAGAGTTGCCAGTCTTAGTCAGTACAAAAAGGGTTATTTGACAGTTAGAGAGATTTGAAGAAGAAATGCTTCCATATAAGTGGAAAATAATGCTTTAAAAACAAATATCCTATGAACAGTGTCACTGTGGTGGGAATTAGCTCAAAACCTGGGAGTTGTGGTGATTACATACTCTGCATCTGAAAATCCAAGAGTTATCAATATAGTTCTGCAATAAAACAAAGAAATTCCCTTCAGAATCTCTGTGTTGGCAACTTTTCGTAAGCCCAAGTACCTCAGGTCATAAGTATGGGTGTATGATATCTTCATTCCTCTATTGATGAAATAAACAGACGCTCAGCAGTGGCTTCAGTACTTGACAGCGACACACACAATGGGCAATCCAACTGTCACAAAACAGAATTAGCCACCTCTCCTCCACTGAGGTCACTGACTGAAAAAGTGATGCATAAGTGAACTGAGTGGTTTAAAGTACTGAAAATATATTGTCATTTGAACAGGCTAAGAGATGTCATTGTAAGTATGATACCATCCTATCATTTGTCCCCGATGGTCTGGTGTCAGCAGGCTGGCAGTTTTAAAGGCACATTTTTGTAGTTGCTTCTCTGGAGACAAGAACATTCCACAGTACTGTCAACAGCTGTAGCCTTTCCATGGGCTATAAGGATTACATTGAGCTGAACAAAAACAACCCAGAGAAAAATAGTTTGACTCCTGATGATTACAAACTCTGGTTTTGAAAGTGACAAGAAAATTGGGCTTGGTTCCTTCCTCACAGTAACTTTTTCTCTGGTTATAATCAACATATTTTCAGACACACTATGAAAACGTCATTTTTGCTTTCTCTGGATACAGGGAAGTATGGATTATTTGCACATCAGTCTTTCTCTAGTCTCTCTTCCTTCTAGGTTGACAATGTGCTTGCATGTCTCATTTTTTTGTGGCTTGAATTTTCAGAATGGCTTTGTATACACTTCTGTCAGAAGACTAATTCTGGGAAGAAAATCCTTCTATCTTCTCAAGTGTTAGAACTTATTCAATAATGTTTTATCCAAAAGGCATTAAACAGGTACTTAATACATTCTTCTTATGTGATTAGGGAATGGGCAATTATTATTCCTTATGGTTGAAACTGATTCCTAATGTGATTCTATACACTGTGGGTGGTTTGCATGAAGCAGAAGTTTAGCTAAAAGGACATTATAAGAGAAATGAAGATGTGTTGTGTTAGAACTTTAAGCCATGAAACACAGTGTCAATCCACATACCACTTTTGTAGAATGTGGGTCTTTGATAATTTTAGATGCAACAAGCAATAACCTCTTACTGAACATGTAATCTCTCATTTTCTCTTGCTATTACATTTTTATACCTATGTTACTCAAACACAAACATAATTAATACCGTAGCATGGAATGTACTATGGGAGGCTTGGATTTTCTGAGCATGCAGGGTCCTGCTGCCCAAGACTTTGAATTATGCAGCATTAAAGTGTATTTTATCACGCATGGAATCACTTTGAGGGTGACTTGATATAGTGACCATGTGTATAACAGTGCAAATGGTGCCTTGAACTGAGGAATAAACCAACTGAAATGGATATGTGTAGAGTTTACAAATAAAATTCTGAAGAAAACAAGGATAATTTAACATCTTAAAATATAGACTGATGTGTACATCTAGGAGTATGTCACCATGTACATTCAGAATGCACACTTCATATTTGAGACTTTAAGTGTTCTCTTAGCAATTTCTTGGTGCTGCATGCATATTTATCCTGATATCCATTTATTCTGTATAATAGCTTCTATACTAGCAGAATGTTGTTAATATTATTACTATAGCCTTGAAACATATGCTGAAATTTATTTATTCTTTCATGTGTGGATAAGCACCTACATCAGTTCCATGAAGATGAATCAACCATGTTGCAATAACCCTGATGTGTTGGTATTTCCATGTGAGGCTGACATAGATTCCTTCAGCTATATTCAGGGTTAGTTCAGGCAGATAATATTCTAGTCCTGTTTAGGCTTGGGGAAAATTTTCTGCTGATTTCCAGAGTACACGTTTCCATCTAACCAATAGGTTATAAGGGCTCCTGTTCTTCCCTCGCCTGTTACTCTCGCCGCATGTTCTTTTGTGTTGTTGGTGTCTTGATGGCAGTCACGTGAATCTGGGTGAGATGGAATCTTAATACAACTTTGATTTGCATTTCTCTTATGGCAAAGGTGTTGAACATTGTTTCACGTATTTATTGGTTATTTGTCTTTCTTTTGAGAACTCTCTGTTTAACTAATTTGCAGATGTATTTATTGGGTTACTTGGTCTTCTGGTGTTTAATTTCTTAGTTATTTGTGTTTTATATTCTGGATATTAATCTCCTACTAATTTCCTCTTTCAAATGTAATATATAAACCATGTTCCTAATCCTCTTAGTCACAATGTAATCAGAGATATCAAGTGGACTTCACCTCTAATACTCTGACAATTAGCAGAAAAACAGAGATTTAAAATTCACTGGAGTTATATTCTCAAGAGCTAGGATACCCGCTTCAGAAGGTGGAGTGTGACAGTGCCTCAGATATTCTGCTTTGTGGGATGAAGTCTGACAATAGCTGAAATATCCTACTAGGTGGGATGGAGTTTAACAGTAGCTGCTCATTACGGTGTAATTGTTCTGTACTTATAGTCCCAAAATTCTAGTCATCACAGGCCTAGAAAAATGGCTCTGTGAGTACAGCACTTGCCAATCAAGCATGAGGACCTGAGTTTGGATCATAGCACCCATGAAAATATAGGAGGGCACCTATAATAACAGCTCTTGAGGGTCAGAAGTGTGATCCCCAGGGATAAGCAGGTTAGCTAGACTAGCTAAATCAGCAAGCTTTAGGATATCACTAAAGATCAGTATCATTAAATAAGGTAGAAAGTGATTTAGATTCTTGATGTAACTAATGGCTGCCACATGCCAGTGCACACACAAAGGTACATGCACCCATATGCACATGTCAAATGTAAATACACACGCACAAATGTAAGCTCACCACATAATGCACATTCAAAATGTCTATACCTCAGATAACGCCTGCTTCTATGAATTCCAAGTCAATAATTGTATCAGTTTTAGTGTCACCAAACAATAGAGCTTCTGTAAAGAGCCTTATTTTTATTATCAATAGGTGGAATCAGTCACTTACATATTAATACTATATAGAATCTTGACTACATCTTTGTATGCCATTTTAGGTTCTGTCTAATAAGGAACAAGACCCATTAACAACACAGTATCCTCTTCCCAGTAATACAGTGCACAAATCTGACCACATCCACTGTTTTCTGCTACTATGAACTGTGGTGTGTGTTTTACTGAGGCCAGAAACACCACATATTCACAGAGATCTTGTTACTGGCACAAAAGCTATACCCATGTCTGATAGGCTAGTTCTAATTCAACATTCTCTGTGACTTTTACCTATTCTCCCTCAACACTAATCTTTCCTCTCTTAAAACATCCAAAAATCATGCTCTTATTTTATAACATTCATGATATATATGATAACATTTAGGGGCAAAGGAAATGGTTTTACAAGTAATATTTTGTTTGTTGTAATAAGGAAATAAAGAGATCTGGATAAATGTAAGTTAAGTGAGTCAATTCAAGAGACATCAGCTAAGGCCTTGGGTCCACATTCCAGTCTGGTACAGCATTATAGGTATGCAATCAATGAAAAAGAGAAATTTGCCGGGCATGGTAGCATACGCCTTTAAGCCCAGCACTCGGGAGGCAGAGGTAGGAGGATTGCCATGAGTTTGAGGCCACCCTGAAACTCCATAGTGAATTCCAGGTCAGCCTGGACTAGAGTGAGACCCTACCTTGAAAAAAAAAAAGAGAGAAATTTACAGATATCCTGTGATATTACATTATTATGATTTTCTTTTAGAGTGTCCACAAATAGATAAAGCCCAACTACTTGGGAACATAGAGAATGAGGCCTGAATAACATTCTAGCATGGATATAGTTTTCTGCCCTGGATAAATTGAGTATCTTGATAAAAGTTTTCAGTGTTTTTAACAATCAATATTATTACACTGAATCCATGTTGCTGAAGGGGAAAATATCCTGGGTCATATAACCTTGATGGGAAGCTTTTTCCTAGGCTGATAGTGAATTTCTCCATAGCAAAAGCAGTGAGTATTGTCCCATTTATATTCCTTCATCAGACTCACTTGCCTTCTCTCCATTGAGATAAAATAATAATTCCTTTTGCATCCCTTCATTCTTTTTGTAGAAGCTCCTGGGATGTTCTAAAATAGCCTTGAGAAATTACCAACTCTTTTGAAGAATGGATACATTTTCTACAATGTAACATTTTGGTATTAAAGTTAAACATCTCAAAAAAAAAATCCTTGAAATGCCAAGAAAGCTGACAGTTGCACTTTGGTTTCTGACAAAAATGCATCCGGAAGAAAACTGCCCCGTTTCTATGCCCTGCTTCATATAAAAGGTTTTGCCTTTGAGGTGGTGGCTGTGAGCACCTATGAACCTAAAGCCTAATGTCAGTCAGTGACCTAGAAAAGTGTCATGTCCCAATGCCAATTAGATCTTCGCCATGTGCTTCTCTGCTCCTGCTCAGAACACCTGGCATTTTATAGCAATTAGACAGCAGTGAAACTGCAAAGTGCAATCTATGTCACTACTCAACAGAGCTGAACTTCTTACCTCAGCCATCTAATATCAACTATCAGAGCTGGCCACAAACAGCAACCCCTACTTTCTCTGAGAATTTAGAAGAGTTGGCCCTATGTATTGACACAGCTTTCAATGCCTCTGTGCTCAGCTTCAAATTGTGCTTTAATTCTTTCCCCTGAAAGCCTTCTTCCCAGAATTGGTAAGTTGTAAATCTCTGTAATCAATACCAAATTTCTATGCTTTAATTAGGGGACATTTCCATGAGGAAAGAATAAGGCTAAGAATAAGATTTAAGAAAATCAGAGAAGAAAAAAGCTATCCACTGACAGATGATGTGTCTTGCTGGGCAATCAGAGCATGTCCCTTGAGATCCTGTGAAAGTACATGCTACAGCAAAAAAAAAAAAAAAAATAATAATAATAAAATAAATAAAAAGGCTCCTTGTCTGTTTAATTTTATTGAGTTATATAATTAAAGATTTATGATGTAATTCATGAGTTTCTCAACAGTGTGGTTGCATTATCATCACTATCAAAACACTGTCCAGACTCTGAATTGCTAATAGACCCTTGACTTTGCTCAGCATTGATCTAGTTAAAAGACATACAGGCTGGGCTGGAGAGATGGCATAGTGGTTAAGCACTTGCCTGTGAAGCCCATGGATCCCAGTTCAAGGCTTAGTTCCCCAGTACGCGTGTAAACTAGATGCACAAGTTGGCACATGCATCTGAAGTTTGCAGTGGCTGGATGCCCTGGTGCACCCATTCTCTCTGTCTCTCTCTCTTGCCTCTTTATCTCTCTGTTTGTCTGTGGCTCTCATAAATAAATAAAATAAATAAAATACAAAAGACATAAAGGCTTTCTCTAAGACATGTTTATTCTTTTGCTTTCTCTTCATGGTGTCACAAATCTGTCACTTTCAATGGCATAAATTACGATGCAATTCTAAACATTCCAACTGAATCAAAAATGTTCATTTACATAAGAATTAGAAAGTAATTTCAGCCAGACGTGGAGGTGCAGGCCTTTAATCCTAGCATTTTGGAGGAAAAGGTAGGAGGATTGCTCTGAGTTTGAGGCCACCCTGAGACTATATAGTGAACTAAATTCCAGGTCAAGCTAGGCTAGAGCAAGACCCTACCTTGAAAAATCACAAAAAAATTAATTCTCGTGAATTAATATATGTCATGTCTTGTCTTGACTTTAAGCACTTATGAAACATCTATGCAACAGATACAGGTATGGGGTAATGGAGAGGTGAATAAAGTACTAAATAATTTACTTAGCGCTTGGTTTGCAAATATGAATCTACCAACATGCCGGCAGCAGAATGATTGGCTCTGAACTCTTCCCTGGACGTAGCCCGGCCAGTCCCACACTGTGGTGTGGTCCCCATGCTCTTGCATTAGAGCTGGCTCCATGCCTATTGCAGCGAAGCTGGGGAGATTATGTGGCATTTGTGAATTTAGGTAATTAAAACTGTTTGAGTGTCTCTGGGAAGCATATAGCACACCCACACATTGGAGACTGCCCCAAGTAGCCACAAAGTATGGTGAGCCAACACTGTAGTGGGTGACTAAACATCTCGTTTTGTGAAAAACTATTAGGTTTCCCTGGATGTGGGAGTTCTGGTGCTATAATTAAGAATGTTCTCTGCAAACAAGGACAAAATGGGAACCCTTATGGATGTTCTTTTTTTTTTTTAAAAAAAAAAAAACGAAAGTTTATTTATTTGAGAAAAGAGAGAGGGAAAGAGAGGCAGACAGACAGACAGGCAGGCATGCAGGCATGCAGGCATGCAGGCAGGCAGACAAATAGACAGACAGAAAGAGTGAGTGTTGGGATGGCAAGGCCTCTTATCACTGCAGATGCTTGCAACACTTTGTGTATCTGGTTCCTACACAATACTCCAATTATGGTATTGAAACGGCCCAGGGGATCCCCTAGACAACTTACAACTTTGAGATACATGAGTGACAGAGAGCTACAAGAACTGTCTGCAAGTGACATCTGATTGGCACTTTAGGGGAAGACAGAAGAAAGAATGTTTTATTTCAACCCATAAATCCCAAAGAATTATTATAATTAATAAAAAGTATTATTGCAAATGTTCTTACTTAGCCAAGCAATGGGAATAATAGTATACAATGCTAAACATATAATTAAAATTACATTTATATTGTTTATAGTGCAGAATGAAAGAAAGAGAATGAGAATTTTTCTTTCAGGAAAGATTGCAACAGAGTGCTCTGATAGTTCTAGAATGAAAAACTTTATTTTCATGTAAAAGCAAAAATAAGTCTAAGTCTCCAAGGAAAAGAGCAGCAATATAAATTGATATGCATAGGATGAAAAACAGCCAGGCATGGTGGCACATGCCCTTAATTTCAGCACTTAGGAAAAAAGAGGTAGGAGGATTTCTTTGAGTTTGAGGCCACCCTGACACTATAGATCAGCCTGAGCTAGAGTGAGACCCTACCTTGAAAAACCAAAAAAAAAAAAAAAAAAAGAGAGAGAGAGAGAGAGAGAGAGAGAGAGAGAGAGAAAGATATAAGAATTAGGATTAGGATGAAAAACAAATGAAGATGATAACGTGATAAAGTATGTTAGAAAATATGTAGAGTGAGACAAAACGGATGCATGTCAAAGTGAATAAAATCTTTGTGAAATAATTCTGCAAAACCTTGACCACTGAGATCCTGAAGTGGAACATAGTGACTGTACTTACTTAGAAAAGATGAGTGTGGAGATAGGCACTCCGAGGAAAGCTGAGGGTCCCCTGTGATGACTCTGTCCATGTCCAGGAGTGTACTGCGCACCAGGATGCACTGTGCACCAGGAAGGCACTGGCACCACAAATGTACTGCACACCAGAGACAGACTTCACATATCCAGGGCTACACTCCCTCCAGGATGAACTACATGACAGGTGCTTCATGGAAGAACATTTTGTCTACTTTTGGGGATGTACTGCATACTAGCTCTTGTTTAAACTAAATAGGCCTCACATAAATTGCACACAAACTCTAGACTCAAATACAAATTCCACATTTAACCTTAACTTCCAACTAGGAAAACCAGCCTAGGAAGGTAAAGTTTCAGACTGAAAAACTTTTCATCAATGAAATAAGAAAAAAATAATTCAAGTAGTAGGATTCTAAAGAGTGTTGCTATTAGACTAATGTCCATCACTAAAGCATTCTGTGCCTAAAGATATAACGTACTTTATAGAAACATGTTCTCCTTTCCCTGTAATTTTAGTTTTCCTTGTTCATCTTTGCCACTTTAAGCTATGGCATCTCAAAGTAACAGTATACTGTCTTACCTCCCACCAACTCATTATGTTTATCTTTACACTTAGCTTATTTCTGTTGTGATCCATTCGCATCAAGCCTGTGGTTCCAAGAAAAGCCTTCTCTCCCGGCAATACTCCCATTGCTTCAGGTGGGTTATCCCTCCTGGGCTACAAATATTAATATTGAGCATTTAGAAGACCATGGACAAGAAATAAGTAAAGTGAGGGAAAATAGTCTATATATATTTTATGCCAGTTTAATGCCCACAGTCATGTTTACAAAAGAGAACTGAGAATAGGGAAGTATTATATAAAACATAAAGCTTCTGTTATCAGCATGTCACCTCATTTTCCTCCCATAGTATTGATTCATACTTCAAGAAACTGCTGCATATAAACATATCTTAATGCTAACAGCACTTCAGTTAGAAGCTTGTTGAAAAATCAAAATCTCAAATTAAATGTGAAATGATCCTCAAATTCTAATTAGCCAAACTTGTGAAAAGAGTAAATATAATTAAGAGAAATGGCAAGAGAAACTGTCCAGCATGTTGAAAAGGCTTGTTGTCAGACACAGTGATATCTAAAGGACCTGGCACAACATCCCAATTAATGTAGTTACTGTTTTCTTAGAGTAAAACCAATAAGACTCACAGTGAAAAGTGCTGTCAGCTCAAAGGTAACAGTACACAGAATGTACCCAGATGAGTTTTCCCCTTTCTTGTCTGCATCCACACTTCATTGTTCATTTTCCCATTTCCTCTTTGTGGATTTGTAAATATATTACTAGACAGTCATCACTAGCTAAAATGAACTGTAATGAAAAGTATCAGGTATTTGCTTTAGATTAAACATCTTTCTATCTGTCTATTTATATATCATCTATCTATCTATAGATACCTATCTCTATCTTATATTTATCTCTATATCTATATAGCTTGGATAAAACTTGATTAATTTAATGAATATCTTAGGTAAATACTTTCAAAATTTATTTATGTCTTTTGTCTTATTGAATGCTTGAGTTGTCCAGAGCTCAACTGACCTTGGAGATGATTGCTTAAACATCACAGAGTACAGTGTAAATCAAATCAATATTGTCACCCATATTAGAATAGTTCAAAAATAATTTACTAATGTTTTTACATAGTAATTCTCTGTACACAGCATAGAAGGAATGTTACTTCAAAACTGCACATGTATAATTCACAGTGAAAGCATTGCAAGGTAACACCTCAGACACTCAGGAGAGAAAAATGTACTTCTAGATTGATATAAGGTGATATGCATGGAGTTAATGTATTTCCCATTCTGCATGAACTATAGTTTCAAAATGTTAACAGTAATAATTTATCAGTAAGGACCACCTTATATACATAAATATTTAATAATACTTGCTTCATCTTTTAGATTACTATAAAGAAGAAGGCTAATAGTTGTAAATTAACACAAATTCCAATCACTGTTTTCTCTAATCATGAGACAATGTGCGATCAAGATTCTGCTGAAATATTGTTCTACAAAACATTCATATTTCTTGATGGAAGACAAAATCATAAACACATATAGGCAGCATGAAAATTGCATTCTTGTGAACCAAAAGAAGAAAATGAATAACTTTAAATGTAAAGAGATCCCACTATAATACTCTACCTACTGAGACTCTTAGCTGAAGTCTAAACTTTAAAAGAGAGCATTCAGCTTACTAAAAAAAGAATTCTAGTAGTTTAGGTGTGAATACAGTTTCTGTCATCTCATATCCAGACTCATTATTTGATTTAAAATGTTCAATTTGTGATGAGTTGGAAATTCTCTTGTTCAACACCCAATTATGAGCTAAGTTGTAAAAATGAGGTCACATGTCAAGGCCAGACTTAGCAAGAAGAGAGATTTCCCATATGATTTCAAGAAGTAAACCATCTTTACAGCTACCTTACATGTCTCCCTCAGACACTTTAAATAAAGTGACAAGGCATTATTCTTGAAAATTAAAATTTAATCACTAGTTTGTGAAAAAAAGGTTCTTTAACTATGATTTGTTCTCCCTTCAGTTTATACAATGCAAGCTAGATCCCGCCACAGCCCAAAACTATGATACCTGGAAGCTGATATCAGGGATACCTTACCCATGCATTTCAGGTTAATGAAATCACAGGTGATGGAATCACGAAGCAACAGAACTACAGGGACGCACCTGAGCTTACTGAGGAGTACATTCAGGGTCTTGTGATTCCAAAAACTCTATCCTATACTTCCCTTCACAACAGCCTTGTTTAAGGAGATACAGGGTAACTAGATGGCCTCAAAGGAGATGTGTCTTATAACAGACCAGTAGAAGAGAGAAAAGGAGCTGGGACATTGAGATCTTAGATACAAGCACCATAAATCCAAGTTTAAAAAAATCTTATTTGATGAATTAGAGTCCAAGTTATGGCAATGAATAACATGAACACTATATACTGTGCATCCATATCACAGAAGTCTCTCTAAGGTAACTACATTCAGAGCTATGGGGACAGAAAAGTGGTTGCCTGAATAAAAGAAAGTGAAACAGGTGACTTTCCAATTAATAATAAGTGTCTATAAAGATTGCCCAGAAGCTATGAAGTCAGCAGAGTCATTGCCTATTTATACCTATTTAGCAACCCAAGGTGGCTGAAAAAAGTCAACATATATGCCATATGTATACATCACAAGCAATCCATTATTGACATTCTTTTATTAACCACATTTTAAAATATAGACTGTTCTTGAAAGAGCCAGTCATTTAACTTATTTGTTTTTATATGATTCTTAATCTGAAATTTAGAAGTGTGTAGTAGGATGAGGTATTTCCTGGTTTAATTCTTCCTCTTCTTGCTCCTTCCTTTTTGAGATAAGGCCTTGCTTTGCTACCCAGGCTGGCCCTGTCCTCATGAGCTGAGATATTCTGACTCAGCTTCTGAGTTATTAGAATTAAAGCATTAATACCATACTCAGAAGATGATTTCACCAACTTATCCAGTGCCTTGGGCAGAGAACTAACTTTGAAAACACTAAGTCTTTTCTGACATTGGTTCTCTGGGAGCTGGTACTTTAATCATTAAAGTATTCTATGAGGGTGTGTGTGAGTGTGCATGTAAGTGTATATGTGTGAGCATGTGAGCAAGTGTGTATGTGTGCTATCTCTTAATATATTGTATAGTGCATGATATTAGTTTTTGTAACAACTTCACTAACTACAATTTCATTGCCTACAATGTAACCCAGGTGTGGCTTATAAATATAAATATCTCAACAAAACTTTAAAAATATAAAGCTTCAACTGAGAAAATCAAGAAAAGATACAAACCCTTGATCCTACCTGGACATATTCAACATTTCAGACAGGAAAATACCTGATAGGGCTTGGAGATAGCTCATTTGGTAAAGTTATCTTGCAAAAAATAGAAAAGAACATTTCTAAGAAAATTATTCTTGGGCTGGAGAGATGGCTTAGCAGTTAAATAACTTGCCTGCAAAGCCAAAGGACCTAGGTTTGATTCCCCAATACCCACATAAGCCAGATGCACAAGGTGGCGTATGTGTCTGGAGTTCATTTGTAGTGGCTGGATGCCCTGCTGCACCCATTCTGTCTTTCTCTCTCCCTCTCTTTCCCTCTTCCTCTCTCTTAAATAAACAAATAAAAATAAAACAAAAAAATTTCTAAAAAATGTTCTCAATTATTAAGTGAAACATTTCTTTTAGGAAGTGTGGACAAAAGACTAAAAGTAAAATGCTTAGCTGGAAAAATCCTCTTTTGATATAAGCAATTCAGAGGGACATGAAATGATAACTCAAGAAACTAACAGCAATAAAATTCAATTTGGACCTGACAGTGGGTATTGATCTAAAGCTAGACTCAGTTCTGATTCTGGCTGACAGAGCTGGATGGGTTCAGTCAAACACAGTTTCACTGGGTGTACAAATCACTGTTTTGTATTGAAATAGCAATGCTAATTATGTCTATAAATACTGAGTAGAATATGAGGAAAGGAAAAGGTCTTCATGTTTCCCTTTTCCCTAAATTTACCTTATGTATACTCTCTTTGTAATGTTTCAATAGTGAGCATACAGAAATTGGGTGTGGCTGTGCAGTTCTGGAATCCCAGCACTTCAGAGGCTGTGGAAGGTTGAGTGTGAAGGTCAAGGCCAATGTAGGTTATGTTTGTTTTTGAAGCCAGTCCTGATTATATAAGATCCTTTATCAAAAACAAACAAAACATAAAAGAAAAAGAAATTAAGAGTTACGTGCAGGTTGTGAGCACAGCTGACAGCTGGCAAGAGTCATCAGCCATGCAAGTGTGTGCATCACTGTGCATGGCTGGTATGAATTGGAATACCAGTGTGATTAAGAGTCATCAGCCATGCAAGTGTGTGCATCACCGTGCATGGCTGGTGTGAATTGGAATACCAGTGTGATTAAGAGTCATCAGCCATGCAAGTGTGTGCATCACCGTGCATGGCTGGTGTGAATTGGAATGCCAGCATGATTAAGAGTCATCAGCCATGCAAGTGTGTGCATCACCGTGCATGGCTGGTGTGAATTGGAATGCCAGCGTGATTAAGAGTCATCAACCATGCAAGTGTGTGCATCACCGTGCATGGCTGATGTGAATTGGAATACCAGTGTGATTAAGAGTCACCAGCCATGCAAGTGTGTGCATCACTGTGCATGGCTAGTGTGAATTGGAATACCAGCGTTATTAAGAGTCATCAGCCATGCAAGTGTGTGCATCACCGTGCATGGCTGGTGTGAATTGGAATACCAGAGTTATTAAGAGTCATCAGCCATGCAAGTGTGCCAATCATTGTATATGACCTCCAAAGGTTGAGAGTTCTAGGATTACTTTGTCAGTGGGTGAACATAGATTTGCGTGGTTTGTATGTGACTTGTGGGTTGTTTTACATCTCTGTAATTGGGACCTATTTTTGTATGTGTATTTACTGTGTGTAAATATGTGTGCTTATATGCATGAAGACCCAACATGGGTCTACATGCATACACACGTGTAGGGGTGTGTATGGTGGCTGGAGGTTGAAGCAAATGGATTTCTCAGTAAGTTCCCATTTGATTTTTTGAGGCAAGCCCTCTCAGTGAACCTAAGGTTCACAATTGTGTTTAGAATAGACAATTTACAGGTTCAACAAGGATCTTACTATTTCCACACCCCAACACTTGGGTTACAGATATGTGCCACGACACATGGCTTTTGACATGGGTTCTGGCATCCAAACACAGGTTCACATGCTTCCATGGCAAGAACTTTACCAAATGAGCTATCTCGAAGCCCTATCAGGTATTTTCCTGTCTGAAATGTTGAATGTGTCAGGTAGGATCAAGGGTTTGTATCTTTTCTTGATTTTCTCAGTTGAAGCTTTATATTTTTAAAGTTTTATTGAGATATTTTTATTTATAAGCCACACCTGGGTTACATTGTAGGCAATGAAATTATAGTTAGTGAAACTGTTACAAAAACTAATATCACTCAGTATACAATATATTAAGAGACAGCACACATACACATTTGCTCACATGCTCACACATATACACTTACATGCACACTCACACACACCCTCATAGAATACTTTAATGATAAAGTGAGGCAGTCAGTATTGTCTCTCAGGAGATCTAAGACTGCTGAAAAGCTATTAGCACAATAAAGCATTACTGAGGACTCTGATGTGAGGTTTTAAGTCACTTTTCTGTTAGTAATGACTAGGGAAGCAATACATCAGATGTATAATCACAGAATAGAATGTGTCCACCTGTACTTCTTTACTGAGAGGAAATAAATGGTTGTTGATTTCCCCATCAGAATTGGTAGTTAAATATAAAAGGAAAACCTTCACATACAAAAATACTGAAAGACAAGTGAATATCATGCCATGATGTAGTTTAGTGAGTGACTGATGTGAGTTGGAGCAGGGGATGAAGATAACAGCACAGATGGTCACTACCGACAAAGACTTGCCTGTAATTATGTTAGTCTTGTTCCTGGTAGGTCAAAAATACTTTGACTCATAATTTTGGAAGTTCCATTTAAGGATGAAGGGTTGCTGTTTGAGATCTAGGTGGTAGGGCAGAAAGCAAATACTTATCTCATGAACAGGAATCAAAAGGATCTTTCTCCATAGCTGTGATAAAATACTTGAGATATATATATATAGAGAGAGTATATGTACATATATATATATATATATATATATATATATATATATATATATATATACTTGATATACATATATATCAAGTGACAGAGAGAGAGAGACCAATTTCATTAAAAAACTAGCAAGTGACTCAAAGACAGTGGTGGAGGACACATGATAAAGAAAATGCCCACATCAGGTTCATGAAACAAAGAGACAGACTAGGTATGCTGGAGTCATACCTAAAATGGTCTTTGGACTTCCATCTCTACTAGATTCTGCTACCCTCTACCCTGGGCATCAATCTGAATTATACAGTCCCTTTGAAGACCCTGGTCATCAAAACTATCATAGGATCCAAAAGAGTGTTACTGAAAAAGGTATAATTTTTAACTTTGACCATTGAGTTGTCTAGCATATTAACAGTGTTAATACGACAAAAGGCACTTGTAATATGTTTGTCAAAATCTCAAGATTAGAAATCACTTAATACCATAAGATTCATTAGCTTTCCCTAGTCACTCTCCTAACATTACAACTTGATTTTTTGATTTTGTTTTTACTCTGGAATTCCTATTGACCGGAGTATCATAATGACTAACAGTGTTTGCTATCAGGCTTCCCTTTGAGAAGTTAAACTTCACATGGCCAGGGAAATTTACTTGTATGCATGCTGCTTTCCAGACGTTTGAACAATGCATAGAAATTTTGCCTAGTCTTTGGCAAGAGAGTCCTTTGCTAGGGCTCCTGGTCCCCGAGGATCCTATTTGAGACCTCTCCTGTATTAAATTTATCCACACAGGGCATAAGTTTACAGGGTGAATACTTTTGTTCTCCTTTTCCCTTCTAAGCTGTATTCCAAAATCCACAAGCCTCGGGATTCTTGACCACAAAGTTCTGAGTCTATTTTGCACAGGCTAGGATGACTTCTCGTTGTATATACTAGAAGGAGAAGGGATGTGATCAGGATAGAATGCAATTGTCTGAGGTGCTTCTGAGGAACAATTGTCTGCTCATCCCAAATAGACATCAGGCCTGACACAAAAAACAGTACCACCCAGGTGTGGCTTGTTCAGTAGGTGAGTTTAAATGGGATTTCTTTCAGAAGCGTGAGCAACATATGAATGGATATACCCTTAAAGAAAACATTCTGTCCCACCACCTGGTATTTGCTTTTAAATCCTCAGGGGAGGGTATATTATATGCATCTGGGTTAGTAAAATAATAAAAATCCCGACACCTTAGGAGATAACATAAAATCACAGCACTCTGCGGTCCTCACTACAGCTACAGTCAGCTCTAGTTGTCTTACACCTCCACGAAGAGGGCTTATCAGCCAGGCGGAGTGGGGCACACCTTCAGTGCCAGCACTTGGGAGGCAGAGGTTGGAGGATTAGTTAGAAGACAGCCTGAGGTTACATAATGAATTCCAGGTCAGTCAGCCTGAGCTAGAGCAAAGCAAAGCAAAACAAAATGATAACAACAACAAAAAGATGACATGTCAATGAGGAATTGCTAATATTAGTACTAGCACTATGAATTCTGACCTCCAATTTGGGGGTCTTGGGCATATTGTGGCAAAGAGCCCACTCCTTGGTTCATCTGAATGCTGAAAGACAATGAGGAGATTACATGGCAACAGACTACAGTATTTATGTTGATGGGCTCCTTACAGAACATAGCTCATATTGTGGCAAATAACTTGATCTTTGGTTTATACAAGTACTGAAAGAGAGAGAGAATCATGTGGCAATGGGCAACAGTATTTGTACTGACAGTTTTCTTATTGACCTCTACTCCCTTCTAATGTCCCTGAGAACAGATACAAGGTTGAACAGTTTCTGTCCATGGGCTAGATAAATAAATTGTTTGATTACTTTAAACAATTAAATGAGTTGAAACTGTCAAGAGTTAGCATCCATTAATCTAGCATCAATCTATCTATTACCTATAATTTATCTGCCAAAAACATATACAACATGCATGAACATACACACACATATTTTTTTTATAGTAAATCAGAAAAACTATGTAGAAGGAAATGGAGCAAGGCTTTACAACTACTGCAGGCAAATTGATGAGAGTATGTTAATACCCACCTTGAAAAATTATGGTTTTATTCAATATTTTCTCTTCCAGTCATTGTCCTAATGTCACTCCAATTCATATACCTGGCTTAGTTCTTCTCCCATGACTAAAGAGATGATTATTTTCAAGTACTAAGCTATGAGATGGCTATCCATACCAGATAAGACAAATGTTAGCAAATATTTTTAAACCCCATGAATCATCATCATATATATCTGATTATTCTGCATATGTATATATAACACACCCACGTTTTATATTTTTTACACCTGTGTGATGAGGAACAGTAGCAGATGACATGCACTACTAACTAACACCATTTAAAGTGTGAACTGAAGGCATGAGGAAATAATTACTTAGTTAGCATCTATTATATACAAAGGCTTGAGATGCACCCTTAAAGGTTAATTAACACATGGTCATTTTACATGAAGTGTCAAATTGGGGCTGAAGTGATGGCTTAGCTGTTAAAGAACTTGTCTACAAAACCAAAGCATCCATGTTCAATTCCCCAGGACCCACACAAGCCATATGCACATTGTTGCATATGTGTCTGGAGTTTGTAGTGGCTGGAGGCCCTGGCACACCCATTCTCTCTCATTTTATCTACCTCTTTCTCTCTCTGTGAAATAAATAAATAAAAATAAAATATTAAAACATTTCAAAATGAATAATGTATTTTTAGATTAATGGAATTCATTATAGAAATTATAACATCTAAATTTTACAGTAACATTTGCATTATGCTGTATTCTATTATGAACTTAATTTGTGTGTGTTCACACAAACATCTGTAGGCAGAAAGACAGAAATCCCAATGAATCAGAATCTTGCTGAGCATAAAACATACTTGGAGAAGATTCATGGAAAAACATTTAAATGAGTTTTTATTATATGCACATATTTTATAATTAAATGGCGGCATTGTTCCAGTTTGAGGAAACTGCTTCATTGCGTTGTGATTGATGTAATCTAAAAAATATGGTAGAAGGCAGCGAAGGGTACATCTCCTAAGTGGAGAAATGACCACACCTCAGAATGGAATGAAACATGAATCTCCCAGTAGAGCGATGGCCACAGCTTAAAACAACATGTGTCCACAATGGCTAAGACAGGGCATTATTCTTCAGAAATTTCCAGTCCACTGGAATCAGAATGAGCAGAGTTGGAATTTCTATTTACCCCACTGTTGACCTCATGGCCAGAAGAGAAATGGACAACTCTGAAACTCAGTTTCCTTTATCAAGATTAATTCTTAGCACCTAATACCTACCACATTATTTATACTGAAAAATAAATTTATGTACAGAAAATATAAGTAAAGTGTAGTTGTTCAATAAAGATTAGTGAATCTTGTCATGAGAATACTGTCTATTTTGTTAGTGTTTGTGTTATAATTTAACTTCAATACAGAGCTAACAAACACAAGCTGAAATAGCTATTTTATTGTTTTTGTCATTGTTTTGGTAATTTTGTAATTATTTGTTTATGTTAATGATAATTTTCTTGAAGATATATGGAAAGAATTTTTATTTTTGTTAGGAAAAGGGGATAGAGGTAAGCATTAATACTTTTTATTGAAGAAATATGAATCAAGGCATTGTATGTGCAGATATCTAGTTTACTAAAATTTTGACCTGCTGATAGTGGTGAATACTCTGGTTTTCAAACTTTGAGAAAAATTCATAATGAGTTTCTGTGCAGTTGTTCAACATATGGTGTGTAAAAAAGTTGTACATGAATAGGTTTTTTAAAATATTTTGCTAATAATCTATATTATGGCAAAAATGAATTATAGTCATGAAACCACTTTTATTACTGGAAAGAATTTTACTCATTATGCTAGAACTAAATTTCCTGCCAATTGTTTAAAAGCATTTTTTTTTACTAACAACATGTAGTACATTGATGAATATATTTTGCTAATGAACACTATTCAATTCATAAACATGAGATAAAATTTATAATTTTATATGAAAGTCAAATTAGAAGGGCTCATTTAGTCTGCAGAACCAATACCAAGTATTGAATAATTCATCAGCTGTTTAACACATTTGCAAAAATGCAAATTACTTTTATTACTGAGCTCATTTTAATTCTTTTTTTGTGAAAGGATTATATTTTTTTCTATTCAACTTCAAAAGTTTAATTGCAAAGTGATTAACATGGAGCTTTCGCTAATTAAATCAGCAGAAGGAGATTTAGACTGACACTGTGCTAGGTGCTCAAATTAAGAAAATGTCCCATTGCATTAAATAGAGTGCATTTATCATAGATAAACAGCAATAGGAGCCTCTCAGTATTGTAGGCAGCAGACCAAGAGCTGCTTACTTATGAATGCTTGATGTACAACTTTTTTTTTTTAATATTTATTTATTTATTTGAAAGCGACAGACACAAAGAGAAAGACAGATAGAGGGAGAGAGAGAGAATGGGTGCGCCAGGGCTTCCAGCCACTGCAAATGAACTCCAGACGCGTGCGCCCCCTTGTGCATCTGGCTAACGTGGGACCTGGGGAACCGAGCCTCGAACCGGGGTCCTTAGGCTTCTCAGGCAAGCATTTAACCGCTAAGCCATCTCTCCAGCCCGATGTACAACTTTTTAACAATTAGAAGTGACTGATACAATGTTGTCCTTAACAATGTGATAATATGGAAAATTTCTTCTCAGTAAGTTATCTGGTTTTCCACAGCTGACTAAAGAATGTGCAGATGTGCCCACAATCTCCTGTGGTTGTTTGCAAAATCATTAAACTTCAGAGAATGTAGGAAATATTAAATCCACTAAGCAGTAATAGCAGCTAGGCTATGATCTACTTTATGTAAAACTCTTAGAAAATGGAATATTTTATATTTAATCTAATTGTTTTAAAATACATTTCATTTCTACCATAATTTGTGTGCATAGTGTATGTGTGTGCCTGTGTGTATCTACATGTGTACACATTTGTGTAAGGCAGACATCAGGGGTCTTCCTCACTTACTTTTCGGCTTTATATTTTTAAAACAAAGTCTCTGGCTGGAGAGATGGCTTAGTGGTTAAGCGCTTGCCTGTGAAGCTTAAGGACCCCGGTTCAAGGCTCGATTCCCCAGGACCACATTAGCCAGATGCACAAGGGGTTGCATGCATCTGGAGTTCGCTTGCAGTGGCTGGAGGTCCAGGCGCATCCATTCTCTCTCTCTCTGCCTCTTTCCCTGTCATTTTCAAATAAATAAATAAAAAAATAAACAAAAAATTAAAAAAAAAAAGAGTCTCACTATGAACCTGGAAATCACTGATTTGGCTACACCAGCTGGCCAGAACGTCCCAGGAGTCCTCCTGTTTGCACTCCCAGCTCTGGGGCCACGGCTGTGTGTCGCCACACCTGGCTTTCACGTGGATGCTGCTGATACTGCGTCATGTCCTCATGCCAGCATGGAAGAATTTTACTGACTAAATTCTCTCTCCAGCCTGTCTACCCTAATTTAATACTCAAGTAATTGCATTTTCACAGTGTGAATTTGGCAATCAAAGAACCAACTTTGAAAACACAAATGATTTTAAGAAGTTTTAATAACATTAGCTCTTACATTTCTGCAGAAGTGTCTCTGTTCTACTACAAAAAGAAAATATCAATCACAGTAACTAACAGGACCAGTGTGTGTAGTCGATTACAATCACCAAAATATCAATCACAGTAACTAACAGAACCAGTGTGTTTAGTAGATTACAATCACCAAAAGTCAATGTGTCATTCCTACTATACGTAGTTCTGCCATTCTTGAAGTTTTTTGTTGTTGTTGTTTTGTTTTTTTGAGGTAGGGTCTCACTCTAGCCCAGGCTGACCTGGAATCCACTATGGAGTCTCAGGGTGGCCTCGAACTCACAGTGATCCTCCTACCTCTGCCTCCCAAGTGCTGGGATTAAAGGTGTGCGCCACCATGCCTGGCTTCCATTCTTGAAGTTTTAAAGTAGCTGTCTGAAATATAAGTTCAGTTCACTGAAGAACAATTAAACATTCAAGTTGAGAGTTAATTATTTGTTCCCTTTGTAAAATAAAATAACAAAATTAACTTTAAAATAAAAATGGGGTGGAGAGATTTCTCAGTGTTTAATGCACTTGCTCACAATGTTTAACAGACTGAGTTTAATTCCCCCAGTACCCACTTAAAGCCAGATGCACAGAGTGGCACCTGCACAGGCATATGGAGTTTGTTTGCAGAGGCTAAAGATCCTAGTGTACCCATTTTCTCCCTCTCTCTCTCTCTGTCTGCCTATCTATCTATCTATCTATCTATCTATCTATCTATCTATCTATCTATCTATCTATCATCTATCATCTAATCTATGGTTATCTATCATCATCAATCTATCTATCATCTTCATCATCATAATCATTTATCCATCATCATCATCTATTTCTCCTTGCAGATAAATAAATAAATTGTAAACAAGTAAAAATATTCAAATATATATGTGCCAATCTTTTTGTGTAGATATATAAGGTTTCATTAAATTTCAAATTGAATGAATATTCCTACTGTCAAATTTGTATAATGAAACATAATATACCTTTAATATAGTGATCTACAGTACTTTAAAAATGTTAATTAATACTAGTACAATGGAAAAACATTCTGAACATACAGATTAAGATCCCTCATTTGAAATGATTGTTGTTAACTTTACATTGTCTAAGATTTTAGAGGTAAATACTTCATGTTTTCCTATTGCATGTAGCATTAATTGTAAAACATTTCCCTTTATACATGGCATGTTGAAAAATAGTATTCCATGAAAGGAGTTGAGATTATTAGTGTTTTATAGTCAATTTCTTTAAAGAGTGGATAATACACACAGGTACACATATCTCATATGTTAAACAAAATTTGAAATCCAGAGGAAAATGTCATTGGGTACCAATGCATAATGTTTTGAGATGTTCAATTAAATTTGTTATTATTTTGTTGAGGATGTTTTAATATAACCATAAGAGACCTTGGCCTATAATTTTTTTGTTATATCATCTTTTTGGCTAAACAACTGGCAAAAACTAAAAAAAAATTTATCCTTGTTGCATAGAGCAAAAAAATATAATAGAGAATATGAAAGAACCAAACTATACTAATTTTCAAAAAGACAACAGCAAAACATAATGGTAAATAATATTTTTTAATGTACAGTAAAATGAACAGGAAAAAATTTAGATCATTATGTAAAAGAACTAAATTGAATCCTTGAATGCCTATCTTACTCTAGACAAAATGACTTGAAATACAAAAGACCTAGTATAAAACCCAAAACTTTAATATTCCTAAAAAAGGAAACAGAAAAGCAACATTGCTTGAATGCCCTGATGGTTTTTGGTGTCATGGCCCAATCTCAGAGAAAGCAGACAAGGCATGATGGACTACCAGCCCAAGCAACAGCTTGCACAAGTGCAATACTGAGATGGCCCACGGACTCAGGGAAGACATTTGCAAAGCCTGTCTGAGATGGAATGACTCATGTCCTGAACATGTAAGAAGGCTAACACAGACACAACAATGTGCAAAGAAAATCAATTATGTAATTTTTAAAGGACAAAGAATGTGAAAGAATATTCTGAAGAAATTAAAATGAACAAATATTGTGAAAATGTGCTCAATATAATTAATCACTGGGAAAAATCATAGCCAAAGGCACAAAGCAATTTTATTTAATATTTGAGAATTTAGATTATCATGAAAAAAGAGATGTTAACAAATGTTGCTAAAGGTATAAAGAAATGAAAATCATATACTGGAGGTAAGCATACACAGTGTATAAAGGAGCAAAGATGTTAATGACAATCAGGAGGTAACTCCAAAAATCAGAATAGAACTAGCTTATGACTCAGTTATTTCTTTAAAATATTTTATTTATTTATTTGAGAAAGAGAGACAGAGAGAGAAAGAGAGCATGGGAGTGCCAGGGTTTCCAGCCACTGCAAACAAACTCCAAACACATGCCCTGTGTTGTGCATCTGGTTTACATGGCTACTGGGGAATTGATTCTGGGTCCTTAGGCTTTGCAGGCAAGCACCTTAGCTGCTACACCAGCTCTCAGGCCCTGACTCTGTAATTTTTATTTTCAGTGTAGACCTCCCAAATAATTAACATGTTGTAGTAGTACCTGTCTGTTTTCAGTACAGCATTGTCTACAATCGTTGGGATGTACAAATAACCTGTACTTGTGGATGACCAGGTAAAATTTGATTCATGTATAATCATATTCACATGAATATTAACAAGCTAGAAAATATATTTCCATTTGCAAAGATATTAGCATTTCTAGAATACATTATGTTAAGTCACATAAACCAAACAGAGAAAAATATACTGACTATGATGTCACTCATAAAATATAAACATATAAAATATAAAGAAATCAATTAGATAGAAAGGTGGCTATCATAGGTGGGATAATAGGAAATGCATATCTGGGGTCAAAGAGTAAACTGGCACATTTCTATGGGAAGAATAAGTTTAAAAATCTAATACACAGCATGACTAATGGTGCATAATATCACATTGTACACTTAAAGTTTGCCAAGAGAAGACATTTGTAGATACTTGTACCACATTCAAATATAACTATCAGAGGTGGTGGAAAAGAACATTTTTAAAGACTACAATGAATCTCACATAAATATATATGTAGAAATATTGGGTTTTATAACCTAGATATAGACAATAAATAAAAATGTAAAATTTACCAGACACACACACACACACACACACACACACACACACACACACACACACACACAAAGTCTAACTACTTGGAGGTACTTCAGTCATTCATTCAAACATTTAACCACTTACTTCTTGAATATATAATACATTTTATTTTTGAATTTACAATTTATTTGTATATTTGTATTTTTGAAATTATAATTTAAGATAATGTTTTAAAAGTGATCCTCCTTGGGATTTCATAGCTATGATACAAAGAAATAATGAGAATTAATAACTTACAATTTCTCAAATTTGGAAAAGTAGAATTTTATATCATCTTTTCTAATCTATATTACAGCAAAGAATATTCTGAAAGTTTGAAATAGTGTCATGAAAAATAGTCAAAATCTGAAAAAAATCAAGTGATAAATACCTCAAGGTGTCATTTAATTTTTTAAAAAGATTTTTATTTACTTGAGAGTGACAGAGAAAGAGGCAGATAGAGAGTGAGAGAGAGAATGGGTGCACTAGGGCTTCCAGCCACTGCAAACAAACTCCAAATGCATGCACCCCCTTGTGCATCTGGCTAACATGGTTCCTGGGGAATCTAGCCTTGAACTGGGGTCCTTAGGCTTCACAGGCAAGCGCTTAACCGCTAAGCCATCTCTCCAGCCCAAGGATAGTTTCTATTAAGGTTCAAGACAGTAAAACTTACAAGATTTCTCAGGCCCCCACCCTTTTTTTTCTGTTTTGGTTTTTCAAATTAGAGTCTTATTCCAGGCCAGGTTGATTTGGAATTCACTATGTAGTCTCAGGCTGGCCTTGAACTCACAGCCATCCTACTACCTCTGCCTCCCAAGTGCTGGGATTAATGGCTTGCACCACCATGCCCACCACAAGATTTCTTTTGTGCTTCCGTATGTACAGACCCAACAACAACTGTGTGTATATGTTGAGTGTCATACGAAAAGTAAGGCCCAGAAATATATTCCAGAACAAAAAGGTAGGACCAGTGTTGGGCCTATTTTAGGTCATTATAAATGGCTTAGTTGGATGTTTAGAAGTTGTTGTGGACTCAATTTATGGCAAGACTGCCTAACCATGAGGCATTAATTCATATGCCTTAGATCTAGCTAGAGAGTTGGACTAAATGCTTTCCAAATATTTGTTTTACAACTATAAAGAGGAGCATTCCATAAAGCAGTTCAAATGAAGTAACTAATAGTATCCACCTTTTAACTTTGTGCTTGTCAAACTTGAAGTAATAGACATAATTTTATTGTTAACTAAACCAATGTATAATTTTTAAAGCATGACAAAATAAACATCTGAATTATTCTTGAAAGTATGACTTGGCTTTATGTTTTTAATGCATAGGTTTAGGTAGGTTCCGTTTTAAAATATCTCTAGAAGTACATCATTTACACCAAGTTGTATAAGAAGAGCAAGTACCTCTGAATCATTTGAATAGGATTGATTGACATGTTACTGTATAGATCAAGTATCAGCTTTCTTATATACAAAAGTGAACTCTATTATAAGCATCTTATAATTATATGTATGTACATCTCAAAATAAATAAGCTAAACCCATCTAAATTCAATTTTCTTAAGGTTTTTAATTTTTTGAGGCAGGGTCTGATGATCCTCTTACCTCTCTTCCTGAGTATTGGGATTTAAAAAATATAAAACCATGCCTGCTTCTCTTTAATAAATTAATCATATGATTTCCAACACAATTTTCAATACTGTATCTTCTTCCAGATCATAATGCATGTTCATTTCCCTAGGTTGTCATGAGCTGACAGTCAAGCGGTTCTCTTTTTCCTTTTAATTGGCTTAGAGTGAACCATGGTGTTTTGCCTACTACCACATTTCTCTTTGAGTTACCTTCCAAAGTTTTCTAGTCTAGGGGCATTGTGTGTGTGTGTGTGTGTGTGTGTGTGTGTGTGTGTGTGTGTGTGCATGTATACGTGTTTTTATACACTTGAGTCATTGCTGTTGTTCCTTACTTCAAAGGAAAAAAATACCTGAACAAGAAAACACTAAAATTTATCTCTGTGTCTGATCAAGGAATGTTCTATTTAGCATTGACCTTTATAAGAACTCTATAGCAGCTCAGTTGTAAGTAATACCACTGTTAAGTAATACCACCATTTTCAAGGAATAAAAAATCACCTACTTAAAATATATAGTCTCAGAGTTGTTTTCATTCATTATTACATAAGAAAATTAAAATAATTTAAGAAGAATTTTGTCTATTCCTGATTAGCATCCAGGTATGCATTGTGTCTGGGTGTTCACCATATTATGTTGTCTCATTGACTATCAACATTGAACAATCATCTTTCTCTTTTATTGTCTCTCCACATTCTGTTCACATCAGCTCTAACTAAAATTTTGTTCAACATATAAATATTTCCCAAACTGATTAAAATTCAGCATGATACTTCTATCAAATTGGGAGAGGTCCTCTAAAACCCAATTTTAATATGTACACAAGCAGTTTTCTCATTGCTTTTGTCTAAGGTTTTTTTTTTTTTTTAAATGAGACATTGTATTGTGGACACTACCCTGGACTTTGGGAATGCAGGGAGGAAACACACAGTCTGCCCCTGGGATGTGATCTACCACCTCAGTTGCGTGCCTTTCCCTGTCAGCCAGGAGAGCGTGGGCTGTGTGTGCACTGGGGTGTAGATGGTAATGCTGTCAATCTTGATTATTTTCTCTGCAATCACTCCTTTCCTCTTTATCATTTCTAATTATTGTCATGTAATTTCTGGCTTCCTCATGGAATGTTCCCTTTCTACTATGTATTGTTGGAAAGAACATCAAATTCAAAATGTATTCACCTCTTTAGTTCATGACTAATTTTATAAAATATGGCTCCTGTGTTTTTCACAATTGTGCTTGATTAAACTGAGACATTCTGATTATTTAAACAAATAGGTGTTTATTTCTTCTCTGAATAAAAGTACAAAGTAATAGCCGGGCGTGGTGGTGCACACCTTTAATCCCAGCACTAGAGAGGCAGAGGTAGGAGGATTGCCATGAGTTCAAGGCCACCCTGAGACTACAGAGTTAATTCCAGGTCAGCCTGGACCAGAGTGAGACCCAACCTCGGAAAAAAAAAAAAAAGTACAAAGTAGTATTATGCACACTGGACCTGCCAAATCATAAATATGAAATTGTAAGATGTAATTAATGTTATGTTTTGCCTGGTTCAAAGCACCTGCCCTTGTTATCCTTTCATCTCTTGATCACCAAGTATCTCTTGACGTTGTCATGTCAGGTGCATCTTCTCAGAAGTGGTCTGCTTTGTTCTTAAATCTCATGGTCACCCCATCTTCCTCTTATAGCATTATCCTCTGCCTAAGTAACCTATTGTTTCCTCACCAATACATGGTCATCTTGGATCCCAAGTTGTGAGTTCAATAAGAAAAAGAACAAAAGTAAACACAATGTGTTCAACTGAAAATAAAAATATTAAAAGATGAGGAAGGGGTTTCCTAACAAGCATGTTAGAATTGTTTCAATGTACCCCAGTGAGTTTTCTCAACAGAACACAGCAACCACAGGCACGAGTGTGATTGTCAAAACACGCGCTCAGCAATGGCTAAAGGGACTTTAATTATTATTCTTTCAAGCAGACAACAGTCAATTAATTCTGTGGATAGAAAAAAAACTGGAGGTAGAAGTAGGCACTTAACTGCATTTTGTGTTTTGTGTGAGCACATCTAGAAGAAATGAAAACTGATGTATAGTAGCATAACTTTTGTGGCGTGTGTGTGTGTGTGTGTGTGTGTGTGTGTGTGTGTGTGTGTGTGTTACTTTGGGGTATTATTCTTTTAAAACCCTGTTATAGGGTTGGGGAGATGGTTCAGAAGTGAAGGAACTTGCCTGCCAAGCCTAACAACCTGAGTTCAATTCCTCAGTACTCACATAAGCCAGATGAATAGAGCAGTGGATGTGCCTGGAATTTTTTTGCAATGGTTGAATGCCCTGGCACACATCCATACTCTCTCATACATATATACTGTGGTGGTTTGAATAGAATAGATGGCCCTCAATATATGCCATTCTTTATTGTTTGTAGTTTGCATCTGCTGGCTACCTGGCTGGAGGCAATGTCACTGGGTGGATCTTAAGGTGAGGTGGTGGGTTTCAGATTTCAATCTAAAGATATGCAAAGTGTGTCTAGCAGGAGTTCCTGAAGTGTGCTGTGGCTTTTGCCTTTTAGGTTTGTACTTCTCTCCCTCTTCTTGGTCCTGTGAAGGCAGGCCAGCTTCTTCTGCCATTATGGAACTTCCCTGTGCCTGGTCTGGAAGTTCATCTCAGTGAACCTGAAGCTGTCTGCTACAGTTAGCCAGCACTACTATTCTGTCACTATAACTATACACAGTATATAACGGGGGGCTGAACAATTTGAGTCTTTAAATACGTCTTCTTGGTGCTACATCAATGGCTTAATGATTAAAGATGCTTGTATCACACACAAGCCTGATAGTCAGAATTCAATTCTGAGCACCCATGTGAAGCCAGACACAAAGTGCTACACACAATTTGAGGTGGAGCCAGGAGAATTCTTTGGCTCATGAGTCAGCTCAGCTGCCTTTCAACAACAATAAACATGAGCCTGCTTCAAATGAGGTGAAAGGGGAGAAACAATACCACAAGAATATCCCTGACCTCCATGCATGCACATACCCATATACATATGTGTTTGTGCACACCTCACATATACAAAATAAAATAAAAAGCAAATATATAGATAAATGAATCCATCCTCTTTCATTCTATATACTAACACTTAGTTATGTATGAAAATATTTGAATTTTAAATTCATTTTGATGTTTAATTTTGCTGCTGTACTTTGATAAAATATCTTACTTTGAAGGCAAGGCTGACCATGAGTCACTAAAATGAAGTACAGTTTGGTCTCAATCTCATGGTAATCCCTCTATCTCACCGTCATAAATATTGGCATTATAGATTGAGATTTAAATCACTACAGATAAGAATTAAGATGCTGTATTAGTTTGGGGGGGGCTGTTATAGCAAAATCATACATACCTTTGGCAGCCTTAGAGCACAATTTTGCTTTCCCATATATCTGGAGTTATGAAACTCCAAGGTAAAGAGCCTTGCAGAATGTGAACTACTTTATCTTTTGAATATGCATCACATAGTACATTCAATTTTCTTAGTCATAATAAACATTTCTGTAGAATATTTTATTTATATGATCCTGTTGTCTCACGAGTACTTCAATAAAAAACTTCTTCACGTTGTATGTTGGTTAGTGTTATGTACATTTCCCCTGAGGAATAAATTGCCACAGATGTACCCAAACCTAGCCCCTCCATGCCAAACCTATTTAGGGTGTCAGAAAAGTTTTACAATAGTTCATTTAGCTTAGGTACAGTCCATATTCATCTACTTTTTTTTTTCAAACAGTTTATTTTGTTTTGTGTTTGAAACATGGTCTAAACCACGTAGACCACACTGGCCTGTAACTTGGGCTGATCTTCTTACCTCTGCCGTCCATACACAAAAGCAAAATAGTAACATATAACATATGAAGGAAGATCATATTTAAGGACATTTGTCCACGTTTCAGAGTTCTGTAGAATGAGATATTAGAACTCTTGGATTAAAATGTGATTACCACCCAGCCTATGATAGTATTTCTGAAAATTATCTATTCTTTTCATACTAGAGTGAAACTAAAGTATTGAAAATATTGACAAAATTGAACACACATTTGGCTGCAGAAGTGATAAAAATAGATGTTGTTAGCAGCCATCATTTTTTTCTACTAAAATTTTGAAACAAGTTTTAAAATTTCATAATGACATTTAATTCTTCATATGCTAATAAAATTTAAATGATAAATAAGGTTTTATTTGCATTTATATGTACTTGTCTTAAATATGCTACATAAAATTTAGTTTAGATCCTTTCTGCACTTGACTTATGTAGGTGGGTGGCTGGGGAGTTGAGCTTGGGTTGGCAGGCTTTGTGACTAAGGGCCTTTAACTGCTAAGCCATCTCCATCTCCCCTGCTCCATAATATGTTATTAATAAAACTACTCCTTGCATTGTTCAAAACCATTAAAAAGATCTCAATGGATAAAAATTGGTTTCAATTACTAAGTACCATAAAGATTTTTTTCAATTCAGATAGCAATATGTCCATTCTTGTGATAATTAATTTAAGATAGTCATAGGTTTATCATCCACCTATCACAGAGACAAGAAAGCATAGAAATACATCATATAATCAACTGCCTTCACTATCAAGAATATTTATTTTTTCCACTTAAAATTTTTATATCCTATTGTGTGTGCATGTGTGTGTGTGTGTCTGTGTGTGTAGCAATACAGTTATATACTACATTTTATAGAGAGAGTTTAATTGTTTATTTCTTTTATTTATCTATATGGTCTTATTCATATGTATTTATACATAGAAAATTTTTATATGTACTTTAAATTTTACCTCATCAAGTGGTCAATAAAGAAGTGGATAATAGGAACTGAAGAGCTGGCTGAGCAGTTAAAGTGCTTGCCTGTGAAGCCTACGGACCCATGATCAACTCTCCAGATCCTATGTAAGCCAGATGCACAAGAGGTGAGGCAAGTACAAATTTGCACATGTCCACTGGGTGGCACAAATGTCTGGAGTTCAATTGCAGTAGCTCAGGACCTGGGGCACCAATTTTCTCTCTGTCTGTCTGTCTCTCTCTTTTCTCTCTCTCTCTCCAAAATAAAAATAATTAGTATAAAAGAAGTAGAAAAAAAAACATATATTTTTCTTATCCCATCAGTTTGATAACACACCTCACAATTCCAGTAAGTAGCCCAGCTTTAAGAAATCATAAACATTTAGAGACTTGTATTCAACAGGTAGAAGATGATAGTAGAGAGTTATTTACTTTTTAAACCCGCAGAGATAATTTGTTTAGAATTAGTGATGGTTTATTTTCTACATTTTATACAAACATATTCCTATCATTCAAGGAGGGATTATTGTCCTTGAGGTTCCCAAACACAGCCGCAGGAAGGAGTAACAGGAGGATAGGAATGGGGGAAACAAATAGATTGGATTCTTGTATTATACAGTCATTATATTACATAATATTAGTGTTCAGCAATGTAGATATTATTATGCTGAATTGTTTATATTTGAACAGTAAGAATGAGAAAAATAATTTAAAAGGAATTGCCACAATACCTGATAATGGCTGGTTGTGAAATATATACAACGATTACTAATACTATTTATTAAAGTATTTGCAGAAGATCTTGTGTGATCCTTAGGCGAATAAAGCAAAAGACGAGCTAAATGGGATGCATAACAGCAATTGACAAAAGCTAAAACTATATTAATATGCTTTATATTGGGAAACCAAAATATTTGAATTCAAGTGATATTATTTTAATACTTCTTCAGAAATAAAAACAATTCAAGAAAATAGTTTGAAAAGCAAATAAAATTAAGGACATAAAAGTTTCATTTTAAATAAAAATAAGACAAGGTCTGGAGAGATGGCTTAGTAGTTAAAACACTTGCCAAAGAACCCAGGCTGGATTCCCAAGGATCCACATAAGTCAGATGTACAAGGTGATGCATGCATCTGGAGTTCATTTTCAGTGGTTGGAGGTTGGGGAAAACCCATTCTCTCTCTTTCAAATAAATAAATTAAAATTAAAATTAAAAAAGGTTAAAAATAAGAGCAGATACCTTGGCAAGTTTTTGAACAAATAAATAAATATGAAATTTTAAAGCAATTACATAATTGAAAAAATATAAGGTAACTGCTTAGTACAAATGCATATCAAAAATATATTCATAGAATTATATACATATGGAGTTATTAAAATGTAATTGTTATAACTAAGGGACATAGAACATGAACTAATTTGGATGGTTATATTTGTTATACAAGTTATAGAAATAAACATACTATTTTATTTCCTAAAAGCACATATGGTGAAATTCCATGACTTTATTATAACTTTAAAGTCTTATTGCCACTTTGTGTTTTGGAAGATAAGAGATCAAAGTATTGTAATTAAAGGAAAAATGGGGCTGGAGAGATAGTTCAGCAGTTAAGGCACTTATTTGCAAAGCTTAAAGACCCAGGTTCAAGTACTCAGTACTCACATAAAGCTGGATGCACAAAGTAGCTCATATATCTGGAGTTCAGTTGCAACAGCTAAAGGCCCAGATGTTCCCATTCTCTCTCCCTCCCTCTCTCTCTCTCTCTCTCTCTCTCCCTCTCTCTCTCCCTTTTCTCCTTGAAAACAAATAAAAACAGGGAAAAACAAAAATGTATTCTGTATTTTGAATAAAAGTTATTTCAAACTAAAATAATTGATGAAAACAAATTATTCTTCATATTAAGTTTCCATATACTTATGGCAGGATGGTGTAGAAAGATCAATGTTTTGTATTCCAAGTGAAATAGTGGAGCAGAACAAGCATCAATGTGAAGGTGAAAATGATAGAATTAAAAATTGGAAAAATATTGTAATTATTAAGTTAATGGTTACATAAGAGTTAGGGTTAGGGTTAGGGTTGTATCAACTTGTCTGTTTTGAAGATTTCTGAGAATTGGTGGGGATTCTTCTGTAGGCATGCAATAAAGCAGTTTCCAGGGTACTCTGACCCAGGCGTTGGGGCATGGTCAAGGAATATGTGTCTGTAATGTGAATGGCTCCACCCAAAAGCTGGGAGATCAGTGAAAGAGGAAGAGAGGTCCTCTCTTTTCTGGAGCTGAGTTGCTCTCTTCTTTCTCACAAATATGAGAATCAGGACTCTACAGCTTGAGATCTCCAGGATTTTAACTCATGTCCCTCACAACCCAAGGTTCTCACACGTTCTGACTGAGTCACAAAGTTGCACCACGGGCTTCCCTGGTTCTGAGGCATTAAACTTTAACTGTGAAACCCTGACGGTGCTGCCATCTGTCTTGAAAAGTGCCTGTTGTGCCAAGTTGATCCCCTTATTTAAACCTCTTTCTTCTGTCCGTGGTTTTTGTCTCTTTATGGATAAAACTGACAAATATGTCATGACAGCTTTTATTGAGATGATTTACATTGTTCATAACCATTACTAGTTGTTAGAAGTTAGAAAATCACTCTCTTTGACTATTAATAGTTGGAATCAAGAACTGTGGCTATTATGATTATTTTAGGAAGCTGGGTTGAATAGATTTAGTAATTGGTTCAGTGTGAACATTATCATGTGAAAAAGATTAGGCTGTGATAGGTTGTGTCTGAAACAACATGATACCTGGCCAGTGTAATTTATAGACATAGCAGCATAGTAGGGCCATCTTAACTTGGAAATTGTTGGAGGGCATCCATGTGAAGTGTTCAAAGGTAACGATAATATACCATCTGATAGGCAATGAAAGCTAGGGGAATTAAATGTGAAAATAATCAGAATGTAGATTCTTTACAAAGTTGGGTGATTGGATTAGATTAATTCACTAGAATAAAATATTAGAACACTAACCAATATGAGTGGATTATGCTTACTATCCATACCTGTATGTATTTGTGTAGAAACACATAAATGGGGGGAAAAGAAAGGAAAAAAGAATGAAAAAGAGAGAAAGAGAGGAAAGAAAGATGGATGGATAATAGATGGGTCAATAACCTGATACTTATTAGTGTTTTCTCGTTAGTATTCTTTAATCAAATTCAAATTGAAGTTCTATCTGACAATTGTTACAAACAGCAAATTGTAAAATTGTCAGATCACAAATGTTAATGTTCATGTTACATATTTAGGATGTCTTCAATTCCCACAGTGATGAGACTAACCTAATTTTCCTCCATGAATTTATGTTGATATTGTGTTTGAGATTTTTGGACTTCTTTATGATAGAATCAGAGTACCTTTTAAAAAATATTTTAGGAGGGAATTACCATGGGATATATTTTATAATCATGGAAAATGTTAATAAAAATTTAAAAAAATATTTTATATTTATTTATTTATTTATTTGACAGAGAAAGAGCGGGAGAGAGGAAGAGAAGAAGAGAGGGAGAGAGAATGGGCATGCCTCCAGCCACTGCAAATGAACTCAAGACACATGTGCCCCCTTGTACATCTGGCTAACAAGGGTCCTGGGTAATTGAACCTGGGTCCTTTGGCTTTGCAAGCAAATTCCTTAAACTCTAAGCAATCCCTCTAGCCCCAGAATACATTTTCTTTAATTAATTGAAGGGTACTGAAATCAAAATTTACAACCAGTAAATATTAGAAAAGAGGAAGAAATACCTCAAATTTGGTCTCTACAAGTAAAATGGAATGGCATGGCTGGAAGCCAGGAGAGAGTCAGTCCCCAGACAGTCAGTGTGTCTAGTGCCAGAAGGTGCTACATGGGCAACTGGGGGAAATGACCAATGTCTGTGCAAGCAACTCATGGTCTAACCTACTTAGCAGCAAATAACCTGTTGTGATGCTCACACAAGTGCAATAGTGACACACAGCCATGGTGGGGAATCAACTGCTCTCGATTTGGCTAACTGATCCCCTCTGTGGTACAGGACCCCTAGCTGGAACTGGGAAACAAGTCAGAACCATATCCAAACATAAGCCCACTCTCCAATATCAAGCTACCATCAATCATGGGCTACAAGAGGGCCTACACTTATTAAACTCTCTATAAAAAGCATAAGGGTTATCTCATTTGTCCTGGTCTGCTTCTCTTTTCCACATAAATGCAAATCCTAAGGAGAGAGCCACCCTATCATACCTCAAAAGGGCCCCAGCTGAAACTAAGGAAAATTGGCAAAACAAGCAAGAGTGCTGTTTTCCTGGTGAACCAGATACCAGCACAAGGAGGAAGGAGACCAACACAGAGAAAAATCAACTCCTACCAAATGAGAGAACCAGAGCCCCAGAAGCCCCCAACACCTCATCACTGAAGCAGACCAAAAATGAACCCAACATGGCTCAGGGAAATTTTGCGGAAGAGGTGGTGGAAAGAATGTCAGAGCCATATGTTGGGTCATGATATGCAGAAACATTTATCTTACCCATAACTGTGGGCTAACTCCACAATGCACGACCCATATACCTCCACAAGGAGGGTCCATGGGGAGAGGGTAGGTCACAGATGAGCCTAATAATGGTGCCAAACTGTCTGTATTCGCTGAGCACAAAACTAATAAAAAATTAAAAAAAAGAAATTTGGGCCTTTTAATTAGAACTTTTTGTTGTTGTTGTTGTTCATGAGTCACATCTGAATAAAGCTGAATGGATTTGGTATGAGATGAGCATGCTCTGTCCATACCTGACAGGAAATGGACTCATAGTCTGCCTTCCCCTCATTGTCATGAGTTACACGATTATTGGTGTTAATTAATTTATTAACTTGTAGCCCTCCTGGGGGTGGAATAGTCATAGCAAAATTATTTATTTAGGAAACACAAACAGAAACAGATAAACTCAATAAAAGTGACCGATATATAACTCAGACAACATTCATCCTGTGAAACATAAAGAAAATAGGCAAGGGGCTAGAGAGATGGCTCAGTAGTTAAGATGCTTGCCTGCAAAGACCAAGGACCCAGTTTCAATTCCCCAGTACTCATATAAATCCAGATGCACAATGTGGTGCATGCATCTGGAGTTTGTTTGCAGTGGCTAGAGGCCCTGGAATGCCCATTCTCTCATTTCTCAATCTTTTTCCTGCTAAATAAATATTTAAAATACTGAAAGAAAAAAGAGGGTAATGAGGAGAGAAAGAAGGAAAGATAAGAAACAGGAGAGAGATGGCTTAGAGGAAAAGGCAATAGCCTACAAAGCCAAAGGACCAAGGTTCAGTTCCCCAGGATCCATGTAAACCACATTCACAAGGAGGTTCATGCATCTGAAATTCATTTGCAGTCACTGGAGGCCCTGGTGCACCCACTCTCTCAAATATATAAAAATAAAAATTAAATTAAAAGAAAGAGACAGGAGAGAGGGAAGAATAAGAGATGGAGGAAGGAATGTAATATATTCTTTAATGCTTATGTCTGAGAGAGCATATGTGCTTGTACTATTTGTGTGTGCAAGTGAAAGCACATCTCTGAGGGTGCATGTGTATGTGTGCAAAGTACTAGTATAGCTAAATTAGTAAATTCCAGGCCAATTAGGCACCCTGTCTCAAAAATAGGTGGATGTCACCTGAGGGACATTTGATGTTTACCTTTGACTACCACACTACTTGACAATCTGCATGGTATTTTGTTTTGTGGTGTTTATTAAAATGATGAATAGAAAGGAAAATGGCCACTATAAATATATCACAAGAAAAAAAATATTATATAAATAAGGCTGATTTGAGGGTTTATAAGCATTCCCTTTACATTCTGAGATGGCATCCAAATTATTTCACATTTTATTTCAGATTATTTTAATATTTAACTAATACATGTCAAAAATGTGATCTCAACCAAAGACCTTTCTTAAATATACATGTTTTGGTTTAAGAGAGGACAGGCTGGGCATGTAATAAATCATAAGTTGCAGATAAAACACTTTCTAATTGTTTATACAGAGGAAAAACAACAGTAAACCAACTTCTATTATCATTTCCCTTCCCTACTTTAATCAACTCAAATCCTAACTCTTCAAAATTACATTAAAAGGCAATTAATCTGATCCCATTGGTGGCTGCATTCATTTTCTTTAGGCAACAATCATTTCAATTTTAGTTTGCTCCCAGAAATGAAAGTCAATATTTTTCATGAGCTGATATCTCTGCCTAGAAGTTGGTTCAGGGTGAAAGCTACAACTCTACAAAACACAATCAAGTATATTATTTAAAAAGAAGTATCAAGAAAGCCCAGTGTGCCCTTAAAGATTATGTAAAGAACATAATTTCTTCATTTCTAGAAACACTCGTCCCCAGGAGGCACTCTTTACAAAAAGTAGCCATGAGGACAAACATGTAAGGAAAATGCTCGTTTAAGTTATAACAAGGAAATATGAAGTAAGGGCTAGTATTTGTTAAGGAGTTACTCGGTAGCAGAGGGATCCATGGGAGAGGAAGAGCAATGAATAAAAGCAGAATAATCACAGTTCTTTATGCTGTAGGAAAATATCATTACTAAAGACAAAATATTTTTAATCACTTCCCTCAGTTTCACCTGGTCCTCCCCAAGCCCTTCCCTGTGTCTTCCATTACATCGGTACTCTGGCAGTAATGATGAGGAGGGCGCCGGTCCAGTTCCACTGCTGTTTGGTTCTATCCTTAGTATAAGCCCCAAAGGATTAAGTCCTGATGCCAGGAAGGAAGAACAGCTATTGTGATGAGGCTCACCTGGCTCAGCCCCTGCCATCATGCGTTCCCCACCAGAATAGACAGCTTCCCCTCAGCTTGTCAGCCACCAGGACAGACTGCATGCCCTCAGTCTGCAGCCAAAGTGAACCTTTCTCCCTTATATTGCTTCATCTTCATGTCAGATATTTGGCCACAACAAGAGAATAAAAATTCATGTAGACAACTAAAAATCTAGGAATATTTTAGTGTATGAAATACTGGGCTGTCGATTGGTGAGGTTGGTTCTGCCTTCAGAAAGCCTTACTGAAATTTGAAGTTCCTCCCATTCTCAAGTAACTTGCTAAGTTATAACAACTACGTTTTAATTTTGGGGAGTAAAAGCAATTGGACAATATTTCTGACTAAAATATGTTCATACTTATTAGATTCAAATATTAGGCCATGAGATCTATACCATTGAGAGATACTCTGAGCTATTTAGTAGGAGAAATTGTCCTCATAATCCTACAACTTATTGCTGGCAAAGTGTGCAACAATATAATGTCTCTAAGTTTAGAAATGTCTGCCACTCTGGTAAGATGGCTTAGCACAGCCCTCATTAGTTTCCTCCTCAGAAGTTGCTTGGTTACACATGCCTTAGCAGACTATTAAAACCCATGATTATATAATGATAAAGAATAAATTTTGTAAAGAAACCCTAATCTGTCCTTTTTGAATACATAATTATTACTGTTGTAGGAAAAAATGGCCTGGTGTTTCTGGCCATTTAAGAGTTAAAGTCCAGGCTCCAAGATCCCCAACAACTTGGGCTCAGCCACCTGTCCCAATATAAAAATTAAAGAAAAAATCAACAGAGAAAAGTCAAGAGAAATGTGAGGCTTCATTAGGCAGATAAACAAATAAAGATATCCAGTGACCCCTAATTCTTTTTTCAGTGCTAATGAAAGTACTTCAACCCTGGGATATATTAAAGTCAGTGTCTTCATCTTGAATTCTACCATAGTTTTACAGAATGTCACCACTGGTAGAAAGAGGCTTATTACTTTTCTCACTTATTTGCAATTGATTTTCACTGAAGAATTGTCAGCTTATGTATCTCACTCATTTTCCTTATTGAATTGTTGGTATACTCATTGATTTTTCCTTGTCTTAAAAACACTACAGTAAATATAATGGTTATAGGAAAAATATAATCAGGTAGTATGTACAACTTTTTGAGTTTGAAGTATTCAAAAGCTAATCATCATCATCAATGGCATATGTACCGCTACTCCATTCAGTTTTCTTCCATAGCTTGCCATTGTTTGAGTGATCTCTGTCTACTGTGCACATTAATCCTTTCTTGAACATGCAATTTATAAATACTCTGCTGCTACTCATAGCTTAAGTTGTTTTCACATGCAGCTTATATAAATCAACATTTCAGATTTTGCTCAGATGCAATTTATCAGTTCTTTCTCTTATGGTTTTGGTTTTGGTTTGAAACCTAACAAGGCTGTCTCATTATTAACATTAATACCAAATCCTGCTTCAAATACTGTTAATTTTGGGCTTTATATATAAAGCTTACCTTCTTTCACTCTCCATTCTTTCTCCAGCTATCTCTCTCTCTCCAACTTTTTTGCTAACCTCTTACAAAAAGTGTTTGAAATCTATAAAAAGTAAAATTCAATATGCTATTCATTTTTGTTGTCATTATTTTGAGAAATTACCTCCCTGTGCAACCCATGTTGGCATGAAATTCTCAATCATTGTTTCAGCCTCCGTTACAAGATCTAGCATTAAAGCAGTGCATCACCATACTCAGATGGTTTATTCTTTTTTTTTTTTTTTTTTTTTGCTGCAGTGGATGCAGACTTCTTTTGTACTGCTACTTGTTCTTGAACTCATAGCTCAGGAAGGCCTTGAACTCCTGATATTTCTGCCTTCAGTTCCCAAAAGTGGATATAGTAGTGTGCCTGCACAGCCAGCTCACTGTGTTCATATATAAGGAGTATAAGAAAATTCTTACCACCTTACATTCTCCTTTATCAAGAGCATTCTCTTTGTCTCAGTGTCATTAGTGTGCTTTTCCAAATAAATTTCCTTTAATTCTCTCTCTCTCTCTCTCTCTCTCTCTCTCTCTCTCTCTCTGTGTGTGTGTGTGTATGTGTGTGTGTCTGTATGATGTCTATCTAGGTGAGACACTGTGATGCATAAGCAAAAATAAGCATAGTTTCCAACTACCGAACAAAGCAGTGTGAGGCTAAGTATTGTTACTAATTATTTCCCATCCCCACATTTGCATAACCCTGAGATGCTATCATCACTGAAGTGTATCAACACAGAGGTTTGAGTGCACAGAACTTAGGGTACCCTCTTCTCGGTACAGATTTCTAGTTAGTGAAGACCCCAGATACAAATCCTGAACACTGGTAGAGGAAACTGCAGCCAAGGCTAAGAGAAAGCCATGTTCATGTCTTCAGACAATTCTCTTCTACTTGTGCACAAATCTCAGCTTGGTGAGCAAGCCTTATATACTGTAAACTACATGAAACCAAATGTTTGCAAGTGAGTACGTTTCATATAGTATTAAGGAAATAACAGATGGGATCAAATATAGACCTTTTTGAGTTTATCAACTAAAGAATTGAGTTAGATGAATGGCATTCAAACCCAGAAATTTCTTATACTCCTTGGCTGGCCTAGCTCACTGACTCACTCCTTTGCATTTTCCAATCACTACTTTACACCTCATAGTTAAAGTGATCATTTTGCTTTGTTTTATTACATACTTCTACTGAAAGTGCTAGACAAGGACCCTGAAGGAGTTCATGATATAAATTATGAGCAATGATGCTCTTGGGTCAGGTAAAAATCAGTGCTCAAAGGCATAACAGAAGACTTTGGAGAACAGGTTGATTGTCATTACCTAAACTGTAAGGAATATTTATTCCTAATAAGGAAAAAAATCAAAATTTTCATTTAGATGCTTCCGAGTCAATAGATTGGACTCTCCAAAGAAGAACTCTTGAGCTCTTGTCAGTATGAAGGCCTTGAACCCACCATGAGCCACCCACTGCATTCTCAAAAGGACACATCATCCTTCTGAATGGACAACATATTTGTGCATTAACCACTTATGTTGTCTTGAGTGGAAAGTGCAGGAAACTAGCCATGACTCACATTCTAATCTGCATGCAACAAAAACTCTTTTGTTTAAAAATGTCCTAATGAAATGATTTTCATAATGAAATGTATCACTTAGCATGTTTATTATTTGTCAGGAAGTGGCAAAACTGGCCAACTAATTTTCTGAAACATTTCCAATATCTAATAAAATCAACTTGAGCACTGGACTCATTCCATCTCTATGTCTGTGCAACATCCTTATTCAAGACAAATTCAATTCTGACTCATTCAGAAGACGAAGGAATGGAAGCGTCACAGCCTCTCCCTGCTCTTATGACTAGACTTCAGGACTTTGAGGGAGGCTTTGCCCGGACTACATTAAGAAATCATTATTTTGCATTGTTTAATTTGGATGTGTTAAATGTATTAATTTTTATTTACTCATTCTCTCCATGTATAAAGCTATAAGATTTATCTTCAAGATACATTTTTTTTTTCTTTTTTGGTTTTTCAAGGTAGAGTCTCACTCTGGTCCAGGCTGACCTGGAATTAACTCTGTCATCTCAGGGTGGCCTTGAACTCATGGCAATCCTCCTACCTCTGCCTCCCGAGTGCTGGGATTAATGGCGTGCGCCACCACGCCTAGGTCTTCAAGATACATTTACATTGGTTTCAGAATTAATACATTGGGAAAAAAGAATTGAGGAAAGCTTATGTTAAAGCAAAGTCCATCAACACCTCTGATGTTCTGAAGATTAGTTGGCACCTTCAATTAAGTAATAAAATTTTCTGTTTTGGTTCATTTGCCTGTGAAAATGAGCTACAAGGACCTTAATTCATTGCTAGTAGGAAATCAAAACCTATAACTTGACATAATGGTAACAATTACCAATGTGTTCCATATACCAGGATTTGTAAACAAAGCGATTCTATTTTAGGCTTTAAAGCTCTATGTTTTAATTGAATAAATATGGATTGATTTATTCACTTCAACCCTTTAAAGCTAAAGAATTTATTTAAAATTCCAAGGATAGAGTTGAGGATGCTTTTCTTTTCATTCATTCTTACATGCTTTCCATACTGTCCTCACTGCTATAAAAACTAAACATTCTTTTTTTTTTAAGTAGGAAATGAAAATATTCATTTTTAATCTTCTTTATGGTTAATGAAACATATGTGTGAAACATTTGGGAAGTATGGAAAAACCACAGAGTTCATTCATCCAAACATATATCCTATTAAAGGTGGACATAGTTTCTTCCAGTCTTGCTTTCATGCTTTGAGAAGTGTTTTGTACTTGCCTTTGCATGAGCACTGAAACTATATAGCTCTATTTCAAGATGCCTTTTATAAATTTGTCTAATATAACAGCAACAATATGAACCTGCAATTACAAAAGTGTTAAATTGGAATCCACAATTAACTTATTGTCATGTTTACAAATGAAAAACTAAACATTCTTTTAAAATTAAGCTTTGATTCACATAAAGAGAAACTACATCTATGAGGTCCATATTTATATAGGGAATGTAGTTTCAAGTACAGAACATAGTTTGTTAAGAATACTGACATTTCTTAAACCTAGAAGTTATTTATAAAGCAGTATGCAGTGAAAGAACATTCCAGAAATATTCTCAATGTGAAGTCAAAAGATGACATATAGAAGGTCATGGAAGGCCTACAATGGGATAACTTGTCTCAGAGACCATGTGATGAAGTAACTTGTGATAGTATTAAATATGAATCAGAGTTGAGCTGTTGGGTAATGACCACACAAGCATGATGATAAGCGAGGGAACAAGGGAAGTGTGGTTGTGAGTATGAGGGTGAGGAGGGTGTGCACATTTATCAGAAGGGTCCTTCCGGAGTGTGCAGAGTGGGAGTAGAAAGATCATGTTCACATATACTTTGTTATTCCAAATCATAGATATAGATGTTTAAAATATAAGTCATAAGCCGGCCGTGGGGGCACACACCTTTAATCCCAGCACTCGGGAGGCAGAGGTAGGAGGATTGCCATGAGTTCAAGGCCACCCTGAGATGACAGAGTTAATTCTAGGTCAGCCTGGACCAGAGTGAGACCCTACCTTGAAAAACCAAATATACATACATATCTCTGTGTGTGTGTGTGTGTGTGTGTGTGTGTGTGTGTGTGTGATGTTTAAGCTGTCATAACCAATGTCATCAAGACCAGAACTCAAATTAGGATTCCAAGAAGATTCTGCTGTGAAATGGAAAGTTGTACATTTCCTAGACCTTCTATCTAATGCTTCTGTAAAACCCAACATGGGTCATGCAGTGAGACTTACAGGTCAGCTCAAACACAGTAACCTTGACAACTAATCAAATCAAAAATGTACTCAGCACTGGGCCAGGCTTCTGATGTGAGCTATGCAGGAATGAAAATGCCCAGAACTCATAGCCTGTCCTGAACAAACTTGCCGAGAAACTGAGGTGCCCATTCTATTCATTATCTAAGATCTGCTCACACATATACTGCAGATCCACAGAGAAAGTCATATATTTGTACTATAGAATAAGGGGAAGCATGAAACAATTGCTTGCCTCTTTAAGAGAAGAAATCAAAGAAAATTATGTTCACAATCTAGGAGACTTTTTAAAAATGTAGTTTATAGAATTAGTTCCACAAAGTTATGCCTGATCTGTCTCCTGGTACACTGTGAAGTATACTTAAAGACATCAGCATCAAGGAAGATGTACCCTACTGTGAAAACACGAGGAGCAACAGACTGAATCTGTAGCTTTCAACTTCTGACTTTTTAAAATATTCTCTTAGAATGCTTATACATTTTTTCTGATAACAGCTAATTTTTTCAGTTAGAAAACCTCCTGGGTAGTCAAGGCAAATATTGAAGTATTCAAAATGAGTTCCTCTGTAGTATCTTATGATTCACATTTTAGTGAAAAAAATATTTCTGACATTTGGTTACAAATAATAGTGAATAGAAGCATGCATGCATACATAATACATGTCTAACATGTTTTGCCCATAAATTTTTAAGCTCATGAATTTATTGAATCCATGGCTTCTATGTTATATAGTGACTATGATAATTGAAAAGAAAAACTTGAATAGGGAATGACACCATATGTTTTGAATGTAAACACCTGTTCCATCTTTATGATATGCTTCCCAGGAAACAATGTTTTTAGCTGGTAATTCCAGATAAATTTCCTCTTATTTAAACTAACTATGGCAACTTCTATAAAAGTGGCCTCATACTATGTATAAAGAAAGGTGGACAGCCAGGTATGTTGGTGCATGCCTTTAATCCCAGCACTCTTGAGGCAGAGGTAGGAGGACTGCAGTGAGTTTGAGGCCAACCTGAGACTCCATACTGAATTCCAGGTCAGCCTGGGCTAGAGTGAGACCCTACCTAGAAATAAAAAAAAAAAAAAAAAAGAAAGAAAAAAGAAAGAAAAAAGAAAGAAAGGTGGGCAATGACAGCAGAATCCCTAAAGAATGCAAAATGGAAATTTCATAATTTATGTCCAAGTTTTTATTCTTAACCTTGAAATGTGTGTTTTTTTCCTTCCTAGGAAATAATGCCTTAAAGACTCTCATTTTCATTATATTATTCTTTCATCCATAATAATATTACTATGGAACATTATATTTCCCTGGAAGTTGATAGCAATTTTAAGATTGCAGTATCCATTCACATAGAAATTAAAGTGCAGAAACATAGCTGAGCAATAAAAACCACATTGTATATGCTCAGCACTGTATTACTTCTGGGCAGAGATAATCATATTGTAGACTGTGTCAGCATTAATACCCTCTCCACTTGACTATCACTCTGAAAACCTTATCGCAGTGCTGCATACCAGTGGTGGATGGTACTAGATTCCAGTTTAGTCACCTAGAATGACAAATATACCCAATCATATAACCTTAGAAACAAATATTATATATATATATATAATGTGTGTGTGTGTGTGTGTGTTTGTGCGTGCATGTGTGTATGTATGCATGCATGTATGTATGTATAGATAGATCAATCTTGGTTAGAAATCTCCTGATATCCCACTATGGCTTTTCTGTCATAACACAATGTACAGGCCCCCCCTTTTTTACCTGTGAAATATTTTGATGCATATTTTTGTCACTTATTCTTCATTGTTTGTTAGAGACCAGCTCAGGAAAATAAAACTCTCTGTCTGGATTTTATGCTTTCAGAATGTGGGATCCTTACCCAACTCATCTGAAACCTAAAGCAAGACTACCAAACTATTAGTTACTTTAAACAAAGAAACAAATAACTTGTCAAAGACATTTTATGAGTAGAAAGCCAATTTATCCTAAAACCCATGGTACAAAATTGGGAGGAACAAGGAATTTATCAAATGCTATCTATGAAATCAATGCTTCTACCATGAAACTTTAAATCTACAACTGCAATAAAATGCCTTGTTCCATATTGTTAGGTCAAGGCTTTCCAAACAGACTTCACTACAGATCCTGCTTTTTATCCTTTATAGGAAAATACATATTGCCTTGATTTAAATGTTTTATAAATGTTAGTACAATACATTTCTCTTTGATAACACTTAGACTGAAGCTCAAGAGCTTTTGTTGCCTTCTGAGAGAGAGATCCATCTTCTGTATGGGAGAGCAAAAGCATAGATTTTTCTATCTAGGGTTTACAAACTCTACGACAAGATATGGACTCTTTAGAGGACTTTACACAAAAGCCACTGCATTAGCCATTAAGGGGTGATTTCATTTATGTGCCAACTGGACTGAGATATGGGATGCCTAAACTAAGAGTAACTTAATTTCATGGTGTGAATGAAGGTACAGGTCAGAGAGTCTGCTATTTGAGTCATGATCTCAGTAAAGAGCTGGCACACTGAGGAGCCATCATTCCATGTTCTTAACACTCAGAGAGAACAGAAAGGAGAAGGAAATGAAAATACACTCCATTAGATATGATCTTTCCCTGTCCTTGAATATTAGTTAGAACTTCCAATTTTCACAGTTTTGGACTGAGCCCAGTATGTACTGAGCCAGCCCTATAATTCTCAGACCTTTGGGATCAGATTGACTTACAGTGCAGGCTCTCCAGGTTCTTTGGATTGCAGATGGTAGGTTGTTCAAATTTGTGGCCTCTATAATCATAAAATCCATTTGCTATAATAAATATCTCCTTTCTCTCATTCTCTCATGAATACACACACACACACACACACGCACGCATGCACGCACGCACACACGCACGCACACACACAGACACACACACACACACCCTAGTGACTCTTTTTCTTTGAGGAAACTTGAGGAATAACAAATTCTATAGCTTTCTTCCTTCATCCTGACACTCCAGCTAAAATAGATGCATTGTTGATGTATTAATAAGTTTTGGTAGAAAGGCAATGTCTCAGCTTTTGAAGGAGGAAATCATTACTGGGATTTCACCCCAACTACTCAAAAAAAAAAAAAATGTCAAGACTAGGACATGTCAGGAGTATTGTTTTGATAACCTTTGGTTTAACAAACTCTACTTTGAGAAAATATCTTCTGGATATGAGGAGGAGATTTCAGACTCTGAAAAAGATCAGGTTTGGAAAGACAAACTACATTTTTTAAGGTCAGCCATGTCAAGCTCTTGCAAGCACAAATGCACATATGCCTAGATAGATTATTAATTTTAAGTAAGACTGCAGTACATGACTCACAGCAGAAAATATTTGGTGGATTTAATGACAGGGCATATACACCTGGGATGCTCACACTAGTAAAGGCAGATAGGAAGCAGAGAAAACAGGCAGAGTCAGAAGTGGGTGTAATTTAGCTAATTCCTCTAGCTAGGTTCCACATTCCAAAAGTTGCACAACCTCTCAAAAGAGTATAACCAGTTAGGGACAAATGTTCAAATACAAGAGCATATGTGGGGTATTTCGTATTCAAATTGTAACATGATACTCTACCCTAAAAGGAGGAAATCAGAAATAGCCTGGTGACTCCCACTTATCAGGAAGGAAAACAATTATATCATCTATAAGAAAATGTATAAGTAGAATGGTGTGGTATACATAATGTTTATTTAAAGCAAACCAATATAATATTAAAATAAATAAATATATATGTATGTATATATACATCTCCATAAAAAGAAAAGCAAATAAGTCACATTATGCTTTGAATGATTCATTCTTCAAGACCACCAGCTTCTTTACTTCCAAATGAAGATTATAGGGATTATGGAAGAGAGTCTAGGCTCCTAATTTGTCTGCTGACAAACAAGTATATGTCAATCTGTTGCCTGCAGCATTAATGAGATATACAATGTATTTATGAAAATTTATAACTTCCCCAATCTTCAAGTTCTTTATCTCTGTAAGTAAATCTATGCCAATGTAGTTTCTGTGTGTGTATGTGTGTGTGTGTGTGTGTGTGTGTGTGTACACATGCATTATGAGTAAGTGTAGCAGACAGCTTGAGGTCACTGGGATGAACTTCCAGACCAGGCACAGTTATGGAGGAAGGGATAGTTATTGAAGCTCACAGACCCAGGGGAAATTCCGTAATGGCAGGAGAAGCTGGTCCACTTTCCCAGGCCGACAGAGAGAGAGACAAAACTGGAACATCAAAGCCCCCCATACTTTAGGGTTTTAAGTCTGGACCCTAAGATCCGCCCTGTGACACTTCCTCCTGTCAGGTGGCTGGAAATCCAAGAAGGTTTAATAAACTCTTGAATCAATTGGGACCATTTTTCAAACTACCACAGTAACTATGTGTGTACATGTGTTCATACTATATGGGAATACACGTCTTTACAGGTGTGTGCACATGTGTTCATCCTGTGTGGGCATACATGCTTTTACAGGTATGTGCGTATGTGTTCATCCTGGTGGGAATATGCACTTTCATTGGTATGTACACATATGTTCACACTGTGTGGGCATATGCGATTTTACAGGTGTGTGCATGTTCATGTGTGTGTTTGTGTGGAGGCAAAAAATTGATGTCTAGAGCCTTACTCAATTCACCCCTATTTTAATTTTGAGAAAGTGTCTTCTTTTTAATACAGAGATCACCATTTGGATGACAGTGTCAGCCAGCAAGGCATGGGACCCCTTCTGTATCTACCTTCTGATCCTAACATTACAGGTGCTCAATAGCATCTGCTTTATTTGGGTGCTAGAGATAAAACTGGCACCCCAATGAGAAGGGTTCCTTCAGAGGGGACAGGGACGAGGGTAAGTATGGTACCAACATGGGCCGTTTACACACTGAGTATGTACATAACTAATGAAAAAAGAAAAGAACATGTAATATAAAAAAATTGAAAAAGGGAAGAATACAAGTTCTCATGCTTATGTGGCAAGCATTTTATCCACTGAACTATATCTTGCCAATCCTGAATATCTTTGCTTGTTTATAAATAACTAAGGAACATATACTACAATTTTGTAATTGTAATAATGATGATGACTTGGATATCATTATTTCTCTGCAAAATGTTAAGAAAATGACTATAAAAAAGTAGCTGTCATGTCTGCAGTTTTACTTTTCAATGATAGCCATAGACCTTATGTTTTATTTCAACCTTTTTTAGATTGAAGTAATGGCAAATACCTCCTAGGCATTTGGGAACCACCAGAAATGCAAAAATTTTAACTCATTTTGGGGTTTGTGGATGGGAAGATATTTCTGTGGTGTCCTATTGGTGACAAACCTCCCTTTTTTGACTATAGTTTTTAAATATAACTATTCTACTACCAGTGAAGTGTTATTAGCTTGGGCAGATTCAAATCAAATTGTCATGACCTTGTGTTTGACCCTACTTAGGAACACCTTAGTTTTAGAAGGAACTGGATAGGATGGCCTAGGATTCTGCCTTTCCCTGGTAGCAGGATGTAATTCCAATCCTTGCCATGTGGCCCCTGGTTGTATCACTCATCCTTGAGATACAGTATTTGTAGTCCCTATGGCCAAAGAGTAAAGCAGGGCATGTGTAGTCAAGAGTCTACCCGCCCAACACAGATTTCCCGAGTGGATTCTGCTCCTGCTCATAAGTGTTCTTTTCTTCCTTGCTACCTACCTATAACTAGTTAACCCATCTAACAGAATTTGTGAAATGTGAGCATATCTGCCTCTGTATGGGGAATGGAGCAGAAACCCAAAGTAAAGTAGAACTATCTGTATTGGCTACAGTTTGTCTGCAGGAAGAATAACTTTTGTAATGCTTTGTGTGAAGGAAATCCTCTCAGGATTGTTTACTATTAAGCCTGGTTTTTACTGGTAAAAATTAAATTTCTGGTGCTTCATTGGAATGTCTACTATCAATATAGATACTGAAAGAAGGTTTCATAAACCCAAACTGGTCCAGGTACCAATATTTTTATAAGTGAAATTTATGCTGGCTCATCATTTATTACATTATTTTTCTCAGGAACAGGTGAGTGAGAAGACACAATAAATTTTCCAAATCCATTTGGATTGGTAAGAATTCTACTAAATATCATTCAGAAAGTTATTATATCGTGCTTACAGATATTGCTCTGCACATTTTCAAAATATTAACAAATTTTTTTGTACATGTGCTTTCCTGGGCAGAAACACAGATACCACATCAAATTTCTCTTGCAGGGAAATCTCCAAAATGCTGTTCAAATTTAATCATAGACATAAATATTCATATGAATCATTTTCAATTCTTCCTTCCTTTCCTGTTGATAACACTTCCATTTCTAAACATTTCCTTTGGTCAAACACTGGTGAGTTTTGGAAAAGATAATGCTAGTCATTTAACTAGGTTGGTGATAATTCCATTTTACAGCTGTCTTTTCACCAGAATTCACCATTTAGGATGATTCAGGTTAGCCATAAAAATCCTCTGGTTGAAATTCACCAAACTTAAAGATTCTAAAATTATGTGTGTTTGTGGCTACATCAACTTAAACAGAAACTACATCCAATAAGTCAAGAATGCTAATGAAAATTCAAAAATTTGATTAAAGCAAATAACTATTTGATCCCATAAGTTTCTGCTGTTAGCTGTCCATAAATAATGAACAAATACTGTAAAGACCAAGTAGAGAGCAACCCTCCTAAATATGCTTCAAACTAACTATATTCTTCTGAGGTGCCACTCATCAACTTAGCATCCTCAACAATAAGGTTACACAATTCAAAAAACATGCCCTTTAATAATTTTATATTTGTCTTTTTTTTATCAAGGAAAAAGGCTATTTCTCACTGAATATGCATAGAATGGGCATCTTCAGGTATCTGCTTTATGTTCACTAAAACTATAAATTTAAACTGTTTTAGGGGCATATAGGCAAGTCGTGTTTTTCTTAAAATAAAGAAAGTGTTTTAAAAATCATCACACAAGTAACAAAGAATACTTTTGTTAGTATCACATCACCTGAACTTAACTTCTAATTCTGCCATTGACTAGCTAACTGGCTTATATAAAAGTATTTTAACTAAGCTTTAAATAAGTTAAATTATATGTTAATAATTACATAAAGAAATTTTAAAGCTTAAGTTCTATCACTGTTTTTATCTACTTTCACTTACTATGAAATGCTTATTAATTCATGTGAAGAAAAAGGTTTGATTCCTTCTTCATTAAGATTCATTTCCAATAAATATTCCTGTTTTATTTCCCAAGTTAGTAAGAGCACTCTGGATAAGTTATGTTTAGTAACCCTCAATCTTCAAAGTCAGTTCTGAAAGTATGGCATTTATAATATCAAATGATGAAAGTGTCCTAGTGTCAGAGGCTTATAATCCCAGCTACCCAAGAGGCTAACCCTGGGGTATCACAAGTACAAGCAAGACAGGACAGCTTAGAGAGACATGGCCTCAATTTCTCTCAAATCGTGAAGGGAGTTTGTTCCTTTGCACAGGGAAATCATAAAATTAAAGAGAACTTTTAACAATAGTACACAGTAGACATCCAAAGAAATTTTTCTATGGACACAACATAAAAATAACTCTGGCTAATAACAACATTGCTGTTTTTCGCTATGTCAAGACAAAATTCTCATTGAATTACCATGAACTGATAAATTCTCCCGTTTTCAGTGAAGTTTTGAAGACTAAACTGTGGGTATTGCCTCATATATAGCTAAAGTCACCCTTTTTCAGGGGAGGTTTGAAGAATGTGAACTATGGATGCTGCCTCACATATGGACGCTTGCTCACATATGAATTCTGCCTTACATACAGCAATCTGTAACATAAGTGAAGCCCTTACTGAAAAGATTTGCTTTTAGAGTTATTTAGGTATGTGAGTAAATCTTGAAATTAATGTGAAAACTTAGATAAAATGTTTACATAAAATATAATATTCATGTGTTATATTCTTAAACTTCAGTAATAATTTAATAAATAATGAATAAATAAGTATATAATAAATATAAAAGTATAAATAAGTATATAATAAGGAAGTATAACTTTTTTCAAAATGATTTAATGTGTACCTTTCAGTGCAGAACACAAAATTATGATACCAGAAATGATTATAAAAGAAATATAAGAAATGAAACAAGAAGTTATCCAACTTGGCTAAACAAAAATTGTTATGAAGTAGATGTTAGGTCATAGTGGTTGTTTTGAAAAATGACAGTTTCATACCCCAAAATTGAGGTATATTTTTATATTACATCTGCATAATACTCACACAATTTCTTTTCATAAGCTTAAATTTTTATTAATAATATTGGAACAAATAATATCAATAATTATATAGCTTTTACAATTTTGAAAGAATTTTCACGTACTCCAGTTAAGTCCTCACAACATCCCTGTGAGGTAGGCGGGATAGTTGTTATTTTCCTATTACTAGTGAGAACAAGGCTCAGAGCAGAGATAAGGTAAGGCCACAGAGTTGGTAAATGAAGCCAAGACTGGAACCTAGGCCTTCTGATATTCTGCCTCCCTGAGAACAGTCAAGTAATGACATCCATGCTATATAACTCACATTTCTCCTATGATATTGATCAGATCTGTTTTTATAAGCTTTTATATCAACTTTCCCTAATGTCCATAAACCCTGAAGCTGTGATGAGACATATTCTGCCTTGTTACTAGACTTTCTCACGTGTCAAACACCATCTGAAGATGATACTTATGATTAAATTTTGAGATACTTATGATTAAATTTTGAGGATCCTTGGCTACAAACTTTAAATAGTAACATGAAAATTCTGCTTAAGTTTTCCTATGTTGGATATGTGAAACTTAAGACAAACCAAACAAAATAGTTCGTTTTCTATTCTCAAAAACTTAGCAATCTTTCTCAATAAGACTATAGGTTTTATATAAATATAAATGGAAAACAGGAGGTTGTTTACTAGGAAACCCATGCAGGGTACACCTAAATGGAGTCACATGACACATTTTTTCCCCTTGTTGGCTTTACAGGAGAAGAACTATTAGAGTCAACTGTCACGTTTGATCCTATCTCATGTGTGACACCCTCAGCAACAAGCTAGGAAATGATCTGATTGAACCAGTAGGAGGGCTCCAGCAGTAGTGACAAAGCATGCATGCATGTGGTGCAAAGAAAAGTCTTGCTGTTCAGTGGTTTTGTCGAGGTCCAGTGTAAGTTAATTATCAAGGCAGATTTTAAGCTATAGCATCTCTGTTAAATTAACAAATGGAAAATAAGGTGGAGCCACCAACTTATATAACTGAATGTCTCTGGCTCCAAACTACCCGTCAAAAGGGAGAGTAAGCGCAACAGGCATAATAGGCAAGGGGTAAACCCAATTACTCTGCTGTGGAGTAAAACAGCAAAGGCAAACCTTCAGCTTCAAGTCAAATTACAGAACACCAGGCATGTATATCAAGGTTTTAAAATGTGCAGTGACACTAAGCTGTATTCTAAGGAATAGTTTTTTAAATTTCCAGTTACGGCCTTCTAGATTTAAGTGCAATGGGGAGTAAGTATATGGGAGATGGCTGCAACACATGCGACCAGGGTGTCAAGGTGGTAAGTTTGAGAAGACCAAGAAACAACACACATACTTCCTAAACTGAAAGGTTTGGTCAAAAAAGTGACTATTTTACCTCATGAAAGAAAATCATGTTTAAATGCAGATTAGACAGGCTGTAGAAACTGAAACCTAAATTTTGCTGTTTGTGATACATGGCACAGAATGGCTTCCAAAAATAGAATTACCATTGTAGAATGGTGTATGAATGAAACTATTTATGAACAAGTACTTGTATACTTGAACCCTAACTTAAAAAAAAAAAAACACACTTGTACTCATATTAAAGAAACCTAGCAGTTTTAACTAGAGGGGAAAAATATTACAACTACATTTTTCTAAAATAAAACTGAAGATGACCTAGAATGTTCTGGTCTAGCATATGGGCTCAAAACTGACTACATGTTTTAAATGCATTTAGAATGGACTTTGTTCCTTACATAGTGTCATTGCCATCATCATCTTCATGTTTTCTCTTCAGTGGGTTTGACTCATTGGCTGTGTTCTGTGATGAAACCATGTTGGTGGTAATAAGAATATTTTTGGGTCCAATCATTGAAGGATTCATCAGAACATTTTGAACTGAAGTTGTTGAAGGAACTGGTTTGACAGATGTAGACTGAGAAGATGGGATCTGCACTGCAAATCCTTGGCTCGTCACTGACACTGGAGCTGGAACTTTATTTGGGGAGATACTGTTTGTGGGGGTGCTCCAGCAGGAGGAGTAGGTCTGCTGCTAACAGCTCCAACGTTTAGCCAAGGCACGAGTCTTCCTTCATTAGGTCCCGTTTTCATTACGGACTTCAGCCTGTAATTTGGAGCAGTTAGGCAATATCTATCAGGTGGCACTCTGGGTCCTGAATATGGCTTAATCAGTGGCAATGGGGTTTTATTTTTCTGTCTTGCAATATCCAGTAAAATTCTCTTGGAGGAGGAGAGGTAAATGATTGGTCAGCACAAGACTGGATTGCCATTCTCACATCATCTGCATCAACGTTAGGTTTCTTAGCATGACTTGAATAAATTTTTGCATCATTCAGAATTGTAGTGACATATCAGAATGCAAATTCCAACATTTGATTTATAACCCTTGGCTCATCCTCTGGTTCCCATAGCTTTCAGGATCGGTGCCATCACCAGGGCATCCCTCGGAGCGTTCTTGGGGGGCGCCACCTTGCTCGATTCCATGTTATCCAGCCTCTAGTCATCCTACCTACACAATTTCTGTAGCAGTAGCTTTACATTTTGTATCCATTTTTATAATTCATTGGTAAATAAATTAGCCTGTAGTAAACAAGTATAAGTGCCATACTTTTGAACTTGTTTGATAACATTCACAATGGCCTATTTTACCAATTCAACTAAAAGAAGAAAATCCCTTACCAGAACTTTCCACACACCTTAAAGGTCACACAGCTAGTAAAAGGAAGGCTGCTTACCTGTCAGTTGACCAATCTTGCTTGAATCAGCTTTACTACATGAAACATCCCCTAGGAAATTTAATTTACCACAGATGGAGGACTTAACAGTCACAAGTAGAAGGACTATTGAGCAGCATTCCAGTTCCCTAGAGCCCTCTGGAGAAAGACTGCATCAGAAGTGAAAATGAAGCAAACCCAACAGAGGCGCGAAGACTGCTCTCTTTTCTATACATCGTTCAGACACCATGTGATTAGCTATCAGGAGACATTTTCTATTATAATTTTATCTTAATTTTCCAGGAATTTATTTTCCCAAACAAAATTTTGGGTTGAAGCCCTTTGACTTTTGAAACCTATGGAAACCATTTAGCTCCATGACTCTTTTGCTTCCTCCCAAAGATGGGGAGTGCTACAATTTTATTTTAATAGCTAGATTCCTCCTTCCATGAAGTATGTATTGGTTATGCATCTCAGATTTCATGAAATTAACATTTTCTGAATTATTTTCTGGCCTATAACAGATTCTTTATTAATATTAATTTACACAGTTGCTATAAACAAATGAACTGCCAAGTTATTCTTGCTGGTGGACCAATGTAGCATTCATAACTAGTGGTGTTTTCTTGTGTTGTTAAATATCTGTAGTAAGTGCTGTCTCCCTCTTCCTCTAACCTACCAGAGTGGACAGTGTACAAGGTCACAGTTTTGATCAGGAAGAAAAAGAAAATCTCTTTTATATGAATACATATGTCCTGCCCTGGATGAATTTCCAAGAGTGTCTCTGAACAAAAATATAGAATACAATAAATAATGGCCACTGGCATCCTTCACTTGTCGACACTCATATCTGAAAGGGCAAGGATGTTTGAGTAACAGGGATTGTTTATGAGACCTTTTGTTCTTGCTAATGATACTTCATTAATTCTATGATACTACTGACATAAGTCATTAGAAAATCAGCTACCATAAAGATCTTGAGCACGTTTCATGCAGCACTAGGCTTTAAGAGTTTGGCCGCTCTTGAGCCCCACTGCTCTTACAAAGTGTGATTCCAGCCATTTGCTTCCTTTCTCCAAAGCCAATGGAGAGAGTTTTCCCTTGGAAGTAAGTTTAGGTAGAATTGCTCTATTTCATCATCTCATCACCACAGCATATATATTACACACTACATTCTGCACAACATAAAATCATAATCATCACAATTGACCCCAATTGAAGTTGGGGGCATAAACTTATGAGGTTTTATTTGACATGGCAATGATGCTTTTCATCATTCCAAGCTGTGTTCTCATAGGACAGAGCATTCTCAAATCCTTGGCATCTGGAATATAACTCACTTGCTCAGGATCTCTAAGAGACAAGGAAAGTCTTTGACTTTGAAGCCACTTATACTGATTGGGTATGATTGAATATACCCCACCAACCCTCATAGGTTTGTATGTTAACATCTTCTCCTTAGTTTATTCCTGGAGAAATAGTGGTGTTGTTAATTGGGAAGTTCTTAGGTAATCAGGGTGCTGCCCCACAATTGAAGGAATGATAATAAAAATGACAATAAATAAATGATAAATCTTGAAGGTAAAAGATATTTTTTCACCAGCCAAACTATACTTTATACATATGTTAATGTTGAACCTTTTTTCCCTGTTTTTTGAGGTAGACGGTCACTCTAGCTCAGGATGACCTGGAATGCACTGTGTAGTATCAGAGTGGCCTCAAATTAATGGCAGTCCTCCTACCTCTACCTCCTAAGTGCTGGGATTAAAGTGTGAGCCACCAAGCCCAGCAATGTTGAACATTTTAAGAAAGTGAGAAAATACTGCAAAGTTGTGATTTCCTTACATATATACTTATGTCAAAGAACAAGTGAGACATTTTTTTATCAATAAACATAATTATCCATTCATAAATTCCCCAGGGACCTCTATGTTGGCTGAAGAAGACCATGATAATCTTGTACAACACAAACGAGAGACAGGCTAGAACATCAGTACAGTATGCACCACAAGCCTTGCTCTGTTTGCCTTAAGTTTTCCTTGACTTGGTTATTCTATTAAATACTTTAATCACTGCTAGTTAACTATGAATCTAAGGTGTCTATGCACCTCCTTTGAAGGACTTACTTATAAGTGATGGCTCAGAGTTCAAATCAAAACCCCACTGAGATCTGGAATCTTAGAAAATACAAGTGTCTAGAGATTTGGAATGCTGGAACTGTTTAAGAATCCTGAGATCTGGAGTGCTAGAATTCTAGAAGTGTCTAAAGATTTAGAGAGTTGAAATTTAAAAGCTTCCAGAGATGTGAAATTTTAGAATTCTATAAAAAATCCTAATATCTACACACCTATTTTCAACTACTAGCACTAATTTGGCTTTTGAATTATTTGCAAACTTACACCCTCCACCAGACCTTCCCTGTGAGGAGTGGAGCCTCTTGGCCTTTCTCTATAGCATGAGACCTGTAGGAGCCTTTACGTTTTTTAGAGTGTCTCTCCTACCAGTGGGACAAATAATGAACGTGTACTAATGTATAAAGGAAATGTTAATGTACTTACCTTATATCAATAGTTATTAAGTATGATTTATACACATGCATGTACATATTGATAAACAAACATGTCTTTTGACTCATGATGAATCCATATGAGAATTATAACTGAAACTGTATAAATACTTGATATTATATCCCTCTCACAAGATTTTAATTTCCCTAGAAGGTTGTATTAGGAGGATTTTGATGTAATTCATGGTACATAAAAACAATGTGCAGAAATGTGCACTTAATTAATTTTACAGAGCTCTATCCCCCTTAGAGTGAATTTAGACATATAGAAAATGTTCTACTAGTTAATGGAATTGGTCTAAAAACTGTGCATTACCAAATGCATGTACATATATATCCATCTATGTCAACATTTTACATAAAATCAATATTTTAAGTCAATTTTGAGAGTAATGTGTCAGTCTATTAATAGGTTAAGTTAGGACAGACTGTGATGCATTATGGTAGCCTCTCCTGGTGAGGACCTTAAGCACAGCTCCAGTAAATGCTACCATAATGGTGGCTGTTGTACTGTTTTTATCAAAACGGTCAGACTCAAAATCAACTGAGTGGAAATGAGTGCAATTTTCTTTTATATGTTAGAAACAAAAAATGACATATCTAAACATAAAAGGAGCCTTGAGGGTTAAGTATAATTTATATACAAACATGTATCCAAACCAAGGCTCACTTACCCTTGCTTATCACGTGCACTGGCATGACAGAGGCATGCTCCTATCAGGCTGCATCACGGCTCCTCTGTTTCTGAGATGCGTCCTAATACTTGGGCACCACACATTTTGGTGTTGACCTTTATTGCCTCAGGGGTCCATCCTTGAGGTGTATGTTTATTAAATCATGGTTTCACACTACACTCTGTCTTTATTAGCTTTGTGACCTTAAATTTATCAATTCTCTGTTTCTTAACATCTTAACATATAAATAAAAAACCTTTATGAAGCACTGAAGTAGCATTAAATGTTGTAACCCTAGAGAAATCCATACTAAATTATTACATACAGAGGAAAAAGTAATCTTTTGCTAATTCTATAAATTATTTTAAAATTTAAAGCTCGAGACTCCACTGTGGAGATAGCTACCCAGAATAACACCAGAAAGGGAGCTGTGACAGCTGGACTGAAGGCCAGATTAGTTTCTGAGTGTTCTGCCCAAGCCCCACTTAATATAAGGATGCCACCTTTAGACCGGCAGTTGAGATAGTGCAGTTCCCTGACAGCTTTGTCAAACAACCTATGCACAGAGGATTCTCTGTTAAGATGACTTAAAAATTTTTCATAGCAGAAAAAGAGTATTTTATTACAACTTTAAGGAAAGGACCTTTTGTCTTAGTAGAAATATTAGAGGACATTTTAAAGGAAGTTCAATTTTCTCTTCCTTTAGTAATATGTCAGCTACTTAGTTGAAGAAAACATTTGAATAAAACCAGAGCCCTCACTGAAGCTTGATTTTAGCATCATTCCGAGGGCAGACACCAGGAGGGGCTGTCATGCAATGAAACCATGGACACTGGCACCACCAGGTAGAGTTTACATTGGCTGTACTGGTGATCAATCTCATACTGTCTCCACTATAAATGGTGGCAACATCAGTAACCACCTCACAGCTTAATTGTGGCCATTAAATCTATTATCCATTAAATTATCTCTTGATTCTTTCATTTTGTACAAGAAAAATAACTGATGCTGCAGACAGAAAGAAAAATAGAAAAAAGTGCTATGATTTCCCTCATTATTTAACCCAGCACGTCCATCCAGAAATACTGATTTCCATGACACGAAATCCAGTTGTCACTATGAGAGTAAGCAGCCAAGTCTTATCCTCACCCGAGCAGATATGGCCCAGATTGTCTGAAAAATCATCTAGTATGAAATAGGGAACACTTCTAAGCCTTCCTGCATGGATATTGCTTTTGTTACCTCTTTATTACATAATTGCACTAATTAAAACCAAGGATAAGATGGAGTTACATTTTCCTTCTTTATAGTGCACCCAGGAGATTTTGCCTCTATTTCACATATATTTTCTGAGAATGCTCCTGAAAATCCAAGGGAATATATTTTTATAATTTTTAATGTATTCAAACATTTTACCTGCCCTTTGCATATAGGCACATGAGGCTGAAAATAAATCTCATGTACCTTGACTGTTAATTGTCCAAGAGCAAGATAAGCTACTCACTATAAACATATTTATATACATATGAAAATTACTGTGACTTCTGTCACCAGAGCAGCTTCTTCACTTCAGAGACAATTTCCCTGAGTAAATAATTGAAAAAAAAAATCATAGATTGTAAGATTCTATAGGTCTTAAATTACAAATCACTGATGTCCACATGCCTTAACCACTAAGTTATCCCTCCAGCCCCAAGATTATTATTTTTTTTAAATTTTATTTATTTGAGAGCGACAGACACAGAAAGAAAGACAGATAGAGGGAGAGAGAGAGAGAGAGAATGGGCGTGCCTGGGCTTCCAGCCTCTGCAAACGAACTCCAGACGTGTGTGCCTCCTTGTGTATCTGGCTAACGTGGGACCTGGGGAACCGAGCCTCGAACCGGGGTCCTTAGGCTTCACAGGCAAGTGCTTAACTGCTAAGCCATCTCTCCAGCCCAAGATTTTTTTTTAACATCACATATCCCATCTCATGAAAATGGAGAGTTTCTAACATGGCTTATTTTCTGCATTTTTATCAGCAGTATACTTGTCATTTGTATTTTTTTTTCTGTGTGCTTTATACTAAGATTTGGTTCTATGAGTGACATGCAGTTTCACTTATGACAGACTGAAATCAGATTACTTAATATCTAGGAGTACATAGTTAAGCAATTTAATGAATGTGAAATTCAGATTTCTCTAGTTATACCATATGCATAAATATGATGTGTTTTTAAGCCAAAGAGGCTTAGGACACTAGGGCAGTAGCCATCATTTGTCCTGGGGCATGGATTGTGTTCTCACAATGTTGGTTAACATGTGACCTATGGACTCAATAAAATTATTAACTGAAATAAAGGTATAGAGAGAACATGAAAAATGATCCAACATAATTTTGTAACTTCTCAAACTATAGTGTCAGAAGAATTGTTTCTCACTTTTTGTGTGAACTTATTTGTAAAATGAGCTCATCTCTCTCTTGGTGGCCTCTGGAGGGAAAAGCTAGGCTCAACAACACATAGCTTCTGCAGCTGTATTAGCTTTTCTGCCAACATGTCACTTCAATTTTTCACACATTTTCTTATTTCTTTTATAATGCAGAGATTTCTTCCAGTTTCCTGCCCAATTCTAATGGCTTAGTTTACTGCAAATATCAGCAATGAATGTGAGCATTAGATAAAAGGAAATTGTATTTTTAAGGCCTGCTGGTGGTGAATTTTCTTTGAACTCTTACCATATCTTTTCACGGACACAGCATTCCACAAGCTCTTCTGCACTAGGTTGCTAAATTTCTCATTTCCCTCTGCTGCTCTCCAGTCTCCCTTGAACAATTTGGTAGCCTTTGCCCACTGTGGGATTACATAATTTTATCCAGAGCTCTTGTGTGCCAAAGATCCATCAATATCTATGGATTTTAGTTTAAAATATGTCTGTGGAGGTTTACCATTGATGGATATATTGAAAAATGAACTTTTATCAAAGGTATTTATGTGATACTGTAAGACTATAATTTTAATAGACATTAAATTTTAGCCACATTGCCCATCCACACAATCTGATGGACACAGCGAGGTTGTTTTATCTTCTCTTGGGGATATAATGGACATAAACTTGAGAGAAAACTGCTATTTTTATCTAGTTTGTTCATAAATAATGTTGGAGGAGAGATATAAACTCTAAATATATTCAACAATAACCCAGACTTGTTGTGGCCACCAGTATGAGATGAGTTACTATATCATTCTGAAATGCAAGAGAACTTTGAGATGGTAAAGTCTGCCTAATCTTTTCAATCATATAATAAGGATGGTAATATATTAAGTTGTGTTTATTTGTGCTGACATTATTCTTTGTATACATTATTTCAACATTCTTGAAAAGCTTATAACTGTGATACCATCATCATTCATTCATAGGCCAGAAAAATGTGGCAAAGAGATGGCATCTTGAATTCCATGTGATCCTGTCTCTGATTCCATAACTTTAGAATTTAATCCCATGAATATAGACAAACATCTTGACACCTCCACTCTCTTACTTCACCATCCACACCATGAACTGTGTGTAGTGAGGGCATGCCTGTCCATGCTGGGGGAGTTTGAGGTTGAGTCTAACGTGGGGAATGGAGATTCTCATCATCTTCTCTAATGCAGTCTTAGGTGATCTGCACCTTCTTCCTCCTACTCACACATTACTCCCTTTTAAATACCTACTCATTCAGCACAGGTCATTGTCAACCATTTCATACTCTCCAAGGTACATAGATTAAAAAGATGAGTTTTCATACAGTGGCTAATGCTTGATAACATAATTATGAATAGAAAACATATACATGCAAACTAATGAAGAAAGGAGGACTCGGAAGCCACATGTAAAGGTAAGCATAGGATCCAGTTCATATCATAATTCATATACCATATAATGGACAAGCACTCCATAACTGTGTTTGTTAAATTGTCTTTTATAGCAGAAAAAAATTTAATGTTACATTCCTTTGATTTTCTAAATATTTAAGAATACTAGGTGATGATGAAATTAATGAACAAACAGAATACATTGTCAAAGAATTTAAATCCTTATACTAATGTGGTTGAAACACCCTTATGTGTTTTTTTAATTAATTATTTATTTATTTTTGTTAGTTTTCAAGGTAGGGTTTTACTCTAGTCTCAGGGTGGCCTTGAACTCAGGCAATCCCCTTACCTTTGCCTCCCAAGTACTGGGATTAAAGGCATGTGTCACAATACCTGGCTCTAAAAACACCCTTTTTAAGTTGCTCATTGACAACTGTATTCCTGGCTTTGAAATCATGATTTATACAGTGTGATTGCAATTACATCTTGAATGAAAATACTAGTAGCTAAATATACACTTTTCTGATAAATCACATTCAATGCCATTAAAATAAATACTTCTAATCTTCAGAATGACACCAAAATAATATTGACAAGTTGTAGCTGAGCTTCCAAGTCACCTTCAGTACATCTCCTGATTCCTCTTTCCTCTGACTGTCATTTTTATTTGGGGGGATAATAAGTCTGTTTTTGTTCACTCCATGTCATTCAATAAATTACCAATTTCCATGTAAGTTGTACTGTATTCTGCTGCATCCAGATATAAAACTTTCATAAAATGGCAATAATAGCTTAGCAATAGCTATACAAAATATCCAAAACTCATAAATTACTCAGTCTTTACAACATTTTGGGTGGTTTTTTTTCAGCAATACTCTTCCTGAAATGAAAAAAAAATACTGACCACAAAGTCTAAGCAATGATTCTAATATTTTATAACTCCCAAGTGCTGTTTTGTTGAAACTGGAAGAGAATTGCCCTTTATCTCACTGTCAATGGAAAGAAGTGGTTACTACTGACACTTCTTAGCTGGTGATACTTATTTCAACGTGATTCATACTCAGAACTTTGTGCAAAACTATCATTGTCCTTTATCCAGTTTGGAAAAACATACAGGCATGCTAATTTTGTGATAATGAAAATATCACAGAAAACACTGAAAAAATAGTTATATTCATGTTTTTGCTTTTTAAATTCTCAGAAAGTAATCACAATTTAAAATAGTACCTGTATAGTTGGTTTACCTAAATGACTGAACCATTTTCAGTGCCACAAAACACACATAGAACATATCAATTGACATATTGTAGGTGGTTTCAGGGATTTTTGCTTCCTTGTTGGAAGGTCTTGTTCTTCTTTGAATTACATGCACTTTTGTTTGGAATAACTGCATAATCAAGGCAAGTTTGATATAAGAAGAAACTCCAAATGAACCATTTTAAAACTGCTGCTGAAAATAGCTTCTTCAGGCCAGAACTGCCCCTTCAGACGTGAAAATATTTTTGTCTTTTATATACTTCTCTAATTCATGCCAATGGAATGATATAATTCTTCCCACAAATAAAGGAGAAATGGAGTGTGAGATAAAAAAGATGATGACAGAGCCGGGCGTGGTGGCGCACGCCTTTAATCCCAGCACTCGGGAGGCAGAGGAAGGAGGATCGCCGAGAGTTCGAGGCCACCCTGAGACTCCATAGTGAATTCCAGATCAGCCTGGACCAGAGTGAGACTCTACCTCAAAAAACCAAAAAAAAAAAAAAAAAAAAAAAAAAAGATGATGACAGACTCCCTGTGTAAAGATCTTTGAGGGAAACCAGTATGATGTCACTCTATTTCAAAGCAGTTAAAGTAAGATTGCTTCTTACAGCAAATGCAATTTTTTAAGTGTGTGTGTATGTGTGTGTGAGAGAGAATGAATTTTTGGTGATAGCTTCCAAAAGAGACTCCTAAGATGGCTCCTGATGAGAAGATAACAACAAATCATTTTCTCAAAGTCATGTTTTAAAATATAGCCACTGCAAACTAAACCCAGATGCCGATGCAATCTTGTGAACCTGGCTTACGTGAGTAGTAGAGAATCAAGCCTGGGTTCTTGGGCTTCACGGGGAAGCACTTTACCAGCCAAGCCACCTCGCTAGCTCGCAAAGTCATTTCTTGATGGACTACTACTAGAAGTTGTTAGACCTTCTCTCCTTCCCTGCCAAGCTTCTTTCCCCCTCATCTCAATTAAAACTTAAGTACAAAGTCATCTAGTACATGAGCACACCATGAAGGAATGGAAGTTCAGAGGTAAAAGCACACACCTTCTTCACCAGGCACTGCTAAAGATCTGTTCACCATACCAGCCCTTTAAATTCCTACACTACTTTCTAAAATGTAGGTGTGATTTAACCCTCCTTCTGTGTGATGCTATTTAAACAGGACTGCCACTTTACTGGGATGCTATTTACCACCACACATGTTTGTGTCCTGTTACATACTAAGGTTAAATGGATCTTTGTATTAGCTATGCTATCAGAATAATTAGCTTGGGCTGGAGAGATAGCTTAGCAGTGAAGCCCTTGCATGTGAAGTCTAAAGACCCTGGTTCAAGGCTTGATTCCCCCGGACTCTCGTAAGCCAGATACACAAGGGGGCACATGAATCTGGAGTTCATCTGCAGTGGCTGGAGGCCCTGGCGCTCCCATCCTGTATCTGCCTCTTTCTCTCCTTGTCTGCCTGTTGCTCTCAAATAAATAAATTAATTAATTTTTAAAAATAGATTGATTTTTCTTGTTTTTATTTCTGTGGACATTCTAAATAAGAAAGACAATATGCCAGGAAATTAAGCAGCACTTTTTGACTCTATGGAACACACGGAAAAAAAATAGAAGAAATTGCTAAGCAACTGTCAAAAATGAATATTTAGGCTTGTTTTAGGGCAATTTAAGTGAGTCTTGTGAGGACATCCTTCATTCTGATGGAATTCTGATTAAATTATCTGTGCATTGGCACTTAAAGCTGCAATGGGAAAAGTAGGGGGAGGGGCCAACAAGAACATCCAACCAATCCAAAAGTCTTTTTTTAAAATGTAGGGCTTGTTTTAAAGTTACCTTCACTGTAGTAAAGACAATATTATACAGTCCCTTTCTGTCTCAAACTAGGGCATTGGTTTCAACAAATTCATTGTCTTTCTTTAAAACAGAAATGCATTTTAGACCTAATGCAAAGAAAATTGCAGTGTTAACTGGCTATGCTCAGAGAAGGAAATGAAACAGATACAGTTTTGCATCCAGGGTCTCAGATCTATTTTCCCCACACTATAGAAGAAAGTTGGCAAAAAGAGACATGCAACATCACCCAAAGCTATTTTGAAAACTATGAGTTGTCACTTTTTGTAAATGTCATCACCACTGTGTAACCATGTAAAAGGCTATTTAACTCACATAATGGGTCACTCATTGAGAATGTAAGCTAACAGGAGTCTTTGGCTGGAAACCCCACCTACATAGTGGTCAGGTCCAAATTTCTCTCTGTCTTAGGATAATATTTCCCTAGTAATGTAACTGTTCTCCCAAAGTTTGGCTGTGTAAGTCTAAATTTACACATTAATTATGTGCCTATATTATATTACATATTACATGATATTATATTATTACATGAATGGTTAAATACTGAGAAGAGAATGACCATCCATAGATCATGTGAGGGTCTATTGGAATGAATTGATCCAGAGCAATCTTGCAGATAATGTTATTAATTGTGACATTTTCACTCCTCAAAGTCGATCATGCACTTTTTGTAAAATTTAAAACCCTGTGAATTTCCACTTACAATCAATGGTGTAGTTTTCATCTCTACAGAACAAGGGATACATGAACCTTCTGAAGTAATTGTGCTAGCTTTCATTTTAACTGTGCTTGCAGAAATTTAGTTTCATGGAATAGAAAGTTGATGGCCTCTTTGTTGTATAACTAATATTAAAATTTGGAGGATAGACATTGTAGAAGCTCAGGCAGGAATGAGAGAATCTTTACAAAGCAAATGCTTGGCAAATCAGGGAGCTTTTCACTACTTTGAAGTCACTGAGGCCTGGGTCTCCATTGATTAAACAGGTGCCGTTATATGAATGTGTTATATAAATAAGTAAACTATGCTACGTACTTAAGCATCCACTTAAGTGCAAACTTTGGAGATTTCCTTCCTCAAAAGTTTCCACCGAACTCAAGAGTAAATGAACTCAAAGATTAACTAAGGTACATTACATTATTAATCTGTGTTCACCACAGTATTAAAAAGTTCTTTGCATTTGTGGTACCTCATTATGACACTGGGAAGAAAAGTGGCTTTCTTGAAAACCACATAAAATTTATTAATTAAAGTCATACAAGTATTATAGAAGATAAAACTCAAGTTCTATTTTAGTTTGGAGAGGTCACCAGGATGTCATGTGCAAGGAGAGACTAAATTCATCACTTCTGAGGCTAAACAAAATAATTCTACACAAAAACAGTAAAGTTGGTTACACAGGCCTGAAAGTCGCATCAGACAGAAATGCAAAGAAGAATTTTATCATTTTGCACTTTAATAGTGATTTTCTCATTCTTTCTTTTCAGAATTTGATACAGTTAACCATCTCTCCTTCATTTTCTGTCAGATTCACAATCAGATAGTGTTTCTATTCATGCAGATTTGAAAGAATCCCAATCCTGTGATGATCATTTTATTTCATCTTGGCCAAGGGAAAGAGTTTACTGCCAATATGAAGGGCATACCAAATAAAGACACCCTGGGCACAGAAACAGACTACCCTTGTGCTATGCTTGAGGAGGAAGAAAGCAAACCATCTCAACTTTGGGACTTATCAACAATAAGGAGTCACAGAACCCTTCCCAGTCACTGCATTTTAAATCTCCACTAAAATAGTTCCTCTGTGCTAAGGCTTACAGTTTTACCCACGGTCAGCCACAGAGCACAGAGACCAATTGTTCCTGACTAGAACCTCTGCATCAGCCGACTGAACGTCTTCGAAGTTTTAATGGTCTTTTTTGTTCTGTGGAGAGACCTGCTCACAGCCAGGTCAAGTGAAAGCACCTGCCGCTAGACCCACCCAAGACATCAACACTGACCACTTCAGTCACGAACTTTTATACGAGTCTGAGGATCTTTCCTCTTTCTTTCTCTCTCACTCTCTCGCTCTCTTTCCCCTGTTCTCCCTCCCTTAAAATCAGCACTCTGAGGGAAAACAGAAGTCCCTCCAACCCGAAGACAGACTCAAGGTGAAGGCAGGTTTCCCTCTTCTCACTACTTCCACTTCATGTTGTCCCATTTCTGTGCGTTCTCTGTTCATGACTACAAGGCTGCAAGGGGAATGTTTATTTTTCTCCTGAAGGAAAGCTTGGTCTCTTGCTGGAAGCGACCATGAGGCTTTTTCAAGGGGGCTTGGGGAAATAGACAGTGCTCTGCTCACTCCGATGATTCAGAGCTGGAATCACTCAGCAAGCATCACGCTCAGGCAGAAGGTGCAAGCACAAAGGTGCTCCTGCCTTTCCTGTGACCGCAGCAGGAGCCACCTTGCGCAGCGCCCGGCTCTGATCTCGCGCTTCTGGACTCACCTGGTGCTGAGGACCAGCGCCGGCAGCAGCGGCAGCAGGTAGTGCACCGCGCTGAATTTCATGCCTCCGCCCTCCGGGGGTCCTGCTGCCTTCCGGCTCTCCGGCCGCCTAGGGTCCGACTGCTTCTCCGTGTCCACCTCTGTCCCCGGGAAACGCGAAGCGAAGAGCCCTCTCCAGCCACGGAGGGAGGTTTCTTCGAAGGAAGGCAGTCGCTGGAGAGGGTGTCTTCGGGAGTGATGTCACCAGCAAGTCTGGCCGGGATGGTCCAGAGCCTCGCTCCGGGCCCAGAGGGCGGGTGCTGTCCGCGCGGAGGGAAGGGACGTCCAGGTCGCCAGCCGGCCGGCCGCGGGGCAGCGGCGCTGGATCACTCACTGGGCGCTGAATGCCGGATCGGGCTTGTGCTCAGGCTCATACCGAAGACAGAGGGAGGGTGCGAGGGGGCCTCCTCCACCCCTTACTGAACTGGCGTGCGCGCAAGAAAGAGAGGCTATTCACCGGGAAGGACGGCGCCAGGCTCTCAGGTCCGGGCCGGGTTGTGCTCACCTGATTCTACTGGGCCTCTGGGATGTTGCTTGGAGAGTAAGCTTAAAACAAACTGTTCTAGGAACCCAAGAATTTCCGGCTGCGGATGGGAGCCCAGCAGCAGCGCGGAAACCATAAACCAGTCCTGAGGCCAGATGTCGCTGCAGACAAGGGAGGGGATGTTAGGAAAGCCCGCTGCCCCTGGGTTCTAGGGAGTCTCAGCTTCCTGATCCCGGGCTCTGTGATCCCAGCTGCGTGGAGTTCGCAGCTGAAGGCCCAATTTCAAGTCCCTCAAGGGGTGATTTTCCCCAGCCAGGGCATACTAGGGATGCAACTGAGACAGTCATCCGGATTTTAGCAGTCATGAACTCGGAATGGTGGGGTCCGCAGACAGGGCGTTTAGGTGTCCATGTGTTTCCCGTAGTTTGCAAATATTTTGTACCAAACATGCAATATCCCATCAACTTTATTTAGAAATTATTTAACTCAAAAATCAAAACAGTCCAACTTTAATTCAAACTGGCATATGCAAAAGTCACTCTAAAAGACAGGATCACTTTATCTATGGAGGCTGAGCAATGGAATCTCTGTAACAACTGTGTGTGTGTGTGTGTGTGTGTGTGTGTGTGTGTAAGAGATGGGGGTGGAGGGAGATTATGTTAGAGAACTTCCCCTAATATGGCTCATCTAAGCAATCCTACCAATAAATAATTATGATTATCATTATCACATATGTGAAGAAAATGGGTACCTTCAAACTCTGAATTGGAATTTTTAGGAAAGAACTTGTTCTACTTCCTAAGTAGCCTCACTGTTAGTATTGAGCATCACACCTCCCTTAATCCAATTTTCCACCCACAATGGGCCCACACAAAAGTCAGCACAGAAGACCCAAAGGACAAGGGCCAGCAGGTCTCCAAGAATTCCTTTAAGGTGGTTCCTTTTGATCTATGTCCTGTCTAGGCAAGACATTTACAAGTAAAGCTTAAAGGAAGAATCCCCCATAAGCCTAGTTTTACAGACATTAATTACAGGAAAAGGCATGATTTCTTACAAAACTTTATTTTAAGGAGGATGAGCAGGCATGGAGTTAACCTTCCAATTTATTGCTTTATGTTTCTTAATTAAATTGAAGGAAAAGACATTCACAAAGTTAAGTTTTGTTTAAGAATCCCAGGTGACTAAAATAGATGTGTATTAATATTTTCAGAGATTGTCAGTCACTAAGTCAAGAGCAAGAGATCTGACAGGTACCTATAAGTGGTCATTTACAAATCACCTTGCAGGGAATATTTTTTCATCCTTTACAAACAAACAAACAAACAAAAAATTACACAAGGCTAACCTAGAACTCAGACTCAATCTAAAAATAACTGTGCTGATTTTGCACTGCTATGTCATGCAGGCTTGTGGTGACTTTGCAGCAGTCCTCCTGTTTCTGCCTCCATACTATTGTCCTGCTCACTCAAAGATGAACCAGATACCAGCACAAGGGGGAAGGAGGTCAACACAGAGAAAAATCAACTCCTACCAAATCAGAGAACCAGAGCCCCAGAGGCCCCCAACACCTCATCACTGAAGCAAGCCAAAAATGAACCCAACATGGCTCAGGGAAATTTTGCGGAAGAGGGGGTGGAAAGAATGTCAGAGCCATATGTTGGGTCATGATTGATATGCAGAGACATTTATCCTACCCATAACAGTGGGCTAACTCCACAATGCATGACCCATATACCTCAACAAGGAGGGGCCAAGGGGAGGGGGTAGGTCATGGATGAGCCTAATAATGATACTAAACTGACTGTATTTGCTGAATACAAAACTAATTCGTAAAAAAAAAAAATGATGATCTGAAAACTTGACATGGCTGCACATGCCTTTAATGCCAGATTTCCGGAGTCAGAATTAGGAGGATTGCTGTGAGTTCAAGGCCAGCCTAAGACTACATAGTGAATTATAGGTCAGCCTGGGCCCTACCTTGAAAAAAAATTGATGAGGATCTCAGTTGCATACTCAACAAAGCATACAGCTATTTAACAATAATAGTGATAATGTGTGTAACATGGACTAAAACTCATTTGAAGGACACATGTTTGATGACACTGCAATTTTGATTAGCTACTTTAATCTCTTCAACACAAAAACCCTGTGTATAGTTATTTCTATTGGTTTCCTTTTCTGAAGTTGTCTAATTCAAAGGTCAGGCTTGAGGTCACAGGATATTTTCTGTAACAGAGCTACTATTCAGATTCCTTCCACTTCTCTTCACAATATCACTTTAAGAAAAATATTTTTATACCACTAAAAGAAAAGAACATCCCCAACCTAAATTTTATTACTTTATATTGAACATACAAGATGAATCATTAATGTTACCTTATATTGTCTACTGAGAAGGTAAGGAATCACAGTGAACTTGTTTGAAATTGTCTCAAAGTTCTACTGTGCCTCCGCATTGCATACTTAGAGAGAACTACAGGAGGTGGTGGTGGTGGGGGGGAGAGTTTTAATTCCCTGCAAGCAAAGAAAGCACAAATGATGCTATTTACCTTTAAAGACACGAGAGCATCAGGGGTTTACATCTTTCAAAGTGATCCTGAGTTAGATGTAGGAAACCCCTGAAGATTTAGAGGTTGAAGCATTATTCTAGATTTGAGTGCAGAGTGTATTTTAGCATAAACCATCTCTTCTTGGGGAACTGCAGTATTGCAAGTCTCCATTACATATGATATTCTGTCCACAATGTAGCAGGAAATTTCAAATCTAAAACTGATTCTTCCACTTCACAGAGCTGTTGTATGATTTCTGAAGATGCAGTCATGCAGACGACATTATACTTGGCTGAAGCATCTTGGCCTATACTGAGTCCAAACACTATCCTCAAATAAATGTTCTTTATAAATACTATAGCCAAGCCTAATGGAGAACATCAACGGAGCACATGTAGCTACAATGAATCTGCATAAAGTGGTACATTTGGGCAACACGGAAGACATTGGTTTTGAATAAATCTATTGAGATGTAAATTCACATATGAGAAATCACCATGTAAAAATATGCAATTTGTCATTTCAAATATATTCATAATTCCTCCAAATCATCACCATTAGAACATTTTATCAACCTCTAAAGAAATGGCATACCCAATGTGACTCAGTTGCCATTCTTCTATGTCTTCTCCCCATGTTTGAGACGCACTGATCTTGTTTCTGTCTCTGGGATTCATGATTCTTGGCCTTTTGTATTAACTACTTGGGACCATTTGGTCTGATGTGATCAATCTCATTCATATTGGGTTTCCACACCAATCCTTGTTACATCAGATAGCTTACTCCTTTCTATTGCTGAATGCTCACTGAATAGATCTACCATATTTTTATTCATTCATTAATTGAAGGTACTTAGAATTTCTTCTGTTTTATCTATTACAAATAATGCTATTAAATTGTTTTCTTAGTAGATGTCTATATTTCTGGGCAATCTTATGTTTAATATTTTAATAAAATGAAAAACTGATTTTCAAAATAGTTGCATCATTTTATATTCCCCAAACCAGCATATGAAGGTGTTTATTTCTTTATTTTCTTGAGAACACTTATTTTGAGGTTTACAGTTTTATTATTATTTTAGACATGACAGATCTCATTGTGACTTCCACTGACATCATTAATCACAGTCAACATGTTTCCATATCCTTAATGCACATTCATACATATTTTGGAAGATGTACTTATTAAAATATTGCCAATTGCAATTTATTCTCATGAATGTTATTTTTGAGTCGTGATTGTTCAGTATGTGCTTTCAATACAATTTCCCGGAAGACATATTGTTTGCAAAGTTCTCATCTTTACCCATGCAGAGGGGTCCACTTGTAGTACACAGGTTCTTGGGGTTTTTTTTGTATTTTTTTTTATATATTCTACTCTCGTATTTCTATTTTATTGTAGATTCAGTTATGTACCCCAGAGTGGCCCCATAGTCACTGTTTAGCTGAGGATGACCCTGAAGTCCTGATGATTCTGCTTCCCCTCCCAAGTGCTGGAGTTAAGTGTGTGTGGCATCACCCATCATGCAATGCCCAGTTCTTTATCTTGATGTAATTCAGATCATCTTGTATTTTCTTTTGCTGCTTTAATCTTAATATAATATCTAAAGAGTGTTTGCTTCATGTATTGTCATACTAATTATATCTGTGTTTCATTTCTGAATATCATTATTCTTAGCTTTCCAACCTATCCTTTGGGGATGGAGTGCTACAGGCCTCTAAGTGTAGCTAATAGTCTGTAAAAATTTTTTTTTAAATTGTATGTTTTTCTTCCAGAATTGGATTTAATTGCTTCTAATTTTTTTTCTACAAAAATATGGCTATGATCTCAAAGTTTGCATTCAGCTTCTTTCATTGACCATTAACTATATTTCCTGTGCTTACCTCAATCACTAGAACCCTTTGTTACTCTCAAATACATTGCCCTGGTACAGTCTTTCTAAGCTGCGAAATACCTGAATGACCAGAAAGTCATATGCAGTATATAGCTCCACTCTACTTTTTTTTTTTAATTTCCATAGTAAAAGATATTTTATTTTATTTTTTTAAAGGATTTTTTTTTTATTAGTTTTCTATTCTGGAAGTACAGGCAGTTTGGTACCATTATTAGGCTCATCCATGACCTACCCTCTCCCCATTGGCTCCTCCTTGTTGAGGTGTATGGGTCGTGCATTGTAGGGTTGGCCCACAGTTATTGGTATGATAAATGTCTCTGTATATCATGACCCAATATGTGGCTCTGACATTCTTTCCACCCCTTCTTCTGCAAAATTTCCCTGAGCCATGTTGGGTTCATTTTTGGTCTGCTTCAAGTGATGAGGTGTTGGGGGCCTCTAGGGCTCTGGCTCTCTGATTCGGTAGGTCTACTTTTTTTTTACTCCATGTTTCACATACCAATGGAATTTTCCCTTGAAATGCCTTTAAATTTTTTTTGTTTATTTTCATTTATTTATTTGAGAGCAACAGACAGACAGAGAAAGAGAGAGAGAAAGAGAGAATGGGCACACCAGGTCTTCTAGCCACTGCAAACGAAATCCAGACGCATGCACCCCCTTGTGCATCTGGCTAACGTGGGTCCTGGGAAGTGCAGCCTCGAGCCGGAGTCCTTAGGCTTCACAGGTGAGTGCTTAATGGCTAAGTCACCTCTCCAGCCCGCCTTTAAAATTTTTCATGGTAGCCCTTTGTCTCAAAATATTTTCTTCTCATATTACCGACTAGTTATGTGAATCATGCAATTCTCCTCTAACCATCACCTCTTGCCCATCTGCCCCCTCAGACATAATGAGCCTGTCTGTTGTGGCATCTGACATTTTTTCATGATAGTATCTGTATTGTTTAGCACATTTTTTCTGTTAATCACCAACCTTTAAATGTGTTAAGAATAGGTGAATATTTCCCACTGTCCTAGGTGCTAAGGAAAGTGATGACATTCTATAAAATAATATCTTAAGTATTTTTGTGAGCCAATTACTGATTTTCTAAGAATATACGTGTACTATAAGCTGAAGTTCTCATAGCACTAAAAATAGAAGCTGATTTGCATAGGTGACTGAAAACTTGTTTTCTTTTCCAGCCTCACTGTTTTATCACTGTTAATTGAAACTATTGACAAGGAAGTTTCCCCTAATGAAAGCAATTATCCATTTTAAAAAATGCCAATTTTTTCCAGAATGAACAAAAAGATGACTAGTATAGACTACTGTGATTTCTACATAAAAACACATCAAATAAAATCGAGATAAGAGATGTGCCAAATCATGTGTCTTCAAGTTTATTGTTGGGTAACTGTTTTTCTGCTAAATTTTGACACTGATGATCTGTACACATACATGATGAGGAATCTGGAAAAGAGTCTTGCAAGGAGAGTCCTCTGAAAGGAAAAACCTGTTAGAAGATTTCTCTGCTTTTTTGAAGAAAACATGGTTTAACACAAGAGCTGGTATTTGATCATATTCACATCTAATTATTCTTCTTTGCCTCCCTCTCCATGTCTACTCCACGGAACTCCATTTTCCAGGTAGTCTTTCTTCTGTATTGATGTCTCATTCATTTTGTCCTTCTCTTTCCTCTTTGTCAAAAATGTTTATGGGCTCAGAACTGTGCAGGTCTTTTTGAGAAAATAACAAACCCAATTAAGTCAAGAAGGCACTGGTCAGTTCCTGTCAAGGGACAGCGTCTCAAAGTACTTCTCATCTTCTGACACTTACATTCTTTCTGCACCTTCTTCTACAGTGGCTGCAAGCCATGGATAACATGCTGTCTCATTTGCTGTTGAGTTCTCAACAGCCTCTTACTTTCAGCTTGGTTGAGTTTTGATTCTCCTCTGTGTCTATCACCATTTTTATCCAGAAACATTTTGACTAGCAGTGAAATCAGCACTCACATTTTTTTTTCTGCTGCCTCCTCTGCAATGTTCCCTGACATTGTGATTGAGATGACTGGTAGGTGTTCTTCTGTACAAAATACACATTTGAAGAAGGAGGATAATGAGGTTGGAGAAAGGTCTGGCTCAAGTCAGATTCTATTGAAGGTCCTTGTCACTGCCATGCTATAGGCAGGCAGAGGCCTCTAAGCTGGAGCTGGAAACAATTAGTGAGAAAGAAAACCACAGAAAAGCAAACCACAGAAAATTACAAAAGGCCAGCCTAGGATTCATTTGAGACACTGGTCAAAGGTAGTGCTTCCTGAATAGACAGCAGAGCTCTGGATGGCTGACCACAAAAACATGCTAAAGAACACGGAACACTTTGGGTATTTAGGACAAGAAAAAAAGTCAATCCATCTGTTTAACCAATGTTTATTGAAAGCATCTTAGTCAATTGCTCTTGTCATTCACTGATGAGAAATGGGCTTTAGGTAGATATGCAATTTCTGCAAATATAAGAATATAAAATTGATTATAAATACTGCAAAAGTGAAATATAAACTAAAATCTCTGGCTTTTGGATTCCAGGACAATTGTAAGAGAAAGTAGCAACTTTACAATCACAAGTGCATGGAATTGTTTCCAGGTAAATAAACTGCTAGGTTTACTCAAGCACTGAGCAGGGAAATGTTTTTTGAGACAAGCTGCTTCTGCTTTAGAAGCTTCTCACACTTATAAAACACTACAAACAGTCCGATTCCATGGAAACTATACATACCAACTTTACATGATTTCTGAGAGAACTAAATATCACTTTGGGGTTTCAGGTCTGCTCTCAAATTCAGCGACTTACCAGAACACACAGCAGTCAGAGACACCCCACATTTAGGCCTCGGATCATTACAAGGAATACAAAGTAATTACAACACAGAGAGGTATTCATGTGCAAAATCAAAAGAGACCAGCTGAAGACTTATGACTCTATCCCCTTCGTGTGCTTTCTAAGAACTATTTCCTGTCTAGCACAGGGATACATGTGGGACATCTCTGCCAGCAGGAGCCTATTCAGTCTCAAGATTGTTATGAAGTCACATAGGTGCATTTTTGTTTCATGTACATCTACAAGGATACACATGGGACATCTCTGCCAGTAGAAGCCTATTCAGTCTCAAGATTGTTATGAAATCACATAGGTGTGTTTTCGTTGAAAGACTTTTCCTGGGGAGCCATGAACATACAGCTATGATGAAAGACCAAAGAAATAATGGCATCCAACTCAGCTTGGTGAACATACGGATTATTGGGGTTAATTACAAATGCATCCATGAGGGGTTACTTATGAGAACATGGGTAGCGCAAAGGCAGCTGCATTGCCAAATAGTCTAATAGTCTACCCAACCTGGGGATGACTCACAAAAGCTGTGTCACTGGAGTTTCCTGAATAAGCTGCAGGCATCTCATTGAAGAGTCTCCTCTCTCTCAAGATTGTTGCTTGAATCGCCTTGTAGAATGCAGCTAAGTCTCTCTGAGTCATACAAAATAAGTTTCTTATGAAACTTGTGACACTGTCTCTCCTCTGTAGGAGGAAATATTTCATACCAGAGGGTTCCCATTTTCCAACCAGCAACAACTGAAACTATAGATCCCTGAAATACATAATCAGTGCACATCCTAATTAATGCAGGCCAATTTAGACAATCAGGCTGGTCAAATCCCATCACTTCTGAAGCCTGCACTCCAATACAGAGACTTTTCCAAAGAGGACTAGCTACATTCTCAGTTTTGGGCCCAATATGAGCTTATATCCACCTTGTCCTAGAAACGTGAAACAATTAAAGAGCCCCAAATCACAGTATTTATTCTTCCTTAACCTGGAGACCTTGAGAACTAACACAGCATAAAGAAAAATAACACTGCCTATATCATACAATTACTGTAAGGACTAATTTTGCACATTCAAAAGAAAATATAACACATACATAATTAATAGTATTTAAAAAGCATGTACAAATTATAACTTCACATTTTAAATTAGTATAATTATTAGGAAATTGCAAATATTTTATGCTATAAAATGAAGAACATTACATAATGCTCAAAATTCTTTATTTTTCTCAGGTAGGGTCTCAGTCTAGCTCAGGATGACCTGAAATTCATTATGTAGTAGCAGGTTGGCCACTAACTCATGGTGATCCTCCTACATCTGCCTTCCAAGTGCTGGGATTAAAGGTGTGCACTACCAAGCATGGCCAGGACTTCTTTTTTTAAAAAAAGAGAGATGAGTACTATTTTTTATTTAAAAAATGCTTATTTTTATTTATTTATTTGAGAATGACATACAGAGAGAGAAAGAGGCGGATAGAGAGAGAATGGACATGCCAGGGCCTCAAGCCACTGCAAATGAACTCCAGACGCATGTGCCCCCTTGAGCATCTGGCTTTACGTGGGTCCTGGGGAATCCAACCTGGTTTCTTTGGCTTTGCAGGCAACTGCCTTAATCACTAAGTAATTTCTCCAGTCCATAAGGGCTTAAGTGGGTTAAGGAATGAAAAAATAAGACCTGAGAGGTCTAAGAGTCACCACCTTGAAGGTTTCGATTACCATAATACAGAACTTGAGTTCTGTTTCTCAGTTGAGGATAGACATTCTTAGATTTATATAAAGATGCTTTGGTACCTCTAAGATGGTAATCAAGCAGCCCTACTTTTTTGTACTCACACCATGCATAGCTTCTGCCCACTCCACGTGTGACCAGTGAAACATAGGAAAATAGTAAAATAGTTCTGTTACTGGGTTAGAAGAAGCACTAAGATTCTATCCTTCCTCTCTCTTCTCTCCACCTCATTTCTCTGCTATTTCCATCTCCTTCTCATTCTCAGTTATCCTTCTCCCTCTCTCTCCCTTTAGTTTCCACCACTTTATTTAGGGAAGCCAGCTCTCATTCTGTGTTCTGTTCCATGAAGGAAACCATGTGATGATCAACTGAAGCCAGCCAATGAAATAAATCTCTCACTTACCTTCGCCAAGTCTACAGTCAGCTTCTGAAGTCATGGGGCACACTGAGCTGAAATTTTCCACCTAAACTCTCCCTGACAGTTTTCAGGATGATGAAACTTTTTTGACACTGCTGAGAACTTTACAGTAACTTCTCATGCCTCAATAAAGAATAAATGTGAAGCATGGCTATGTGTGTGTTTAAACCCTTTAGAACTAACTTTTGGTTATTAGTTGATTGTATTTTTCACATTTTCAATTTCAATTAAAATTTAGCATTTTAAAATAAATAATCAAGACTTTGAAGGTCTGTTTGTTGACATTTTTATAAGGACAAATGTTCTTGTTTGCCAGTTAAATCCCCCATACTATTTTAATTGCTGCTCAATGATTTTTATAAACGATATTTCACTGAATATCCTCCTAATATTTTTGTGTCTCAAGTAGATCAATATGAAACATGATCCAAGGAAAGCATATGACTTGCCCACTCAAACAGATAGCAAAATTCAGGGTCTGTACCACTTATGCTTATTTTATGTACAGTCTCAGAGATAGGAGTACTGAGTATTTCTAACTATACCAAAATCACTAGTCAATGAGTAAAAGGAGAGAATTTGAGCCAACGTATTCACATTTTCAGTATACCTAGTATTTTTCTAATTTAAAAAACTCTGTATTTTACTTTTTCAAGACACCAAATACTTTCTTTCATCTAATATGCCCACTTGATTAAAAATATAAGATTACGTAAGCACAATAAATAATCTAGATTCTATATTCATTATGGCTGCTTTTAAATAGATTAATGTTTTCAAGCTACATTAAGTCACCAACATTAGAGTGATAACACAGGCTTTAAGCCACTAGTATACATGAGGTACTGTTTGACCAGGTTAATGTGATAGAATATATACTTGAGCATTTATTTGCAATGAATTCACAGAATATTTATTCAACTGGTATTAACCATGTCTGTCTTATTACAGACACTAGTTTAGACCACTGTGGGGTAGACATAGTGAAAACGCACAGTACTGGGGCACCTTTAAAGAAACAATTGCTTATCTTCTTATTCGCCCATTATTTGGAGTCTTGTCATTTCACATTTGCAGTCTTCCCTCTGCCTTTTTTATAACACCCAGAAATTCAACCTTTAACTTTCCTTTTACTTCAAAGACAGTTCTAATTTATATCAGCAAAATTGACATCTTATCAAATCAAAGTCTCAGCACAAAGTTGAAATTCCTTATGCCAATTATGATTAAATTCTTCTTGTTCCGTTTCATATTCTGATATTGAAATTAGTGACCTAGCTTAGAATGCTCATGGGTATAAAGTGCACAGTGGGCATGAGGCACAGCACACCCAAACCCACAGCTAACACTCGGGATCGGGCTCACTCCCAGTGGGCATTTGCTCTTTTGCTATTATCTATGGCTTGTACCTGTTATAAATCATCATTGATCCGCTCCATCTTTGGAGAGATAATTCTGCTTTCTCATGCCGTGATGTGAACAAGGTTGTAGGCTTATCATAGCTTCAGAAGCAAGCTACCAAATTACTTTATCTATTACTTTATTCTCAGATTGGCTTAAAAATGGGCTGCTGTGAATAAAAAGAAGTCAGGCATGTATGTCATAAACCAGTTCATCTCAAATATCTTACCAGGCTATTATTCTTTCAAGATCATATCCAAATTTCCATTTTACTTGATTTTTGTGGCTTTTGTATCATTTAAAAGTGATGGCATCTACTAGTTCCATTTTGTTTTCCCTCCACTTTTAGCAACTGATTAAGTCTTCTGGAAAAGAGCTTGTATTTTTAGTCACTTTCAGCAGTTCTTAAAATATTTTCTATATTGATTCCCAAAACTTCTATTTACATTTTCTTGTTTTTCTTGAATCTAGAGTGTTAAGGTTTCTCTTATCTGTGAGCACTGCCTCATTGGAATTATCTGAAACATTCACTTGCAAGCTGTATTTTAGCACTTCAGTACAAAAATGTGAAAGCAACTGTAAAATCTATGTAACATTTAAGTCTATATCTAGTTTCAGTCTATTATTTTACATTTAATAATATATCTTCAGCACACATCTTTCATTCTCCATTTTCATGTTGACTATGGAACTAAGGCTGCCTGGCAAAAAACTGTACAGATTTATGCTGAGTTCTCAGCCATTCACTGCAAAATCAATCAGATTCAGATACAGAATGTACCTCTTTGAAGGAAACTGATTGCACAAGTTTTTGGTTACAATTGCATAAAAATGTTATTGGGTAATAAAACTTAGTCTTTAGAGCAGTCTGAAACTCTCCAAATAGATGGCAAATAAAAACAAATAACTACTATTATAGCAAACATAAAAACCAAGTAGAGGAGGAGGTGACAACCAAGGTCAACATGGACAGTAATAAGCCATGTGAAATATTTGATACAGAAGAGATATTACCAGTTGAAGTGATTAATTGCCATTGTCAACCTCCAATCAGTTTTAACTGGGAACCAGATTCTTAGGCATTTTGTGAGGCAAAGTGAAGAACAGGGATTGGTGAGAAATAGCATCTCATATCACAGGAAGAAGCTAGAAGCTCTTGTTATTTTTCCTTTTGTGATAATTTTAAAGTAGATTGGATATCAAATAAAATGCTATACTAGGGCTGGAGATATGACTTATCAGTTAAGGCACTTGCCTGCAAAGCCTTAAGAACTCAAGTTCAAATCTCCAGGTCCCATTTAAGCCAGATGCACAGTGACTCAAGTGTGCAATGTTGCACATGCACCCAAGGAAGTACACATATCTGGAGTTCATTTGCAGCAGCTGAAGACCCTGGTGGACCCATTCTCTCTCTATTTATCTCTGCCTTTCTCTCTCTCTCAAATAAATAGAAAAATGTTACACTAAAGTTGCTTAATTAGTCTAAATTTCTCTTCTCATTTCCATAACTATTTAGAGAATGCTATCCCCATCTTAACTATGTATGTCATAAACTTATGGTGAAGGAAAAATATTATGATTATCAAGGTGACCATGCAACTAAAATTAATTAGTGAGTAAAGCTTACATTGTTTGGTTAGACAGGTGGAGATAAAGTTAGGTTTATACTTTATGACATGGTCAAGAAGGAAGCATGCTAATTTTTGGTTATAACTTACCTCTTGACTTATGTCCAAGGTATGAAAGGATTTAAGAAGTTTTGGAAAATTGGAACTTTGTGCAAAGTTATTCACATAACAAGTACATTTCTATATTTTATTTCTGGGGGTGGATTGCAGGTCTATTCATGCCAGGCTCCTCCCCGGCGGGTAGGTAGTGCTGAGGAGGGACCAGGCCCGCTGGCTCCTCCCAAGGGGCTGGAGAGGAAGGGGGCTGAGCGCAGGACGACTCAGAACCTCTCCTGATCACCAGAGAAAAGCCACACTGAGCCGGGAGTCTTGTGGAAGCAGGAAGCCACAGGAACTCGATTTATTGTTACAAGCAGTTGCCTATGTAATGTTGAGGACGAAGGTGGGGATTTTAGGATGGGGGAAGAGGTAAGGGCTAATAGTAAACTGTGACTATTGAAATGATAATTCCAACTCCTGCGCAGAAGTAGCAGGCAAGAAGCCACTAGGGGTCTTGCTGAATCCCAGCTGGCCAGAGACAGGTCTCCGAACTTTAGCTAGGCTCAGGAAGTTCCACTAGGCCTCATGCCTGGGCCTTTCAAGGCCCAACATATTCACATGCTAAGAAAGTGCCCTATCACTGAAATATCCCCAGGCTTTGGGAAGATTATTTTTTGTTTTTGATTGATATTAATTGAGATCTTCATATCTTTAAAGTAAGATCTACTCAGTCCTAAGAAAATAATGAAAACCAATGCTAATGAGGTGAATAGGCATCACAATAAATTACCATTTGTTAACTATATTCTACATGCCAGTATTGAACATTCTCCCATTTGTTCTCTTATTTTAATTTAACTTGCTCACTTGCTAAAAGTAAATAGACCCATGAAACTTCAGAGAAAGAAGGATAATTTACAAAATTATTAAAAAATTATTTTAAAATTATTAAAAAATTATTAAGCCAAGAGGAGTAGTACATGATGATGTGTAACAAGCATTTGTTTAAACATAGGAAATATTCTTCACTTCAACTGTAAATGAGAACAATACAGAATTCGTCTTTTATAGTTGGAAAGAGTAAAGGAGCAAAGAGCTAATGATACAGTGTAAACTATCAAATATAGGAAATGTGCCCACTAACTGGGGCTAATTTTAAGGGACACTTACATGCTTTGCTCAGAGCTCCTCTTCAAAGCCCACACTTCCTCCCCCTCTGTTGAAAATGTCAGTCACTGATGAATCATCACTTGTTCCTTCAAAGAGTTCTGCTTTTACAGCAGAGAACAGCTTTGCTTACATTACTGCCTGTACCTGGGCACATCTACTGCCTTGTAGGAGGGTCTTTTGTAGACACAATGACTTTCCTTCTTTGTATTTATTTAGTTTTTATTTTTATTTTTCGCTGAGAGAGAGGGAGAGAGTGGGTGCACCTGAACTTCCAGCCTGCTGTGAAAAACTCCCGATGCATGCGCGCAGGGCTTGCTTCACTGTGCATTTGGCTACCTGGGAACTGGAGATTTGAACATGAGATTTTTAGGCTTCATAAGCAAGCACCTTAAATGCTAAGCAACCTCTCCAGCCAAAATTTCCTTCTTTTTGCCCAACAACATATGAAAGGCCAGGTGAGGCATCAACTCCAGGTACACTGTTTCTCACCTTCCACCTCCTCCGATCTGCCTTCCTTTTCTCACATCCTTCAAGTTGTCAATCCCAAGAGTTCATCCCAATAACATGAAGTATCTTGTCACACACTCTTTCTAAGGAGCTATTCTGTTTCAGTTACTCTCTTATTGTCAACCAGAAGTAGCTTCTGGAAGGTAAAGGCTTTGTCATGGATTTATGATATTGAGGCAAAGTCTATAATGGTGGGAAAAGTAAGGCAAGAGCAGGAAGGCAGGATTACATTTTCATACTAGCAAGGGAGAAGGGAAAAAGTGAATGATGATTAGCCAGCTTTTCCCTTTTTATACTGTACAGGAACCCAGTTCATAGGTTGGTGCCTTCCCTGGTTAGGATGGGTCCTCCTGCCAGATATTTTACTCAAAATAAAGCCCTTCTCTCATTTCTATGCAGAACAGTTGGCAAAATACCTCAGATTCTAAGCTGAGAATGTAAACTGAAAATGTAAGTCCTTACTCCTAACAGGCCTTGACACAAATGTGCTCTGCATCACTAAGTTCTGTCTAAGTCAGCCAGATATCTTGTAAAACTAGACCATGAATAAAAGCACCTTTGGTTAGTGGCAAAACCCTACTGCTGAAGACACCTTATGTGGTTGACATGTAAAATGGAATGGCATGGCTGGAAGCCAGGAGAGCATCAGTCCCCAGACAGTCAGCGTGTCTAATGCCAGAAGGTGCTACATGGGTGACTGGAGGAAAATGACCAATATTGGTCCAAGCAACTCATGGTCTAACCTACTTAGCAGCAAATAACCTGTTGTGATGCCCACATAAGTGCAATAGTGGCACACAGCCATGGTGGGGAACCAACTGCTCTTGAATTGGCTAACTGATCCCCTCAGTGGTACAGGACCCATAGCTGGAGCTGGGAAACAAGTCAGAACTATATCCAAACATAAGTCCACCATAAGCTACCATCAATCGTGGGCTACAAGAGGGCCTACACCTATTAAATTCTCCATAAAAAAGTAAGAGTTATCTCATTTGTCTTGGTGCTAACTTACTCTCTGTTGGAGAATCTGCTTCTCTTTTTCAGATAGATGTAGATTCTAAGGAAAGAGCCACCCCACCATACTTCAAAAGGGCCCTTGCTGAAACTAAGGAAAATTGTCAAAACAAGCAAGGGTGCTGTTTTCTTGGTGAACCGGGTACCAGCACAAGGGGGAAGGAGATCAACACAGAGAAAAATCAACTCCTACCAAATCAGAGAGCCAGAAACCCAGAGGCCCCCAACATCTCATAACTGAAGCAAACCAAAAATGAACCCAGCATGGCTCAGGGAAATTTTGCAGAAGAGAGAGCAGAAAGAATATCAGAGCCACATGTTGGGTCATGATATGCAGAGACATTTATCTTACCAATAACTGTGGGCTAATTCCACAATGCATGATCCATATCAACAGGGATGGGCCAAGGGGAGGGGATAGGTCACTGATGAGCTTAATAATGGTACCAAACTGACTGTATTTTCTGAATACAAATTAATTAATAAAAAATAAAAATAAATAAAAACACCTTTGGACAAACATCTTTCTGTTATGTGTTTGTACTTTCTTATCACTGACTTATTACTAAGAAATTTTCTTTTGGTGCTCTCAAATCATGTAACCTTAGAAACCTGTAACCTACCCATGGTGTAAAGAATTCAATATATCAAACTTCCTGGCATACTATCTATAAAACTGAGCTCAGTTCTCAGGCTTCAGAATCATTTCCTCTGAATCCAGGTCAAGATGAAAAAAAAAAAAAAAATCTGTCCCTTCACTCTATCTCTGGTGCCAGCTCTGTGTGACTCAGTTTCCCATAACACACCCACATCAACTAATCTATAAACCCAACACAGATATAACCAGAGGTTTATTTTTATAGTGATTATAAATCATGTCATGTTGACAACCAGAGATTAACCAATACATATACTAAGACATAATCATCATGATAACAGTGATTTATGTGTGAATGGATGGAAGGAAGGAGGAAGAGTGAGGAGAGGAGAAGAGAGGAGAGAAAGAAAGAGGGAACATCTGGGACCATTTGGGTCCTCTTATTGTTTACTGTGAAGGTTAAATAAACACTATGAAAATCCATTCTATCGGCAATTCTATCAAAATACTTAATAGAATCAGATTTTTTCATTTAAAAATGAGATAAATATTATTTTCTAATTCATAAATGATTTTAATTGGGTTTTAGAAATAAAAAGGATTGAGGAGATGGCACAGTTTGTAAAATGCTTGCTGTATAAGCATGAAGACCTGAGTCTGGAACCCCAGGATCTGGGAGCCTCCTGAAACCTGCTGGATAATTAGTCTAACTTAATCAGTGAGCTGTAGGTCTAATAGGAGACCCTGACTCATAAAAAAAAAAAAAAAGGTGGAAAAGCAATGGCAGAAGACACCCAATATTGATCTCTCTCTCTCTCTCTCTCTCTCTCTCACACACACACACACACACGTGACCACATGGATACAAACATGCAAACATACATATACATATACACTTTATATACATACACAAAAGAGCTAAATCTTTCAAGGTAATCTGCTAATATTAAGCTGCTACACTTGTTTTTATTTGAATGGTAAGGATAATTATGTTCTTATAACCTCAAATGATACAATACGAAAAACTAAAATGTTACCAGTCACTACACAGATGAAAAACACTTTTCTTAACATCTTATTGCATATGAGAAAGATGCCAAACAAAAATGTATTCATGTAACTTGGAACCTATCAAAATAAGGATAAGATTCTGGTTCTAGGCTTATAATTATACAAAGACAGTCTGCCCAATGTGGGAGAGAGCTGAGAATTAATTAAATCATTTCCTGTTCTGTCAGGAGTTGGCCATGCAACCCTGCGTGAGCCATCTACACTACTGTGCTTCAAGTGTTTGCATCTTCTTCAGACACAAATGGCAAAGTTGAATATAATATAATATAATATTGCTAAAGTTTTAGAAATCCTTGAATAAAAAGCCTCAGATCAACAAAATTCCCTTTTTTATTCTTATTGTTTAAGAGAAAACATCATAAAACAAGTTGTCAGTTATATATCTCAGCCTATATCTTAATGGTAGAAAGTAAAATCAAGATTTATTAATGGTCCGCACCATCATGCATCATTAGGGAACACAATTGCTTATCCTTTTTATACATTTCAAAGGGGAAACTTGGTTAAGCAATGTGTAATGTACGCATTTGTAAATATTAACTCTGATGATAATAAAGGGTTTTCGCATGTGGACATTATGATGATTTTATGTTTGTTAAAATCTGTAATGTAAAGTACAGAGCCTGCTGCCACTGCTCTCCAACTCCAGCTCTACAATACATGAACTCCAGCTGGCTGTGGTAGAACATGCCTTTAGTCCCAGCACCCAGGAGGCAGGGAAGTAGAAGTAGGAGGATTGCTGTGAGTTCAAGGCCACCCTGAGACTACATAGTGAATTCCACAGCAGCCTGAGCTTCAGTGAAATCCTACCTTGAATAACCTATCTACCTATCTATCTACCTTTTTCTATCTATCTATCTATCTATCTATCTATCTATCTATCTATCTATCTATCTATCTATCTATCTATATGCTCCAATGCATAAATAAGTTGTTCACATTCCTTTCTTTGCTTTAGTTACTCCACATATCAAAGAATAGCACTAATAGCATAACTTTATAGTTAAATAAAGTAACTTAGATGGTCACTTGAAAAAAATGTAGTAATTAAGCCCTTCTCAGTATATGTAACTTGATAAGATCTCAAGATTGACAGAAACCAAGTCACTTTGCACAGGTGGCACTTTTTTTTTCTGTAGAAGTTTTCACAATATTATAGAGTAAACTGAAATTGTTACTACATTCTGTTCAGGATCCCTGAATGAGTGTTTGAGGCCATAGTTGAAAAGGGATGCAGAACATCAGCCCAAGGAATTTAGTTGGAAATCAAGGGGAGGTCAAAACTGCCTTCAAGGATGCTCAGTTTCCATGAAGTATATTTAAAGGTATTTAATGTATGCATTTTATTTCTACTTAAAAGTCATTTACTGAAGAGCATCTTCACAATAACAGATATTCTTAAGTCAAGAACAGGCACCTTTCTGATAGATGGCATCAGCCTCTTTCAAGGCAAATAAATAACTTTCATGCAGGAACTTGTCATGAAAAGTTGAGATGATGATAGATTTAAGAGGGAAGTCCTCCTCAGATCATTCAACAAATTATGTTCTGTTTCTAAAGAAAGGCATAACAATGAGCTATACCTTTATGTGTTGGCATTACTCTGATTTATCTTAAATTACTCCTGAATAAATATTATATAAAAATAAATTATACTAACATTGAATTATTCTAAGTGAACCAAAGACAATTGAAATGGTTTTAGTCCACTTCCAAGTGTTACTTCGGAGCTAAGTTCACTGACAATGTCCATTTCTTTCTAAGTGTACTGGGGAGAATGCATGACTGCTCTTAGAAGCTTTTGGTTATGAGAAGACTTACATAAATCAGTGAGTCCTGATTCAATGGGCTGTTAAGATACCCAGAGGTATTATCATTGCTTGTTGGTAGTTTTTCAAAGGTCTCTTGATTCAATAGGCACTGAGATAGTCTTACCATTGTGTAGGATATAAAGTTTCTAAGCCTAGGTAGTATAAGCCACAGTGGAGGCACAAGATAAGCTCCTATCATAGAATGGTCATCAGAAGTGTGCTTTAAAGGGGAGGTGAGTGTGTAGAGAATGTGTAAAAGTCTATTTTCAGAACTAAAATTTGTGAAAGCAAAGGGAAGCACATGGGACTCCATATGGTAACAGACATGTAATGCATGTTAGTGGACCTCTATGAAGAAATCTGAAATCCACATCAACATGTCTTTGATCTTTGCTTTAATCCTGAGTTAAGAAGGGCCATGTTATATTACTACATCAACTATTGGTGGCAAGACAGCAAGGACTGTGAGCTTGGCTTTGAACAGGACGATTTACGTCAAAACCAGAGGTGTTGTGTATGGTAGTATGGTATGGTAGTTGACTTCATGGAAACGTCTTAGAAGCTGAAATAATGCATCTTTACTCTGGAACTTGGAACTTTGCCATAGATTATAATTTCACATTGTTCATGCTTCACTTTCAAGATGTAGTCCTTTTTTCATTTGTGATGTAGTCTCATCATAGCGCCATGGCAGGATGAAAACCCTGGGTTTGAGTCTTTCTCCCGCTTTAGCCTTCTGAGCAGCTGTGGCTATAGGTGCACACTACTGCACCTGTATAAAAGAACATGTGCAATTCCAGGTGGCACTGAGCATGTGGATTTCATTTTGAGTTATGCTTTGGGGTGTTGAGCTTAGTAGCATTTTTTTCCTGAATACTACAAAAAACTCATTAACCTTTCATCATAATCTTAAACATAAAATTATAATTTAGTTTAACATGTTCCTTAGAGACATCAAGATGTTCATTTTCATCCTGTGTATATTTTCAGCCTCTGGACCTAAGTGTAGGGACTGTTTGACTTAACAAACATATTTGCTGGCCATTCAGAACACTACTCTCCGCTTCTTGACCTGCCCTGATACATTTATGTTGTTTAGAATGATCCCAATTTCTTGTTGAATATAGTTAAATCTTATGTATACTTGGCAATCAAACTCAAGTGTGGACAACGTTATGTAATTGTTATTCCCCACCTCCTTGATTCACTCCTTCTTAATATTTTATGTCTTCATCACTGTTGATATTAGATTAAATAATCTTTGCTTCATCCCTTCTGCAGACCCTGACACCTTTTCAATTCATCACCTAGCTTTAAACACATAGCAAGATAAATCCTCATTGCAGATAAACTGATCACAATTACAAAAAGGCTACCTCTCCTGCCTGGTCCCTCCTCCTAAAGGGTGTTCCCCAAGCCAATCTGCCACCAAAGACACTGACTAACCCTATTGTACCAGGGCTTGTTATAAGGAATTAGACTCTCTTCCAACAATTACCTGTAGGCTTGGGTGGGGAAGTAGCAGCCTACACTTTACTTCCCTGAAGAAGTTTCGGCAGGTATTTCAGAAAACCCAATAAACCAGGCACAGAAAAAAAAATGCCCCCCGCCCCCAGCACACCTTGGGTGAGTTAGAGGTCCTCACCTCCCACTTCCCTTGCCGTGAGATCCTCCTCGTTGCCTTCCTGAAAGCCCAGGAAATCTCTTCTTTCCTTTACTTAGCATTCTGGGGCTTCCTTCCCCTTCACTCCCCAGTCCTCCAGGTTCTCTGGAGGTTCTTTATCTTTTGTTTAGATCCCACCATTTTCTCCTGGCAATAAACGAAACCTTGAACGCAAAAAATCTGCCTGTCACAAGCCCCGAAGCTGACAATGTTGGAAAAAAAATGCTACAATATATCCAGCACTGTACTGTGGGCTTTAAAAAGGATGGAGAGAAAGACTTTCTCTTACAAGTTTCTTTTCACTGTTCCTGAATGTTTGATATGAGTTATGAGTGGTCGATAATATTGATGAAAATTACTTGATAATTTTCTATACCCTGTTTATTTTAGCATTGTAAATCATAGTAAAAATCACTAAAATTATACATGAAAATGTAAGCCTTAAAATATAGTTTTACTCTTCTCTACATAGAAACTGCAATTATCCTTTAACAATAAATGATACCATGTATGAAATAGTCATTGAACAAGAATAGGCAATGTTAACCATTGTTATATTGTTGATATTAGCTTAAATAATCTTTGTTTCTTTTACATACACACAGGCCAACATCACTTTTGATTCCAAATGTTTTATATTTTTAAATATTTATTTATTTATTTGCAAGGAGAGTGGGGGATATGGGTGTGACAGGCATTCTTCCCTCTGCAAATGAATGCCGGATGCATGCTCCACTTAGTGCATCTGGCTGTGCATGGACACTTGGGAATCAAACCTGTGTTGGCAGGCTTTGCTAGAAAGCGCCTTTAAATATGCTCATGTTTTTTCAGCTTCATGTAATAATTTTGATAAAATCATGACCATAATATCAGTACAGACCAACTTGTATTTAACAAGAACAAATTTAGAATTCACTCTTTCCTGTAGACTGTCTCTGACATTAGAAATACCTCAAATGCAAAGGTATATTTGTGCTCCTAGAATCTTAGAGAATAATAAAATGAACAAAACAACAAATATGCATTTAATTTATATTTACTATTTTTACACTGGAACAAAAATTCAGGCCTGGCAAGAGGCTTAAAAATGGCATGCGGTGAGTAGTTTAGATATAAGAGGCACACACAAGAGAAAGACCTGAGAGCTGTTTACTACTTTTATCACCACAGGAAATAAAAAATATACTAATGATCTGCACATGGTGGCACATGCCTTTAAACCCAGCACTTGGGAGGCAGAGGGAGGAGGATCGCCATGGGCTCAAGGGCACCCTGAGACTGCCTAGTGAATTCCAGGTCAGCCTGAGCTAGAGTGAGATTCTACCTCAGAAAAAAAAATATATATAGTAATTCTGGTTATTCATCACACACACACACACACACACACACACACACACACACACACAGTGTAATGAATAACCATATTCTCAAAATTTCCAATTCCTATGAAAATTAAAACTAAAATTACCATATGCTTCAGCAATCTTTAACTTCTCTCACAATAACCAAAGCATGGGAATTAAGTAGGTGTCAATCCAGGGGTAAGTTATGAAACATATATGTTACAAGTACAATAGAATAAAATTTGGACCTAAACTATATGTGAAAATATGAATGAATATAAAAAATTATATTGATTGGAGTAAGCCAGATACAGAAAGACAATTTCTGCATAGTTTTATTTGTATATGAAATATAAAACAATTACAGAATGATAGTTTCTGGGATTTAGAGGACTTGGCCAATATGTTGGCCAAAACAACATTTTGATTATGAGATACAAAAATTGTAAGGATTGAATGATGATTCTAATGTTTATAGGCACCTAAACTGTTCTGCTCATAATTGGAAGGGTGGAATAGAAATAATATTTAATTAGTAGCTTCTGGTTGTGTTAAAAATCATCTTTACCTTAAATCACTCTCTGATACAGGACTGTAAGGAAACTGTAGATTATTTGAGGAAATTATTGTAGAAAAATAGATATGTTTTTAGGAATGATAGGCACCAGCACAAGTCAACCAGGCACCCAGAGCACTAAGAGTTTTATACTATCATGATTGATAGTTGGATGAAGCATCATGTATTACAGTGTCCGTACCTCTCCCGTTAAAGTGATTGCTAGTCACAAACAACATAGCATATGAACCTCACTGTGTTTACAAGAAGCTGAAATTCACTGCTACCTGCATCTCCACAAAATCACAAAGAGGTTAAAAGTTCATCTTCTAGGACAGTGTAGCTTTTTGTCACATATGTGGCCTTAATTTAAAAAAAACATCAGCAAGAACTGTTTTCCTAAGTGTCTTATGGATGTATGACAGTTACTAAGTTCAAATGTGTGTAATAGATGGAAAAATATTCAGGATGAATGTGTATTTGAACACTTTTATTTCAACACAGGTGCACATTTTGCCAATTCTTGAGTAGTACTCAACACTTTGGTATTGTCTACTTCATTAATTACATGGATGCTATTGTAGTCAGCTTGGTATTGCTGACAGAAAACACCTGACCAAGAGCAGCTTGTAGGAGGAAAAGGTTTATTTTGGCTTACAGACTTGAGGGTAAGTTCCATGATGGCAGGGAAAAACAATGGCATGAAGCAGAGGGTGGGCATCTCCTCCTGGTCAACATAAGGTGGTCAAGAGAAGCAGGAGAGCGTACCAAACACTGGCAAAGGAAAGCTGGCTCTAACACCCATATGCCTGCCCCAACAACACACTGCCTCCACGAGGCTCCAGTTCCCAAATTGCCACCAGCCAGGGTCCTAGCATTTAGAACACACAAATTTAGGGGAACACCTGAATCAATCTACCACAGGTGCTATGGGAAAAAGCATAGGCATGAGGTACAGAATTCTTGATGTCCTTGTTTACATGTAGGTTTTCCCCAAATCAATAAAGTGGAATAAATAGCCAAGACTGCTGAAGAGAAATTTCATGTAGAGTTTATGAGTGGGAAAGAAAAGATGACTGATTTAGTGTTATCATTACCCTGCCTTGCTAGTCTCAGCTTCACACCTAGCCACTAGAAATTATTAACATGCTGTGGTGGTTGGATTCAGGAGTTCCCTATATACTTATGTGTTCTGAATGCTAGGACCCTGACTGGTGGCAATTTAGGAATTTGGGTCTCCTAGATGTAATATGGGGGCTGGCTTATGGATGTTTCAACCATCTTCTCCTCGCCAGTATTTGGCATACATTCCTGTTGCTCTTGACTCCTGAAGTTGGCCAGAAGGTAATGCACACCCTCTGTGAAAGCCATCATTTTCTCAGCCATCATGAAGCTTCTCTTTGAGTCTGAAAACCAAAAAAAAAAAAAAAAACCCTGTCCTACCACAATCTACTTTGGGCTGTGTGTTTTCTTCCAACAACATGAAGCTAACAGCAACACTAAAATTGGTACCATGAGTGGGGTTATTGATTTAAGAAACCTAACTATGACTTTGGTCATTTGGAACTGATTTGAGGGAGGAATGTGGAATGAATTGAAACCTTGGCATAAGAGATGCCATAAAATGCTATAAATAAAGGTTAAGAGACTTTTCTGGTAAGAGTTAAGAGACATGAATTCAGTAAGAACTATGAAAGGAAAGGCCTTTGCCTAAACTGGACTAGAAGCAGTTTGTGTGAGAAGCTTATTATGCCTGTGTCCTGAGAACTTGTGAAGAGTTACATTGTATAAAAATGGACTGGTGTGATCAGAAGGTTGTGTCGCAGAAAAACGGCTGGGCCAAAACTGCTGTCCTTTCAGCTGCAATTGGTTGAGAGATTACAACTATGGTCATTGGGCAAGTTGACCTGCACTGGGACAACAGGAAGAATGCAGGCTCTTGTGAAGGTACTGAATGCTGGAGGAGTGTCCTGTTCTTCAAATTCTACTTTGTTTGAACTGCTGCATGATCAGCCACAATTAAGAGATTACAACCTTTGAGATCAGGCCACCTGATCTGCAATGGGACAACAGGAAGAATATAGACATGTAGACTTTTTTGGAGGGGCCTGAGTGCTCAAGAAGTGTCCTGTTCTTCAAAGTTGGCACCCTACCTGGTATTGTGAAGTATAATAAACACAGGAAAGAGAGGGTCATTGAGTTTGCAACATAGCTTTGTATTTTGGAAATGGCTATGGACAGTGTGAAGCAGTTTTGCTGGATGCCTGCATGGAAACCCAATGGGGCCATGATGTTGAACCTTGGATTGTAGTAGAGATACAGTGGAGCTGCCGGTTCCATGAGATGGCTGCTAAGGAAAGATGTGGGCCCTGATAAAGTTTTCCAGGACTCTGAGTAGCCTAGCTGGAGGGGCAGAATTTGACTGCCAGAGACTTGTTGCTGGTTAGAATTTGAACATCAATGGAATTGATAAAAACTCTGGGGAATTTTAAATTTGGATGAATGCATTGCATTTTATATCATGTATGGTTATTAGTTTATGGGGGCCAGGGGAGGAATATGGTGGTTTGATTCAGGTGTCCTCCATAAACTTCGGCCTTCTGAATAGTATGGTCCAAGCTGATGGAGATTTAGGAATTCAGGCCTTGTGCAGGGAGTGTATTGTTGGGGGTGGGGTTATGGGTGTTACAGCCAGTTTCTCCATGCCAGTGTTTCGCACACTCTCCTGTTCCTGTTGTTCACCTTATATGGTCCAGGGATGATGTCCAACCTCTGCTCATGCCATTGTTTTCCCCTGCCATCATGGAACTTCCCCTTGAGCCTGTAAGCTAAAATAAACCTCTTTTTCCCACAAGCTGCTTTTGGCTGGGTGATTTCTACCAGCAATGCGAACCTGACTGCAATAGAGTATGTTTCACTAGTCTAGGGAATCATATTTTATTACCACCATGTGGTTTTACTCTCCTAATCACAACAAACAATAATACCAATAACACCCTAAGATTTCCCAAAAGTTAAACACAAGAACATAGGTCAGGTATTCACCCTGGCCCTATTTCAAACTAGTTACCTTGTTGCCCACCATAGACCCATAGTATGTAAGGCCTTCTCCCTGCCTCACTATATATCTTTGTTGTTTATGTTTATCTGGCTGTCAAGGGGGCATTCTGACTTAAGAACCCTTTAACTTGAACTGAATTACAGCCATTACTGTAGAGAGAGTATTCATGTCGCCACAAATTCATTTGTAGAAGCTCCAACATACAATGATATTTGGAGGTGAAACCTTTTGAAATGCATTAAATTAGTATTAAATTAGCAAATGAAAATTGAAAATACACATAGGATTAATGTCCTTATTATTAAAAAGAAAGCATCTTTCTTTTCATGTGGATAAAAGAAAGACCACAGGAACATTCTATTATTATAATATATTCTGTAACCCTAAAAAAGCTCTAACAGGTCAGACTAGGCTTACTTATTGTGAACTACTTATCTATAGGAATTTGAGAAAACAAAATCTATGCCTGTGGCTGAAGCCATTCATAGTATGGCATTTTGATACAGTTGCACACAGACCAGGCCAGGCATGCACCTTTAAATTACACTTAAAATATCTCTTTTATGGAAACTCACTGCTTCTTCCCTCTTCATTTACAAACCAAATGTACCTTTACTGATGGCATCTGATAGTTCCTTAACTACATACTTGATGTAATAGCTTGCTTTCCTAGTATTACCTTTTGGTCTCCCTTGTGGAAAATAGAACCTGCATATTCTTTGTTCTAAGTTACAAATATATTGTCCAAATACGCTATTGGTGCAGTTCAATTGAGTATGCTCTTGCTAACTTTTATTTAAATCCTTTCCATGAAACATGTGGCAAAACTTTGCTGTTGGGTTTCCATTGAGCTGGAGTAAATATCTTGCAATATCTTGTACAGCTGCTCAGAAATTCATGCCATCTGAACAGTACATCTTTGAAATCTCAGTGTGTCAATGTGTGTATGAATGAAAATTATAGATTGGCTGAGTGAGGATAATATAAATTCAGTCATTGAGCTTATACAGTGGGTTAAAATAATTGGAAAATCCAGTTCCTTACATGATATCAATGTCTCAGATTTTATATAAAATATATGTGAATGGTAGGTAGATAGATGGAAAGATAGATGAGAGATAATTCTAGAAAAATTCTAACAACTAAACAGAAATGTCCTGGAACATTTAAACCACAGTTAATCCCTTCTACAACTATTGTGAATGTGAGCATGGTACAGACTGGTGGCATATTATGGCACTCTGGAAAGAATCACAGAGCCTTCGCCCTAAACTACACTTTCTAATCCTGATTTTAGACAATGACTTTGTAGGTTCCAGAGTGTGATGGGAGACAAAGTATCTAACATCTTCTACTTTTGCTTTTCACTAACGTTTCTGCAAAGCAGGGGAGTGAGGGAATATGCAGACTCATTAAATCTATGAGAACATACTTGATGGTCTCTGATTTTTTTTTTAGAATAGCTTTGAGACAGGGTTTCCTGTGGTTCAGGCTAACCTCAAAGCCCTATGTAGCCCTGGGTATCATTGAACTTTTGATCCTCTTATCTCATCCTTGTGAGCTCTATAATTATATGAATATGCCATGACATTTTGCACTGTAAATATTTACTTTTTGATAAGTTATCAGATTGTCCATTGCCTTGGTAACCATAATTAGTTAAAGAATGAAAATATCACAAATAGTTACTAGAAATGATCTCTAAATATTTTTTCCAAACGTTTTTCCAACTCTAAAAGGTTTATAATATACACCATTTTTCAGAAGGAAATAAACCAACACAGTTAATGTACTAGCAGTCCTATGAAGTTATATTACGAACAAGCTTTGTCCTTATTTATTTTTTTTTTTTGGTTTACCCCTTAATTTTTGTTGTCTGAATGCTCTCAGCATGGCTAGTAGTGGTGAAAATAAATATGTAAGTAGTAGGAATATAGAAGCTACCAGAGTGAAACTAAAACACCAAGAGATAATATTTTAAGCTGGCTTAAAATTGCCTCTGATCAACTAATTTTCTCTGCTCACATTGATGAACACTAAGTTGCCTTGCATTTGCAGGATACTGTCATCTTTCGTTCTTGCATCTAAAGAACAAGTATTGACCAGAGCTGAGCCATCATGTAGGTAGGTTATGCATCCTTTCTGAAATAAGTGCTCACTAGGGCTGAGCCATCATGCAGGCATGTGGAGTAGCCTTCCTGGAATAAGTGTTCACCAGAGCTGAGCCATCATCTGGCAGGTAGAGTTTCCTTCCTGGACATTACAGTAGTACCTGTAACACTTTACTCTGAAAACAGTAAATAAAGACAGACTCTGAATGTCAACAAGTCCTTCAGAACATACTTGAAGCAGCTGCTTGATGTGGGTTGGAGGCCTTTCTATGTAAATACTTCATAGATCTAAAGTAAGCTGTCTGTAAATGTTTCAGAACTCTGCACTGCAGCCACTTTTAAAATGGGTAATGCATACACTTGCTTATCGACAAAGTGAATGCATATCAGTCTTCCTTAGATGCCAAGCAATGAACACTATTTAATGCATTTTTATCTGCCAGCTAATCCTAGACTTAGACTATATTTAGTATTTTGTTAGTCTTGTTGTTGGAAGCTATGAAGTGAGGTGCTAAGATATTATATTAGCAGTCCTTTTGTAATTCTGTTATTCTTCTATTGAAACTTAAAAATAGGTAGAAAGGTCGGGCGTGGTGGTGCACGCCTTTAATCCCAGCACTTGGGAGGCAGAGGTAGAAGGATTGCCATGAGTTCGAGGCCACCCTGAGACTCCATAGTGAATTCCAGGTCAGCCTGGGCTAAAGTGAGACCCTAGCTTGAAAAATTGAGAAACCAAAAACAAACAAACAAACAAAAAAAAAGGTAGAAAGAAGGAGGAAAAAGGAACAGATAAAAAGTAAACCAAAATGCAAATGAGAGACCTTATAAGAATTTTTCATAGTGTTAAAATGTGTCACACATGATAATTCAGGCCTATCATCTCAGCTGAGTACTCAAGTGCCTGAAGCAGAGAGCTCAAATCTGAGCTTAGCCTGGGCTACACAGCCCAGCACAATACTTTCTCAAAAAAGAACACCGTGTGTGTGTGTGTGTGTGTGTGTGTGTGTGTGTGTGTGTGTAATTATCTCTCAAAATGTCTAAGCTATTGAATTATTCATCATTTTATGACAAAGAGAAAAAATTTATTTACTTTAGGGAAAGATGACACAAGAAGCATTAAAAGTAAGGCAAAGACAAAGTCTTCTGGGTGAAGATTTTGGACAGGAATCTAAAGAACAGGTTGTGCATCCTTCCTGTGCAGTGAATCTTCTGAATGTCCTTCACCTAGATTCCCTTGTTGGATGAATTCTTATTTTCTCCATTTGACCATTCTTCTCAGACTATCCTATAAGGAAGAATATAATCTCATTTCATTGTTTTCTTTTTATTTAAATGCAGAATAGTAGTTTCTTTATATGTTTAAGAATTATCTATGAACAGTTGTGATTGCCCTTTTAACAAATATTTTTTCTTTATTTAAATCACATATGGACTAGAATCCAGAGGCTTCAGATTGAGTCACACACTTTCTCATCATCCCATCAATACTATCTGGCCTAAATCTGAGTCAACACACTACAAGAGGCAAGGGAAGACAGTCACACCCCCAGGACATGCACACCACAGTCTTTTCCTCATGGCTCTCACACAGCCATCTCTGTTAAGAATGGCAAGTACAATGGAGGGAGACCATACCCATAGCTTAAAGCACCATTCAAGACTTATAAAAATATAGATAAGATGTCCTTTTCACTCCATCTATGCCTAAGTACAACTAAAATGCCTGGTCATCATATATGAAGCTATCATAAGAAGATACCAGAAGGCTTAAGAAGGCATACCTGCTGAAGACTGTATTAACTTTTTGTCTATGTGACAAAACACCTGAGAAAAGCAACTTAAAAGAGTAAAGCTTTGTTTAGCTTACAATGTTCACTCCATGACATCGAGAAACACAATATGATGAAAGGTTCCAAGGACAAGATATGTAACACAACACATACACCAAGCACTTATTCTTCCAACTAGACTCCCTCATATGGTTTCAATCCCAGCCCAATGGCCCATTGTGTTGAGAGTTCCTCTACATGATCAAGACATCATAGCACCCTGATGTGCTGGGCCCAACCTTCAGTACATTTATCTTTGCAGGGCATCTTTTATGTAGAGCGTAACAAGAGCGTAGGTTCCAAGAGACAGTCCTTCTGTAGCATCATTTCACTACTTTCTTTGATTATCAACCATAATACCCACCAACACCAATAAGTAAAGGTGGGTAATTTGATTTGGAAAGAAGCCATCTAGACAAAGAATCAAATTATTGAAAATAACTGCATTTATGTAGTCAGAATGCACAACCTAAAATGTCAGTCCACCTCCAAAATCCCCCATAATACTGAATGGAGAGTTGGAATTCCAAGATAACCAAATTAAACAGTTACTCAGAGCACCAACCAATGTGTTGTCAGACAAATCTAGACAGGAAGACAAAGCATTTATCCCCGTTGGAAAATTGAGTAAGCCTATTCCCAGCAGAATCACTGAAGAGCAGTGAAGCACCACAACTCTGCCTCCACAAGCAATAGCTTCATAATTCCACCCTCAGCTACACTGAGCTACAGGAGGCCGAGTAAAGGAAGATTCACACTCATGCTGCTCAGTGGTGAGGTGGACACAGTCTCTAACTTCGAATCCATAAGGCATAGAGGTAATAATAATGACTCCTTCACAATTGCCAAGGAGAGTTCAGAAGATGCTCCATGGGTTGTTTCCATTCCTACCCACATTGATGGGAGCTTCAGTATTTCAAGTGTTCTCGGAGATATGGCTCAGTGGCTAAGGGACTTACATGGAAAGCCTAATGACCAGGATTCAATTCCCCAGGACTACATAAAGCCAGATCCACAAAGCAGTATTTAAATCTGAAATTTGTTTGTAGTGTCAGGAAACTCTAGTGTGCCCATTCTGTCTCTTTTCTCTTACTCTCTCTTTCTCCCTGCTTGCAAATGAATCAATAAAAATATTTTTAAATGTTTAAAATTACAGTTTACCTCCTTTCACAATAATGTTCAATGTCAGAGACAGCATCCAGGTCAATTCTGAAACTCATTTGGAGAAAAAGTTCCACAAGATTAAAGGAAAATATAAAACTGTTTTAACATATGAGTATAAAACTAATAGAAAATGGATTTTTTAAATGACCTTGGAATTTCAGAAAAAATTTATAGTAAGAAAAAATTAAATTTTCATCTTTCAGTTGGATTTTTGAATGTATATTTGACATTTCAAGGAAAAGCCAATTACTGCTTGTTTCATTTCACAAGTATTTAAGAAGAATATGATGTGGAACTGACAGTGAATGAAATGAAGAGATACAAGATTTCATAGCTTAAAATACAATAAAATAGGACAAATTAAAGTCTAAAAAAAAAACCCAAAGATTCCATAGCTTATCTTAAGCCAGTGAAATGACCCTTTAGGTTTAATTGATATAGAAACAACATAAATGCTCTAAATGCATATAAATGGCATTTGATAAGCAAAATTGAATGCAAAATACTAAAGTAACCCAGAAAAACCTTAAAATTTGAAAAATATAAAAACAACAAACAGAAACCAAAGAAGGAATAATTGATATTCTCTAACCACACTACTGAATAGAAACATAATAGCCAACCTTTCTTCAGGCCATTTAGTACATACAAATCCATATCATGAATATGAAATCAGCTTCTGTAATTTTAAGCTTATTCAAAACACACAGGACTGTGTAGGTGTCAGTATGATGCTAAAGCAAATTACTAACAAAAACTGTACTGTGTAACTCTGGAAATTTAGATGAAAATAACTAATTTCTCTAAAAACTCTCACATAACAAAAAAAAAGAATTAACTATGTAACTACAGTGAATAATTTGTTATTTATAAATAACAAAACTCATTGAGGCCAAGATAGCATACAGTGCTGCCAAGTATTTTGAAACTGAGTAATTCTATGAGCTGGGTAGATAACTCAGTGGTTAAATTGCTTGCATGCAAAACCTAATGATCCAGGCTCTACTCCCCAATACTCATGTATAGTCAGATGCACAAGGTTACACATACATCTGGGGGTGCTCTGGCATGCCTATTCTCTCTCTCTCTCTTTCTCTTTCTCCATCTCTCACCTTACAAATAAACAAAAAAATGTATTTAAAAAATCCCTGTGGTGATTTGATTAAAGTGTCCCCCATAAACGTAGGTGTTCTGAATGCTAGATTCCCAGCTGAAAGAGATTTGGGAATCAACACCTCCTGGAGTCTGCTGGAGGTGGGCTTATGGATATTATAGCCAGTGTCTCCTTGCCAATGTTTGACAAAATCTCCAATTGATATTGTCCACATTATGTTGGCCAGGGGGTGATGTCCACCCTCTGCCCATATCCATCATTTCCCCCTTCAATCATGGAGCTTTCTTCAAGGCCTGTAAACCAAGCCAAAATATACCTGCTTTTTTTTTTTTTTTTTTTTTTTTTTTTTTTTTTTTTTACAAAAAAGATGCTCTTGCCCACCCTCGGCTCATGCCATTGTTTCCCCTGTCATCATGGAGCTTCACCTCGATCCTGTAAGCCAAAATAAGCCCTTTCTTCCTGAAGATTGTTCTTGGTTGGGTGATTTCTGCCAGCAATGTGAACCTGACTGCAACAATCCTTATTTATTCTACATTATATCTTCCAGAAAATGAAAAAGACAGTGCACATCATAAGTATTTTATGAAGCCAATTTCAATCCTCATATCAAATAATACATGAAAATTCTGTATATCGATATCCTTTATGGATCTAGAAATAGAAGCCAACATAATACCAGAAAATAAGTGTATCATCAAAGATAAAACAATATATAACATGATCAAATAAGGAAAATAAAACATTTGGCATCGACATACAAAAACAGATCAATGTAATATATGAAATCAATAGATTAATAGATCCATACTACCTTTTCAATAGATGAAGAAAAAATATTTAGAAAATTCCAACAGAGATTCATGAAAAAAAATTATAAAAATAGAAATGAATGATATATTTAACTTGTTAACATACTTTAAGCATACAACTTATATTTTTTGTATTTTTTTATGACAGACAGAAAGAGAGGGAGGGAGAAAGGGAAGGAGGGAGAATTGGTGAGCCAGTGCCTCCAGCCACTGAACTCAAATTCCAGATGCATGTACCCCCTTGTGCACATGGGCAACCTTGTGTGCTTGTGTCACCTTGTGAATCTGGCTTTTGTGAGACCTGCAGAGCCAAATATGGGTCCTTAGGCTTTGCAGGCAAGCACCTTAACCACAAAGTTATCTTTCCAGCCTGACAGCTATAAGCTACAAAATAAGAAAAATAAAGAGTGAGAGGAGAATGAAAGAGATTTCTAAAATGTTGAGCAAGGTCTGGGAACACTAAATAACCAAGATGTGATTCATACCTCATATATATCCTATCAAATAATGCATAGGTATCAAAAGTAAAAATTATAGTAGCATTCACAATTGGTGTTTATAAGTTCTGCACAAAAATCTAAGAATACAAGACTTGTGTTTGAAAACCGTAAGTCACTAATGAGAGAAATAAATATCTTAGGAGATGTGTTTGAAGAGAGAATTTGCTCACTTGATTTAATTTACTCATTGGCACAGTGTGGAATCACCAGGCATGGGCTGCAAATTTTCAATGCACTTACTCAGAAAGCAAAAGTAGTTTACACAATGGATTATTAGCTGTAAAATCAAAGTATTCTCAAAATTCAAAACTAAAAATTTCAGTTAGGGAATGGACAAGTGAAGCACTGGGGAAATGGCTTTGAGTTTAAAGGAGCTTGTTTGCAAAGCTTGACAGCCTGGGTTTGACTCCTCAGTCCCCATGAAAAGACTGATGCACAAAGTGGTACATATATTTGGAGTTTGCTTGCAGTGGCAAGGAGCTCTGGTTCACCCATGCTCACTCTCTCTCATAAGTAAATAAAATATTATAAAATAAAATGGACAAAAGAAAGAAGAGACTTCTACACATATAAATGCAGAGAGCAAATTAGAACATACATGAAAAAACTGCACAATCATTATGAATATGTATTTGAAAAGCATAACATCACTACTTCATCTAACAGAATTGTTAAAAATTTAAGTAAAACATAATCCAACTATAATAGAATGAGGGGAATAGGACTACTTTGCCATTGTAAACAAGAGAAATGATACAATCAAACTAGAAAACAGTTTGTCAGTTTGTTAGAATCAGCAGCATCCTGGCACAGCAATTTTTCTCACAGGGATTGCTCTCGATAAACACTTTTGTCCTCAAATGGATGGAGAAACTTTTTTATAAATACCACTAGCTGACAACACTGCCAACATTCTTTGGAAAAAAAATAAAGGGGTTTAAAATGAAGAGTGTTATATGAATATTTACAAAGTTCTACCCAGTAAGATAAGGAAACATAGTGTTCATGTACATGAGTAAAACAAAGAACCAAAATATGTCAAATGAAGAAAAAATGCAAATCCCAAATGTATGTTCTGAAAAATTAAATAGAATAGCATTCCTGTGGAAAAAAATAAATAAATAAAAGCAGAGAGAATATTGGTGGGTTCCTGGGGTCAGAAATCTGCACCATGGGGACAGAGAATAGGAAAGGTTGTTACTATGCAGGAATTCTCTGCTGGCTGATGTTTTGGGAATTTCACTATACTGATGTGAATATTCTATTCCTTGTGTTGAATTTTATTTGTTTAAGGAGTATCCTTTGGGAGAAGCTAGGTAAATGAAAAATGGGAACTTTTTCTGTGATTTATTAAAACCTCATATGCATCAATATATTTCTCAAAATAAAATTCTAAGCCATTAAAGCTGTGAAAAATCATATAGAGACTTAAAATGTTAGCATCAAAATACAATACAAGTACAAAGAATGGATTCATGCAGAATTATGAGCAATCATTTTTTCATCTTGAAAATGAGAGTCTTTCCTTGTGCTTTACAGGGTCTCTTATCTAGGATTCAATGATAAATGAGGTTTTGGAACTAGTAAGTGGGATAAGAGCTTGATCTCTTCCCTTTATGCTTTGACCTTAAAAAGAAGGAATGGTGGTGGGCTGGGCATGGTGGTGCATGCCTTTAATCCCAGCACTTGGGAGGCAGAGGTAGGAGGATCACTGTGAATTCCAGTTCAGCCTGGACCAGAGTGAAACCCTACCTTGAAAAACCAAAAAAAAAAGAGAGAGAGATGGTGGGCGAAAGAGGATAAAGAAGAGGGAGAAGGGGAGAGGAAGAAGAAGAGAATACAAAGGGAGGGAAGAGAAAAGACAATATATGTTCCTGGTAAAGCAACATAACCCACGAGAGCCTGAGTACCATAGCATGTGGGGACAGGTCATAGACCAGTAAACAGACTTGATTGAAAGAAACTATCATAAAATTTACTCATACAAAATAGAGGAGGAGGCTTATTTTCTCTCAGAGGGAGATGAATCAGGACATAAACTTCAGAGTCAAATATTTTCTTTATAAAGCCTCATTGATCCATGTAGAGTGAGCCCTTCAACATCTCATTTACCTTCCTGAAAATTCTCCCATATCATCTGTGACTGTATCAATGAATAACACATGATGCCAACATGTGATTTCAAAGAGTTTTTTAATATTTTTATTTATTTGAGAGGGGATGCAGATAGAGAGAATGAGAGAATGGATGCACCAGGGACTCTAGCCACTGCAACTGGATTCCAGCCACATGTGCCACCTTGTGCATCTGGCTTACATGGGTCCTGGGGAATCTAACCTGGGTTCTTTGGATTTGCAGGCAAGTACCTTAACCACTAAGCCATAACTCCAGCCCTCAATTTTTAAATTTATTTTTATTTTATGTATATGTATATATGGGTGCACATGTGCTATGAAATCACCACTTTGCAGCTAGCTTTATTTGGGTGCTTGGGAATTTAAGTCAGGCAGACAGACTTTGCAAGCAAGTGCCTCTACATGTTGAACCATGTCCCCAGCTTGATTTTAAACATGTTACCTTACAAATCCTACAAATTGTGCCTGTATACTTCTTGTGTTATACTTTTATTTTTTTTTTGAAACAAAATTTACCTATGTATCCTAGGCTGGCCTCAAATGTGTGATTCTTCTGCATCAGCTTCTAGAGAGTGAGAATTATTGTTATCTGATTTGTCACCATGCTTATACTTTGGAATTGTAAGTGTGTGTATGATCAGACTTCCCTTCTAACAGTCTTATTCCCCTGTTCAACAAGTATTGACTAACTCATGTCTAGGCCTATTCTCATTGCTGCAGGTACAATCTTTTTAATGGCAAAAAAAGGCCATAGAATAGTGAATAAAGAGAGATCTACAAAATTATACAAACAGGATTTTAAAAAAACATCCAAGAGTATGTTAGCAATATTTCATCTATAGGAGACAAATTTTCATGACTCTAGCAAAAGAAATATCTGTTGATTTTCCCTAATATATGCTGCTTTTCAGAATTGTTTTTAACTTTTAAGTGGCTTTAATTGTCAAGACATTCATTCATGCAACATGATTTTTATAAGATCATTTAACCTTACCAATAATTTGAGTATACTAAAATAACATCACACAATAAAACTTTATAAATTTGCCTTTTTTCCAAGCATGTGATAAGTTATTTATTTTTACAAGTTAACTAGCGATATTTTCCATTTATATTAATGTATTATGTCTAAATATACTTTCCCCTTGTTTAATTGCATAGTTTTGAGTCAGAGTCTACTCTGAATCCCAGACTTGCCTGGAATTCTTAGCAGTCCTCCTGCCGTAGCCTCCTCAGTACTGGGATGACAAGAATGCCCACTCTGCCTGCAGTGTCTAAGCACTAAATGTGACATCTCATCCCATTGTCACCTACATCCTGTTATTGCCTCTCTGGATCTGTAATTATCAGGAAGTAATTGTCAACACGGTGATGGGTGTCTAAACCACAAAGAAGTCTACACAGTCTCTACATCCTCATAGCCAGTGTCTGGCTTGGGCTGAAAGATCATTATTTTATAGGGATGGCAGAGTGAACTAGCATTTATTGGCTATTTACCATGCAATGTGATGATAGATGTGACAACCAAATTTTTGTCAAATGTTAACACAGCCTAGGGAAGAGGGTAATAGCACTTGCTGCCCATGTTTGAGAACCCGAGAGGGCATGGTTGACATTGAGTCTGATCCCAGCACCCACTCATGCCTGTAATTCAAGTCTTGTAGGAAGTGAAGACAGGAGAATCACTGGATCTCACTTAGTCAGCTGGTATGAACAAAAATATGGCAGCTGTGTGTTTAGTTAGAGACTGTGTCTCAAAGACACAAAAAGCAGAGCAATAGAGTAGGACACTTCATGTACTCCTCTGGCTGCACAGGCTTGCCCATTGGGTATACATCTGCACATTCATGTGCATCCACTACACACAGACACACACATATACCACACCCACCCATTGCTTTTGCATACACTCATGCATGCATTCTTGCACACATGTCAATGGGGACAAAAGCAACTACAGAATTTTAAAAACTGAAGATTATACTAACCAGGAGTGCTGGTGGTGGAAGTTGAAGTTCTGACTATAAGATCACTGGCTGCTGCACTTGGGTTTGGCTGCACCCTCAATGCAGACAGAAGCATCCCTGTCAGATTGCATGTTTGATGAGTGACAGGAATTACTTTAAGGGATGGCATGTGTGCTTGTGTGAATTTGTGTTTTTGTGTGGGGGTGTATGCTGTTCATTGTTTTCTGAAAATAAATACTTTTTCTGCTCAAGCTAACAGGGACCCACTAATGATAGTACTAGACAGTATAACCTTTTTTTAGTTGTTTTTATTGGTGCTGTCAGAGAAAAGCTTTTTCCCTCATTGTGCTGCTGAGAGTCTGGGATTAGGTAGCTACCTCTTTTCTAGATTTCTGTCTGACAGAACAAACACAACCTTTAGAGAAAACCTTTAGAGAAGAGTTTTGTGGTTGATCCAGTAATGTTGAGGCTGCAGTTTTACATGTCAATCAATTACATTCTTTACACCGATTTCTTTTGTTTTGTTTGAGCCATCTCTGGGTATTTTGCTCTTTCATTTGAATGTTGTCTATAACAATTAAATAGAACATTACACATATTGATTTGTTATATCCTAAAATCAAACATTAAGTCCTACATCCATTCATCCATGCAGCATTTCAATATGATGGAACATCTCTAAGTGGTGATTATTCCCAAATTAGTAAATGTTATGTTTCCATTTGAAACAAGGTTTTCAGAAACTTTCATATTTATAAGACCTGCAATCCCAGCACATAAGTTTGAGGCAGGAGGATTGCTGAAAGTTTTAGGCCAATATGAGACACACTGTAAGTTCTTGTCCAGAAAGGGCTACCGGGTGAGACCCTGACCCTATCTCATGAGAACACAATAGAAGAAAAACTAAATTTTACAATCAAACTGTTAAATACCAGAAATAAATTATACTAAAATTATAGGGCTGAGATGGCTCAGGGATTAAAGCAGGTATGATGCTTGCAGGTATGATGGACTGACTGAGTTCAACTCTCCAGCACCCACATAAAACCTGACACAAAGTGGCACAAATTTCTCTGTTCCTAATTTGCCTACAGCAGTGAGAGGAGAAGCCAGGAGAATACGGAAGCTGAGAGGTCAAATAAACTAGCACACATGAAGGAGCAAAAATAAGTGAGACTCTGTCTCAAGAGACATTGACAGAGGGGACAGAGGTCTTCATACCTATACATGTGAATTATGACATGCATGTGCATATACACATCCACACATCATTAACATCTGTACATACACATGCATAGTAATGTTTGAAATGCAGTAAAGTTAAATAGGCTTACTAAGGAAACATATATTTTATCAAAATTTCAGATTATCAATCTACATTAGAAACAGAGAAAGTAAACACACTTTTCAATGAAGTTAAGGATCTGCTAAACTTCAACAACCAAGGAGCAAGAAGACAGCTCAGACATGCAACTATGGTCACCTGACGATGTTGTCCAGAACCCACAGACAATTGTCAGGCATGGTGTCACGTACCAGAACAGGGAAGACAGAGATAGGAGAATCCCTGAAGGTCATTGGCCATGGGATACCCTTCCTCAAAGTAAGTGGACAATGTTTCTGAAGATGACACTCCAAGATGTCCTGTGGCCTCCAAACCGCCTTGTGAACTCCACACACAAATTTGTGGCCATTGAATGAAGAAGAGTAGACCAGAAGACCACAAAAAGTGGTCTTATCTTAGCTGGTAAGACAAAACTTCCACTGTTTAAGTAGCAGAGAGCTGCAAACTCACTGGATTGAAATAGGAGGTTCTAAGATTTGCTGTGGGGAGTGAGTAAATGCACTACAGGAACTGACTGTGCCTTCTGAGAGGGCTTATCTCTTGAGGGGTTCCATGTTAAGACTTGGACATAAAGTTCAAGGAACGTGAAACTATCTGGGTTGAGGAAGATGAGAAGGGAACCCTTTGTGTTTGGCTGTAGGAATAAAGAATTTATTGGATTGTTGCATGTCTACCTATGAGATTTACTGAATTCTCATAATTCTTAAGGGAAAAGGCAGAAAAGCTAAGTTGAAAAGCTCTTTGAAGCAGAGTAGAGCTGTACTTGGCTGTGATAGACAAGCTAAAAGTTAATGTATATGAGTCATTTCAAAAGACAATGTAGAAAATAATTTATAATTCATGTCTCATCAACAGAGATAATAAGAGGTGAAAATGATGCAATTTAAAATAATACCATAAAATTCCAAGCAGATATGAAATAACTAAAGCTTACAAGTCTATAATTAGAAAAGATAAAAATTTTACTGAAAATTTTTAGGAAAGATTTAAATCCACAAGTATTATAAAATATATTTTTTTCAAAATTTCATTAAATCAAAATGCTAGCAATGTTTGAAATAGACTGTATCATTTCAAAATATTTCAAGTTAGCTAATAATATCTTACAAAACATATTTTTGACTGAATTTCAATATATCAAAACTAAATCAAAAATTAAGGAAACATGTGCCAATAGAAGAATAGACAGTTTTGGGCTGGAGAGATGGCTTAGCGGTTAAGCGCTTGGCTGTGAAGCCTAAGGACCCCGGTTCGAGGCTTGGTTCCCCAGGTCCCACGTTAGCCAGATGCACAAGGGGGTGCACGCATCTGGAGTTCGTTTGCGGAGGCTGGAAGCCCTGGCGCGCCCATTCTCTCTCTCTCCCTCTATCTGTCTTTCTCTCTGTGTCTGTTGCTCTCAAATAAATAAATAAAAATTAAAAAAAATATTTAAAAAGGGGAGAATAGACAGTTTCCCCTCATCTGTGGTTTCTAATTTGTAAGAGGTTGAGTTGAATGAAGGCACACCTCACAGGCAACTCAAGGGATGGAAAACAGGGACAAAATGGTTTAGGGGAAGGGAATGGGAAGTTGGGGGAAGATACCTACAAAACTAAATCCCAAATAATTTGTTACAATAAAAAGCTTCCTCCTGGATAGTAGACTAATAGATGTAACCCTCAATAGGAATATGGGGGGATAATTTTGTAAGAAAGACCCCAGAGAGGGTGATAAAGCCTAACCCTAAAATATTTGACTCTGGTTCATAACTCCCAGTAGCAGAAATCAGTAAACCCATGTTGAACTGTTGGAGAGACCTACAAAGTCCCCAAAACATCAGGCTCTGTCAAAGCACTTTAAAAGGTAAGGCTCTATTGCTGAAGATAGCACATGCTGACAATATACAACATTGAAAAATCCAACAGATATCCAGAAGGAAGCCAGTTCCCAGAGGACTGGCCCATATAGTGCTAGAAAGCAGCTACCTGAGCTGCTGGGGGAAAATGACCAACAATGTTATGAGTAATCATATTGTTATATGAAAGCAGACAGCTTTGCAATACATACCTTTGCTTACCTTTGCAATGGCAGCACCCAGCCTAGGTGAGTAACCAGTGGCTTTCTGATTGTCTAAGAGATCTGATCAGGGGAAAGAACCCATAGCTGGAACTGGAAACCAAGTCAGAATCCCATGCAGACCAAGATTGTGGACTCCAATGAGCTGCTGCCACTGAAGTTTTGGCCAAAAAAGAGACTATATTCACCCAAATCTCTCTAAATTAACAATGCTTTAACATAGGTTAAAGTGGATAAGCATTGTCTATTTTCTGTTTTAGAAGGCAGTAATAACTGAGGACAGCCAAAATCTATCAACAAGACAAGAAAAGATAGCTGACCCCCTAGCAGATGAACCATCCTCCTCACAGCAGCTAAAGCCCAGGTGAATTCACAGATGAATTGGTGAAATGATCAAGAATGCTGCTTCCGTGGTGAGCCTGACAATCTGCACCAGGTCCATTGCAGAAGAGGTGGCGGAAAGAATGTAAGAGCCAAAGGAAGGGTAAGACTCATTACAATGTGCTCTTCCAGACACAAAATGGCCTGGATATCCGTGACCTCACAGTGCCTGACACTACCTACACAAGACCATCATAATAGGAAGAAAAGATTGTGATATCAAAATAAAAGAGAGACTGATTGAGAGGGGGGTATATGATGGAGAGTGGAGTTTCAAAGGGGAAAGTGGGGGGGCGGGAGGGAATTACCATGGGATATTGTTTACAGTTATGAAAGTTGTCAGTAAAATATATTAAAAATTAATTTAAGACTTTGCTCTCTCTGCTTGGGCCTGTGAAGGCAGGCCAGCTTCTTCTGCCATTATGGAACTTCCCCTGGATCTGTAAGCTTCAATAAATCCCTTCCTTCATAACTGTGCCTGGTCTGGAAGTTTATCTCAGTGAACCTGAAGCTGTCTGATACAGAATTTGGTACCGAGAAGTGGGCTGAGATGAACCTGACCATGTGGATGTTGATCTTTTGGAACCTTTGTTTTGGAGGAATAGGCATGGACTTGGAGCTTGCAGCTGAAGATGACTTCTGGAGTTGTAAGCCAAGTTTTATGGACTATTCTGATGAGAGTTTGAGAATGCTAAGTGCAGACATCATTGAACTTCGAGGCTTGGTTTATGAGCTTTCTAAGGGGAAGGAAAGACTGCAGAGGACTTTGTTGGAACTGGACTATTGGCATAGGGCTGGCTGCATCCTGCTGCCCAGGCCAAGAGAGTTTGATCAAGGTTAAATTTGTAATGGACTGATGTACTTGGCTAGAGATATTGGACTGAGAGACTTAAGATTTTAAGCTGGAAAACTTTAAGCAAGTTAAATTTACTGGCACAGAGACTGGCTTTAGATCACTAAAGCTGCTACTGTCAAACACATTAGCAATCTTAAAGCAAGATGGTCCAATTGCTTTACCATGGAAAGGATGCCTGAGGAAAGACTACCATAGAAATGCAAACACCTTTGGAAAGAGTTGACTGGAGAAGGAACCTGCTTTTCAAGGTTATTATTTATTTTGTCTGTGAATTAAGAATATGGCTGTGTCCTACACACCTGGTATTGGTTTCAGAAGCATGAAAAATGCGAGGAGTGGTTGTAAATTGCACATGCTTCCAGGAGCTGCCACTGAGACGTGACATGAGGCAGGGCATGATGCCCTGATAGGTTAAAAAAGCCTTTGGAAAATGTGAGGAGTGGTCATGAATTGCACATGGTTCCAGGAACTGCTGCTGAGATGCAGCGTGAGTCAGGGCATGATGCCCTGATAGGCTGAAAGAGCCTTTGGAAGATGGACCGTGGTTTGTATGAAGACCTCAAGAAGTATTGGATCTACTAGGACTGTGCAAGGGCTACCATGGAGTGCACTGTTAGCCTGAGATGGAAGTGTTCCCTGGCTACTCTGCCCAGCTGGCGGGCAGAATTGGAAAATCTGGAGACTGTCTGTCTCTGGTTATGTTGAACTTAAACTGCAGAAGTTTGATGCTTGTTTGATGGTGGTTGAGTTTGCATTGTTTTAGTCTCTCCTTGCTATGCCTTATACCAGTTGAAAATGTTTACTCTGTGCCTTTATGTGTTAGAATTGTTTAATTTGTTTGATTTTACAGGTCTTAATATCTTAAATTGGTCAAGACTGAGGGATCCTTTGAAATTGAACTGAATATTATTTACACTGTGTGATGGTTATAAATCTATTGGGGCCTAGGGGCAGAATGTGGTGGTTTGAATAGAATAGATAGCCCTAATTTATTCAGTTGTCTTGTTTGTACTTTGCATCTTCTGGCTACCTGGCTGGAGGCAATGTCACTGGGTGATCTTAAGGTGTGGTGGTGGGTTTGAGATTTCAATCTAAAGATATGCAAAGTGTGCCTAGCTGGGGTTCTTGAAGTGTGCTGTGGCTTTTGACCTTTAGGCTTGCACTTCGCTCTCTGTTTGGGCCTGTGAAGGCAGGCCAGCTTCTTCTGCAATTATGGAACTTCCCCTGGATCTGTAAGCTTCAATAAATCCCTTCCTCCATAACTGTGCCTGATCTGGAAGTTTATCTCAGCGAACCTGAAACTGTCTGATACAGCAGACAAAAAGTCAAAGACAAAAAGACAAAAAGTCTTGGATAATAAGCTGATGAAAGTAAGACTTAATCTTATGATATATTTTGTCAGGGATAATTTCTAGTGCAGAAAGAAATATTACCAAAAAGTGAGTAATTGCTAGTTTGTTAGAAATACAGATCGGTGTGTTCAGATTAGAGTAAACTTAAAAAAAAAACAAAAAGAAAAACACTTGGTTTTCCATGAGAAAGAGATGGTAAGACCCTATTGCTGAAGACTTCCCATGCCTGAGTGGCAAAGTCACTGAGAAATCAAGCTGGTGCTGAGCAGAAAACCTTCTCCCTGTAGTCCAACCAATGAAAGCTGGAAAAAGCTACACCGTATGCAGTATTATGGGAGACAAAAGTCATCAGCAGTGAAATCAGTGGACACTGGAAACTTCAAATTTGGCCAGACAGGCCAAATTACTGAACAAGTGCAATAGTGGCATGTCTGCTCTGGGGGAACAAACTGCTCTCTAATTGGACTGAAGGCCTGCTCTATGGGAGGGAATACATGCTTGGTACTGAAATCCTAATCAAAAGCCTATGGCAGGGGGAGGTCATGAGCCTTAGGGGTATAAAGCCTGCTCTTGTCTGGATAAATGCATATATTACTCTCACCAAATTGCCCTGAAATCTCTATACTTAGTGTTCATACTCATATATTAATGCTACTCTCACTTCTGGTTAGAGAAGCTTCTCTTTCCAGATGGCGATGACCACTGGGATAATACAAAAGGCAACATAGTGCTGAGAAGAAGGGATGGAGGAGTGTCCAGCACTGAAACATCTCACACCCTCCAAGGCTCAAGGTCCATTGTGGAAGAGATGGAGGGAAGAATGTAAAAGCCAAAGGAAGAGTACCACTCCTTACATACAACTGTCCAGACAATTTGGCCTCAATATCCAAGACCTTGCAGTGCCTAGCAATACCCACACAAGACCCTCATAATAGGAGAAAAAGATGATGACATCAAATTAAAAGAGAGAATAATGGAGATAGAGAGGGGATATGATAGAGAGCAGAGTTATGAAGGGGTATGTGGAGGAGGGAAGGGAAATACCATAGTTTGTTGTCTGTAAGTATAGAAGTTGTCAAATATAAATATATATATATATACAAAAAGAAAAACAAAAAGGTCACTGACTTCAATGGACACTACCCAACTAGTTATCCATTGATATTATGATGTTTTAAAAAATATCCAAATAAAATATGAATGTTGAACAAAAATATGGACAGTTCTGTACAGAACAGATCAAATAAGTATTGTTGGTTTTCAATAAGATAGCAGGAATTGTTCATTCAGATTTGTGCTCAGTGAGCTGCTGTCAATCACAGCTGTGACCCTGAAAAATCTTCTTGCACTACAGAGCCCTAGTTTGTATACACTGTCCATTTATTTCGATTGCTTTTTAGAATTGCAAATATCATATGTGATCGCACATGAATTAGATTCAGATCTGAGGAAATACAAGTCAATAACTTCTTGCCTATTGTCTTATGCTGTATTTTATATCCTTTACTTGAGCATATGTTACTAATTCAGATGAAGGTATACTGTACAGCTTCACCAGTTGTATTGTAAGACCCCCAAAACGAGGACCCTACGCTCTGCCCGGATATGGCAACACCCCAAATCACTCACGAGAAGCGGTCTTGATGCAAACTGCAAGAGGATTTTATTCCAAGCGTGCTGGGGCCCACAGTCGTACACCGCACAGGGGTAGAGGACTGCAGAGCCCCGAATGCAGGAATGGGACAGTTTTTATAGGGTTTCTAACAAAGCCTGTGCATTAGACCAATCATTTTTTTAATATCAGGAGCCCGAGGGGTGCGAGCCAGTCAGTTTGTGCTACTCCATAGTTTCTAAGCCAATTAGTTTAATTTGTTTAAGCCCCTCGTGGACCAATCAGTCTCTTATGACCTTGGTGGTCAGCATTTGCACAGGTCCTTGGGTGGGAGTAGCAGAGTGTGGTATCAGTCTCCTATGACCTTGGAGGTCAGCATTTGCGCAGGTCCTTGGGTGGGGGTAGCAGAGTGTGGTATCAGTCTCCTATGACCTTGGTGGTCTGAGGCAGGCTGCTACAGTTTATGGTGCAGGCTACTAAGGCTTACAGTGTGGGCTATTAAGGCTTATGGTGCAGGCTATTTACAGAAACCAAATAAGTGGTTTACTTCATTACTCATTTCCCATCCTTGAGGGCTATCTCATGCCCTTTTTGCCTAGTTTTATATTAGGAGCGGGCTCTGATATAATGAGAAGAGGGATTCTTTACTTGCTTTCAACAGAGAGTAAAGCCTGGAGTTTGAGGTATGCAGGGGCCTGCTTAAGCTCCCTTTGGAGTGTGATAGTATTTCTGGGCTTCTGAATTCTTGGGCCTTTCAGTATCATCTCTACAGTAACATACACACACACACACACACACACACACACACACACACACTCACACTGGCATCACTCCTGGTAAACTATGGTATATAATTCTGCATTATAAAATTGTCTCTGTTGGAAATTCCTATCCTGATGATTTGCTCTTAATTTTATATTGTCTCACATTATCCAAACTGTAAAGTACTATAAACTTGCAGTGCCTTTCTTTGTATAGGAACAACTATAGGTCTATTAAAATACAGGAGAGGTTGTTGGGCATCTCAGCAAGACAAGGTGAAGAAAGCATTCGGACATGGCTCCATGGGTACCTGGGCTTTGCTCTAGTCACTTTCTGACTGCTCCATTTCTCCAGTAACAAGCATAAGATATTTGTGTCAATATGAGAGATGACTGGAGAATACTGTGTTCTCAGAAGCTGTGTAGTGATACTTCTTGGTTCCATTTGGAAAGCAAGGCTCAAATGTTGATAAATGCTATCTACTTAGAATGTCATATATGAATGAAGAGAATGTGAGAGACTAAATATCCAACTTGGTGCTTTTTTAGCAGAGTAGCATAAAACCTTGGAGATGAATTAGCCATGTTAGAATACCTTCTCTTCTCAAATAGATGATGCTACAATCAGATACTGTGACTATTTCTCCAGGATGATGTTTTTTAAGAACCAAAGACTCAAGAGCCACATGTCTCAACTTATTTTTTCTTTACTATCATTACTATAATAAAATCATCATTAGACATTTAGAAAAATGAAAACATGTTGGTTTGCTGTACAGACTTTGAGGCTATAAGAATAAAACTTGCATTATCTTATGTAAGCTATTTTTATTATTTTCTCTTATTTTTCTTGATAGTATATGAAAAAGGTCACTAATATCAAGAATAAATCTTCTGCTTCATCTCATGAGAGCAATTTATTAATGAACCCCAAATTTTAAATTATATTTAATCTTTGGCACATGATAACAGTTTTTCTAGTGAAAATAAATGTCATTAAATTTTATTTTATTAATTATATTTATTATAACATTAATGATACATTTAATTTGAAAATTTTCAAAGGTAAAAACACATCTAATAAATGTAAATATAAAATACATAAGTCAGTAACCTATAAAAGTATGTTAAGTATGGAATTCAGGTTATACATGATGGGCATATAATGTAATAAAATACACATGTTAAGCCACTGTCTACCATAAACAACTTTCTTCCAATATAATCTTGTTTTCCTGAATCCCCAGTTCAAGAATAAATCACCTTCATGCATTTGTTTTTTAAAACACTATGGTACTCAGGGCTTCTCAGGAAAACTAATAGTGGCAGAGGTCTGAGATTAAACCAAAGATTAGGAATGTCTGTGGGAGATGGGCTTGTAGAGGCTCTGAATTAAATAAAAAGATACTTCTCAAATTTGAACATATTACATTGAGTTTAATATCATTTACATTGATACTTTTTAAACAAATTTTTTCTTTTTAAAATTAAATTAAATTTATTTATTTATTTTTCAAGCAGAGAAACAGAAGAGAGAGAGAGAGAGAATGGGTGCACTAGGGCCTTTAGCCACTGCAAACGAACTCCAGATGCATGGGCCCCTTGTACATCTGGCATATGTGGATACTGGTGAATTGAGCCTGGGTCCTTCGGTTTTGCAAGCACGTGCCTTAACTGCTAAGCCATCCATCCAGCCCTACATTTTATTTAACCTTTTACAATGACTTTATTTCTAAATAAGCACACTGTATATTTATAGAATGTAAGGCATGAAATGAAGCAACCTAAAAATAAATTGATCCAAGAAAGCTGTGTCTTATGAAACAAAAATAAAATTTTTGACACTATTAAGCATTAGTGGGCACTTAAAATCCCCTCTCTTTCTGTTGGTGTGATAACCCACTAACTATACCTTATTTCTGTTAGCAGATTAATCCACAATACTGTCAATATCCTAATTGCCTTAGGTACCACGCATTGGTGGGAAATCAGGGAATAAGCTATCAAGATAGCTATTGATGGGCATTGTCAGAAAATAAGTAGATACTTTCTCCTCTGGTTTTCACTGGGGTTGGAAAATATTGATCTTAGTTTTTTCTAGAAATTCATAAAATATACTCTTGGGAGTTAGATCTTTAACCTCAAAATATAAGCAATTTACATTTAAATGAAAAAATATAGCTACCCATCCTAACTCTATGTCTCTGTACTTAGCATATTAAACCTCTTTATGTAGCTTCTCTAATTACAGCCTCATTATGAAGTGCAGGAGGAACTCCAAACACACGCACCTTAACAACACTGTGGCTGTGATCCTTTTGCAGTTGCAATAACTTTAACCCATTTTTAGTCATGTGATCTCATGTGCCACCTCTGGTACTTGGACCTAAAAACGGTGTGACAGAGACTACATATGGAATGAGCTGTAGATGAAATGTGGTACTGGATAATTTTTACTAAGAGGCTAGTAAATGGTTGGGACACTAAGAATCTATGCCATTGAAGAGAAAAATTCTACAACATAGACCCCATTTAACAGAACTAAGCCAATCCTGAATTCTGTAAGATAAAGTCACCAGTCTGTCACAGCTCCGTTACGTGTAGCACTTGATGACAGACTAGGGAAGAAAGCTCTTGTTCTGAGATTCGCAAGTGTGTAATATTCTTTACGTGTCAAGAAATTCAGCACAGCCATAGTTACTGAAAGGGGTCCTGAATAAACACAAGCTTAGAATTGTTTTTCCATGTAGTATATATGGCAGTTGAAGATCTAAAATTTGAAAACACTAGCTAGTAGTATAATGATTAGCACCAAGTCTTTTCACAGCTGCCATTCTACCATGGGCAAACTCTACTAAGATCCCACACAGCAAGCCGCAGGGGACAAATCATTTCAACTTCTAGAGGGAAAAAAAAATGTCACTATATATACTTCCTACAGCCAACATCATATCATCCAGTTTTTGTCTCAAAGTCACCTGCCTTGGATCAAAGTCATACACTCCTGGTCAGATAAATCCACATGGCCTCATACATGGTCTGCTCTTCCAGCTTCTGTATCTTATTCTCTGTGATGCTCAGCATTGTCTTTCATATTACATTTTGTAACGATGGAAATGCTCATTGTCTGAAATGTTAACTTTTAATTGCTCATTATATGTTACCCCTTGAGACTGGAAGCTCCTAGGAAAGACAGTATCTTGAGTGTTAATCTGATGATGGAATCTGAATTCAAACAAACCCAGGATTCCAAAAACTATATTCATGTTTATTTTATTTCTGCTGCAATTCCTAGCACCTATGTCATTGATACCTAGTTTTTCTCAACCTGGTATCAGGCCCTGAAGTTATTAGAGGCTCTTGCCTGGTCAGAACAAACTCAACACTCCTGGCCTCAACACTCCTGCTCTGACACCCAGGGTGAGATCTGATCACAATTTTACTCGGGAGAAATCATCAATCTCTTCCTGACATCTGAACCTACACTTCCTGAACACTCCAAGGTTAGTAACTAAGAAGAATCACCTTGAGTATTCATTTTGGAAGCACTTTATGATGCTCTAATTAATGACTATAATGTTCATGTGGTTATTAAGTGTTTAATGTATTTTCATGCTAACTGAAGGAATCCTGTTTTGAGGCCAGAATGTTTAGAATTTACTACTGCTGTTTGCAGGAAGGATCTGGGTGCATATTAATTTAGTCATTTAGATCTTGCATTTCACAAATATTTATTCACAAGCTGCTTGTGTTTTTATAACACCAAGGGCTTTGTGCTGTTTGTAGGACCACATGTCAGAGGAAAGTCTGATTAATAAAGATAGATTTAATTCTCTGCTCTCCCTGGTTTTCTGGAAATGTCACTCAGTAAACTGTCTATATTATGCCATTATTGCATGTTGGATTTAGTAATTTTTAAGAGAAGGTATTGCTTGTTTCTGAAACGCTAATTGTGTGCAACTATTAGTCTTGAAACATCACTGGAAAACATCTGAAAGCTTCCCCATGCTAGCTGATTTGGTGGGAAGATCTTCATTCAGTCATAATGTCCACTTTGAGTCTAATGGTCCACATTGTTTTCAGGGCATAGAATTTCCCAGATCATTCTTACTAAACTTTTTGATTTATCCATGTCAATGTATTGCCATATGTGCTCAATTTAAAAAGCACCATAAATTTTGGCTTTCATGCAATGTCATTTTTATTTCTACTCCTGATAAAAATTCCACAAATAAAAATACATGTTATCAAAATTCAGTTCAAATTTCATCTTTTATTTTCCTCATGTGTACTAAATCATTATTTTCAATTTTAACTTAAAGCAAGACATCCAAGACCTTATGTTTCTGTTTCTCTTTGCTGAGTCTTCTCCTTTGTCTCAGTCTGAGTGACCTTTCTGTTTCTCTCTCTCCCTCTCTCTCTATCTTTCTCACTCCTTGTCTCCCTCCCTCTCTCTCTCTCTCTCTCTCTCTCTCTCTCTCTCTCTCTCTCTCTCACACACACACACACACACACACACACACACACACACACACAGAGAGAGAGAGAGAGAGAGAGAGAGAGAGAGAGAGAGAGAGATAACTATATGTTTCCTTTCATGTGATTTCATTTTGGGGGTCTGTATACTTATTTGGCATTTATGTATCTCAGGTTCTATGTGACATATGCTCTTGGTTAGTGAGAGAGCAACCTAGCTAATGGGATTTTGTCTATGCTAACAGTGCTTTTGGCCATCTGTTCATTCATCTATAACTCACCAAGTTTATTTCCAGATTTCATTTCCCCTTTGCCTCCATGATAATATACAATATATTTTTTCCTCACTATAATTAGTACCCAGAAGAGGGTCTGTGCATATCAGACCACATTGTCAAAGACTCAAATGAGATTTTCACACCAAGATACCATGCCACTTTCAATTAGACAATTTCTTCAGGATATTAAGGGTGAAATTAATATTAAATTGGAAGTTATTGAAAAAGAAAATGATCACATATTCTAATTCACCATACATATAATACATTTAACAACTTCTATTTGTATCAAAATGGAAATCTTTATTTCAAACTGCATTTTACTACAGAAATATATATTTGCTAATCAACACCTTGAAAGTCACTTTCTCACAGCCTTTCTCAGATAATAAAATGCAGGTGCTTACTGAATGTTCATGTCTTGCAAATGTTTTGAATCTTTTGAATTTCATCAATGGAGAAAACCACACAGATCTATGCCAGCTTAATTTTACATTTAAAATGTGAATAGTGTGGGATGTGGTGGCCTATGACTGTAATCCCAGCACTCAGGCCCTGACTTTGGTGAGTTAAAGATTATTCTGGGCTATACATAAATACTTTTTCTCAAAAAATAAAATCAATAAATAACAAAATAATTCAAAACTAATATAACACTGTAAATTGGCAAAGCATTCTAGATGAAGCATGAAAGAAATGTGGTGCAGTTGTGAACTCCAGGAAAATTATAAATTTTCTATATATCTATGCATATATCTGATTTTCACATACGAGAGAGATAACATTGTTTTTCATATGCTGTTAGAAGCAGTACTTTTTCTTGTTCACCCTTAAATCCACTAGAAATATAATTATTCCCTGTATAAAATATTTATTCTCTCTTTCTCCCCTGATCATATTACTAAGTGTCTCCTTGTCAACATGTAAGCTTCTTAGGCCATAGAGAAGTCCTTCCCAACATGGCCCTTGTCACCTACCTTACACCACATGCTGGCACTTTGTACCTGACACATCATTTCTCAGCCATTCTCAACTGCTCACAATAGTTGTACTGTTTACAGGTTTACAGGCCTCCATTGCCCCAAACTATTACCCCAGCCTGGATTTTCTTTTATTTCACCAAATCCAAACTCACTTCAGTGACCTACTCTCATGGAGACTTCACTATGATACATATTTCAATATTTCCATAATGTAAAGTGATTATTTTTCATCATTGTTCACATTACTCATGTAGCTCAGTGGGAAGAACAAGTAATGTGGAATCAATGATGTGAGAGAGGAAGTCATCATAGATGACAAGACATGGAGGCAGAGTCAAGATCAAATTGGACAAAATAATGTTGTGAATGTGAGTTTATGGTTCCGTTACCTTTTCTCTTTGTGCTGCTGCCCTACCTAAGAGGACTAGATATGATGAAGGACTTCCTCTGAGGTCATGCTGACTGTCATTGATAAAACCAGTATTCATGTTTCATTCCCATCTACTTAGTGCAAAGGAAAGACACCTCTGTTTGGCTACACAAAAGACAAGCACCTGCTATGTCTTCCTTCTAAACAAAGACTCAAAATATCTCTCTGTATGATGGTTCAGGAAAGATCCCGAAGCTTCCTTTCTTTCTTCAGTTTCCTCAGCTTAACAGAGTTTTGGACAAATGGTCTTTTTTCCAGTAATTCTTAATTCGACAGTCTGTTGGAGCCAATATTGTTTTCACAGCCAATTTGTAAATACTACAGAGTTTCCTTCAGATATGTTAATGTGACCAAAGTTTGCTGCCCGCTTGACATTCTTCTAAACCTAAACTTAGTGAGAGCTTTTCATCATCTGTGAAACTAAGACAACACAGATAAACTGAATTCTACAAACTTTTGAAAATTGAGGAAAACAATATGTCCACTGTAAACAAATTTCCCATTGCATATCAAAAAACTCAATGAAGTTTTAACAAACATTATTCCTATGAATTTGATAGTCCTCTGTGCTTAGCATTGATCTTTAGAGTAATCCAAGTCAACAGACAAAGGATGTTTTGCACCTGTTATTACTTATTTTCTTTAGAATAGTTTTGGGTATACACATTTTATTTTCTAAAGGTATAGATCTATTCCACTTGTTCCTACAAACCTGAAATTTAAAATACTTCATTTCACTGCACCCTAAAATTTTTTAAATTCCATAATATTTCACCTTTTCAATTTCCCAAAGTAACTATTTTATTTTTTAAACTATTTTACTTTTATTTATTTGACAAAGAAAGAAGGGTAGAGAGTGAGAGAGAATGGGCACACCAGGGCTTCTAGCCACTGCAAATAAACTCCAGACATGTGTGCCACCTTGTGCTTCTGGCTAATGTGGGTCCTGGGGAATCAAACCTGGGTCCTTTGGTTTTGCAGGCAAATGCCTTAACTGCTAAGCCATCCCTCCACCCCAACTATTCTATTTTTGAAACAGGGTGTTAGGGGTTCTGGAAAGTTCTTGAGCCCCAAAACCTGGGTTCACATTGGGATTTAAACAAAGAATTGGGCAAATCACCTGAGAAGGATAATTTTTAAATTACTATATTTATTGAAGGAAGTACCAAAGAAAGGGAAGGAAAATGAATACATCCACAGTGGTGGGCCTGGATAAACCATAAAAAGAGAGCTAAAAAGTAAAAATAAAGAAAGTGCAAAGAGCTCCTGCCATGTGGAGGGCAGGAGTGGATAAAGAGCCCATGTAGAAATAGGGGCTAGGGGACTTTCTTCTTGTCTCATATGAGGGGAAACTCACTAGAACCTACAGGGTCAGGAGTTGTCAGGCAGCCCAGAGGACTCCCTCCCACCCCCAGCCCCCATAAATGTATTTATAACCTTAAAGTAGTTGGTACGTTCTGTCTCAGGTGAGCCAATATAAGAATTAATTGGTCTGGACTAGAATCTCTCACAGGAAGAGGCTAGCCATGATACCAAGTTCTGGGAACTGAAATTGACCAACCACAATATCAGGATTATATTTAAATTCTAAGAAAGGAGATCTTCCTCCTAGGGAGAGGCTCAAATGTAAGTAACTCCTTTAGGCAAGTGATACTGCAGTCAGATCATCCCTTTATCTCTCGCAAGTACAGATTGCAAGGACAGACATGCCAGCCTTTAGTTTCAGGCACCCAGTCTCCTTAACTGTCTGACAAAGCTACCTGACTCCCTGTCACTTTTAGTTGTTATTTATAAACCTAGCCTTTTTAAGATTTTAACATATTTTCCACAAGAAAACTTTATTAAGAGCCAAAAAAAGAAAGAAAGAAGGAAAGAAAGAAAGAAAGAAAGAATGAATGAAAGAAAGAAAAAAATAGCCAACAGAAAAAAACTAGCAGTGACAGACATGTGCCTTTCGAAGGGTCCTAATCCGGAGCTACATCAGCAATTCCTACTAAAAGACCAAAAGTTTGGTGGTTCAATGCATTTGGATGATGTGGGGAGGAGGGAAAATGTCCCCAAAAAGTTCAGAAAGAAGTTGCTGACAGACTAATGTGTTCTGCCCCTCCGTGATTAAAACCTTTTATCTGTCCATGTCCTGAGCTGTCATTTGTGCAGTAGGAAGGAGTTTCTTGAAGATATTACCATATATAGTTAAAGTGGGAGAGAATAAAATGTAAATTGATTTCATTTGTCATTTATCTAATTTTTATATTGCTATAGCCTTGATTTCTGGAAATTATTATCTTCTTTCAATAACATTCCAAAACATAGGCTGGAGGGAATGGAGATATTGCTCAGTGGTTAAGGTGCTTGAATGCAAAGTCAACACGGGCTCAATTCCGCAGGACCCACATAAAGCCCGACGCAAAAAGTGACTCATGCATCTGGAGTTTACAGATGCTGCAGGCTCCAATGTGCCCATTCTTTGTGTCTGTCTCTCTTTTGTCTGTCTCTTCTGCTTGCAAATAAATAAAATTTGAAAACAAAGTTTAATAAGATAGACTGGGGTAAGAGTCCATGGTCATGGTCTACAGCCCACATTACTGACACTATTGTTTCATCTAATAAATGCATTGTTATTTCAAAAATTGGCACATTTATAGCAACTGATCGCTTTGCTCAAGGTTTATTAAATTTAAGGTACATAAACTCACCAGTTAGAATGCAGTCCCATAGTTGCAAGTTGTTGACAACTCCCAAACAGCAAAATATAAACTAAAATTACTGTAATAATATAGTCAAGTATTCAAAAGACAGGAATAGGGGTGTGATGGATGTTTTAATTGAAAGAACCAATAAAAATAACTAGTTAAAGAAAAAGTTAAACTAAAATAGTTATCAATTATCATGTTAGTATATTTGGCTGAAATAATTGCCTAGAAGACAAAGAATGTCAAATTAGTTTGCTTTAAAAATATTTTAGCTAAGCATGGTGGCACATGTCTTTAATCCAAGCACTAAGGAAGCTGAGGTAGGACAACCCCTATAAATTTGAGTCCAGCTTGAGACTACATAATGAATTCCAGGTCAGTAGAGTGAGACCCTACTTCAAAAAGCAAACAAACAAAAAAAAAATAAACTAACTAACTAAATATATAATATATTTTATCTTCATGCCCCTGATCCTGTTTTCCTGGGACCATCTTCAGTGGAGTAAGGAGGCGATATGTATGTATGTGTGTGTTTCATCAAGTTGGCATAGTCTCAACATCTTTGACAGCTGCTCTTGACCAAGGAACATTTCAGTCACCACTGGTAGCAAAGATTTGCAGAACATCAACATTGCACTGCACATACTCATTTGGTCTACTTACAGGCAGCTTCTTCAGAAATATAACAGCTTTGGAGAGGTCTATGATGAGGGTGCCAACCTTCTGTCTGACCCTGCAGAGACTATCCAGTCTGTGGTAGATGACATTGATGCTTCAGAACTTAACACACTGAGAGAGCTGGTCTCCAAGTAGGAGGTTGACTAAGATAAGTTACTTCTCAGTGTATTTGGGCTTGCCAGGGAGTAGTAGCATGAGCCCTTTTTCTCACTATTTTATATACATTTCTTCATCTTAGAGGTGGAAATTTGGATAGAGAGAATGAAAAGGCATGAGTGAGGAGGGTTATGTCGAAAACTCAACATAGATGCAAACATCACTTGGAAAAACCCATGAATGTGTACAAGAAATATGATTTGGCAATTATATCAGAAAAAAGTTAATGTTATTGAAAATTGAAAGAGTGATGTAAAAAGTCCTAGACTAACTGAAAAGAGGTATTTTTGAAAGTATTTTTAAGTATGTCATTAGTTAACTTAATGATTCTCAGTAGCTAACACAACCTCATATTTTCAAACTTGAAACATTCTCTTCCGTGTAATCTTATTTTAAAATCAAAGTTTGAAACATGAAGATTTTAATGCTAACATGAGGAAACAGTACAAAATGAATAGATTATTTTATTTGAGAGAGGATACTTTCCCTCTAAGAGCCAGACTGGTCCTCTTAAAATTCAGACTTGGGGCTGGAGAGAAGGCTTAGTGGTTAAGGCACTTGCCTGTGAAGCCGAAGAACTCTTCTTCCAATATTCCAGATCCCATGGATAGCCAGACACAAGTGACACAAGCCTGCAGTGTCACACATGCCCTAAAGGGGGCGCACACTTCCGGAGTTCACAGTGGCTGAAAGCCCTGGCATGCCCACTCTCTCTCTCTGCCTTTTTCTCTTTCAAAAAAAAATCAAAGAATTATATATCTCCGAATAGGATTATGCTTTTCTTTTTGATTGGAAAGAAATATTTCTGGAGAAATTTATAAGATCAAATAGATACCTATTTTAGATAAAATGATTTGCATAAAGTCCACTAAGTATTCACCATTCCTTTCAGTGATCTTTAAACTGACATTAATTTCTGAATTATAGATCTCATAAAACCTGGAAAGTACAAAAGAATTTTCTAAATAAATTCATCTCAGATGTAGATCCATTGTAAAGGCTATTATTTTCAAGGTGTTAAATGCTCCTTTAACTGAAAGTCTTACATTCCAAACAAAGGAAATCAGTTCTTTATTTATATAGTCTATGCATGTGTGTACATATGTGACATATAAAATTATATGATTTAACATATATATATTATATATATATGGTATATGTGAATTAACAGATATAATTTCTATATAACTTTATATTATTATACATACAACTTAGACATTTATATATATTATGTACCTGAGTTTTTATTGTCTGTATACATATACATGAATGGAATAGTATTCAACTTAATATTTAACAAACTGTCATCTAGACTTTTTTTTAAAATTATCTGTTTTCACTCATTTGATAATTTAGAACTTTGAATTGTAGTAGAAAAGAAGCTAAAACTTGAACTGATTCACTGAAATACTGTAAGAGTTAATTGCCAACAAGCTAAAACTTATCTTTGTCAACAGATGGAAAAATCTAAAAGAACGAACTTTCCAGAAGGGGCCCAAAGGGATCACAAGAAGGAAAGACAGTTTAGGCCACCTGACGAGAGCAGACAGTTCTAGGAGCAATTAGGAGCTGGGGTGACCAGAATAAACTAGGATTGTTTTTCCCCCATGAAATGATGTCTGAGGTGCTTGAAGCCACTGGAAACATGCATCAAGTATGAGTCCAGGAAACAATAAGGAAAGAGGACTATGCGTGAGACACAGGTCATGAAAGTCAAGCAATATGTTTGCATTTTATAATTCAAAATAGCTAAGGATATCAGAGATAACTGCATAACCACCAATCTTTCTAGTCGCATGGTGTTTATCACTAAATATTAAATAAAGGAATAGACTCTCAGCCTTATCTCATGCCACCTAATTCTATGAATCAGGAGCACTTTAGATTTAACTTACATAGTTTTGATTCTATTTTCTCACCTAAAAGTAAAAATAATGCAACTTATAAGTAATTTATTTCATACAATAAGTTCTCAAGTGATTTACAAATTGTTATTAATTTTTAATGTTACATTTCAAAATTAGAAGTAAAGGATCATGCTTGTGCTAAGCAGACTTTCCCTTTCTGTGTCTGTAAGTTTCTTTCTCTCTCTGTTTGGGTGTACATGTGCATAGGCATGTACAGGCCAGTGGTCAACCCGAGGTGTAACCCTCCAAAACATTCTTCAACTACTTTTCTATCTCTCTGTAGTCAATTAGGCTACAGCGGTGAGCCAGTGCTCTCCAGGGTTCCTTTCATTACCATTTACCCTGCATGTATATTTCAGGCATGTAGCACCATGCCAGTATTATTATGGGGTACTGGGTCAATTCCAGTTTCTCATGCTTTCCCACCTTGATGAAACTTTCTCGAAAAGCCCTTAATAAAATTTTATAGAAAGAAAACAATTAAAATATAAAATACTTTCAAATATGTTTATCCCAATATACTTTCCACTAGAACCAAGTAATTTTGTATTTTTGCTATTCTTTCATGTATCAGAACTATACGCATTTAAGGGAGATATAAAGAATGAAAAAAATAAATAAAACTGAATAAACAGTCTAATTTATAAGTGAGAATATTTTTAATGTTTACTCAAATTCTGTATAATAGATATACTGGATAATGAAACTTTAGTTTGATTTATGTGGTACAAATTCACTTTCCATCGCCTGCCTTGGAAACATTCTTATGAATTAATCACCCTTGTACTAAGAACTGTCTATTTTATCTATAAAAAAAATCAACTTGGAAGGGCCAGTGTGCTTTCTTTAGGCACTCATATGCATTTCAGGATTTAAAATTATTATTTATTTATTTTAACTAGAAACTTTGTATGATTACATCATGTGTTGAAAGACTCATTTCCTTCCTCCCTGCCCCCACTCTACTGAGGACCATCCCTAGTGGGATTGCTGATACTCACCATGTGGTTCTGGGTTCCGAGTAGTAAGAGCAGCAGTCATTGTGTGTGTGAGGAGGGCTATGCCTCTAGATATCCCCTCCTACCCTGTGGCTCTTACATTCCTTCTGCTCCCTCTTCCACAGAATTCCGTGAACATTGGTGGGTGGGCTTTAAGTGTACTTTAGTGTTGAGCTCTCAGCAGCTTCTGAATTTCTGCTTTGGTATGTTTTGAATATCCTCAGTGTCTCTTTCCATCACCCAGGTGCAGGTTGTCAGGCTTACCGTGGAAACAGCATTCTTACTCGTCTCACCAATTCCTCTCAGTTTCACCTGAGTCCTAGTGGCTATGCTGGGAGTGGCTCATCTGCTGACAGGGAGTCAGCTATCTATTCTTGTCTTGTTGATACATTTTGGTTGTCCTTGGTTCTTGCTGCTTTCTAAAAAACAAACAAACAAGCAAGCAAAAAACAGATTCTCCAATGGAGAGTGAAAGAGTGAGATTGGTTGAAGGGGTAAGCATCATTAATTTACAGAGATCTTGATGTGTTTAGCCTCACTTTTGGTAAAGACTAGTGGGAGCTTCTCATTGTAGCCCATAATCTTGGTCTCCACAGGATTCAGACTAGGTTTCCAGATCCAGCTACAGATTTATTTCCACTGATCAGATCTCTTGGCCAATAAGAAAGCTATTGGCTACTGACCTAGGCTGTGTGCCACTACTGCACAGGTGTATACATCTCAGCAGGCTGGTTGCTTTCATATAGCTGGATCCCCTGCTTGATCACAATGTTCTTGGCTGTTTTCTCTCACCAGCACACGTAATACACAGCACTCTATGCACTATGTATCTGGGAGCTTGCTTTGTTCCAGATTCAGCCAGATCTCCCCGTGCTCTGTGTCAGCAGCATGTGATGTCTTCAGCTATAACGTGTCATCTTTCAGCTCAGGAGGATAATCAAGTGCTTTGGCAGAAGTCTATTTTTGGGGGGACCTCAGAGGTCTCTCATCAACATCTCATATGTAAGGTAGAACATGTGGTATTTGTCTTTCTGTACTTGTGTGAGTTCACTTAATATGATCTACTACAAATCTATCTATTTTCCTAAAAATTTAATTACATCATTTTCCCCTACTGCTTAGTAGAATGTCATTGTGTACCATATCTTCATTACTCATTCGTCAGATGATGGGCATCTGGGTTCATTCCAGGTCTTAGGTATTGTGAATTGATTAGTTATAAACCTGACTGAGTAAATATCTCTGCAATAAAGAGCACTAAGAATAGATGCCCCATATAGGTATGGCTGAGTCACTTGGTAGCCCTATTTTCATCTTTTTTAGGAGTCTTCATACTGATTTCCATAGTGGTTGTACAAGTTTATACTCCCACCAGGACTGAATGAGGGTTCCTCTTTACTCATATCCTTGTCAACATTTATTGTCTTTTGATTTTTTAATGATTTCCATCCTTTTTGGAATAAGATGGAATTTCATAATTGTTTCAATTTGCATTTCCCTGATAGTTAAGGATGTAGAATATTTTCTTAGATGAGTATTAGCCTTTTTATTTATTCTTTTGAGAATTCCCTATTCAGTTCTCTGCCCCTTTTTTCGAGTTTATCATTTGATTTTTTTTAATTGGTTAGTTTTTTTTTGCATTCTTAATAGATTCTAGATATTAGGCCTCTATCAGTGATTTAGCTGGTAAAGATTATGCCATTCTGTGCATAATCTGTTGGCTGTATTAAGGTATGTTTATCTGTACAAAAGCTTTCTAGCTTCATGAAATCCCACTGGTTAAGTTTAATTTCATGGACTACTGGGGTATTGTTAAAGAAGTCTTTCAAGACAGGCATGGTGGCACATGCCTTGAATCCCAGCACTCAGGAGACAGAGGTAGGAGGATTGTCATGAGTTCAAGGCCACCCTGAGACTACATAGTCAGCCTGGACCAGAGTGAGACCCTACCTTTTAAAACAAAACAAAAACAAAAACAAAAACAAACAAACAAACAAAAAAAAACGTTTTTTACCACTCTTATATCATGGAGAGTTTCCCCCTGTATTTTCTTCCAGGCAATTAAGAATTTCAGGTCTTATGCTGAGGTCATTAATACATTTGGAGTTGATTTTTGTACATGGTAGGGAGTCTAGTTTCATTTTTTTTTTTTTTTACATGTGGTAATCCAATTTGACCAGCACCATTTATTGAAGAAGCTATCTTTTATCAGTGTACACTGGCTCCTTTGTCAAAGATCAACAAGTTGTAGTTGCTTGAACTAAGGGCTGGGTCTTAAATTCTGATCCATTGGTCTATGTGTATGTATTTATTCTAGTACCATGCTGTTCTTGTTACTATGGCTTTGCAGTAGCTTTAGGTCTGGTATCACTGTGATACCTCCTGATGTGTTCTTTTGCTGAGGATGTGTTTGGATATCTGAGACCATCCACATTTTGAGATTACTTTTATCTCTATGAAGAATGATTCTTGGATTTTTATTGGTATTGTGTTTAATTCTTCAAAGGTTTTGGACTCCCAGTCAATTTTCTTCTGTGTTGTCTTCCAGATCTGATATTCTGTCCTCCGCATGGTTCATGCTGTTGGTGAGGGCTTCTAGAGAGGCTTTTAAAGGTTCTGTTTGATTTCTTTTCTTTTTTTTAATTTTTATTTTTTTGAGGTTGGGTCTCTGTCTGGTCCAGGCTGACCTGCAATTAATTATGTAGTCTCAGGGAGACCTCAAACTCACAACGATCCTCCTACCTCTGCCTCCCGAGTGCTGGGATTAAAGACCTGCACCACCACTCCTGGCTTCTATTTGACTTTTGTATTCTATTGCATTTTCCTACATTTTTTCTATCTCTTTTTTAAGGCCCAATTTCATGTTGAGGTTTAATTTCCTTAATGCTTCCTAGAATTCATTCTGGCCTTTCATAATGCCTTCATGAAGGTTAATCAGCTGTTTGTTGAGATCCTCTATCTGTTGACTCACCTTCAATTCATTTATCTCTCTCTTGAGGTCTCTTTGGTTTTCCTCAATTCACTTACATGTGTTAATTCAGTTATAGGATTATTTGATTTTGCTTCCAGTACTTCCATTCTCTTGGTGAGAGTCTCATTGCATTTATGTAATAATCTTACTGTGTTTTCATTTTGGAATTCAAGTTCTGTCTCCTCTATGTTTTCATTTGATTCTTCCATTGTGGAGCTAGGAAAACTTGGTGGAGATCTCTCAGTAATTTTTTTTTCCAATTGAGATCCATCCATCTCATGGTAAAAGTGTTTCTGTATTAAGAAGGAAAGAATTATTTGCCCTTGTAGGTTCTTCAGTGATGGTTCTGTTTTAGGTTTGAACCCGATTGGAGTGGGATGGGGCTATAACTGCAGATGTACGGGTTTTGGAGGTTGCAAGTGCGCCAGAACCTCTGGGCTGGTGACTAATAAGAAAGCTGGTTTGGAGGTCTGAAATCTCTTCAGCTGGTGGTTGCAGCCATGCCTTGCCTATGGGGCTCAGGAGCAGTAACACTTGCCCTTACTCTCCCACTGTACCTAAGCTAAGTAGGTGTGGAGGCACGCTGATACCTTCCTGGGCTTGCCAGATACTCCTGTGCATCCCTGTCTGGGGCAGGATTCAGGTGCCAAGGAGGCAGTGGGACACATGTTGGAGGATGTGGGAAGAGGGGGGGAAGGGGTATGATAGAGTTGGGCTCCATGGATCAGGGCTGACTGAGGGTCTGTTGGGTGTCCAGTGTGGGGTGTTGGTCTTCAGAGGTGACTGAGACAGGAGTATGGGAATGTGGAAGCTGCTGTAGGCATGGCTTGTCACTGATTAAAGGAGGCTGACAAGACACAAGTGGGCTCACCTGTGTTTGCCTGCCACCAATGAGCAAGCTTTTTTGCAGGTGGTTCTGTGCCCCTAGTGAGGACTTCCCCAGTAGCTATCTGGTCCCAGTGGTCTGAATTTGTCCCTCTTATAATTCTTTATTAAAATTAGAACAGAACACAAAACTTGGGGCTCATAAATTCTTGGGGATCCCTACTGAACCTGCAAATCCTGCATCAACGACATGTATGAGTACCTGGTAGTTCCCTACCTGTCCCATGAGGAATATGAAGCCAGGGTCTGATCTTGCTGAACACCTGTGTAGGGGCTGGGGTACCACGAGCAGAGCCTACTCAGGCTGCACATGCACAGCACCTCAGCCACCCCACATCAGCAGCAGGGATATTGGGAGCTAGGGAACTGGGAGGTGGGGAATCAGGAGCCCAGGTCTACTAATGCTGCAGGCATATGCAGGGTCCAACCCCCACACCAGCAGCAGGTGAACTGGAAGCCAAGGAACGAGGAGCCCAGGCCTACTCATGCCACAAACCTGGTTGCTTTTGTGATAAGCAGTCACATAGGTGAACATCTTTCCACGTACAACTTTATATTTTTCTATTACACAGTATTTATTTCAAATGGAAAGCATTTTCAAATAAAATATTTCAATAATATTGTACATGCAATGGTGCATGTCTTATTCCATTCCATTTTATAATGAGATTTCATTATTATTTTCTTATGTTGGCTGTATCAGGTCAGGAGTAAGTGGACCTCAAACTTATCTTCTCTTTAGGGACCTCCAAAGGGTAGGACAAACCATGATGCCCTGGCACTCAATGGGAAGTCCTAGAAAGGACCAGGATGTCTGTCACTATCATCTCCTCCCATCATCCTTGGGATGGTCAACTTATAAAAGGTTTATTTTGCCTCACAGTTTGTAGGGTGTCAGACTGTGTCCATTGGTCCTGTCACTGTTTGGCCTATAGCTGGTGGACAAAGTGTACAGAAGTGAAGCTCTTTAATTTATGGCCAGAATAAGAACTTGAGGGATGTGCTGACGTTTGTCCCCTGTCTCCTTTGAGCCACTCCTCAGTGACCTATGACCTCCCACTAGGTTCCTCCTTTTAAAGCCCCCTGCACTTCCAGCAGTGCCTTATGCATCCAAATCTTCATTCAACAGATGGACCCTAGGGAGATTATTCCTGACCTAGCTCTCCCACAAACAGAGGGAGGGCATTTGTTGTGGTCCTTGTAGGCCTCAGAGAGAGTACACAGTTGAAGGATGGACTGCTTTGCCAAATTCCAAGGGGCATTAGAATAGAAGGCCCCTCCCTTGTTTCCTGACGCTCATGTGTTGAGGGATGAAGGGGTGGCAATAGACTCCCCAAGCACGAGCCCAGTAGAGTAGGCGGCAAGGTGTGCTCTCGATAGAGTTGCCAGCATAGCAGAAGTGCATGGTCTCAGAAAAGTTTCTCACTATCTCCAGGAATTGCGTAACCTGAGAAGACACAGCTTTTCCAGAATCTGCAAAGTCCACTTGTTAAAACATTAGAATTGTAGAAAGTTCAACAAATTACTCATATTCCATATGCTTTTTCTAACACATATCTTTGAAAAAGCAAGCAGCATCATTAAGCTCCTATTTATAGATATTTTTTATACTTAAAAATTCTGTAATTTTACTTATAGTATTGCATAAGCCAAAATCTCATGCAGGTTTCTTTCAGTTAACAATATATTTAAGGTTTTATTTTTCTTCAGTTTTCTAGCTACAGAGTTACATTAATTCACTGTATTGTAATTCATTTCATCAAATTTTTGCTAGAGCACAATGAGTTAGCTTTATTCTTTTGTTGTCACAAATAATTCTTCAATGAATATGCTCATTCTAATATAATTGATAAATGTACAAGTATTATTTGAAAAGAGAAAAATTAAATTAATTCACAGTGCATTGCATTTAACATTATAGCATGTCCTCACAAATCATCTCCCATGATATTCATACCAATATATATTTATCCAATGTTTGAGAAATTTGCTTTCCCACATATTTAGGATACTTACAAAATATTTAACCAAATGTTTGTGCATGTGTATATATGTGGATATTGTGATGGATGCTCAGCTATGAACCACAATAATATCTAGTAATATCTAGTTTTGTATTTTTTATGATAATTTATTAACAATACTTGAAATTACATTCAAATGTATTAGGATTGCCTTCTCATTTAAGAAAGATTTAATTATATTGGGAGTAACAATCATTTATTTCAGTCTCATGCTCAAATTGGAGAAAGGCCTCAGCCAAATTGAAATAGATTACAATTAAAAAAAACCTTAATTTTCCACATTTCTGTAATTTTGCATTCAATCATTAAATCTATCAAGGGATACTGACTTTGAGCCACTGAGCATGCTTTTACCTGACTTTTTTTTTTTTTTTGAGATAGTGTCTTACTCTAGCTCAGGCTGATCTGGAATTCACTATGTAATCTGAAACTGGCCTTGAACTCATGGCAATCCTCTATCCTCTTAACTCTGCCTTCCAAATGCTGGGACTTAAAAGCATGGGCCGCCATGCCCAGCTCTGTACTATCCTTCTAATCAACCAACTTTATGATGAATGATGACACATTTGAGGATTCCTGGCTCTGTCATGTCAAGATCCCACAGATTTCTGTCACATGCTCACAAATCCTTAGGATTGGCATCCTTCCCTGCTAGCCTGGGTCAAAGAAGAGAAACAATATTCCTTAGTAATACTTCAATCCTTTTGTCTTTAATTATGAACCCTCAAGTTTATTTTTAAGTGAGAAAAGAAATGTTCCTCTACTATTGAGTGTATTAGGGACGGCTGTTGTTCACCCAGGCATCACATCGCTTGCTCCCATTTATTTGTAAGTGGACCAGCTCTGCCACTGAGAGACGTTGACACACACATAGCATGAAATTGCAAGTGGTAAGGTGTTTCTTCAGTAAAATATAGGAAAGTTTACCACATACCATGTTTTATACATTGAAACAAAATCTTCATAACAATTCTTACATTCCTGTAGTTGCACTTCTCGTGTGGATATGTGGATTAGAAATAGTTTTGTGAATATATATATATATATATATATATATATATATATATATATATATAATATATTATATATTATATAAATAATTCATATTCCAACAGTGCCTCTTAATCAGATGCATTCCCTGCTCATCCTATAAAGAGTTTCCTGTGTTTTAAGCAAACGTGAGGTGGTACAATATTCCCTTTCTGGTTATTCATCAGTAAATAATCTGCAGAAGACTAGTGGAGGAATGGTCAGAATGCATCATCTAGGGTTAAGCTTTATATTTGAATTTGTTCACTTCCTTAGACTCATCCTACAGCATGACTCTATATATGTGAAAAGTTAATAGGTGCAAATTCATATTTCATGTGATTTGTCATAGTTTATTTTTATGCTGAAATAACTTTCCTTAATCAATGAGAATTCAGTAAGCTATAAAAAGCCAATACTGTCTTTCCTTTGGAATTTCAGTAGAAAGAATGTGTGACTAATCGGTGAGTTAATTATGCAACCATGCCAGAAAACCTTAATGAGTGCATTTCTAGTGTGGAATTTTTTTAAATAAAAAAGATGTGTTATATCTGTGACAGTCAATTTCATTCACTTGGTTTGATTTTACAAGTTGAGATTCAGTAAATGTTAAAGTCCCTATTGTTAAGTTTTTCTTTCCACAACCCTTTTTACATGCCAAATTCCCAGGGCTGTTTGCAGGCTCAATTTAGGAGATAAATACTCAATGCCCAAATTGGTTAATTGCACCCATTATTGTTCGCCAGATAAAACTGTTAGCATACACAAACAAGGAAGCGCCACTGGAAATGTTTCCCCACCACTTTCTCCTCGGACCTGCTGCCCTGGGAATGGCACCATGGTTATTTCAATAAGTGGGAATTACAATAATCCTTTCTTTTCCCATCCCATTAGCACAAAGCTTTTCTTTTCCAAAGGTCACAACTAAAAGGAACAATTTGGCTCCATCTCCAGTACCAAGGGATACCACTTCAAGTGGCTTTTAACACAATAGAATTGGCTAGACTGAAATGCATGAAAGTGTCTCAGGGTATTAGGATATTCAGAACTGCTGAGCTGTGAATCCAAATGTCGTACCACTTTGCTACTAGATTAAAAAAATAATTATTTGTATTTAAAATGTATTCTTTTCTTATTTGATTAATAAGCTTGCAAATTAATTTGCTTATAAGAATAACTTGTAGTTCATTCATAATTGTTTATTTCTTGACTTTTATGGATATATCATAATTTTCAAAACTCTATTGATCATTATCAATGTTCCCAAAGCATTTTCTTTAGAGAAGCAGAAACTGAGACTCAAATAGGAACATACCCAGTTCTAATGGCTGAGAATTCCACCCTGCCAAGTTCCACTGAGAATGTTCTCTGATGCCACCAGACCATTCATTTTCTGGGCCACTCTGCCTTCAGCTAAGCATCCCAAAGCTGCCCTTCCCTGCCTCTTCTGCTTGACAGCCTAGAGCATGGCAATACCCATTTAAAGCAAGTTCTGCTTCCCTCACCTTTGTCTCTATCTTTCCATCATGAATACACAGTAATTCAGCTTTTATTATTGTTTTCAGTGGGGAATATTTCTCTGCATTTCAAGTCAAGTTACTGTCTTTATGTTAGCCTCTATTATATTGTCTTGATATCAGGGAGATGATTGATGGGAGATAGATATGGATATGTGATAAAGATGATAGATGACAGACATGTAGATACATTGTAACCAGAGCATTGATTTTAGCTACAATCATGAACATAAATGAAGAGCAAAATACATTGTTTTGTTTTAGAATACTTCATAATCACGGTATTTTCAAAAAATGCTTTAGTGATTACTTGCATTATAACAAATTTCAACGAATTTAGTTGCTAGAAACAACAAAAATTTATTAGTATTTTTTATAAATGTCAGTAGTGTAACTTAGATTTCACCGAATTGTAAAAAGGTGTCCCAGTGATTGAACCTTGTAGAGGCTCTGAAGGAGAACTACCTTCTTCCCCTTCTTGTTAGTTAGGGTCTATCCTCAGTTATTAGCTTTTGAGCCCTTTTCTGCATCCAAATCCAACAACAAAAATGGAGTCTTTGTATTTTATCTCTCTCTTTCATCTGTTGTTACTTATTTTTATTTATTTATATATTCAAATTTTAATTAATTATTCTTTTTAACATATTATTCTCTTTTATTCTTTCTCCCCTTTTTTCCATTTCCCCATGGCCCTTCTCTGTGGTGTAATTGTATTTACAGTGGGGTCATGAAAGCCTCAGTCAATTCCAGTGAAATTGTGGGGTGACCGAACTTTAGAGTATTTCAACCCACTCTTTGGCTCACACACTCTCTTTCACCCCGTCTTCCACAATGTTCCCTGAGCCATGGCATTCCTGTTGGCAGTCTGACTCAGTGCTCACTTCTTTTTAGCCTCTTGATTTCTGGTTTGATAAGTTGTTCTTGATCACTGCATCTGCTGCTGTCACCCTGGAGCTGGTTGTCAGGTCATCAGTGAGAGCAGTGTGTTCATGGAGCTACTTCCACTGTGAGTCCTCCTGTGCCCTGGCAAAGGAGCAGGGCACAAGTCTTATGGTTGGTAATCCGTGGTCTTCTTGTCTTATTGATGGCTCTCAACACTCCTCTGTGTTCCCTGCCATATATAAGATAAAGCAGATTCTTCAATTAAGAGTGAGAACAGCTTGGGTTAGAGGGGCATACCTAAGGATGGCTCTGCTATTGGCATGTGACCCCCCACGCTCAGCCCCATTTTACAATGGTACAGCCTCTCTTGAACTGGCCCTGCCCTGCCAGGTAACTGAGCAAGAATCTGTATTCAAATTTTGAGATAAGATATTGCTATATTTCCTAGGTGGACTTTGAACCTATGGTGCTCTTGCCTCAGCCTGTTAAGCTGCTTTCTCTCTAGAATCCTGGTGATTATTGTACACAAATGGAAAAGACAGCAGGGTCGTCTAGCTCTTCAGGACATCTGAGCCATAAGTGATTAAGAAATGTCTTAGGCCACACAAATATTATGAAAGCAGATGAGATAAAAGAAACAAAAGGTCTGTATATGCTATTTGTGCATGATATGTCCCTAATATAAAAAGACCATGTATAATAATCATGATGATGCTAAGTATGTAGTTCTTGTTTAGAGTGTTTTAAAACTATTATTTAGAATCAAATTTTATAATTATGAGAAAATGTACATACCTAAGTAAAGAAGTTTCATTATTATATATATTTTTAAATTATTTTTTTAAAAAATATTTATTTATTTATGTGAGAGAGAGAGAAGTAGAGAGGTAGAGAAAGATGCAGATAGAAAGAGAGAGAATGGACTTGCCATCTGGAATTCACTATGTAGTCTGAAGGTGGCCTCAAACTCAAGGCAATCCTCCTACCTCTGCCTCCCTCCTGGGGGATTGAAGGCATGCACCACCATACATTAAGAACCATAGTATCAGGCTGGAATGATGCCTTAGCAGTTAAGGTACTTGCCTGCAAAGCCAAAGGACCCAAGTTTTATTGCCTAGGACCCACATATGCCAGATACACAAAGGGGAACACACATCTGTAGTTCATTTGCAGTGGCTGGAGGCCCTGGTGTGTCCATTCTCTTTTTTTCTCTCTCTTTCTACCTGCCTATTTATGCATATCTTTCTTTCTCTCTCAAATAAATGCATAAAAATATTTTTAAAAAAGAACCATAGTATTGTTATTCTTTGAAACTTGTAATAAAAATATATCAAATTTTATGTAAAAATTCTAGCCCCTGATCCCCACTTCTGTCTCTATGCCTCTCATGTTGGAGTCTATGTCATGTTCAAGTTTAGAGCCCAGATATTCAATGTGATGAATTCCTTTCTGAAGCTTAGAGAGATCATTAAGAAAATACTCTGAGATTCTAGTGTACATTACCTAGCTTGAGGGATGAGTGTATTATTCTGTGTACTGATAAAAATTGGTGAATTTGATGAAATGAAAATATAATAGTAATGGAAAGTGTTTCATTTCTTTCACTTTATATTTTCACTCAGCATTTGAAGCATTTCATGACAAGTCTCCCTGCTTTAATGGTTACTGTCATTTCCCATGTTTGCTAAACTGTGTTACCCAGTAATCATTGGACACCAGTTTAGATGTTGATAAAGTCCCCTGTATACTTAATTAATGTTTAAACCAATATATCATAAGTAAAGCACCTTACCCTTATGCAATTAGTTGGTGTTAAAGTCCAAGATTAGGGCGTGGTCGCGCACGCCTTTAATCCCAGCACTCGGGAGGCAGGGGTAGGAGGATTGCCGTGAGTTCGAGGCCAGCCTGAGACTACCTAGTGGATTCCAGGTCAGCCTGGGCTAGAGCGAGACCCTACCTCAAAAACAAAACAAAAAAAACAAAACAAAAAAAATAAAGTCCAAGATTATTAAGGAAAAAAATGACAGGTAGATACATAGAGGATAGATTGATAGATAGATGAAAAATTGGTGATGATAATAGATGTAGAAAAATAGAGCATATACAGATAATTATGATGCCATACATAGATAAATGATATAGATTATGGATTATGTGAAACATGGCAGATTACATATAAAGATATATGGACATGGATAATACAATGATAGGCAGGTAGATGAGAGATTATTTAGATGCAGGTTTCTAGTAGTGCTCTTTTGTTATGGAGAATCCACCCTGGTACAGTTCTTGCAGTGGAATGGGATCACGTTCTACCTTTTCCTTTCCATGTTCTTCATCTGAGAAAGAAGTATTGAACATTTCTTTGCATTCCTCCCCTTTATTAGGGTCATATGCCTGGATGCCTCAAACAAACAAACAAACAAACACACAAAAAATTCAGTGACTTTCTAGAAGGATAATGAGTAACATGGGATATAGGACATTCTCTAAATACTGTTTGTCCTGGAGACACTTCCAACTTGCAGAATTGACTGAATACAATAAACCTCAGGTTAGTTATTTTTAGACAGGACTTTTATATCTTTAAGATAATGCATGAGAGGTAAGGTCCTTAGTACAAGCTTAAAAAGTAATGATCTATATTTTTATGAGCTTTTTTTACCCAGTTAGGGGAATAAAATGTCAATAAAAATTTCCCTTCACTTTTTATTAGTAGCGTATTAGTTCTACATCCTAAGTATCAATTGCACTAACATGGTGGGTCACTTCACACTGGTATGTTCAGTGCACTTATGAAAGATAATCTACAGTGAAAACTCCAGTTCAATACTACTTTCTGGAGCAGATAATTAGATAAAAGAGTCAAATATCTCAACAAAAATTCTACTGTGGGTAATGAAATGTCTCAGTCTGACCTTGTTCATTTGCACAGGTAATTAATTGCAAAGCCCACTGTGGATGTGGATATCAGTGAAGGCCTTCCTATACTGGAATTTATCTGATTTGAATTTCCATTTGAAAGTGTTCATTTCTAGCACATCCTTCCATAGTCAGCAGCATTTTTCACAGTAGTGTGAGAAGAGTTTTCAGATGAATCCCCCTTTCATATCCTGGTAGGCCATGTCTACATAGGCTTTTCATGGGTGAATGGTTCAAAATAAAAAAATTGCACTCACTTGTGCATTTATCTTTTGCTCACCTGTCTCTACATGCATTGCTCACCTTTCACTTATTGTACCTCAAAAATTTTAAATATTATGTATGAAGAATAATAAACCAAGCTTGGTATGGTGGTGCACACATTTAATTCCAGCAGTCAGGAGGCAGAAGTAGGAGGATCACCATGGTTTGAGGACACCCTGAGACTCCATAGTGAATTCCAGGTCAGCCTGGGCTAGAGCAAGACCCTTCCTTGAAAAACCAAAAACCAAAACAAAACAACAACAGCAACAACAACCAAAAAGAATACAAAACCAAGTAGCATAGCTCAAAGTCTTCTATGGGGTCTCATATAGTTAGTTGCTGCCATAAAACCTGCCTGCGGTACTGGAGAGATGGCTCAGCAGTTAAGGCACTTGCCTGGAAAGCCTCAGGACCCAGGTTCCATCCCCCAATACGCAGGTAAATCCAGATGAACCATGCGCTGCAAGCATCTGGAGTTCATTTGCAGTGGCTAGGGGGCCCTGGTGTGCCCACTCTCTCTCTTTCCCCCACCCCTCTCTCTTCCACTTTCTCTCAAATAAATGAATACAGAAAAATTAAAAGAAAAATCCTGCCTTGCCACAGACTCAGGAGACCAAGTCCATTAGCACAGATCCCAGCCTCTCATGGCAGCAAATACTGGGGAAACACAAAATTTATCAAAGTGACAAGAAGAAGGGAAATCCCAGGGCTTAGCAGTGAAAAAATTAGCATTATTCTAATGACCAGGATTTAGCAAACATTACAGAGGAAGTAGAAGAGCAAATATGAGTGCTGCTTCTACTGCTAGCCAGGGCAGCTTTTCCATGGAAATGGAAGTAGACTCCGAGAAGACTCAAAACTGATCAAAGCAGAAAAGAAGAGGTTTTTTGTTTGTTTGTTTGTTTGTTTTTTTGAGAGATCAACACTACAGGAGATTTCAATCACAACATGTAAGGCTCAGGGAATACTGTAGAAAAATGGAGTGGAAAGATTTTAAGTGCCATATGGTGTACAGAAATATTGGGGATATCTTTTTCCAGTCATGACCCATCTGGGGCATTCAGGACCTCACAGAAGTTATTCATGTCCCAAGACCTTAACTGTGCCAACCCCATCAGTATTTTGACATGGAGGACAGAGGAACAGAAAAGGAATGAGACCAAAGAACAGGTCCTCAGCGCAGTAGGGTTGGGGAGATGGAAAAGTAAGAGTTAAGTGGAACAGGAACACAATCAAATAACAGCAAGTTCAAGTATTAAAATTCTCAAATTCCCAAACGCCTGCTTTATGTCACAGACTGAATATGACTGTAGTAGACGACTCCATCATGCTTGCAATGAACATCCAACCCAACATAGTATTATGGCAGGAAGGGATTTATTTCAAACAGATTCAGAGGAAGTACCAACAATGGCAAAAGAGGCCTCTTTTCACAAATCCAAGCAGATAAAAACTACCAGAAGCCAACAAAACCCAAACAGCAGCAAGCAGGATACCTATAGCTCAAGTCTATTTGTATACATTTGGGCTGGAATTTAGGTTTGCCCCAAAACACATCTTTGGGCTGTATCCCAGGATCTACCCCAGTGACACCTTCTCCAGCCAGATAGCTGGAGATCCAAGGTGCAAACTTTAATAAAGCATTTGAGTTTGTGAGGGACATACATTCAAACTAATATAAAGGCTAAGTAAATAAGAACATGAAATTTTCTTAGAATTTGACTGAATTCTACAATTTCTGCCAATGAATTATGCATACTTCCTTTAAATTATTTTCATCTTCTAATTTCACAGCTGTGATTATTTTTCCCCAAGGAATTTGCTTTTTGTGCCTTGCTAGAAGTCACACAATTCATGTTTCCCCAAATGACAGTTATAACTTTATTTCTTACTAAAGGAATTATAGATATTGGGGAGATACTAAGGAGTCAGCCCTAGGATGTTTGCCAGGGATCTTTTTGGAAGATGGGAGAACACTATGTAATGAAGGAGATTCCCTGAGAAGATTTGAGACAATTGTCTTTCCTAGTAAAAATGGAGTGACTAGAAGATAAACCAATTGAGTTCTGGACTTCTAAATATGGGATGCTACTGTATGAAATGATAATACCTGAAGATATGACAGAAATTAGAAAAATATTGTCAACTTTCTTATATCCAGAAGATTTGCCTGATCTATAGGCAGATGGGAGGTATCTGGATCATTTATAATATTGTCAAGTTACTGCAAGAGTTTATAAACTGTCTACAGTCTTATTCAGTGATACAATGTTTCTTCTACATTGCAGAAGAGTTTGTATGGATACATTTCTGAAATCCAAGTTTCCTATCAATTCCTCTTCATTCAAGTCTTGTACAGAACACAGTCTTATCAGCCTTTGATAGCTCCGAAAATGAGATTTCATAGAAGCTTTCTGAAGAGCATTCACCAAACCAGTATTCTTTTAGCAAGTGACATACCAAGAATTTATGTAGTTCCTCTTCACTGGCTCTGTGCTGTGGCCTGAGAGCTCTGTCCCTCTGAGGACATGAACAATAGTTCTCCCTTTGCAGTGCTACGAGGTGGGGCCTTAGGAGGTGATGATCACCCATGGGTAACAGTGTTTTCCTTATAAGAAAGTCTACATGACAAAAAAAAAAAGAAAGAAAAAAAAAAAGAAAGTCTACATGAAAGCACATAGGAGATGCCATTTGTGAAGTATGCAGTCTCTGAAAACAAATCTGCCTGAGCTTTGATTTTGGAAAGTCTAGACTGCAGGACAGTGCTTAATGGATTTCTATTGTTTCTAAATTACTGGAACTAAGGTATTGGGCTTCAGCAACCCAGGAAGGCTAAGATATGGTGCTTTATAGAGTCAAGTCAAATCAATAAATAAATAAAATTTTCTTGAGAGAATTCTGTGAACTTGGCCATGGATCTCTATTCTCTTATACAAATTGCAATGCCATTGAATATTTTTGTATAATCCACAGAGACATAAAGCAAAGGACATTACTTCCCTTAAGCTAACTTATCCTTTCACAACCAATCTTGTACATTCAGATTCAATACTTATTTCTCTAACAAAATATGAAATAACCATACATCATCTTCCTCCAGAGAGTAGTCATCAATAAGCTTTGGTTACCTTTTCAAAGAATAGTATAGAGATGTTTTCAGAAATTTATTATTATCTGTCACTGCATCATTTGTCAAGATCTGGCATATTGGAATACACACATTAACTGACACATCCATCAAATTAGTTCAAGCAACAGCAGCAGCTCTAGCAGAACGCTTCCTCAAAAGTTATCAAGGAGCTCACAGACTCTATGAGGGACACAAGACCAAGGCAAGAGGCAGTGCAGCAATGGGAGAATACCCTGTATTCTGGTGTATCCCTTCCTGTTGTAGATATCACTCGCACCTGGGCCTACAGCACATAGACACCTGCCCTCATCATCAGCTGAGAGCAGTGACCACAGCTGTTGCTTCTGCAGAGCAAAGATACCAACCTCTCAAAAAACAACCTGGACAGTTATCAGTTCTTTGCATCCAAAGCATGTATGCAAAATCTTGGCTGTACAGGTGAGAAGAGGGCCTTGGTTCATGGCAATTATCCATATTGTGAAAGAGGTTAAGAGAGTGAATACAGTGGCTGGGGAGATGGATCATCAGGAACGCTGCTTGCTACACAACATGAGGACTGAAGTTCAGATCCCTAGCACCTACATATAATGCTGTGCATGTTGGTATTCTCCCATAATCCCAGCACTGGGGAGGCTTACTAGTTTGTCTAAAGCTTTCATGACATAATGTTTTTAAAAAAGGTGGATAAATATTGAGATAAATACATGTAAGCATGTATACATACACACATACATACCACATGTATACTAATGCAAAGACAATAGTGAACACTATGTTTTACATTACAGTGTGAGTTTTCATTTCACATGGATTTACTATTTGCTCTTTTTGCTATTCATGAAGACATGTATTTGGAGGATGGGCAGCTCAGCCAGTAATGGGGACATTCGTGAACGTAACTCATGGGAAACACCTCAACACACATAACTTCCCATTTACCTTTGATGGCTAAAGACACCTACTTCAGATCATTCACTGTAGTAATTATTTAAGCCTTCAGTACACGAGTAGACAAAGGACTCATGTGTTCTGATTTTCCTTGCCTGACCCTGACATGGAATGAGAAGCATGATTGCAAGGCACAGATGTCCTCTTCTGTGTGGCCTCTCCGCCTGACTCCAGCAGAAGCCTACTTGGAGCCTCTGATGCACATTAGCAGTGGTATAGTGGTTGGGACCAATACAATGCTATGCTTAGGGAATACCGCTAAAGTAAGGCATGGGAGTTTACAAACACAGCCTGAGGCACTGGAAGAAAGAGGAAGTTGTGTGACAGATAGATGACTGTGTTTGAGGGTCCATGGAGCCAAGTAGTCAGAGACTTCCTCAAGCAGCAAACAAAGAAGCTTTTCAGGAGTCCTGGTTCTGCACTGCATTTGGTCCTTTCCTTGTATTTCTTTATTGACTCTGTACTGGGAGGGGACAGAAATCACAAGGCCCAGGACAAGATAAAAATACCAGGAACCTAGCTCTTAAGCAGGAAGAATGTGTATTGATAATTCTAAAATCTAAAACATTTTCTTTGTGGGTGGAGTGGTACATGCCTATGATCCCAGCACTGGGTAGGAAGAGGTATGAAGACTTCAAGGTTGAAGTTAGTCTGGGCTGAAGAGTGAGACACTATCATGGTAGCAAAAGTGAAAAGAAAAGCAAACAAACAAAAAATAACTACCTTTTTCTTTAATTTGCTTCCTCCTCTTAACTTTTCATCACTACTTAGTAGTATTTGAAGAAAAAATACCAAATTATACTTTGTTAGCCTGAATATACAATTAATTCTTATATTGTGTAATATAGCTTAAAATTCTTGAAAGTGTTTTAACAATTAAAAATTAGATATTTGTTTTCAGTTACAATACTTATTCTAGATACAAATTATTAAAATTTTACAACTCATAGTTGTACCTTGTACCTCTTTATATAAAGCTTACATTTTAAAATGCAGTGTTTTATACCATATACCAATGTCTAAACATATATATTTTTACACCACAGTAATGAGAATGTTCTGTCTTAATTTGTTGTATTCTTTCAGATTTGATACATAAGCATTTTACCAGTACTCACTCATTTAGACTACTGAATATTAGAGAAGTGCTAGAAACAATTTGGTTGCCTAATCTTCCTTTTTTAAATTAAGAAACTTGAGGCTAGCAAGGTGGCTTAGCAGGTAAGGAACTGGCTTGCAAAGCCTTACAGACTGGGTTCAATTCCCCAGGAACCACATAAAGCCAATTGCATACAGTGGTATATGTATCTGGAGCTGGTTTTAGTGGCTAGAGGTCCTGGCATGCTCATTATTTTATTCTTTCCCTCTCTCAGTGAGTGAATGTGTGTGTGTGTGTGTGTGTGTGTGTCTGCTTATAAATAAATATATAAAATATTTTTATAAAAGAAATTTTATGGACATATCATATATTAGTACTATCATTTCCCTCCTCCCTGTCCCTATTTGACTGAGGGATGTAAGATCATTGGTCAGTCACTCTAAGTGTAGGCAGTGCCTCTGGATATCTCTTCCTACTCTGTGGCTCTTACAATCTCTCTGCAGAAACTTCCTGCTGGGAAGGTGTATCCTGTTTTAAGAAGGAATATTTCCACATTATAGGAGCAACAAGAGGAACTGTTTCTTATTTGTCTCTTGAATCTGTGTTCGCTTTGAGGAAACCTACTACTGGGAGAGAACTGCCAGTCAAAACTAAGAGTGATAACGTCTCAGCTGGGAGTGTAGACCATTGGTAGAGCATTTCCCCGGCATGTAAGAGAAGTTCATCAGGGTTCCGTGGACATTATGCTGCTGAGGCTACTTCTTTCTTTCCACATCAGTCACTGACTTATAGGCTTAAAATGTTGTCTAAGACAGGAGGCATGATGAAAATGCGACACATTTTAGAGGAACAGGCTAGCAGGCTGGAAATATGCTTTGAAGCTGACATACATTTCAATAGGAATCAAAAGAAAACAAGTAACAGCTGGAGAAAAAGCGTGCAAATTAGCTGGCAATCACCTAGTACTGAGTGGCACTCTGCAGTGGAGTGAAATCGCCTGCTCCCACAGACAGACATTCTCAGAGCAGTATACACAGGTGATGTTGTCCAAACACCACAAACATTCCCTCACTATGTGTTTCTCATATGTGAAGTTGTGGCATCCAGCATTTAGTTACTAAACATTGACCCCAGTGAATGCTGCAGAGAAAAAACATCACTTGAACTTCTAATCATTAATCTCTATCTGTACAAAATGTACGTTGAATGTAATTGAAGATAATAACACGTACACATACATACTACATATATGACAGGATTGAGTAAGAGCTATTCAAAACTCTTTGGACATGAAACATGGTGAATGACCCACTCCATCATTATTTATTCTACAGTAATTATGATAAAACACAGATTAACACAGTTAGAAATTTACCAACTCTCCATTCATTCATTCTTTCATATTATGTATGCTAACCTTATTCCTCCTTCTCCTTTCAATCCTCTTTGGGAATCCTGTAAATCGAAATCCTGTTGACCTGAAGTTGATATAAATCATTACATCAAGGCAGAGTGTGAAGAACAGGGTAGAGACAATACCACGTTTATCAAGTTTAGAGTCAAACACCACCAGCACTCATTGTTATACATATACATAGTCATGAATACACTATAAACCTACTCATGTCAAGGACAAATGCAGAATAACGAAGACGAATGCAAAAAAGGAGTTTTCTGTCAATAAGAAGGATGGATTAGGTGAAGCCTTATTTTACTTTATTTAAACTTCAGATTCACAATAACAAATATTGTTGTGAAATAATCAGACTTAAAACACAATAAAAAGCAAAAATAAGACTAAGCTAAATTAATTTTGGTATATTAGGCTTTGCACAACAGCATCAGATGAGTTGGTAAAACAAAAAGTGGAACAGAAATAACTTTCTCTAATAATGTTCTTAGGATCAGCAAGCACAAGAATAAACATTGAACTGAATGGCCAGAAACCCTTTGAAAGACCATCTGCATCTACAAGATTGGCATTTTTATCAGCATAACTCCTGCTAGTGAGGGGGACCTGTTCATTATAGGACGTTGGCAAAGCCTGAGTCTATCTACTGGCAACTGTCAAATATCACCGTCTGGGGAGGCAGGGGTTGCTTTCACTTACTAAAAGCCAACGAACTAAACTTTGAGTCTAGGTATCTGGGGGAGTCTGTGCTTTCCTTCTTTTCCTCTTAATCCTCCTTTCATCATCTTTCTTCTTTTTAAATACAGGTTTTATGCATATCTTTCCACATAACATAATAATCTGTAGCAGTCAATATATCTGAATGGTAGTTACACACATATTTGTTCACTCTGCTGCTCTGTGGGTTATGCATTCCCAATGTTCTTCTTTAGTTTATTTTTCTCAAACCTCACTTTTTGCTTTTTACTGTTTCTGATGACTCTCCATGACTATTACATATTTTGGAATGAACAACTCATGACTCAGGTTTTAAACATCTTTCTCATCTTCAATCACTGTAAAGATCTTTTTCTTAATTTCTACATTTTAATAACATTAAAAACAGCTAAAATCTTATACCTCAAATCCATATTTAATTCCTAAAATTATATTTAAATAGCCATGTGACAATTTAACAAATTTACTTATATATCAATTAGATATTCTAACATACCCTTCTCATATATTTCCCTTCATCTTAATAAATGGGCTGGGCGCAGTGGCGCACGCCTTTAATCCTAGTACTTGGGAGGCAGAGGTAGGTGGATCACTGTGAATTTGAGGCCACCCTGAGATTACATAGTGAATTCCAGGTCAGCCTGGGCTAGAGTGGGACACTACCTCAACAAACCCCCAAAAACATAAAAATAAAAATAAAAAATAAATCAATGGTAGAAGGTAGAGGGTAGAGATTTTATTGTGTGCATATTTTTCCTGTCCTGCTCACTAATGTGCTAGTTTAGATATTATTTCTATGTGAAAGTCTCCTGTGCTGAAATCCCAGGCTTCTATGAAATGTAGGAATTAAGGGAAATTTAGAAAGGCAGGGGATACAGGGAAGAGCTTTGGTCAGAAAAGAGTTATGGTGTACGTCGTTATGAGTCAATACAAACCTGTAATCTCTTTTTGTCACGTGTTGCCATGGTGGCGACACCACTTAACCATCTAAATGACCACTGGCAGTCCCCCGGGCCTGAGTCTGTCCACATTACGAATATGGGGAATATTTGAGAGCATGGCACTGGGGACGGGATTGCAGCATTTTAGGGAAGCACGCATAACCTTTTTGTGTGCCAGTGCTGTGGTGTCTGGTAGAACTTAAAAGGAGCTCAGGGACCCCCAGGTACCATGTATATGATGCGTTTCTCTCTTCATGCAGAAGGTTGCAACAAAAATAGGGCTAGAAGGCTCTCATGAAATTTGGAAAACAGGATAGGATTCTCTGGCCATATTATATATCGACCTAAAGTGTAGTTTTCTTTCATATAAATTATTTTTATTTATCCATAGGCAACATTCAACAATTCTATTTTTTAGTTTAAATCCAGAATGATTTCATCTGAATTCCTGTGTCACTAATTAATTCTTTAGAAAGTTTGAGGAAAATTACTTCATCTCTTTTGGTTATAAATTTCATTCACATAGAGGTTGTAATGAAAATTAAATGAGTCAATGTTTATGAAATCCATAATGATGAGTACATTGGAAGTGTTATAGATAATTGTTCAGAAAAAGTTTACAGTTGAACATATTGGTATGTGCCCCATAAGATGCATGATTATATAAAGTACTGGCTTACAGATAGTGCTAAAATCTAACTTGAAATAACATTTTTAAAGTAGGTAAAATGTTGTGCACAGACTAGCTATTGTAGGGTAGTCATTCATTGGCTTTTGTACTTATTACTGATGTTTAGCTTTAGTGTGAATAGAGATCTTACTGTGCTATTCAATAAAATTTTATTTTATTTTTTCTGATACCTTACGAAATAAGATATTTTCCTTATATTTCTTTCTACTGCTACTTCTGAGCATTGATCCAGCAAATGGGACACTGTATGTATCTTATAAGTGGGACCAACTCAATTAGTTCCGTGTGTGAGTATGTGTGTGTCAATCTTGTTAGAAACCTGTGTTTAGGTATAAGATGGATATCTATCAAGTTCATGAGTCTAAACCATTTTCCCTGAAGCCATACAGAGTAACAAACATTAAATAAGCTGATTATTTTCTTCACCAAAATAAGCAGAGGTCAGGTTTATGTAGTATGTTACTATACATGTCCAGTGTGTTCTTCTAAAACATTGGGGCTTGAGAACAAATAAATTTATTGACTTTGATATTCATTTATTCTATAGAATATAAAGAGAAATTATTCCTTATTTAGCATAACACAAGATGGCAATCTGTCCCCTTAAGTTTTCTAGTAGTTCTCATTTATTTGAAATAAAACTTTTACAATTTATAAAAATACATGTAATCTTGGAAATAATAGAAGCATGTGATTAAAAATATGAGACTAAAATATCATCTATGATTCATTTGATAAACCTAAAAATGTTTTATCCTTATTTAAAAGCAATTGCTTAAGATAGACATAGTCATAAAAATGAATCACTTGTGCTATCTTGCAGATATAAATAATGAAATATACATCATAAAAAAGGTTGTTTTAATTATTTATTGTAAAAGTAGATGTTCACAAATATGTTTTTATGCTTAAGGTACTTTCTGAGTATTTGTAACCTGATAAGTTTTCAGCTAGTTACTTCCTGTTCTTAATAGAAAAGTATACATGGTGTTCTTAATAGGGTCCAATCTTGTTTGAAAGTTACTAGACAGGGAATGTACACAGCATGCTGAATCTCAAGTGCCAAGTATAGATTTAAGACCAAAGTCCCATCTTGTACAATGAAGGTGTCAGAGAAATTTCAGTCCAGTACTTTATGAGAAGCTTGTCTTGGACAGTTTCACAGACATATTTAAGCAATCATTTGTTCTACATTTTTGTTACCATGAGACTCTGATTTCATAGAATTCATGAATATAATGAACTCATTGAAATTTGGCATTACAACACCCCATTTCATATTTGCTAAATGTGTAGATCTCCACAGAAGATCTTCAAAGAATGAAATATAATAATAGTTTGTGGGAACCTAATATGGTGCCCCAAAATAAAACATACTATTAATTCTTTCTGATCTGTCCTGTCTCGCATTTCTAATAAAAACACCATTCCACAATATTTTACTATTCACATCTCTTTTTATTGAACTTTTTGCTAAACTGTATATCCATTACATACATGATACAAATAGCTCATGCCCGGTTCCCTCAGGAGTACCTGTTCCTCCTCTACTGTTCTCCAGTTCCTGGTATCCATAGGAGCTCTTAGGTGAGAAGTACACTTAATGGCTCCTGTAAGTTACATTCCTTAGTTTCTCTGCTTCTAAGACACTCAGACTGATTCCTTTTGCCCTTATATCCAACGGTCTCCCTTGCTTAGCTGTGAGAGATGGGCTCATTTCTTATTTAAATCTTCTCAGCTTTATCAGTTCAAATGCAGAATATTCCCTGAATATGATTTCTAGCCCTGAGCCGTTATTAAGGTCCACATCTGCACAATATATCATACTTCTTCCCTTCCTTTTCTATAACTTCCTTCTGTCTTTCTCTTCCTCTCCACATTCTCATTCTTCCCCTTAGCTCCAAGGTTTGGAATCCTAGGAGAAACTACTTCCACAGATACAACTTTACTCCTGAACTTATACCCATACCCAATGTATGGAACAGCGACCCAACATCCTCATCTCATCCCCTTTATCCACAAATTCAGAGGACACCGATTTGTTCTCAGAAATTCTTCCTTACATGGACATTTTCTTTCTGGGTAGACAGCTCAGATTCCGTTGCATCTCTTTTTATCTTAAGAAAGGGCCACAAGACTGATGTACATCCTGCTTTGAAACTGCCCCATACATTGTACTTTTAGTCCATTAGCTGTTTGGGAGTACCCTCATCTTCAAGTGGATGAAGTCATTGTCAAGGAGGTGCACCCTTCCATACTGAATAAAGGAAGATGACCACCACTCGATACCACCTCCCCCCCACTCCATCTTTAGGAACAACCTTAGTTACATGTCTTTGCACCAACAGTAGGAGCAATGCAACAAGAACACATACCATTCCGTACCACAAGGGGAAGGACAGCCGACACAGGCTTGCACAGCACATCCTCCACCTAAAAATGATTGGCTTCACCTCCCAGAGCAGGGTCAATGCACGTGCTCCTTGCAAACTCTCCTTCAGTTCTATCCTGTTTCACCCAATGCTGTATGATTTTTTTTTCAGTGACCTTCCCATTCTGTCTTATGTGTGATTTTTTTTCTGAAAAGATAGACATAGACCACAGAGGACAGAAACAAATAAATGATTCTATGCAAATGTAGCTTGGAGAATCAATGAGTTCAGCTGGGTTATTTGTAGGAGCAACTTATAGGCAACTAAACTGAAGAAAAATATCTATCTCCTGGCAAATTTAGCTGACTATAATTCCTCAGGGAGAGCAGAGCCTTGTGAGCCCCTTAGCAGATCATTCATGGCCCCATCATTTTCCTTATCTCTTCTGAGTAATCACAGCTGTGGAGAGATCAAGAAATCAAGGCAATGTTACATTGATGGGATGACATCACAACATAATCACAACATATGTCCACTCTTCCTCCATGCACTGTATGACACTCACCTTGTTTGAACTTCATTCATAGTTCTCATAAGAACCAAGTTTACTCTTCTCTAACCCTATTGGAGTTAATCCAGTGTAAAAGTGTTTTGGTGTTATAATGCTATTAAATAGAATGTGTGATTATATAACTCTCATAGTGGAAAGATTCATAAAGACTCACCATAACAAAATAATCAAGTTTTAGGTATTTTTAGCTAATCTTAAAATATCACTGAATATTCAATTACACAAAAGTCCCATTATGTAATACTAAAAGTTAAGACAAAATAGGCTTTATTCATCCCCTATATTATGGTCATGAATGATTTTGACACTGTTTATACTTACCATATATAGTAAAAAAAACCCATAAAGTGACATGTTATCACATGGTGCTTCCCTAATGTGATCCAAACTCAGGTTGTAGTGATAAGCAATCATAGCTGATACATTATATCACAAAATTTAAAAAATACATATAATGTGATTTGTAGCTGTCAGGTGGATGAGAAATTCTCCATTCGAGTACAAATAGGTTGCTTGACAAAATATATTTACCTCCTTAATCTAACTCTGACTCCAGCCTCTTGGCTATTATGAGCAGAGTTTCCATAAGAAGGCAAGAAGTGAAAATAAAAACCAAAACAGGTCAAGTAGACATAAAGCAAACAACATCGTCATCCCATGAACATAAGATTTTGTATTACTTGGGAACATAGGATTCAGATTCAGAAGACTGACTTATAGTTCAGATAGCCATTGTGTATGTTTATGCATATGAGTGCTTCCTGGTGTAATTCAATCATATCATATCAACAGGGTGATATAAGCAATGCCACCTTGTAATAATCATGTGTCTGTTAGCTATAGATGTTTAAGTCATCTGTGAGAGCTGAACCTATCCTCTGACCATCATGTTAAAACCCAGATGACCACTGTTTTATTGTCCATTTGCAACATCTCATAAAATTTAAATTGGAGTCAAACACTTGGAGATTATTTTTACTTCAATAAGCAATATATGATTTGCATTCAAAATTTGCATTGCATGCACAATGCAACCTATAGTTTTCATCCATTTCCTTCATAGTATTTCATCATTTTTTTCACTGTGTACATACTGGTAGGCATGTATTGATATATCACTATGTTTTCATTCTTTCATTGATAAGGATATTGAATGTTTTTCCACACACTGTTTAAATAATCAGTAATTCAAGTTTTATATTTTCAAAATTGGGTTTGAAAAATATTTACCTTTTGATATTCTGTCATCTGTGAATATGACATTATCAAGGCCTAAGTGAGAACAGGGAAAGAGATTGAGTAAGGGAAAGGTAGAGGGAAGGCTAGTCAAAATCTAAGAGAATATAAATAAGTCATATGGGAACCAACTTTTCTGGACAATGGAACACTCAGGAGCCATAGTTTTTTACTAGGAAATTTTCAATGCCAGGAATGGGATACCTTTGAGTGAGTTGTTGGCCAGGGAGGTCCCTGATGCCCCCAAAACATTACAGGCCATTGAAGAGGCCCTTGGTTTCCCACCAGGAGTAGGTGGTAAGACCCTGTTGCTGAAGTCTACACATACTTGGGCTGCAAGATCACTGAGAAATACTGCTGGAGCTCAGCTGAAAACCTCCTCAATGTAGACCAGCTGACAGAAAGCTGGAAAAAGCCATGCTGCATGCTGGCAGAGAGAGAAATCACCAGTGAAGATACTCAACAGTGGACGTTGCAAGCCTTATATTTGGCCAGCCAGGCCAAATGAGCCAACAAGTGCAATAGTGGCACATTTGTCATGGGGGAAACCAACTGCCTAGTAATTTGGCTGAAAGCCTGCTCTGTGGGAGGGCATACAACCCTGATACTGAAAACCTACAACAGGGGTAGTCATGAGCCCCAGGGTTGTACTGTCTGCTGCTGTCTGGTTAAATGTATATACTATGATTACCAAACTGTCCAGTAAGCACTTCTCTTAATGTGTATACCCATATATTAATGCTACTATCACTTTTTTTTTTTTTTTGGAGGTATGGTTTCACTCTGGCCCAGGCTGACCTGGAATTAAATGTCGTCTCAGGTTGGCCTTGAACTTACGGCAATCCTCCTACTTCTGCCTCCGGAGTGTTGGGATTAAAGGCATATGCCACCATGCCTGGCTACTCTCACTTTTGGCTAGAGAAACTTCTCTTTTCAGATAACAGTGATCTTGGATCTTGGGATGACTCAGAAGGCACAATGGTGCTGAGAAGAAATGGAAGAAGAGTGCTCAGCACTGAATTATCTCTATCACACCTTCTAAGGCTCAGTATCCATTGAGGAAGAGGAGGTGGAAAGAATGTAAGAGCCAAAGGAAGGGTAGAACTCCTTACAACCTGCTCCTTCAGAAACAAAATTGCCTGGATATCCATGACATCACAGTGCCTGATACTACCTACACAAGACCAGCATAATAGAAAAAGATGATGACATAAAAATAAAACAGAGACTAATTGAGAGGGGGAGGGGATGTGATGGAGAATGGTGTTTCAAAGGGGAAAGTGGGGGGAGGGAGTTACCATGGGATACTGTTTATAATCATGGAAGTTGTCAAAAAAGAAAAATGTGAGTTAATTAAAATAAAATATGCTTTTTTATGTGTGTGTGTTTGTGCATATTCATGTTCATGGGTGAGCAAATGTAGGTACATGCATGTGGAGGCTATAGGACAAACTTAGTCTTCAATCTCAGTAACGCCATCCACCTACAGGACCTCTCACTGGCCTGGATCTCTCCAGTTAGGTTACATTTGCTGGCCAGCTGCTCCGGGGATTTTCTTGTTTCTGCCTCCCCAGGCAAGTGTTTATAAGCATGTACATCTCTGATGTTTCTCCATAGGTTCTGGGGATAATGCCTGGGTCACCATGTTGGCAAGACAATTATTTTATGAACTGAGCTCGCTCCACAGCCCCAGTTCTATGTATATAAATATACTTTCTTGTGAACCCATATGGACAGGTTAATTTCTTAATGTGGGATGACTTTATTTTTTCAAACTTGACACTATACTAAGAGTCTCTGAGGAGGAACTGCTTCAAATTGAGAATTTGCTGAAGAAATTATGAAACTCAGAAATAATTATATAGCCAAAAAATTCAAGGCAATTCAATAAGAAAAGGGAATGGAGCAAACTCTAGAAGAGACCAAACACAGCCTTTCCTGACTTTACCAGTGGGGCCATCATGGGCATAAGGTCCCGTGCCAGCATGAGCATGGCCACTCTGGAGACAGGCCCTCTGCAGCCACCTGGGACAGCGCTGGTCGCGTCTCCATGCACAATGCAACCCACACATTCCACATCACGTTATACTTTTGAATGACGATTACCAAGCTGCCCTTAAATCTGACAGTTCCCCTTCCTTTTAAATTACAGTTGTATGAAATACTACTACTTATTTCTTCATTTTCTTTTGTTGCAGTTAAACGAAGGAACAAATAGAAAAGGGAGTAACAAAACTCAGTGTTTTGTGACTAGAAATCTAAAGCTAGTTTGTATGCAGGTGAGAATTTCATAAAATATAACCCATTTTAAAAATACCAATTTTTTTTGCATTACTAATAATTCAATTTAAATATTAGGTATTAATTATCAGTTGTTTTAATTTTCTAAAACAAATCAATATTTGTGAAATACATTATATTACTTATCTTAATAAGTATGTATTCATTATACATAATGATTTGTTTTGGGCTAGAGAGATGGCTTAGTGGTTAAGGTGCTTGCCTACAAAGCCAAAGGACCCAGGCCTGATTCCCCAGGACCTACATTAGGCAGATGCACAAGGTGACACATGTCTCTGGAGTGTCCATTCTCTCTCTCTCTCTCTTTAAAAAACAAAACAAAAGATTGGTAATATTGGAGATCATCATATTATTTAAAATAAGCGAGACTCATGTAGATAACCAGCTGATGTTTTCTTTCATATGCAGTATCTTGATTCACAAAATTAAAGTATATATACATATATATGTATATGTATGTATGTATATATCTATCTCTATCTCTATCTCTATCTCTATCTTTCTCTATCTCTATCTCTATCTCTATCTATCTCTATCTCTATCTCTATCTCTATCTCTATCTCTATCTCTATCTCTATCTATATCTATATCTATATCTAAATCTATATCATCTATCCCCTTTACCCATTTATGTGTAGACAGACACCCTGCTGATTCCATAGTTGTTGAAAATTGTTCTACAACAAACACGAATGTGTAGTCTTGTTTGTGGTGTGACACTTGGATTCCTTTGTGTGTGTACTTGAACCACACGGGAGCTCTGTTAGTTTTTGCAGTAATATGTTTCCATTGGCAGTGTATAAGCATTCCTCTTCCCATCATTTTTTAATTGTTTTGTTTATTTTTATTTATTTATTCGAGAATGACAGAAAGAGAGAGAGACAGGGAATGGGCACACTAGGGCCTCCAGCCATTGAAAATGAACTCCAGATGCGTGCACCCCCTTGTGCATCTGGCTAACGTGGGTCCTGGGGAATTGAGCCTCGAACCAGGGTCCTTAGGCTTCATAGGCAAGCACTTAATCACTAATCCATCTCTCCAGCCCTCTTCCCATCATTTTTATCAGCATTTCTTGTCATTTGATTTTCTGATGATGAGATGAGGTAGTAATTTATGATAGTCCCCCCTCCATTCACAAAGTTCAGCAGGATATCCTTTGATATAATTAATAACCTCACCTTCACAAACCATATTAACTCAAAGTCCATAGTTGCATGTGAGTTCTTTATTGAATTTATATGTTTTGAGTTTAAATCAATGTACAATGACATGTGTCAATCATTAGAGTACTGTTCAGAAAATACTTCTTACATAAACCATCCTCTGCATTTCCCTTTTCCATCCCTTCTTCCAAACCCTATCCCATTCCCAACCTCTGGGAGACACTGATATGTTTACCATCACTGCACTTCTCCTGAGAACGCCAGTAAAAGGGGAGTTTATAAGAGATTACCACACCCAGTTCTGCTCTACACTTCAAAAATTCTGTTGCTTAAGTCTTGGGCACCCTTCAAAGCCCAGAATCCCTTTCTCAAACATACCAAAAACATTGATAGACTATATCTCTCTTACCAGACAGCCTCCTCATCCTGCACATAAGGAGATGAACAGAGGTGACACAGAAGTACACCCTCTAAATCATGGACATTGGCCACATGTACCAATTGTAATAACCTGGAGGTCTTACAAATTATGGTGGGCTTTAAAGGAGTGAATGCTTTAACAGATTTTTATTTAAAAATAAGCAAAAAAGGCCCTATCTCCAACAAAGGAAGGAAGAGAGGGTCTTTAGTTTTTCCTGTAACCTACACAAACACACACACACACACACACACACACACACACACGTGTAAAGAGCCATTATTATCTTAAGTGATACATGCATTTCCAGTTCATTAAACAACAGTGTTGGGCTGGGAGTTTAGTCCCACTGAGACCCCAAGCACTGGAATAATAAACTTGGTTTGAAAGAGGTTTGCATGTCTTTAGGCCTCATATCACCATTCCTCTAGACATCTGTTCTCTCTGACATAAGACGGGCAGGAGGAAAATGTGCAAAGCACTTGCCTGACATGACCTAAGGAAGCACTGATACCAGTTAAATTTCTTCTACCTGTAAGCATAACATCAAACTTTGGAACATGTCCCTCCACACTGGGATGCACCCACAGGATAATCATGTGATATTGGATAATTTAATTTAATGAAGAGCAGTATAAATCAACTATCTACACCCTCTCTTAAAACTTCTTTATTAGCATGTGGGGAAAGAGCTGAGAAATTTAATTCATTAATTGAAAGATTTAAGAAGACATTAACATACCATCCACACTGGGATCTTTTGTAACAAGGGTGGGTGTGGACTGACTGTCTAGAACTCACTGATGTCAATGATCTTTATCTCCCATGACTCTTAATGAAGTGATTGGACAGTTAGTTGAATTTTCAGGATAGGAGAAGTTGGACAAGATTCTGTGCCCATGCTTTGAAATACTACTACAAGGACTATAGGAAAACGTTCTTTTCAAGAAAACGGAACTTCAAAGTTTCACACTTATGTGAAGCATGGGTTTTAATAAGTTACTTGGAGTGTGTTTAAAGGGCCACTTTTGTCTGTGCTGGTCAGCTTGAATGGCCTCATTCAAAAGTAGCCTTTCCATGTTATGTGACTTCCAAAGAGTTAATAGTCATGGTCACTGAACTTCACCTTACAAAACTAGATGTAGAGGCATTATTTTAAGGCAAGTTCATGGATTCTGTGCCCCATGTAGCTGGTGTTTGAGCTTTTAGGTGTCCTGGACCTCTTTTGTTAGCAGTTATGAGAGCCAATGAATGGCCTGCATACTGTAAGTACTTATTAAATGTTAATTAGATAAACACTACTTTCCTTTAGGGGAGAAAATGGAGTCAATGTTAAATCAAAAATATTATATTAGTATGAGTAGCTGAATCTCCAGTATAAAATATTCAAATTTACAGAATGAACCTATGTGGCTTTCAATGAACACCCTTTCATATGTTACTACAATACCTGATAAATCATAATGTTTAAGAAAATGGCTCTGGTGTTAAATGGCGATACTGTCCAACCATTTAATAAGTTAAGAATAAAATTTATTCATCAAATATGGTATTTATGATTATTTTAAAAGTTAGGGCATGTAAATTTTAGCAAAATACAGGCAGTGGAATTATTAATATTTAGTTATAATTATTTGAATATAATTATTTGAATCATTTGAAAAATATAAGAAGTTTTCCTCTATATATACATATTTAAAAAAAGTATCCATCTCTGAATTTATGGACTCCAAAATTGACATTTGTACCTTAAAAGAAAACATGTTAAATGTTTCAGATTGGTTATTTCATAGGCCTAGAGTCTGATTTTGACTGCCCCTCATTTTCTGTAAGGCTATGCCACTGGATTAGAACTTGTAGGGATAGAGAAACTCCAGTTGCATTCACTTATATTACTTTGGGATAAAGAAAAAGTCTATCTTTGAATTTTTGTCCCTTAGGGAAGATTTTAGGCTCTTTAGATGATACACATAATTTTCTCCCCTTTGTGATCATTCACATGGGCTATTTAAAAATCCATAGACTCATAATGAAAATGCAAAAAATAAAACTTCATACCTAGGTTATTAAAGATGCAATATTATTTGAATGTTCTAGGAAAAAGCTCATGCTGGTAATTACTCTATTTCTCCTCATTCTCAAAAACCCTTATTATGAATTTTTTTGTTCTATTTTCCAATGGAAATTGAATTTGCAGGGAATGCTGTCACACTGTATTTCAATAGCTAACTACTACTCCTGTTTGCATACCATTGCAAGAATGTGCAAACCTCTACCATTTGGCCCAGTATTTTTCGAACAGCTGAAAAGGCAGATAACAGAGTTAATGCTGCTTCAGGCTTTTATTTTGCAACCTGGCATTCAGGAGAAAACTTATTATTATTTTCTACTTCGTTATCATTGCAAGTCCCACAGGGGATGATCTAACTTGTCTCTGTTTTCAGGACATCCAAGTGGATTGAGGGCACAAATCTGGGCCACTCCAAAAACGTGGGAAGTCATTGCCAGCATTGTCCAGGGAGATTTATTAGATGAAGGCTTAACCGTGTACTTATTTCTTCTGGCTCTGTAAATTGTAATGTCTGTGGGAATTATCACTGGGAAAAGGAATCACTCTCTTTGTGTTTCTACTTGTCCTGAAGATAAAAGTTAACAGATTACATTTCATGTACAAATGTCGTCTAGAAGACCTTTTCCCTATAATAATTTCCATGCTGACCAAATCCAACAGCTATATTTATGATTCCTATTAATAAAGGTACTTTGTACCTTAGATTCAAAGGTTTATGTCTCTGCTCAGTATTTTCACCATGGAAATATGTTGCTCTCTACATTTTTATAAATTTCTTTTTGTTGTCTAGGACATTTTAAAACCCTCATCTCTTCTGCAAAGTCTCTCTTGAACATTTAATGTGAAATGATTTCTTGGCTCTCTACATGATTGTCATGCTCCGTGGCTATATTGTAAAGTATACCACTGCCTCTGCGGGTTTGGCTGTTATATGTGCAGGTCAATCTGCTGGACTTTCCCAGTGAGCCTGTCAGCTCTTATGACCAGAAGCATGGCTTACCCAGAGGAAGTACATCCTTTGATCCTCAGCTCCAGAGTCCATTAAGGTCTTTATTGGTTGTCTGTAATCTTGCTGAACCTCAAGAAGAGTCAGAAGATTTTGAATAATAAAATTTTGACTCTCACTAAAACATTTTTTAAGTAACTATGCTAGGAACTTCATTTTAATCAGCTACTGTGGAAGGAGGACAGAACTGTCTTCTTTTTTGATGCCACAGGTAGATGTACTAACAGTTAATAATTAAATTTATAAGCAAAATAGTCTTTTATTGGTTACTCACTAAACTAATTACATAATCCAATTAAGTTGTTTTGAAAGATTTTATAACTTAGCATATGCCACATCTTTAAAATGAATTATGAAATTGCTTTCTACAATTTGAATTCATGTTTATTTCTACTTTTATACTGTAGCTATGTATTTTATCTTTCTCCTCTTTAAGAAAACTCCTCAAAATGTGCACCTATCATGGTCAGAACACAATTCGTTCCCACTGATATCCTCCACCTGTAGGTTGCAGAGGCCATGCACATGGAAAATAAACATGCCAGTTCTCTGTCGACTGCAAATGAATTTTTCATGAATACAGACTTCAATTCTGCAAACTTCTTTTCTTGGTGGAATTACTACCCATCCCTCTCCTACTGTGAGTCACTTACTCTCTCTTTATTTCCTGTAACAGCATGTACTTTCCTTGAACAGAGAACTCATTACCATATATTTCCTTTTAGTTTTTATTTTCTGTACTTCTGATAAGATTAATTCCTTAAGAAAACAAGAATAATGATGTTTGACTCATACATGGAATTATAAATAGTGCTTAATACATTTACATAGCCTTTTTAATATCCTTATAAAACTATAGTATTGGGCTGGAGAGATGGCTTAGCACTTGGTTAAGGCACTTGCCTTAAGGACCTCGGTTTGATTCCCCAGTACCCACGTAAGACAAATGCACAAGATGGAACATGCATCTGGAGTTCCTTTGCAGTGGCTGGAAGCCCTGGGGGGCCCATTCTCTCTCTCTCTCTCTCTCACTCTCTTTCTCCTTCTTTCCCTCTCTCAAATCTATAAATAAAAATGTATTTTTAAAAACTATAGTCTTTGTAACATAGATTCAGTAATTAAAGACTAGTGCATAATATGAGGGGATGGATAAGATTCAGAGCCTGCTTCAGTTTTAAGCAAACCAGAAACAAACTCATCCCATAATAATAGTTTACCTTCTGGATCACATATTCTGCACGGATCATGTATCTAAAACCACATGATTATCAAAAATTTTGATTTTTATAGATCAGGCAAAACATTAAACTGAAGCCAAGATAATAAAATATAAGCCTGATAAGTGTAACCTGGATGATGAGTGTCAAATCAGACTTTAAAATCCACCCTATTAATTATTCAGCTATTGTTCAGACTAAGCAATTGTCCTATGAAAACATTCTGACTACCAGTAATCCAGAAATACTTTAGACCATACAGTAAACATAGTGGAATTTAAACAACTAACCCTGGAACTGGACTTTGTATCCATTTTTTATGTAGTGGAAAGTATGAGTTAAATTAATAAAAGCAATAAAGTATTATACAAGTTAAAATACTAAGAAATAAGTAGAGCACAAACTCATTGTAAAGAGTGAATGTGTTACCCTATTAACATATTTTTTTTCAAATTTTTATTAACAACGTCCATGATTATAAAAAATATCCCATGGTAATACACTCCCTTTCTCCACTTTCCCCTTTGAAACTCCATTCTCCATCATATCCCCTCCCCCTCTCAATCAGTCTTTTATTTTGATGTCATGATCTTTTCCTCCTCTTATGATGGTCTTGTGTAGGTAGTATAGGGACAGTGAGGTCATGGATATCCAGGCCATTTTGTGTTTGGGGGAGCATATTGTAAGGAGTCAGTAAGCACTTCTCTTAATGTTCATACCCTTATATTAATGCTACTCTCACTTTTGGTAGATAATCTTCTCTTTTCAGATGGCAGTCACCCTATTAACATCTTTATAGACGAGTTCAAACAAGAGACTTTTTATGGAATTATTTTAAACACCCAGACTGGGGCCGCCCCATTGTATAACATGGTGATAATTTCCTTCTCACTTTTTATTGTCTAATTTTTGTTGAAGTAGTATAACATTCATCTATCTTCTCATTTGGGGGAGTTTAGACTAGTTCCTGTTTTTCTACATATACAAGAAATACTACAATAACTTTTCAGTGTAGAATTTGCATTAATATATAAATATGTTTAATTGCTCTATTTCATAAAGTATTCACATGATCAGTTCACTGACACAATCACTCATCATTTTTAAGCAGATAGTTTTATTAATGAGATATTTCAATGTAACGTGGAGTCACTACTTCTCTCATAAAATCTTTGTATACACAAATGATAAATTGTATTACACAGTCTACCATTCAAATTGACATACCAGCATTCATTTTTTCTGTCAGTTTAGTCCTCTATAGTGTTAACATGTCAAATATGTGTGAGTATGGCCCAGGAACACAGATTTATGTTACCCCAAATTCCAAGTTCCAACTCTAATAGTTTCATGAAGTGTCTTATAGTTACAGACTAAAAGAAGGTCATAAATCAAGACACTTTTAAAATCCCTTGGCAGAAACCTAAGGTACTGCTAGTGATAGCAAAGTAGTGAAGTCTCTGCTGTAGGCTTCAGGTGTTATTTGATATTCTTAGCCTCTGTGTTGGTGGAAGCTGGTGGCTGGTGAGAACTTTCTATAATGTAATATCTGATACCTGACAGTCACAAGGATATTAGGTCAGACAGAAACACAGCCTCAAACTGCTGGGAGTGTCAGCTTTTATTAGAGAAAACCACAAAATGTTCATTGTAAAAACAGGTTGGAAGTTAAAATACAAAGTTAGGCTGAAATTGAGACATTGAGTGATCATAAAGGTATTTAGAAACAGACAGGTATAGAAAAGTCATGGTACATTGCACAGAGGGGGTCATCTCATTTGTTAGATAACAGAAAACACCTGAGTTTTGCAATAAGCCTGTGAACTTCTCCTTTATCTGTCAGGAAGATCAGCTTGGGTGGTAGCCTCCATTTTGTGTGCCTAGAGGCAATGGCTGCTCAGGAGGGTGTTGAAGCGGGTCTGTTATGTTCCTTTACGTTCCATTTTCCATTTTCCCTTCTGATATGACATTAAGTTAAACCCTTGACTCATGAATACTAATGTCTAGGGTGTTTTTTTTTTTATCTAAGAGAGTATATTGTACCTGCAATACCATGAGTTTAACTTATTTTATTCTTAACTTATTTTATTCTTTATATACCTATTTAAAGCATTAATAATGCAAGGTCCTATGGTAAGGCCTAAAAGCAGTAGAATAGAAGCGATAAAGGAAGTTTGCCATGGAGACCAACTAAACATAGACTAAAACCAATTATTAGTGGCTTGTCTCTGAAGTTTTCTTTTTTTGAGTTTTTCTCTAGCTAAAGTCAGGGTATATTGGATTATTCCTGACTGATCGACATAAAACAATTAGTTTTACTTAAAGCCATACATAGGACTCCTAGTTTCATAAAAAGTAAGTCTAATCTTCTTTTATTTTGTTCCCTCCACTTTCACGGCCATTGGAGTGATTAGGATGATCTTGTGGGGACCGTGTCCATGTCCCAATGCTTCCCAATATGGTGTCTCTTGATTTAACTTCTGTTGTCAGGCTGAAAGGGATGGGGTAAACAGGGTGTGTTTGAAAAGTAGCCTTGACTGCTGGAACAATGGACTCTTGGACTCTTTATAAGACTTGGATAAAACAGAAGAAGCCTTTCATTAGTAAAGTCAGTTATCTATTTAAATCCATCAAGGGCAGAATGGGGGGTAGGTTCCATACATAATTTTAAATAGAGTAATTTCTTTTACATAAGGAGTACACCTGGCCCTTAACAGAGAAGGTGGCTAGATTTGAAACATGTCCAGGAATATCAAACAATCATAGTTTATATATTTTTATTACGTGTTTCTATTTGAAGCAGTGTCTCAAGTAGCCCTGTTTGGCCTCAATTTCCTGACGTATTGCTGTGGGAATGATCTGGAACTTCTGATCCTCCTGACTCTGCTTCCTAAGTCCTAAGATTATAGGAGGTGCCGCTATGCCCAGTCAGACTTTCTCCTTGCTTTCTATCCTCTAAGGACTGCTTCCTGAAGTGTACTTCAATAATTGTTTTCAAGCATCTTGTCAATGAAAATGCCTTTTATTTTGCAGTCTTCAGTTCACTTTTGGATCACTGAGTGTTTTCCTCAACCTATGAAGTTTGAACCACCAAATTTTAATTTTCATTTACCAGGTCTATTTAAGTGGGTGATTGTAGGTCACACGAATATCATGTTCTTTTTTTTTTGACATTTTCCTTCACTGTAGCTAGTAGGACAATACTGTTATTTATTTTTCAATCCCTTGAAGTTTGCCTCAGCAGTCTTTCCTACATACCCTAGGTAATCACTTTAGTTTTTTTATACATATGTGAATTTTTACTTGGAAAATATTTTTCTCAGAAACATTCCCTATGCTGCAGTAAAACCAATGATAGGATGACCAGCATTGCCTCATCTTCCTTTTTTTTCTCATTTTTATCTAGTTTACAATTCTCTTTGTCCCAGCATTCTTTTCATGGCATTTGTTTTATTCTTTCACTGAGAAATTCATGCAAACAATTATGAACTAAAAATGCATAATTTGTCTATCATACTGTTCTCAGGCAAAATGTTTTATAAAGTTTCTTTACTTTTAGCATAAGATTAAAATTCCCTTGGTTGTTTGACATGGTAGAAGGAGCCACAGGGACCCAGATTTGGTGATACCTAATGATGCTGCATTTTGTATATGTTGTTTAACGTCTTTGAAAGACAATTTTATTTCCTACAAAATTGTTCTTTATGAAGAAGTACCAGCAATGTGAAGGAAGGCAGTGACAGAGATGCAGTGAGCACAAAGCAGCCTCTTCTCTGCATGCCAGTGCAATCATTGAAAGTTCTCCCTGAGCAATTTGATCTAAGTACTTTTAACAGTACTATTTCCTGAGTGTATACCAAGCTGTAGCAGTGCACTGGCATCCCAAACCCTAGGTTCATTTATAATTTTAGTAAAAAAAATGTAATAAAATAACTGAGATGAATAATTATTAAATTGTATTTATTGGGGGGAAGTAGAGCCAAGGAAAGGCACCTACATGGCTAGTGATCCCACACTGAAGGACTGGGGAAAAAGTGTGGAAAGGAAAAAGAAAAAAAAGTTCAAGGAGCTCCTGTCATGAGGAGAGGTGGAGAGGATAAAGAACCCATGCAGAGAGTAAGAACTAGGGGGCCCTCCCACTTGGGCCTGCCAGGGAAAACCCCACCCACAGTTGTTAGTTCCTAACTCGTCAGAGACAGAAATGTCTTCCCTCCCCTTGCAAAGGTATTTATAGCTTGATGGGGTAGGCTGACCTCAACCAGGATGCAGCTGGTTGGTCAGGACTAGGGGTCATCTCAGGAAGATATTAGCACTGGCACCAAGCTCTGAGGGCTGAACTTGACCAACCACAATGTTTCAATGTTATGATAGACTTCCCTCCTAGGAGAGATCCTGACTGTTGGTGGAAAAGCAGTTCTACAGAACTAGGCAAGAGAGATATGAAATCAGATCATCATGGATTTCTAGCAAGTGCAAATTTCCCTGCCCTTTTTACCTTCAGGGTTCCAATTACCCTAACTCTACCCCCCCCAAAGATTATAATGTTCTCAACTATGTGTGTGTGTGTGTGTGTGTGTGTGTGTGTGTGTGTGTGTGTGTATGTGATCATATTTGCATGCAATTACCTTTGTCTGTGCAGGTACACACATATAATATGTGTGGAGGCCAGAGGACAACTGGTTTTGATCCATGCCTATCCACCTGATTTGAGGCAGGATTTTTCTCTAGTTTTGCTTTTCTGTGTTCTTTATGAGCCTCATGTCTCTACCTCCCATCTCTTCATCAGCTTCAGCCTTCCAGGATTCCAGAAGCCCATATGAGGTTTACCTGGGGTTTGAGATTCCAACTTGGTTATTCTAGCTTGAGCTGCAAGACCTTACCCACATCAATTTATCAACATCTTTAATGAACCAAATTAAAAGTTGGCAACATTTCTATACTTAACAGTTTGTATTTAAAAAGTAAGTGATGCCAGGCATGGTGATGTACACCTTTAATCCCAACACTTAGTAGGCGGAGGTAGAGTTTAAGTCTACCCTGAGACTACAAAGTGAGTTCCAGGTCAGCCAGGGCTAGAGTGAGACCTTATCCCCCCCCCCCCCACCAAAATGTAAGTAAAACTGAGGTGTAGTAGTTTGGATGGATTCCCCCAATAGATTCAGGAGTTTTATTCAAGTTTGTAACTTGGTGTAACTGTATGTGGATCATAAGATACAGCCTTAAGGTGTGGGGGCAGATCTGGAATTAAAAAAAAAAAAAAAAAAAGATATTCAGAGTTCTTGAGCTCTTCCTGGGGTTCCAGGAGTATCCTTGCTTATGGTGCTGGTGGTGATATTTCTTTCTCTATGTACCTATGAAGGGGGCCAGTTTCTTCTGCCATTATGGAAATTACATTGTATATGTAAGCTTCAATAAATAATTTCCTCCCATGACTTGTGTGTGGATTGGAAGTTTATCGTAGCAACATGAAACAGACTGTGACAGAATTAGTACCAGGAGTGGGGTGCTGTTGCATGATGCATCTCACCATGTGAATTTGAAGTATTTTTTGTTTTGGAGGAATGGACATGGACTTGGTACTTGCAATGGAACATGTCTGCCAGAAGAGTAAACCAAGTTTTATGTTCTATTCTGGTGAGAACTTGAAAATGCTAAATGCCAAGAAATTGTATTTGGAGGCTTTGCTTCTGAACTTTCTAAGGGGAAGGAAAGACCACAGAGAATTTTGTTGGAACTAGACTACGGGTATAATGGTTGACTGTGTTCTCCTGCCTATGCATAGAGATTTTTATTAAGGTTAAATTTGTAATGGACTGATGTCATTGGCTAAAAATATGAAACTGAGAAATTTAAGACTTAGAGTTAGAAAACTCAATTTAAAATTACTGGCACTGAGACTGGTTACTGAAGCTGCTGTTGTCAAATACATTAGTATTTGAAAGGAAGATGGCCCAAGTACTTTACAGTGAAACAAAGTAAAGGATGCCTGAGGATAGACTGAATGGTAAAAGTCAAACTCTTTTGAACGGAGTTGACCGGAAAGGAAGGAAGGTGCTCTTCAAGGTCAAGATTTATTTTGTCCCTGAATTAAGAATATGGCTGTTTCCAAGACACCTGGCATTCTTTTGGAAACATGTAAAATGCATGGAGTGGGTGATGAGGTGCACTCAGTTCCAGGAGGCTGTACTGATATGTAGCATACAGGCAGGGTGTAATGACACTGATAGGTCAGTGGAGCCATTGGAAGATGGGCCATGGTTTGTATGGAGACCCAGAGATGTTTTGGATATACCAAGTCTATGTAAGGGCTACCATGGGACGTTATCGGCTCAGGATAGAAGTTTTCCCTGTATTCTCAGCCCAGATGAAGAGATGAAATTGGAAAAATCCAAAGATTTGTCACTGGTCACTAGATATGGCTACTGGTCTTAAACTGCAGATGTTTGATGTTTACATGATGGTTATTAAGTTTGCATTAATCCAATCTCCCCCTTTTATGCCTTATAGCAGTTGGAAATGTTTACTCTGTGCCATTATGTTAAAATAATGTAACTTGCTGGATTTTATAGGACTCACAGCTAAGAGACAATCTTAAATCTCAGATGAAACTTTGGACTTTGAAACAATATTAAATTGGTAAAGAATATGAGACCTTTGAAGTTGGACTGAGTACAATTGACAATGTCAGATGGTTATTAATCTATTGGGGGCCAACGGTGGAATGTGATAGTTTGACTGGATTTACCCCAATATATTCAGAAGTTTTACTCACATTTGTAACTTGTGTTACTATGGATGGATCCTAAGGTCCAGCCCTAAGGTGTGAGGGTAGATCGGCAATTCCAACAAAAAATAAGTGCAGAGTGTTTGAGCTATGCCTGAGGTTCCAAGAGTGTGCTTGGTTATAGTGCTGGTGGTGAAATCTCTCTGAGTGGACCTGTGAATAGGGACCAGATTCTCCCACCAGTATAGAACTTACCTTGAATCTATAAGCTTCAATAAATCCACTCTTTGACAGACTTCTTTCAGAGTACTTGATGACCCACCAAAGGTCAGTGGTAAGACCCTATTGCTGAAGACTCCATACACAGCTGACACGTAAAATGGAATGGCATGGCTGGAAGCCAGGAGAGAGTCAGTCCCCAGACAGTCAGCATGTCTAGTGCCAGAAGGTGCTGCATGGGCGACTGAGGGAAAATGACCAATATCTGTCCAAGAAATTCATGGTCTAACGTGCTTAGCAGCAAATAACCTGGTGTGATGCCCACACAAATGCAATAGTGGCACACAGCCATAGTGGGGAACCAACTGCTCTTGATTTGGCTAACTGATCCCCTCAGTGGTATGGGACCCATAGCTGGAGCTGCAAAACAAGTCAGAACCATATCCAAACATAAGCCCACTCTCCAATATCAAGCTACCATCAATCATGGGCTACAAGAGGGCCTACACCTATTAAACTGTCTATCAAAAAAGTAAGTGTTATCGCAATTTTCCAGGTGCTAACTTACTCTCTGTTGGAGAATCTGATTCTCTTTTTCAGATAGATACAGATCCTAAGGAGAGAGCTGCCCCATCATACCTCAAAAGGGGCCCAACTGAAACTAAGGAAAATTGGCAAAACAAGCAAGGGTGCTGTTTTCCTGATGAACCGGATACCAGCACAAAGGGGAAGGAGACCAACACAGAGAAAAATCAACTCCTACAAAATAAGAGAGCCAGAGCCTCAGAGGCCTCCAACACCTCATCACTGAAGCAGACCAAAAATGAACCCGACATGGCTCAGGGAAATTTTGCGGAAGAGGGGGCAGAAAGAATGTCAGAGTCATATGTTGGGTCATGATATGCAGAGACATTTATTGTACCATTAACTGCGGGCTAACTTCACAATGCACGACCCATTTACATCAACAAGGAGGGGCCATTGGGAGGGGGTGGGTCATGGATGAGCCTAAACAATGGTACCAAACTGCCTATATTTGCTGAAAAGAAAACTAATAAATTAAATTAAAAATAAATAAATAAATCCATTCTTCCCATATCTTGTACATGGATTGGAAGTGAAATCCAGCAGCATGAAGCTAACTGTAATACCAGATAAATACACATGCACAATAAAAACTGTTCAGGAGGCTGAGAGCAAGGCATAAAAAAAAAATCTCTTGGACTATTTTTAAGGATTTTAGGATGAGAACTGAATAAATTGGGTCTTATTAAGGGACACTGCTCTCATAGGGAATATGGATTGGAAGAGCTAGAGGCTAGGAAAGAAAAAAAAAGTACTGTTATTATCTTCATGAATATTTATATACTTATATATGTATGTCTTTAAACTCATGTAGTTAAGTATGCATTTGTGTGGAGGGGTGCACATGTATGTGTATGCATGCTGAGGACACCTTCAGTGTTGTTTCTCATGCTCAATCTACCTTTTTCTGAGACAGTCTCTCACTGGCTAAAGGGATAGCCAGCGAGCCCCAGGGATCTGACTATTCACACCCCTGGAGCACTGAGCTTACAAGTGCACACCAAACAAGCTTTGTGAATGTGAGTTCTGGGAATCCAACTCAGGTTCTTGTTCTTGCACGGCAAGCACTTTACCAACTAAGCTATCTCGCCTGCTCCAGGAAGAAGTTATTAAAGAAGATACTGGAGATAAGGTGAGATTGGATACAAATGACATTAGGAGCAACCAGTGAGAAACTGGTGGTTATGCTGTTGTGGTGACTGATGGCAGTATGAAGAATGGGAAGATGGAGAAAGCAATGGCTGAGAGACTCCAGCAGTGAAGGATGGCCCTTGCTTTACTGTTCTATGATACTTCCTTCTCTTTCTACAGAAGCTGTTTTCCTAGATAAAAGACAGTTTCTTAGGCCTACAGAACTTATGTACCTTCACCAGTTATGACTTTATAACCAAAAATCAATAAATACTGGATTGATAAATAAATCCTTATTGAGACAGAAAGTAATAATTTTAGGTGGGAGGAATCATTTGAATGATCTCTTTGAAGATGATTTTAATTTCATTGATAAGCACCAAACTGTGTGGAAAAGAGTTTCCTAATATCTTTCAAGGAAGTTAATATCTCCATTTTAACTAATGAATGTTAGATTTATCTGTGTGTTTGAGGTGGTTATGACATCGGAAACATTTTCCTGGGGAGATTTGAACACACTATTCACCCCAGGTAGGGCTCAAATAAGAGAACAAAGTCTGATTGCACCAAAGCCAGTTCATGTGAACCAATGAGTTTACTGGGATTACTTACAGAGCAAGGTGAGGAGTTGCTTACAGGACCAATGGGTGACTCAAAGGCAGTTGCATCACATAAAAAGCCAACCCAGCATAATAGGTGACTACTCACCCCAACATAGGTAATGACACACAGAAGATGCGTCTTGTGGCATAATGTACAACGTGCAGACAGCTCATCTGTTTGGAGGGTCTATTCTCCAGGCATCTGTTTTCCTCTCATATAACTTTAGGAATAGGACTTTCATCCCTTTTCCTAGACCTGTTGATCTGATTCTCCTGAGCTTCCTGCCTCCCCCTAGGAGGCAATTTTTCAACTGCTACACAACACTGGTCAGTCTGACCCTCATTAGTTATGTATACTTCCTATAATCTTGAGGAATGGTCCTATGACCTTTTAAGCTCACGTCTCCCAGGATTGGCCTCCTGAGTTAACAGAACCTTCCACCTCCCTTCAGCAGAGAATATTTTAATTTAATTTAGAGGCACTTGCTTTACAGTAGATTAGAACTGGTGTTTTATCAACATACTCAAAGTAAGACAGGATTTTACCTCATAAAAGAACAAGCAAGTGACCATGGCTTGTTGTTTCTTATTTCCAAGTGTCTGATGTACCAAGAACTAAAGTTCATTCTTTCAGTCATTAGTCATTAGTGCCCACAGTTGACTAGGTATTGTGTGAGACACACAATATTCATCCAGATCAACTAAAGTTTTTCTTGTCAGAGTAACAAGTGGTAAAAAGGATAGTTATGTTCTAACAGGGTACTGAACATGGTGACATGAATACTTCTCAAATATCACCATTCACAACCTTTGGCACAAGGCAAACAGGCCTGCTCTGCAGGGCTCTAGTTTCTGCTGACAGTGGACTTGACCTCCCAAGGTCGCTTAATAATTGTTTCAAGCTGTGGCAGCTATTACCAATCACTTGACATTGGTGTGTGAGCAGAAGCCCACTTCTCATTAATTGGAGAGTCTTATTGCAGATGTGAGAACAGAGAATCAAAGGGCCTCTCTCCAACATTGCCTCACACAGCTTCAGAGTAAATGCTTTGATATTTTATTCATCTTCTATATAATTGTAAGTTGAGTGAATACAATAAAAATGCCCAAGTACCTATGTGATCACAAATCCAGGCTCATAATAAGTACTCTAAACACATTTTTTAGCCAAGTCTTGATGGAAATGAATTGGTTATATGGGAACTCATTTGTCACTCAATAAAAAAGAATCTTTTACATCACATGATTCTTGCCCTCATTTATTTTTCTTTCATAAGCTAACGGGAGCCACTGGAGATGTTCTTCACATTATCTCTGTGAATATGACCTGCTTTGATTGCCAAAAGATTAAATACCCTTATGCATCACAAGAAGGTGAGTACGCTCACCTTGTAGAATCTGAAGTGATTTGCATGGGTACTTGGGAGTGAGAAGGGAGCAGTGGCTCCCAGAGGCTGAGAGCAGCTGCAGTCTTCTCTGGGCTTGCTGCACAGTGAGTTCAAGATGTCTCAGAACCACAAAGATCCTCCTTGGTCTCTTTATTCTGTTCCAACATATGCCTTTCAAAATACAATTTTACATTCAAATGAATCATTCAAAGTAATTATCTCTTTGGAAAAATTTAATATAAAAGAAAAATCTGTATATAAGAGATTCTAGGAGCTGAGGAAAAGATATAAGGTGCAATGACTTTAGTACTTTAAGGATTTCAGGGGAATGGTACCTGGTCCCTAGTAGGTGTTCAAAAAAAATTAACTTAGTGAGAAATGAAAATTCTGTTGCATATGTGAAATATAGAGCATGTTTCACTGAAGGCAAGAATTCAAATCACTTCTACTGATAGAGATACAAGTTTGAACATAGTCTATATTTTGTGTTAATTTTAACAATTCAGTATTTTGTATCTAATTGATGTCACTGAAATTAAACTTATCTTCTATAGTGTTTTACACTACTCTCTATTGTCCAGCTTGTTTTTATGTATATCTGGACCTATTACCAGTTTATTAAGCCCAAGTTAAAACTTTCATGTTTGTTTTAGTGTTTCTTCACTCTGATAGACTGCCTGAATGGGAGATCCAACCTCAGTTTCAATAAATTTTTTCTCTAAAAGCATGCCATCTCTCAAACAAATATTGTTAAAATAGTTTATAAGATCTCAAATTTTTGTATAATTGTAAAGTGAGAATATCTGTTCATTTAGCAATATCATGCATACTACAAAACATTGGCATGAAGTTTTTAGATGAGATTTTAATGTGCATGAACATAATTTGAAGGTGTCATAATCTTGGCACTTAGTCTGCAGGGGCACAAACAGAAAGAATAAATAACTTTGGAGCAATATTATTTGCTTTGTGAATACATTTATAATTTTATAAGACCTTCTGTAATTTTCCATTGACAGTTATTTTAATAAATTTACTTTTTGCTCTTTGTTTTCATTATATATGTTAACATTTAGGGCACTTGCTCCAGGAAATCTGACCTACTATGGATAGGAAAATTTTCCTTTGAAATCTTAATGGTGAAATAAAGAAAAGTATTATATTAGCAAATATTAAGTAGTCTAAGAATTCTGTAATATGTTATTTTCTAGTTTTCTTCCTATGAATACCTTGTTTTCATAGGTTCTTTAGTTTCTTCTTCTCCTAGAAATAGAATGACAAGTCTTAATGCTCTTCCAAGAAGGTGTCATAGCTAATGTTTTTTAAGTTGTACCTTCTCAAACTAATCCCATATCTTTAGAATAAAAAAAATCCCTATTGTCCACATTGATATCAATAATATACAAGCATGAATGGAAAAATTTTGAGAACACTCAACTCTTACCAAACCAGAGATCCAGAGACACAGAGGCTCCCAAGACCTCATCACTGAAGTAGACCTAAAATGAACCCAACGTGGATCAGGGAATTCTTGGCAGAGAGAGTGGAAAGATTGTTAGAGCCACATGTTGGGACATTATGCACAGAGACATTGCCTCTTACCCATAACTGATGGCTAACCCCACAATGTTAGACTCACATTCCCTAATGCAGATGGTCCCCGCAGAGGGGGGAGGACAGGAAGCTAACAATGGTACCAACATGACTGTATACACACCGTGTGTAAAGGGAATAGAAAGGGAGGGAGGGGGACCTAATAGGTTGGTGTTGTATATATGTAAGTAGAAGAACAGATTAATGGTGGTGAAAGGCCTAAGTGAGGTCAGGGGAAGAGACTGAGTACGGAAAGATGGAGGGAGAGCTAATTAAAATCTAACAGGATATAAAAAAGTCATATGGAAACCTATTTTTTTGGACAATGAAACACACAGGAGCCATAGATTGTTACTAGAAAATTTTCAGTACCAGGGATGATAGTGAGTTGTTGGCCAGGGAGGTTCCTGATGCCCCCAAACATTACAGGCCATTGCCAAGGCCCTTGGTTTCCTACCAGGAATAGATGGTAAGACCCTATTGCTGAAGACTCCACATAACTAATAATGAAAAAGAGAGAAAAACATAAAATAAAATATGCGATTCTTTCCTTAGGACAAACGAAGTTTTTTTTAATATAATTTCTTAAATTTTTTGTTTATTTTCATTTATTTATTTGAGAGCAACAGACACAGACAGAAAGAGGCAGAGAGAGAGAGAGAGAGAGAGAGAGAGAGAGAGAGAAAGAGAGAGAGAAAGAGAGAGAGAGAGAGAGAGAGAATGGGCATGCCAGGGCCTCCAGCCACTGCAAACGAACTCCAGATGCGTGTGCCCCCTTGTGCATCTGGCTAACGTAGGTCCTGGGAACCAAGCCTCAAACTGGGGTTCTCAGGCTTCACAGGCAAGCACTTAACTGCTAAGCCATCTCTCCAGCCCAACCTAAGATTTTTAATACTCTTAATTTTATAATTAATTTCCATTTAACAATGATACATGCAGAAAATTATAGATAGTTAAAATATTGTACCATATCAGATGTATTACCAGATCTCATTACTGAGATTTGTGTTTGTATTTTAGACCATATGGAACAAAGCATGCAGCTTTCTATATATCTGGATATAGCAAGAAGATTCTGCTACCATTCCCTCTTTTGTCCTATGGCAGAAATAGTACATTTTCTTTAAGCTGAAATAGAATGATGTTTTCTAAATTGCAATTTTCTACTATGAAGATAGAGCAATTTTAGATGTTCATCTCCATGACATCAATATTTCAAAGTTCCTATATCTGTGAAATAATTCATTTCCTTCATCTATTCACTCAAAAATTAATTCGATGAACACTCACAGTTTATTTGGTTCCAGGGAACAGTATTCATCAGTTCTCTTAGTAGCAAAGTGACTTATTCCTTTGAAGTACATAAAGTAATTAGATGTCTACATTATTTTTCTAATTCCAGACCTGTTTTGTCCCCCAAAGGTGAGGAGCAAAAAACTGCAAACTCTGTAATGTTAAACTGGAATTAAATACATCGCTTTAAAGACAGAAAATGCCCTGCTGAATTGTTTTGTCATCTGTGATTCATGTCATTTCACAAAACTTTCAAGCTTAAAATGAGTTATAGCAGCTCATTAGTAATAGAATTTTATACACACACACACACACACACACACAGTGTTCAGGTGCATGTTTTGGAGGGTGTGTTTTTATTTATGAGAGTGTTTAATTTAAAATATATTTATTGATGAATGTGGTTGCCCATGTATTTAATCCCAGCATTTGGAAGGCAGAGGTAGGAGGATTGCCAAGTGTTCAAATTCAAGGCCACCCTGAGACTACATAGTGAATTCCAGGTCAACCTGAGTTAGAATGAGACCCTACCTTCAGAAAATAAAATTAAAAAAAAAAACAAAACAGAACAGAAAGAAAGAAAATTTAATACACACACACACACACACACACACACACACACACATATATTAAAAGGATACACTATATATAGCAATAAATGCTATTCTTCAGGCTGAGTCATCTCTGTGTAGGATATGAAGATCACATGCCAGTCTTTATATTTTATACATCATTTCTCCATCATCATGGTTAAGAGCGTGCCTTCTTTAATGTTTGCCTATTATGAACACCGACCCCCTAGGCTGTGATATTGACACACATATTCTGGCTTCCTTCTGAGAGAGCACTTGGAGGTATACTCTGTGTACTGTTTTCTTATATTGATGACCTACATAAATAGTGTATCTGAGTCAAATATTAGAGAAATAGCTTAATTATCAGTGCAAAATATTAATATTGCCATTGCCTGTTCCCATAAACCAATGACTACCAGAGCACAGTCTTACTGTTTAATGAACAAGGGGCATTATATCGTAGTCTAGGAGTCCACTGGTGTTTGCAGTTCACTCTCCTCTGGGCTGTTTTCTATTGTCAATGCTCACAGTTGCTTGAAGATAGGCAACATCCAGGTACATGAAGCAGGTAAGAACTTCAATATACTTGCATGGTGAAGAGGTAAGATTGGGGTCATGCAACTAATTTTGGGAATACTTCAATAATTTGGATTGCTAGAGATAATGGGCCTTTCTATGTTTTTTTCTCCATGAATTGTCTCCAGTTTCTTATGTGTATTTTGTTACCTATGTGCCTAGAATATATGTGGAATATGATGTGATGTGTGTGATCTATGCATACTCATGTACAGACATGTGTGTACTATTGTATGTGTGCAGAGGTCAGGTGAGAATATTAGGTGTGATAATGTTCAGCCTAATATTTCATTGAAAGGAAGTCTTTCACTGACCCAGGAATAAAATTTTACAATCAGCAAGCCCAAGGCACTTTATGGTTTTGCCCCTCCCCCGTTGAACTGGGGTTATAGATGTGCATGGTCACACCTAGTTCTTTACATGTGGGAATCAAATTCCAGTACTTTCAGACCATCAGGTTTGAACTGGGGTTATAGATGTGCATGGTCACACCTAGTTCTTTACATGTGGGTATCAAATTCCAGTACTTTCAGACCATCATGTTTGAACTGGGGTTATAGATGTGCATTGTCACACCTAGTTCTTTACATGTGGGTATCAAATTCCAGTACTTTCAGACCATCATGTTTGAACTGGGGTTATAGATGTGCATTGTCACACCTAATTCTTTACATATGGGAATCAAATTCCAGTACTTTCAGACCACCATGTTTGAACTGGGGTTATAGCTGTGCATGGTCACACCTAGTTCTTTACATGTGAGAATCAAATTCCAGTACTTTCAGACCACCATGTTGGAACTGGGGTTATAGATGTGCATGGTCACACCTAGTTCTTTACATGTGGGAATCAAATTCCAGTGCTTTCAGACCATCATGTTTGAACTGGGGTTATAGATGTGCATGGTCACACCTAGTTCTTTACATGTGGGAATCAAATTCCAGTGCTTTCAGACCATCATGTTTGAACTGGGGTTATAGATGTGCATGGTCACACCTGGTTCTTTACATGTGGGAATCAAATTCCAGTACTTTCAGACCATCATGTTTGAACTGGGGTTATAGATGTGCATGGTCACACCTAGTTCTTTACATGTGGGAATCAAATTCCAGTACTTTCGGACCATCATGTTTGAACTGGGGTTATAGATGTGCATGGTCACACCTAGTTCTTTACATATGGGAATCAAATTCCAGTACTTTCAGACCACCATGTTTGAACTGGGGTTATAGATGTGCATGGTCACACCTAGTTCTTTACATGTGGGAATCAAATTCCAGTACTTTCAGACCATCATGTTTGAACTGGGGTTATAGATGTGCATGGTCACACCTAGTTCTTACATGTGGGAATCAAATTCCAGTACTTTCAGACCATCATGTTTGAACTGGGGTTATAGATGTGCATGGTCACACCTAGTTCTTTACATGTGGGAATCAAATTCCAGTACTTTCAGACCATCAGGTTTGAACTGGGGTTATAGATGTGCATGGTCACACCTAGTTCTTTACATGTGGGAATCAAATTCCAGTACTTTCAGACCATCATGTTTGAACTGGGGTTATAGATGTGCATGGTCACACCTAGTTCTTTACATATGGGAATCAAATTCCAGTACTTTCAGACCACCATGTTTGAACTGGGGTTATAGATGTGCATGGTCACAACCAATTCTTACATGTGGGAATCAAATTCCAGTGCTTTCAGACCATCATGTTTGAACTGGGGTTATAGATGTGCATGGTCACACCTAGTTCTTTACATGTGGGAATCAAATTCCAGTACTTTCAGACCATCATGTTTGAACTGGGGTTATAGATGTGCATGGTCACACCTAGTTCTTTACATGTGGGAATCAAATTTCAGTGCTTTCAGACCATCATGTTTGAACTGGGGTTAGAGATGTGCATGGTCACACCTAGTTCTTTACATGTGGGAATCAAATTCCAGTACTTTCAGACCACCATGTTGGAACTGGGGTTATAGATTTGCATGGTCACACCTAGTTCTTTACATGTGGGAATCAAATTCCAGTGCTTTCAGACCATCATGTTTGAACTGGGGTTATAGATGTGCATGGTCACACCTAGTTCTTAACATGTGGGAATCAAATTCCAGTGCTTTCAGACCATCATGTTTGAACTGGGGTTATAGATGTGCATGGTCACACCTAGTTCTTACATGTGGGAATCAAATTCCAGTGCTTTCAGACCATCATGTTTGAACTGGGGTTATAGATGTGCATGGTCACACCTAGTTCTTTACATGTGGGAATCAAATTCCAGTACTTTCAGACCATCATGTTTGAACTGGGGTTATAGATGTGCATGGTCACACCTAGTTCTTAACATGTGGGAATCAAATTCCAGTGCTTTCAGACCATCATGTTTGAACTGGGGTTATAGATGTGCATGGTCACACCTAGTTCTTTACATGTGGGAATCAAATTCCAGTACTTTCAGACCATCAGGTTTGAACTGGGGTTATAGATGTGCATGGTCACACCTAGTTCTTTACATGTGGGAATCAAATTCCAGTACTTTCAGACCATCATGTTTGAACTGGGGTTATAGATGTGCATGGTCACACCTAGTTCTTTACATGTGGGAATCAAATTCCAGTACTTTCAGACCATCATGTTTGAACTGGGGTTATAGATGTGCATGGTCACACCTAGTTCTTTACATGTGGGAATCAAATTCCAGTACTTTCAGACCATCATGTTTGAACTGGGGTTATAGATGTGCATGGTCACACCTGGTTCTTTACATGTGGGAATCAAATTCCAGTGCTTTCAGACCATCATGTTTGAACTGGGGTTATAGATGTGCATGGTCACACCTAGTTCTTACATGTGGGAATCAAATTCCAGTGCTTTCAGACCATCATGCTTGGATACAAGTGCTACTATCTACAGAACCATCACCCTTGGTGCTTATGTGCATTTTAAATGTTCCTTCAAAAAAGCACCTTATGTTAGAATGTGTTATTTTCCTTTTGCAAAGCAGATTTATAAAAGGTGTATTTTCACCTTGATCATTCAGGAAATTTCATAATGTGCATCCACTGAATAAGATAATTTTTAAAAAATATATCTCTTCTATGATAAAGCAAAAAGGTATAGTGTACGTTTAGAAATTTAATTACTCTTACATACTGTTAATACAAGTTGGTCTTCTGAATTTGTCTTAACAAAATCTTAATGATTTGGATATTTGCATGGGGTTTTAATCTTTTGTTTATGGCACTAAGTTCTTTGTGCATCGACTATGGCAATTGGAAAAGTCAGTCCTCATATTTTTCTTGAAATAAAATTTAAAATCCTCATTTATAAATTGAGTTTCCATTTATAGATAAACAAATGTAAATTGTAGACAGGATCTATATTGGCAGAACAAAGGATACACTTGAAATGTTTTAAGCAATGCAAAAATAATATATTTATGTAAAGAGGTTTTGTATGATTTATTTTACTTTATTTTTAAAAATTTGTTTTGTTTATTTTTCTTTATTTATTCATTTGAGAGCAATAGACAGAGAGAGAGAAAGGGAGAGAATGGGCACGCCAGGGCCTCCAGCCACTGGAAACGAACTCCAGATGCGTGCACCCCCTTGTGCATCTGGGTAATGTGGGTCCTGGGGAATCGAGCCTTGAACCAGGGTCCGTAGGCTTCACAGGCAAGTGCTTAACCGCTCAGCCATCTTCTCTAGCCCAATGTATGGTTTATTTTGAAAAGAACAAATGGGTTAAGCTACACCCACCCTTCTACTTACACAACTGACCTTTAAACTCTTGATAACACACAATATAGAAAATGTTATAATTAAGTAGCTTATGAAAAGCTTATGAAAGGTTATATAAATTATCAAAATTTAAATAGCAATATACACAACAAAGTAGCAACAGAGAAGATAGTGCAGTTAACCATTTACTGAATTTCATAAACACGGCTTTAGAGAAGGAGGGAACTCACTCTCTCTCTCTCCATATATATATATGATCTCCCAGAGAACAATGTCTTCCCTCAATAATGAACATGTTTTTGATACAGTGACAATCTGCTCATTCCAACCCCCTTGAAGCTATATGAGACTTCTAAGGTACCTGAAGAACAATCAGAAAATCCTTACTTGAAGGAACTGATCTACAATGAGAATGAGAAAGAATGGTAATGAAAGTAACTCAGGAGTTCTCATTTTCACCTACTTTTATTTGCAAAACCTTCGCAGTCCTCCCAGAACAAAAATGGTGGTAGATGGCATCTCTTGGTGTAGTGCATGGTTTATGAATTAGCAGCATGTTAATTTAGACATAGACTTCTTTATTTTTTCTGGAATATGAATATTGATCAGTTTAGACATGTCAGTGCTGTCAAAAACAATGTTATGAATCATGATAATTTACTAACAAATCAATACTCCAAAAGACAGCTAAGTGCCTGCAACGAGAGGCGTCACCTCTACAGCATCTGCCAGGGCCCAGGAGACATTGCAGAGAGAGTACTGCTCTCTCTGGTCGCCTGACAACCAGCTACAGGGAGGTGGTGAAAGACACTGTGCTCCCTCAAAATTCATCAAAGCAGAAATCCAGAGGCTATAGAGAGCTCAAAACTAACTTGGACTTGTAACACCCACCAAGGTTCAGAGGACATTGTGGAAAAAGGAAAAGGAAAGATTTCAAGAGTCACAAAGTTGGTAAGAATATCCTGGGGAATAGCAGCCCCCAAATATACACAAAGTGACTGAGTCCATTAGGACCCCACAGTGAATCCAAGAACTTCACTGAGGAGGATCCTAAGGAATGGGGACAGGAGAGTGGGGATATGAGAATATAATCTTTTAAAAAATTTATTTTTTGTTTAATTTTTTAAATAATCAATGTCTTTTGAGGAGTTATCTGCTATGGGATTATACATATAAGATTTTACATTATCTTTTAACAATATAATTTAAAATTGATATGTCTAATTTTGGGTTTTGAATTGTTTTTCCTTTTTGATATGACAAGAGAAAATTTTAAAATCAAAGTGTTCCTCTGATCTCATATAACGAATTAAAATGTTATTAATGTATAATTTACACATATATACATAATTTCATCCACACATGTCTGTCAAGTATACATAGCACTAAGCTTTGTTAAAGATTTCAGTATATTTTTTAAATGTCAGAAATGATGCTAGGCTAAATCTAACAGCATACAATTACAGATAAGGAATATATAAATATTTGTAAATAGGTGGAAAACCAGCTTCTCCTTGGGCAGAATATCTCCTAAATATAAAGCTTATGTAATTATATGTTCATATATAGAATCAATTTTGTTTTTTACTTTCAGATTAGTACATTATTATTTTAGAGATTACTCATATTGCTCAAAGACAAAATTGCAATCCATACCGCTCGCTACATGTTAAGAAAATCCCCAAACCTCCAACATTCTAGTGAAAAGATATTCATAAAAGTAATTTGTATATTCCAAATATAATTTATTTCCTATAGTTTTCAAAAAGTTTAAAAGTGCCGGGCGTGGTGGTGCATGCCTTTAATCCCAGCACTCATGAGGCAGAGGTAGGTAGGATCACCGTGAGTTCGAGGCCACCCTGAGAATGCAGAGTGAATTCCAGGTCAGCCTGAGCTACAGTGAGACCCTACCTTGAAAAACTAAAAAATAAAAAAAAAAAGTATAAAAGTAACTAACAAAAGTAATATTCATTGGAAGTATCAGTAATGACATCTTGCTTCACAAATCTCAGTACATCAAATGATCGCACATATTTGTTATTCTTTTTTCATGTTTTTATTATTAACAAGATGTTTCATATGGATATATCATGTGTTGGCACCCTCTTTTTCCTCATTCCTGACCCCATGACACTGGGGGTGTTCCTCAGTGGGGTTGCAGATATTCCCCAATGGGGTTGTAGTTTATGGTTGTGGGAATAGTAGTCAGTTATTTTGTGGGTGGGGGCGGGGGGAATGCCTCTGAGCATGATGTCTCAACCTGTGGCTCTTATAATATTTCTGCCCTCTCTTCCACAAAATTCCATGAGCCATGATGGGTGTGTGTTAAACCTACTTCAGTGGTGAGCTCTGAGGAACCACTGGATCACTACTTTTGTAGGTATTGCCTACCCTTAGGGTCTGTCTTCTACACCCTGACACTAATTACCAGGAACAGCATGAACGCAGCACTCTTGCTTGTCTCCCCATTCCTCTGTGGATTCAGCTGTGGCTTGGCTGAAGTGTGAGGGGCAGTTTATCTCCTCTGGTCTCACTACCTTCTGAAAAAGAACAGATTCTCCAATGGAGAGTGAAGTCAGCATAGTTTAATTGGCATAAGCATTATTAACTTAGGGAGAATTTGATGCATTTAACCCCTCTTTTAGCCAAGGACTAGTGAGAGCTTGACACTGGAGAATATATTTGTCTCCATAGGATTCTGATCTGGTTCCCAATTCCAGGTATGGGTTCCTTTATACTGAGTTGATATTTTAGCCAATTAGAAAGCTGTTGGTTACCCACTGAGGCTTTGTACCACCATTTTGCTGGCATTTACATTGTGTTAGGGTTTTTGCTTTTGAGTATCTTAGACCTCTAGTTGCTCAGACCTTTGTTGGCCACTTTTCCCTAGTACCTCATATAGTGCTTTCCAGCACTAGGCTAACCATCTGGAGACTGGCTTTCTTCTGAATTCCAGTCAGGTCTCTCCATGTTCTGTGTCAATAGCATATGGTGTCTTAAGTAACCAGGTCTTAGCTTTTGACTCAGGCAGGTAATAAAGTGTTTTGACAGAAAGCTGCCTTGATTTGGGGACCTCATAAGTGTCTCTGATCAACAGCTCAATGTGGGTACCGACTAATCTCTGGTACTGGTAGTTACAGGTCAAGACAGAAAAAAAAGTCTCTTAAACTTCAGCTTCATTCCAACCTCACCAGAGCCCTACATTTCAGGTGCCCCCTCCCTACTCCTTTGAGGGTTACATCTTTTAGGATATCTCCAAGGATAAAGGTTTCTATGGTATCAATTCAATTTGGATTTAATTTTGTATTTGTTTCCCCTTCTCCCACTCCCTTCCCCTTTCCTCAAGCCCTTCCATCCCTGTTGTCTGGGCCTTGAGTTACCTATCAGGTGTGACGGCAACTCTAATAGGTCCAGGTTAGGAACTGCAGATAAGTGACCCCCATGCAGCATTTTTCTTTCTGTGGTCATGTAAGCTCACTGAGTATGATCTGTTCCAAGCCTGTCCATTTGATCTACAAATTTCATTGTATCATTTTTTTTTCTTATTGCTGAGTAGAATTCCATTGTGTAAATGTACCACAATGATGGCCATCTAGATTGATTCCAATTGTTAGCTATAATGAATTGAGCAGCTATAAACATAGTTAAGCAAATATCTCTGTATTGATGCATGGAACATTTAGGACAAAGGCCAAGTAAGGGAATAACTGTGTCTGTTGGTAGCTCTATATTCATCCTTTTCAGAAATCTCCAAATTGTTTTCCATAGTGGTTGTACAATTTTACATTCCCATCAAAGGTGGATGAAGGTTCGTCTTTCCCCACATCCTCACCAACAGTTGTCCTAGTTAGATTTTTTGCTGATTGCCATCCTCACTGGAGTAAGGTGAAATCTCATGGTTGTTTTAATATGCATTTCCCTAATGGTTAGGGATATTGAATATTTTCTTAAGTGTGTGTTAGCCATTTGGTAATTCTTCCTATGAGAACTCCTTATTCACTTCTCTGCCCCACTTTTGGAGTAGGTTGTTTGATTTTTTTTATTGTATAGTTATGTTCTTTGTAGATTCTAAATGTTAGGCTTCTGTCAGTGGTATAGCTGGCAAAGATTTTCTCCCATTCAGTGGGTAATCTATTGGCTCTGCTTATGGTGTGTTTGTCTGTGCAAAAGCTTTTTAGCCTCATGAGATCCCATGGGATAAGTGACTGTTTAATCTTTTGGGCTAGTGGGGTTTTGTTCAGGAAGTCTTTCCCACTCCTATATTATGTAAAATGCCTCCTATACTTCCTTCTAGTAGGAGAAGAGATTCAGGTCTTATATTGAGGTCGTTAATCCATTTGGACTTGATTTTTATATTTAGAGAGATAAGTGGGTCTAGTTTCATTTTTCTACGTATGCTCATCCAATTTGTTCAACACCATTGGTTGAAGATGCTGTCTTTTTGCCAATTTGCATTATTGGCACCTTTGTCAAAGATCAAGTAGCTATAGCTACTTGACCTAAGTTCTGAGTCTTCAATCCTGTTCCTTGGTCTATGTTCCTGTTCTTATACCAGTACCATACTGTTTTTGTTACTATGGCTTTGTAATAGAGCTTTATATCTGGTGTGGAGGGTTTCTTTTCTTTTCTTTTTCTTTTTTTTTTTTTGAGGATATGTTTGGATATCCAAGGCCTGATTCAATTCCATATGAATTTTGAGATCCTTTCATCAATCACTGTGAAGAATGATGATGGTATTTTTATTCTTATTGCATTAAATCTGTATATTGCTTTGGACAGAATTGCAACTTACAAAATATTAATTCTACCTATCTAAGAGCATGGGAGATCTTTCCATCTTCTCCAGTCCTCCTAAATTTTTTTCTTGAGTTTTTTTTTTTTTTTAATTTTTTAAAAAGTAAACTCCTTTATTTTAATTTTTTACTTATTAGAGAGAATGGGTGTGCCAGGGCCTCCAGCCACTGCAAATGAACTCCAAACTCATGCACCACCTTGTGCATCTGGTGTTACTGGGGAATCGAACTCTAGTTCTTAGGCTTTGCAGGCAAGTGCCTTAACCACTGAACAATCTCTCTAGCCCTTTATATTTTTTTTTAATTTTTATTAACATTTTCCATGATTATAAAATATATCCCATGGTAATTCCCTCCCTCCCCACCCCCACACTTTACCATTTGAAATTCCATTCTCCATCATATTACCTCCCCATTACAATCATTGTAATTACATATATACAATATCAACCTATTAAGTATCCTCCTCCCTTCCTTTCTCCACCCTTTATGTCTCCTTTTCAACTTACTGGCCTCTGCTACTAAGTATTTTCATTCTCACACAGAAGCCCAGTCATCTGTAGCTAGGATCCACATATGAGAGAGAACATGTGATGCTTGGCTTTCTGGGCCTGGGTTACCTGACTTAGTATAATACTTTCCAGGTCCATCCATTTTTCTGCAAATTTCATAACTTCATTTTTCTTTACCGCTGAGTAGAACTCCATTGTATAAATGTACCACATCTTCATTATCCACTCATCTGTTGAGGGACATCTAGGCTGGTTCCATTTCCCAGCTATTATAAATTGAGCAGCAATAAACATGGTTGAGCATGTACTTCTAAGGAAATGAGATGAGTCCTTTGGATATATGCCTAGGAGTGCTATAGCTGGGTCATATGGTAGATCAATCTCTAGCTGTTTTAGGAACCTCCACACTGTTTTCCACAATGGATGGACCAGATTACATTCCCACCAGCAGTGCAGAAGGGTTCCTTTTTTTCCACATCCCCGCCAACATTTATGATCATTTGTTTTCATGATGGTGGCCAATCTGACAGGAGTGAGATGGAATCTCAATGTAGTTTTAATCTGCATTTCCCTGATGACTAGTGACGTAGAACATTTTTTTAGATGCTTATATGCCATTCGTATTTCTTCCTTTGAGAACTCTCTATTTAGCTCCATAGCCCATTTTTTGATTGGCTTGTTTGATTCCTTATTTTTTAACTTTTTGAGTTCTTTGTATATCCTAGGTATTAATCCTCTATCAGATATATAGCTGGCGAAGATTTTTTCCCATTCTGTAGGTTGCCTCTTTGCTTTTTTCACTGTGTCCTTTGCGGTGCAAAATCTTTGTAATTGCATTAGGTCCCAGTGGTTAATCTGTGGTTTTATTGCCTGAGCAATTGGGGTTGTATTCAGAAAGTCTTTGCCAAGACCAATATGTTGAAGGGTTTCCCCTACTTTTTCCTCTAGCAGTTTCAAAGTTTCCGGTCTGATGTTAAGGTCTTTAATCCATTTGGACTTAATTCTTGTGCATGGTGAGAGAGAAGAATCTATTTTCATCCTTCTGCAGATATTTATCCAGTTTTCAAAACACCATTTGCTGAAGAGGCTGTCTCTTCTCCAATGAGTATTTTTGGCATTTTTATCGAATATCAGGTGGCTATAGCTACTTGGGCTTACATCTGGGTCCTCTATTCTGTTCCACTGATCTACATGTCTGTTTTTGTGCCAGTACCATGCTGTTTTTGTTACTATGGCTCTGTAGTATAGGTTAAAATCAGGTATGGTGATACCACCAGCCTCTTTTTTGTTGCTCAGTATTATTTTAGATATTCGAGGTTTTTTGTGATTCCAAATGAATTTTTGGATTGTTTTTTCTATTTCCATGAAGAAAGCCTTTGGAATTTTGATAGGGATTGCATTAAATGTGTAGATTGCTTTAGGTAAGATTGCCATTTTCACAATATTGATTCTTCCAATCCAGGAACAAGGGATGTTTCTCCATTTTCTAGTGTCTTCTGCAATTTCTCGCTTGAGTGTTTTAAAGTTCTCATTGTATAGATTCTTTACTTCCTTGGTTAGGTTTATTCCAAGGTATTTTATTTTTTTTGATGCAATTGTGAACGGGAGTGATTCTCTGATTTCATCCTCTGTGTGTTTGTTGTTAGCATATATGAAGGCTACTGATTTCTGTGTATTTATTTTGTATCCTGCTACATTGCTGTAGGTTTTGATCAGCTCTAACAGCTTGCTAGTAGAGTCTTTAGGGTCCTTTATGTATAGAATCATGTCATCTGCAAATAATGATAACTTGATTTCTTCCTTTCCAATTTGTATCCCTTTTATGTGTGTCTTTTGCCTTATTGCTATGGCTAAGACTTCCAAAACTATATTAAATAGAAGTGGGGACAGTGGACACCCTTGTCTTGTTCCTGATTTTAGTGGAAAAGCTTCCAGTTTTTCCCCATTTAGTAATATGTTGGCTGTAGGCTTGTCATAAATAGCCTTTATTATATTGAGATATGTTCCTTCTATTCCCAGTCTCTGTAGGACTTTTATCATGAAGGGATGTTGGATTTTGTCAAATGCTTTCTCTGCATCTAATGAGATGATCATGTGATTTTTGTCCTTCAACCCGTTTATGTAATGTATTACATTTATAGATTTGCGTATGTTGAACCATCCCTGCATCTCTGGGATAAAGCCTACTTGGTCAGGGTGAATGATCTTTTTGATATACTCTTGTATTCTGTTTGCCAATATTTTGTTGAGAATTTTTGCATCTATGTTCATGAGGGAGATTGGTCTGTAATTTTCTTTTTTTGTTCTATCTTTGCCTGGTTTTGGTGTCAGGGTGATGCTGGCCTCATAGAAGGAGTTTGGTAGAATTCCTTCTTTTTCTATTTCCTGGAAAAGCTTAAGAAGCAATGGTGTTAGCTCTTCCTTAAAAGTCTGGTAAAATTCAGCAGTGAATCCATCCGGGCCTGGGCTTTTTTTAGTTGGGAGATGATTGATAACTGTTCGGATCTCCATGTTTGTTATAGGTCTATTTAAGTGATTAATCTCATTTTGATTTAATTTAGGTAGGTCATATAGATCAAGGAAATCATCCATTTCTTTCAGATTTTCATACTTTGTGGAGTATATGCTTTTATAGTATGTCCCTATGATTTTTTGAATTTCTCTGGAATCTGTTGTGATGTTACCTTGTTCATCTCTGATTTTATTAATTTGTGTCTCTTCTCTCTTTCTTTTGGTCAGATTTGCTAAGGGTTTATCAATCTTGTTTATCCTTTCAAAGAACCAACTCTTTGTTTCATTAATTCTTTGGATTGTTCTTTTTGTTTCTATTTCATTAATTTCTGCCCTAATCTTTATTATTTCTTCCCGTCTACTGATTTTTGGTTTGCCTTGTTCTTCTTTTTCCAAGGCTTTAAGGCGAAGCATTAGGTCCTTTACTTGCGACCCTTCTAATTTCTTAATATAGGCACTTAAGGCTATAAATTTACCTCTTAGAACTGCCTTCATTGTGTCCCAGAGATTTTGGTATGTTGTGTTCTCATTATCATTTGACTGTATAAATTTTTTGATTTCCTTTTTGATTTCTTCATTGACCCACTCATCATTTAGTAGTGTATTGTTTAGTTTCCATGATTTTGTGTATGCTCTATAGCCTTTCTTGCTACTGATTTGTAGTTTAATTCCATTGTGGTCAGATAGAATGCAAGGAATTATTTCAATTTTCCTGAATTTGTTAAGATTTGCTTTGTGTCCTAATATATGGTCTATTTTAGAGAATGTTCCATGTGCTGCTGAAAAGAATGTATATTCTGAAGCCTTTGGATGAAATGTCCTGTATATAACTGTTAGGTCCATTCCTTCTATGACCTCATTTAGTCCAGATGACTCTCTGTTTATTCTTTCCCTGGATGACCTGTCAATTGATGAGAGTGGGGTGTTAAAGTCACCCACCACCACTGTGTTTGGTGTTATCTGTGACCTTAGTTCTAATAGTGTTTGTTTGATGAATGTGGGAGCCCCCATGTTAGGTGCATATATGTTTAGGATTGTAATGTCCTCCTGTTGGAGTGTGCCCTTAATCAGTATAAAGTGACCTTCATTATCTTTCTTGACTAACGTCGGACTAAAGTCTACCCTGTCTGATATTAGGATAGCAACCCCTGCTTGTTTTCTAGGCCCATTTGCTTGAAACACCGTCTTCCAACCTTTCACCCTAAGATAATGTCTATCCTTTGTAGAAAGGTGAGTTTCTTGGAGACAACAAATTGTAGGATCCTGCTTTTTAACCCAGTCTGCAAATCTATGTCTTTTCGTTGGGGCATTGAGACTGTTGATATTAAGAGATATTATTGAAAGGTGTGTATTTATGTTTGCCATTTTTTTGTGTGTGTGTGTTTCTGGTTCTACCTGTGCTCTCGTCTGTTAACTGGTATTTGAGTATAGCTTGTTTTTTCTAGGTTCCTTATATGTGTGCTTTTCCTTTTGTTCAGCATGGAGGATTCTATCAAGTATTTTCTGTAGAGCTGGTTTTGTCTTCAAATACTCCTTTAACCTGCTTTTGTCATGGAATGTCTTTATTTTTCCATCTATTTGAATGGATGACTTTGCGGGATAAAGTAACCTTGGTTGACAGTTGTTATCTTTCAGAACTTGGAATATATCACTCCAAGCCCTTCTGGCTTTAAAAGTTTGTGTTGAATAATCTGCTGTAATCCTGATGGGCTTGCTTTTGTAGGTAACTTGATTTTTCTCTCTAACTGCTTTCAATATTTTTTCTTTGGTGTGTGTGTTTGGAAGTTTGATTATAATATGGCGAGGAGAGGTTCTTTCTGTGTTTTGTCTGGCTGGGGTTCTAATGGCTTCCTGTATCTGTATTGGCACCTCTTTCCCAATTTGGGGGAAATTTTCCTCTATGATTTTGTTGAAGATGCCTACTATGCCTCTGGAGTAGAGTTCTTCTCCTTCTACTATGCCCTGAATTCTTATATTGGATCTTTTCATAGTGTCCCGAATATCTTGAAATTCCCCCTCATACTTTTCTATAAGTTTGTCTTTCTCTTTGTTGGACTGCATTAGGTCTGCCACCTGATCTTCTAGCTTAGATATTCTGTCCTCTCCCTCATCCATCCTACTGGTGAGATTTTCTACACAGTTTTTTATTTCATTAACTGTGTTCTTCATTGCTAGTAATTCTGACTGGTTTTTCTTTATTATTTCTATTTCCCTATTTATGTCTTGTATTGCCTTCTTTATTTCATTAAATTGGTGTCCTGCCTCTTCTTTGATTCCTTTGATTTCCTCTTTGATTTCTTCTTTGATTGTTTTCATGTGTTCTTTGACCTCTTTGAACATATTTATAATTATTCTTTTGAACTCTTTCTCAGGCATTTCCTCTAACTCTTTCTCACTGGAGGACATTTCTGATGCATTAATACTTTTAGGTGGATTTATATTGTCTTGCTTTTTAGTGTTTCTTGTGTTATAATGTATATATTTTTGCATCTTGGATTAAGTTAATGCTTGGATTTTCTAGCTAGCTGTGTATTCTTAGCTGTATCAATTGATTTGATGTAATATATTTTCAGGGTAGGACCTTAAGGTATTAGGTGTGGCTCTTAAGACTCTCAGAGTATCTACAAAGATGTTCTTAGGGGTTGAGTTTCCCTGCTATAGGAGTATTCAAGCAGGCTGAGTGGAATAAAATACAGGTAAATTCTAAAATTTAACTAAACACTGTACACATTCAATCAAAAACAGCCCCGAGTATGTATGCAAGAGTAGTTATTATAATGACCAGATCCTCTATCAACAAAGAGGTTTAGATTTCTGGTCTGTTGAGGGATCCAAGTCAGCTTGTGACCAAGTGAGACCCTTCCCTGGTGCAATCCCAGTTACCTTGTGTGATTTTGGTCTCAGTCAAGTTGCTGCCTGGGTCGTCGGGCTGCTGTTCTGATTTCTGGAGCTGGGCACTTGCTTTTCCTACGGGGCAAACTGAGCCGCTGCTGCTGCCTCTGCTGCTGCTGTAGCTGCCACTGCTGAAGCCACCACTGCTGCTGAAGCTGCTGCTTTTGTGTCCACTGCTGCTGCTCCCCCTGAAGCTGCTGCTGCAGGATCTGCCACTGCTGCCGCTCCTGGGTCCGCTGCTGCTGGGGCCGCTGGTACCGGTGCTGGAGCCGCTGATGTTGCTCCCGAACTCTGCTCCTGCTTGGGTCCCATTGTCAGCCCAAGTTGGTGTGGCCGGGTCCTGGGCCGCTGCTCTGTTTGCTGGAGCTGGGTTCAGGCGGTGGGGGAGGGGAGGGAGCCGTGGCTGGTCTGGTTGTCTCACTGCTCCACATGTTCTTCTGCCTCGCGGTCTGCTCCTCCGCTGCTCGCTGCCGCTCTCCCCTCACGTTTCCCAAGTTGCGGAGAGCGCAGTGTGAGGGGAAAATCCCGCACCTAGCTTTTCTTGTGGCTCGAGCCGAGTCTGGCGGTTTTCTGCTGCGCTGCAGCCGCGGCGGTTGGCCGAGCTGCCGGAGCCGCTTTTCCCGCCTGTGCAGGCTCTGGATGCTCTATAACTCTTCTACTTCTCCGCTGCCGCTTCAATTTCCTATACACCTCACTTTTTAGTAAAAGTGTGTATTTTGCTGAGTTTTTTTGGTCTTTTTCCCCCCTAGGCTGCTTTGGCGTGGTACCTACGCTGCCATCTTCAGTTTTTTGTTTTTTTTTTTTAATGTTTTCATTATATCAGTCTTTCACATCCTTGGTTAGTGTTATTCCAAGGTATTTAATTTTGTTGTTACTATTGAAAATGGGACAGCCTCACTGATTTCTTTCTATGTATATTTGTCCTTTACATATAGAAGGGCTACTAACTTGTGCATTGATTTTATATCCTGCCACTTTACTGAATGAATTAAACACCTTTAGAAGTTTTGAGATGGAGACTTTTAGGTCACTTAGGTATAGGATTATGTCATCTGAAAAGAGGGTTAATTTGACATTTTCATTTCCAATTTGAATCCTTTTTATTTCTTTCTTCTATCTTATTGCTTGGGCTAGTACTTCTAATACTATGTTGAAGAGCATTGATGAGAGTGGGCAACCCTGTCTTGTTCCCAAACTCAATGAGGACTCCTTGAGTCTATTATTTGGGTTTTGGGTATTTTACATATATGGCCTTTATTGTGTTGAGCTATGAATACTCCATACCTATTATTTCCAGCACTTTGATCATGAAGAGGTGTTTTGTCAAAGGCTTTCTGTACATTAATTGAAATGATCATGTGGTTCTTATGTTTAATTTCATTTATGTGGTATATTACATTGGCAGATTTCTGTATGTTGAATCATACATACATTTGTGGGATGAAGTCTTCTTGAACATGGTGTATAATGCTTTTGATGTGTTGTTGAACTGGGTTTGCAAAAATTTTGTTCAGGATCTTTGCATCTAAATTAATCAGTGATGTAGGCCTATGGTTTTCTTTTCTTGTTGCATCTGTGTCTGGTTTTGGTATTAAGGTGGTGATAGCTTCATAGAAGTAGTTCGAGAGAATTATCTAGTCTCCAACTATGTGAAAAAGTTTGAGAAACATTGGTTTCAGTTCTTCAATGAAGGTTTGATAGAATACAGCTGTGAAGCTATTTAGTTTTGGACTTTTCTTTTGGGAAGTCTTTAATCATCTTTTCAATCTCCATGGATACAATAGGTTTGTTTAGGAGATTCATCTGCTCTGAGTTTAGTTTTGGTAGGTGGTATGTTTCTAATAATTCATCCATTTCTTACAGATTATCTAATTTTGTGGAGTAGAGATCTTGGAAGTTTGCCCTGATGATTCTTCCAGTTTCATTGATGTCTGTTGTGACCTCTAATTTTTCATTTCTGGTTTTTAAAATTTGAGACTTCTCTTTCTTTATTTTTTTGCTTGATCAAATTGGGCAGAAGTTTATCAATCTTAATTATTTTTTTCAAAGAACCAGCTCTTCATCTCATCTATGTTTTAATTGATTTCTTAGTTTCCAATTTATTAATTTCTTCTCTTATCTTGATTATTTCTCTCCATGTGGAGCTCTTAGGGTTGGGATCTTCTTGTTATTCTGGTGCCTTTCGGTGGACATTTAGATTATTAATTTGAGATTTCTCTGTCTTTGTTATGAAGGCATTTAGCACTATAAATTTTTCCAGTAGGACTGCCTGAAATTGTACCTCAAAAAAAAAAAAAAAAATAAGGTGGACAAGATGCAAAATAACACAACAGTAAACAAAAATTAAATAGAGCTTATAAAAACCTCTCTAGGGCTGGAGAAATGGCTTAGCGGTTAAGCGCTTGCCTGTGAAGCCTAAGGACCCCAGTTCAAGGCTCGATTCTCCAGGACCCACATTAGCCAGATGCACAAGGGGGGGACATGCGTCTGGAGTTTGTTTGCAGTGGCCGGAGGCCCTGGTGTGCCCATTCTCTCTCTCTCTCTTTCTGCCTCTTTCTCTCTCTGTGTCTGTCGCTTTCAAGTAAATAAAAATAAACAAAAAAAATTAAAAAAAAAAAAACCTCTCTAGAAGCCCTCACTAACAGAGTTACTCATGTGGAAGACAGAACCTCTGACTCAGAAGACAAGGCAGAAGAACTTGATCAGAGGCTAAAACTTTGCTAAGTTCAAAAAGAAATCAGGCGAACAGAATGCAAGAGAACTGTGGGATACCCTTGAACAATGAAAACATCCAGATCATGGGTATACCAGAAGCAGAGGAAATCCAGGCCAGAGGCATATAGAACACATTTAACAAAATTGCTGTTGAAAATGTTCTAAATCTCTCAAAAGAGAGGACCCTCCAGATATAAGAAGCCTACAGAACATCAAACAGACAGGACCAAAGATGAAATTTTCCAAGGTACATCATAGTGTACTGGCGTACAATGGGGTTATATCAGGGTAATAGGAATGTAGGTACCTAGGGGCCAGTGAAGATACCAGAGGCAACAGACCTGTTTCCACAGCCCCCATACAGGGACCAGGCCTCCCCAGCTGAGGTGCAGGGGGCCTATAGGAACTAGGGAACTGGAAGGAGCCAGGGAATGTGGATCTGGTCTACCTTGGTGAAGAGTGTCTGGGAACTGGGGACCCAGAGGCACTTTCTGCAGGAAGGCAGAGCAAGGCTCCTCCTTCCACAGCGAGCTCACAGGATCCAGGAGGCCCCAGACAAGCCACTGGGGGATGTATCAGGACCAGGAAACTGGGATATTTGTTATTCTTTTGTTTTGTTTTGTCTTTTGGTTTTTTGAGGTAGGGTCTCACTCTGGTCCAGGCTGACCTGGAATTAACTCTATATTCTCAGGGTGGCCTTGAACTCATGGTGATCCTCCTACCTTTGCCTCCTGAGTGCTGGGATTAAAGGCGTGCACCACCATGCCTGGCTGTTATTCTTGGTGGAATAAAAATTATGGCAATGCCAATATTGAGAAGGATAAAAAGAAGGAAAAATTGAGAAAAACATGAATGAGCAATAATAACATATGATCACCATACAAACACACATACCCTTGCATATGTATGAATATGAACATGTTCTGATTTGAGTTTTTTCCAAAACTCCTAATGGGTACAGGATAATTGCATAGAGCACTGTAAAGTTTCAATTGAAAAGGTGAAATTGTAACAATAATATATTGGTAATACCATTCACATTGCATATAAATTCTGCTCTAAGGTATTCTTATATATCTTTTTTGTAAAATCTCAATAGTTATAAAAACTTACTATAATTTTTTTAATGTTATTTTATTTTCTCTCAATTTTTAAAAACATTTTCCATGATTATAAAATATATCCCATGGTAATACCCTCCTCTCCCTTTTCCCCCCTTGAATTACATTCTCCATCATATCCCCTCCCCATCTCAATGAGTCTTTCAATATCCATGACCTCATAGTGCCTGACACTACCTACAGAAGACATAAGAGGAGGGAAAGATCACAACATCAAAACTTACTATAATTTTGAGAAATGAACTTGTGCTTATAAAAATACAGCAATTAAAACTTTTACACAAAAGATAGTTCTAAGAATGTCACTAGACCTGTGAGCTTTGTACACAGTGGACGTGTACAGTGGAGAAATAAACACAGATTTAGTGCACACTGAGCCCATTGCTCATGCATGAACACTTCCCATATGCATATTCTAGAAGGATGCCATTTTGTTAGGAAAGTACAGCTAAAGATGTAATCGAGTTTGATCCAGTCCTTAGTAACACATGCTGGTAAGAGATTTCATGATTTGGTGACAGCTTGTTAGTAATTCCTTGCAAGGTTAGTTTAATGCCACATTTGTCACCAAACTTTATGCAATGTTTGTTTGTGCTATCTGGTCATAAAGTCTAGCTGCAGTTCACAACAGTGGATAGATAATATGAACTATTTAAATCACTTATTATTATTAAATCACTTATAATGCTCCCTATGTTTCATTTCATCTTTTGTGCTTGCTGAGGACAAATACTATTTGATTCTTACTTATTTATTTATATTTTGGTTAATTTTATCGCCACAAAGTTGGTAGCAAAATTGCTAGTCATTCCAGAGAAGCTTCTGTATATCCACATTGAACACCTGTGAAATCTGAAAATAACACATGTTGAGAGTATGATTTTTGAAAAGCTAAATAGCAACAAAACTTTAATAGAATGTCTTGAGAGTTTAACTTTCAGAAAAATTCTTCATTAACAGAAATACTTCAATAGGCTGGTTAGCATATTTTAACTGATGACAGCTACAACTGTAAGTTGCATACTTTAAATCAAATATAATTGAACACAATTTAATTGTATTGAGTTAAAACTAAAGAAAGTCAGTTGCATATGGAATATGAGTTTGTCAAAATTTAGAGCCAAAAATGATCTCTCCTTTAGCTTGGGTGTCCTTAGTGAGACACGTGCAGGTATGGGCCTTGAAGACTCAGGAAAATGTGCTGCAGTATCAGTTCTTCTTAGACACAAGCAGTCTTCAACATAGAAGAAAAAAATAATCTGTGCTAAGTATAGAGGATTTAAGAATTTATCTTACAAAACCAAAATTTCTAAATAATTAGATATGATGGCCTAGATATTCATGACCTCACAGTGCCTGACACTACCTATACAAGACCATCATGATAGGAGAAAAAGATTATCACATCAAAATTAAAGAGAGATTGATTGAGAGGGTGAGGGGATAAGATGGAAACTAGAGTTTCAAAGGGGAAGCTGGGAGGGAATTAACATGGGATATTGTTTACAATTATGGAAGTTGTCAATAAAATAAACAAAAATAAATAAATAAAAATGATAAGTCAAATCATGCTAAATCAGGGACTATTTATGTCTCATATCATATTTCTATAATCACATATCTGTAAATATATATATATTATATATATAAAATATCTGTAAATAAATATACTAGGTTTATAGACAAATATTTATTATAGATATTGATATGTGTATTATATATTTTTAAATTTTGTAAATAATTTATAAATTTTGAGTAACCTGTACAAATTAAATGACGTGTGAAATATATGTAATAGCTATAAAATATATGAGAACTGCAATTTCTTAAAATGAGTTATATTGTCCTAATGTAGTTATGTAATTTTATACAATTTTTAGCAGTTAATTTTGGTATGTTCACATATTTTTAAATGATGCATAAAGGTGCCAAATTAATACTTAGATAATTTATCATACAGTGTCTAGAATATTTATTATGAAGCTCTTCAAATTAAAAGAGATATGAAAATTGCTTAAAGTGAATTTATATGTTCAGAATATTAATATTTTGTTTTTTTATTTTTCTTATTCTTAAATGATATTGGGTAGTGTACAGATAATGGCATGGTCTAAATAAATACTTCTGCGTGAAAAAGAGCAGAAATCTGGTTATGCAAATGTCATTGGTGATGATTATTTCATTTACATATAGTAGATAAAGTGAATGTACATCATCTTGCCACAATCTCATTCTGAATGCCTATGTTTTTATTTATTATTTATTTACTTATTTTAGACAGGGAGAGGGAGGGAGGGAGAGAGTGAGAATGGCCTGCTAGGGCCTATAGCCACTAACTCCAATTTGCATGCGCTGTGCATCTGGCTTATGTGGGACTTAGAGAATTGAACCTGGTTCCTTAGACTTCACATGCAAGCACCTTGACAGCTAAGCCATCTCTACAGCCCTGAATGCATATGCTTTAACTGCTATAAAACACATATGATATAGTAATAAATCTAACAAACTATGTTTAAGAAACAAAATATTGAGTGAAGTGTCATATCAATGACAGCAATATTATAAATCGTCTTGTCTCACACCGAATAGAGAAAGGATATATTTTAAAGTTATAAATTTAATAACACCTTACATATTATATGTAGAATTTCTTCTCATGTTTCTCTCTTTTTAATTCATTTATTATTTTCCTCTTAAGAAAAATAAGCACTCATAAAAACACTATGAATTTCTCTCTAAAATAAGGGTGACAGAAGGAAAGAAACAGATTTGTTTATAAACTGAAGCAAAATTACAAAATATGATATTACAAATAATATACAAATATCACATATATATGTGGATATAATGCAGGAAGAAATATTGTGAAATTACAATGTATATGTACTACTTAATTCTGAGGGAGTATATGAATAAAAAAGGAACATAGGTAGGAATGACCAGAACGTCTATAAATCAAAAAGCAAAACAGATAAAAGGGCATTTAAATTATAAGACTTTTTTATTTTAATTTTTTTGTGTATTTTTTATTCATTTGAGAGCAACAGAGAGAGAAAGAGGGAGAGAGAGAGAGGGAGAGAACGGGCATGCCAGGGCCTCCAGCCACTGCAAACGAACTCCAGATGTGTGTGCTTCCTTGTGCATATGGCTAATGTGGGTCCTGGGGGATCGAGCCTCGAACTGGGGTCTTTACACTTCACAGGCAAGCACTTAACCTCTAAACCATCTCTCCAGCCCAAATTATAAGACTTTTAATAAGTTCTAATCCCAAGTAAATGAAGTTATAACTGAGATTGATAGCCTCAAATAAAGAAATATATAAATATGTCTGAAAAATATTTATTGTAACAAATAATCCACAACCATGAAAAATCTAGTCATTAAAATATCAATAACATTTCTAATCAGTATAGAATACTAATAATTAATTTTAATACTTCAACTGAACAATATGAAATTAAATAACACAAATACAAATAAAGCAAAGGACATTGATGGGATTAACTGATATAGTTGAGAAAAATTCAGGGAGATTTGACTAAAATACCAACAAATTCATAGGAGTTTCTGCTATTGATTTTGCACATCTGAATAAATCCTAGGATAATATAATGTCATTATGAAACTTTGTAAAGTGAAACCAGGGCAAAGCGACAATAAAATCTGAGAAATTTTTCAAGTTTCCCTCATTCTGTTTCTATTTAAATCATTAGACATTTTTTATTCATAAAATAGTTATTTTACAAGTCAAGAATTATTTCAGGTATTAAGAAGGATATTCAGGGTAACACCCAAACAACTTTGAGAAGAAAAGCATCAGTCAAATATGGAAATGAAACCATTCTGTATTAAAAGTATAAAATTGTACAAGAATAAATCCCAAGTAATGAACAAATCCCTTCAATACATCATCATTCTTGGGGACTCTTCACATTTAATTCTTAGTAATGTCTTCCTGCTTTGAGGACTCCTGCCTCATAGTGTGACTGACTAATCCACCCTAAAAAGTGTCAGTGTTACAAAGAACCAGAACTTCTCATGAGTATAAGATAAATGTCCTTCTGAGACTGAAAATAACTCGGCCGTGGCCCATAGCAGTTAGAGTAAGGGATAGAAAGGCTATTCATGTCCTGGAAGCTGGAGCAGATGCAGAGAGGGAATGGGGACAAACTGAACTTTCCCAGGGCACAACCCTGTGACTTACTTCTTCCAATAGGGCGTCATCTACTAGTTCCATCTCTTTTCACTAATGCCATCAAATTAAGAATCCATCCATAAATTTCTTTGATCAGGTCAGAACCCTGTGATCTAATCATCATCTAGTTTCAGGCTACATTCTGAGGACCATGCTTTCAACACATGACATTTGTATCAACACTTTAAACTGTCACAGGAAAGTCTGGGAAACACCCAAACTATGACTGATGTCTAAGTAAAAGGATGCAGAACAGCATGGGTGAGTTCCAGTGCTACAAATAAAAAGGCTGCTTCCTACCCAATGCATACCATTCAATGCTTAAATGTCAATAATCCGGGGATTTAACTCCCTGCCATTTTATAAGCTTTTTCCATTTGTGACATCTTAGGGAAGACTGGCAGAAACACAGAACAGAAAAGCCAAACATGCATGTCATTCTCTCCTTAAAGCTGACACAGTATGGATGTGACCTTGTGCTGCTGAAGATTTCATCCCTGTCTGGGTGCTGCAGTTTTGATTTTTCCTGGAGTCCCATCATCAATGAAGCTCCCCCAGAATGCTAAAAGCCAGTTTCTGTCACTCTTAAACACAAGGATTTACCTTCCACTGTCTTCTGAAAATTTTTCAGGCTTTTCAACATTGAATGTATACTTCAAGAGTGAAGAATATAATTTTCCAAATAAAATGTTCACATTTTTCAATGGAATTATAAAATTCAATGAAAAGTGAAGATCCATATTCTTGCAATTCTACCCAACATTGGTCAATGACTGGTTGTATAGGCGATGGGGCACGTAAGTAACAGGCTGTCATGGGCTATGACAGCTGAGTTGGTGTAAGTACATTTGCAAATTTCCCACATGAAGAAATCACCTACAAATACAATGTTCAGAAAATGACTGTGTATTGGTACCCTTAACTTATATATGCTTATACTTAAAAGAAGTCATAAATGAATAATGACTGTGTAACTCAAAAAAAGGCATTGTGGGTTATTGACAGACTTGCAGGTTTAAAAGCATATAAATTGATTAGTTAAAAAATTAATTTATGGGCTGGAGAGATGGCTTAGAGGTTAAGGTGCATGCCTGTGAAGCCTAAGGACCCAGGTTTGATTCTCCAGGTCCCACATAAGCCAGATGCACAAGGGGGCACACACATCTAGAGTTTGTTTGCAGTAAATAAATAAAAATAAAATCCCCAAAAAGCAATTTATTACCCATATCTATACCTATTTATAACATATACCTATATATTTGATAAAATTCATATGATATAAAGTATAGAAATGGACTATCTGCTTAAGGGAAGATATTTTTCACTCTCTATCATATATATTGAAGAAGTTTTGCTTCTTGCTTCAGAGCAGAGACTCTAAAAGTATATTTGCCATATGAAGTCATAGTTAGCTGTATTTTAAGTACAGTACTTAGGCACCTATGAAAGGTGGGAATACTTCCTCACATTCTAACAAGCTGCTATTCCACACACTAAAAATAGATAAAAAATTATAACAATGTTGTAGGTCTTAGTGATTACACCTTTCTCAGGTTTGGGTTTAAATTAGTCCTTTACATTTTTCAAGACCTGAAACCGCCCCTTCACTCACAAAACAAGTAAAATAACCAGTTCCATTACCTGCAGTATTTCTTCCCTGTTTTAAAAAGCGTTGCAAAGTCTGGGTAGGGTGATAGCTCAGCATTTAAGAGGGCCTGGTTTGATACCCAGCAGCAGGAAAACTGAGTAGGATGGTGCATCTGTAACCCCCCAAATCCCATATTGAACTTGAGGTCAGTTTCGGCTACACAAGACCCTGTCTCCAAATACATATAAATTTGTTGCTGTTGGAAAGTTTTTTCAAAGATCATCATGGTATGTTGCCCACCAGCATTTATTATCCAAACATCTTGCTTTCCTCCAACTCTCATCCTCACTCCTTAGGCTTTCCATGGTGGTTAACCTGGATGGTCAATTCATTTGGCACTAAAATCACTTAGGAGACAAATCCCTGGGTTTGTTTGTATTATGTTTGGTAGATAAACCTGAAGAAGGGATAGCATTCAGACTGTGTATTAACTACTGTTCACTGCTGTAATGTAGATCTATGGTGTGAGGAAGCCAGTTGGGTAGAGAGACATGAAGTATTTGCAGTTGGTCAATGAAAAACTAAGCAATTTTAAAGGTACAGAAAAGGCAGTTGTCACCCTAGTGAGTACACCAAGAACTTCAAGAAAAGTTCCACCCAAGTTTAACCTAGTGAACCAATGAGTTGAATGGGATTATTTATAAGACTATGGAATAGCATTATTTGTATTTGCATTGGAGACTCAAAGGGAATGGTATCATCCAAATGCCCACTCCAGCATGGGTGACAACTCAGGAAAGCTGAACTTCTGTAGTTCCCTGAATGACTATCACTTAGCTTGGATAATCAGAGGTTAGTTCTGCTCAACAATACTTACCATTTCTGTCAGGTGCTCTAAAAGCCAAGCCACACCCCCCGAAGCTGAGAAAGGTGTACTCACTAAGACCTGCAACATTGTTATAATGCTTTATGCATTTTGAGTAAAGATCCCATATCTCCTAGTGTCCAATATCATGCTGCTCATTTCCTTCTAAAGTGTCACCAGAAACACCTTTGATCTTAATAGTCTTACAAACAAACTTTTCAAAGAAATCTTTGTCTTCCCCGTCTGCACATTATTTTTTGTTCATAATTTACCATTACCTAACTCCCATGCCACACAATTTAAGGTACTTGTTTTAGTATTTTCTTTCTCCTGGTACAAAATCTATTTTATCCCTAAGGCTCCCAAAATATAATGTCACAAAATTACTAGTTTAAGACAAGAAAAATTTATGTAAGTTAACAGGGATTAAAGTTCTGCAGTCATATCATATGACTGAGTAGAGCCATGCTTCCTTTATACCACTGCCTACCATCTAGTGGATCCATCAGTCCTTGACACTTCCATGCCTCAAATTCCTGTCTCCATCATCACATGGCTTTCTTATTTGGTGCCTACCCAAACCTCTTGTGATCCTATCTTAACTACATTTGAAAAGACCATATTTTCAAAGAAGCCTTTCTTCTCAGATTCTGAACACACACGAATTTCAGTGGCATAGTTCAACACACTGTCGGCCAAAGCTGCTGTGAGCAATAAGATAACAAAAAAAGGGGATTGTTCCTGCATATATATTAAAATGAAATCTGAGGGGAAATTGGAGGCTGAGTGAGTCCTGGTAACTGTGGAGCCTGAACTCCAAAGACAATCAAATTGGGAGGGTCAGGATGAGGAATTGGGAGGCTTGCTCCTCAGGTATAATAACTGATATTTTCACTAAATCAAACAGGAAAAAAAAAAACACTAAAACTAACATGAGTTATTATACTGAATTGTATTTTTATTAGGACACAGTGAATTCTACATAAAAAATGTTGCAGTTACCTTTACATTGCTGGGACAAACCCCTGATCAGAAGCACGTTATGGCAGAAAAGAGTTTATTTCAGGCTTACAAATTCCTGTGGAAGTTCCATCATGCCAAAAGAAGCTAGTTCATGGAATCATACATCCATAGCAGAAGAAAGAATAATCTGCACCAGCAAGCACCAAGTGGCTCTCAATATGTAGAGGGGGATAGGGTCCACCCCCATTAGCATATCCCTTCTAACCTGCTGAATGCTAACTAGGACAATCAAAACTACCTGTTGCTGTGTGACTATTTCCATTCAAACCATCACATGTAAGATACATATACTCTGTCTCAACATTCTATATATTTAAGTTCTTACATTTCAATGTTTATAGATATTATGGTAAAATTTTAGTTAGATTCATCATTTTTATATTTCTCTAAACAACATATCACTTCACTCTCAAAAAGAAAGCAGTACTGCAGAGGTTTCTTCACTTGGATCATATAAGGAAACCAAAGTGCAACTGGGCACTATTTAGCTGTCCTGATACACTTGAAACCCCATCAGTAAAAACAAAGAGGCTGACAATCCTCTGGATTCTTAGCCTGTGTGATTGAGAGAAGAAATAATGTCTCTGAATGTGATGTGTACTTTCCTTGTTGTTTCTTCCTATCATATCTACCTCTACTTTTAGGAACCCCATTATTACTTGTAGACTAATCTCAGTCCTTTGTAATATTGGTTTCATTGAAGTCTCTTAACAACTGTTCAGTAGCACTAAGTGGTTTTACCTTTCTTCCATTAACAATACTAATGCATGCACAGCTTATTACTGAGGTCGAATGAACATCACTATGCAATGCCCTGTTCTCAATTCTAGTTCTCAGATCAGATATCTTTGCTCCTGTAGATCCAGTAATTGGATGTCACATTGTTTGCTGGGATAAATTAGAAACATACTTTACTATTCTTGCTATATCAATGACACTATCTCTTGTTCTTCTGTGCTGCCTCACATAGCAAAAGTTTCTTTATTTTCTGCTCCAGTTTTCCCATCCTTTAGCATCTCTCGTTTTTTTCTGTCCCATTTTTTTCCAATATGGATAATGATAAGTAAAATATGTGAGTGACCAAATAACTTCCTATAATTATTACACAAAGTTTACATAAGAAAATATTGTGGGGCTGGAAAGATGGCTTAGCAGTTATGGTGCTTGTCTGTGAAGGCTAAGTACCCAGGTTTGATTCTCCAGGATACGCGTAAGCCAGATGCACAAAGGGCACAAGCATTTGGATTTCATTTGCAATGTCTAAAGGCCCTGGTGCTCCCATTCTATCTCTCTCTCTCTCTCTCTCTCTCTCTCTCTCTCTCTCTCTGTCAAATAAATAAAATATTTTTTAAAAAAGAAAATATTATAAAGAGTTTCAAATGTTAAGAATCTTTGAATCAGTATTTATTTTTATTTATTTATTTATAAGAGTGAAGGAGAGTATGGGTGAACATCAGGGCCTGTAGCCACTGCAAAATATGCCGCCATGTGCATATGGCTTATGTGAGTTCTAAGGAATCTAACCTTTATCCTTAGGTTTCACAGAGAAGTACATTAACTGCTAAGCCATCTCTTCAGCCCTATTTGTTACATTTTAATAGTCAATAGTTTGCATGTTAAAACAATGAATTGAAAAAAATCACATGGCATTCAAGGTCCAAGATCATAAATTTTAAGTGTGAAAGGGAATAAAATTTATTCATAAATCCTACGTGTGATGTAGACATAAATTTTTAAACATCTTATCTACAGCAGGTGTGAAAAATAGGGTCAAGAGCTGGAGAGATATATTAGTGGCTAAGCCAGGGCCTCCAGCCACTGTAATCAAACTCGAGAGACATGCACTACCTAGTATGCATGTGCAGTCTTGCATGCTCGTGCCATCTTGTGCATCTGGCTTATGTGGGACTTGAACAGAATACGAATCCTTAGGGTTGGCAGGCAAGTGCCTTAACCACTAACCATCTCTCCAGATCTGCCAAGCGATTTTCTAATATCACTGAAGAACTTCGACAGACGTTTCAGTGAAAGCTTCTGGACATTTTCTAAATCAATCTTCACACCAATGAAACTGTATTGTACTAAAATGAAATCATGCAAGCTTTTGTGTCAAAATAGTTATTTTCAGCATATATAACATTTGCCAATTATATCCAATAAGAATATTTGATAATTACCTTCTTTCTGGTCCATCTCCATGTAAGGACCTTATGGATAGTTCTTCTGTCTGTCTTCTGATGTATGCAGTAGCATATCTGTATGTGTACCAATAGTTGTGAATTACCAGTGTTCTGATAATGTATTTACCAATTACAATATAAAATTATTATAAAGTGACAAGATATATGAAATTAATTCTAATATTTAGAATGTAAACATAGTGAACAAAGATGGGAAGGACTCATTTACAATGAGTGAGTTCTACAGATTAAAAGGATACTTAATAGGTTGATATTGTATATATGTAATTACAATGATTGTAATGGGGAGGTAATATGATGGAGAATGGAATTTCAAATGGGAAAGTGTGGGGGTGGGGAGGGAGGGAATTACCATGGGATCTATTTTATAATCATGGAAAATGTTAATAAAAATTGAAAAAAAATAAAACCAAAAATTATCTTAGAATTGTTAGAAAACATTCAACTGCCCTTTTATAGGATTCTGAATGCCTGTTATGCTGAATCCTCATGTATTATAATATTTAGATTATCCTATTCATCATAGGGAAATTGAGAGTTGAGATTCTGTAGCATGCTCAGTTGAAACACCTACTTTTTATAAGATAATCACTAATTCATGTAAAGATTTTGATCTTTACCCTTTTTCTTTTATAAAGCTTACTAGAAACAGAGGATAATTGGGGAGAATTTGTGAAAATTTTCAAAGGGATAGTATCCCCAGATTTAAAGCAAGCCTGCTGTGAGAGGGAGAAACAAGCTGCTTACAATTATTTTTTTCACTTTCATTCATGCCATCATGTACATTACTTCTAAAAGAATAAATATTTATAAACATAATTTACTTTGAGTTTTTAAATTACATTAAACCATAATTCTTAATATTTCATGGCCACAGAAGGCAGCATTCATTAGCTTGTGGAAATCATTTCATACTTGACATTCATGAGAAACAATGTCCAAGCATTTTCTAAATTTGAGTTTATTCCATAAACCTAATGCACCAGTCTTGTTTCTGCTACACATTTATCACAGCAAAAACACACAACAGATTCCTTATACAAAATGTGACTGGGGTGGGTGTTGGCCATTGATTAAGGTGCTTGCCTAACACAGGTTTGACTCCCTAGTAACCACGTAAAGCCAGATGCACAAAGTGGTACATACATCTGGAGTTTATTTGCAGCAGCTACAAGCCCTGGTGCAACCACTCTCTGTCTCTCTGTCTCTGTCTCTCTCTCTCCTTTTATTGCTCTTAAGTTGCAAATAAATATTTTTAAAACAATGAACAAAATGTGACTGTATAAGTAATTTTAATGAACAAAATGTGACTGTATAAGTAATTTTAACGCCCACGAGTGTGTAGGAGAACAAACCCCACATGCAGAGGAAATCGGGTGCTCTTCTTTATCATTCTTCCACCTAACTTTCGTCAAAGAATCTCACTAAAGGTGCAGCTCAGCCTATTTTTGGTTTGACTGGCTGGCCAGCAAGTCCCAGGTCCTTGCACTATAGTTACAGGTTACATGGCCACTTGTGATTTTTTACATGGCTGCTGGGTGTCTAACTCAGGTGTTTATACTTCTGCAGAAAGTGCTCTCACAAACTGGACAATCTACTTATTCCTCTAGTTCATAGTTTATATTTTAATCCATCCATATTCTGAAAATGCTCCCAAAGCTAGTACATACACATTGCAATTGTATTTGTTCAAGATATTTTTGGTTTCAGGTTCAACCATTCATTCTCAGTGAAATTACCTAATCACAGAAAAAAAATCGCCACATATCTCACTCATCTACAGCACCTAACCTGAATCTACCCAAGACACCTTACATATCCAGCAAGCATCTCATGGACTAGACAATAGGATGGGTGGAGAGGGAAGGGAGAGGAAGGGGGGGTGGGAAACACAAATCTAGACCCAAATGGCAATGGTACCATAAAATTCTACATCTTAAAAGGCAGACCAAATGGCTGAACCTTCACCAGACCCTTAGAGGGAACACCTGACCCACAAGACACTGGAGAGGGTACAATGAAGACTGACCTTAATCTTCTACAGCCCCTCTCTCTCCTTCCCTCCCTCCCTCTCTTTCTCTCTCTCTCTTCTATCTCTTTTATATTAGTTATCTTTTACTTCCTTTTCTTAGTGGACACTGACCTGTAAGTCCCAGTACCAGCATGTGGCTATCATCCACAATGAGCTTTTGATCAGAGAGACCTACAAGGTTTCCTAAAATAAAGACAGATTTCTGTCAGAGTACTTGATGACCCAACAAAGTTTACTGGTAAGAACCTACTGCTGAAGACACTTTATGTGGTTGACACATAAAATTGAATGGCATGGCTGGAAGCTGGAAGCAAGTCAGTCCCCAGACAGTCAGCATCTAGTGCCAGAAAGTGCTACATGGGCAACTGGGGAAAATGACCAATACCTGTCCAAGCTACTCATGGTCTAACCTACTTAGCAGCAAATAACCTGTTGTGATGCTCACACAAGTGCAATAGTGGCACACAGCCATGGTGGGAAACCAAGTGCTCTTGATTCAGCTAACTTATCTCCTCATTGGTACGGGGCCCATAGCTGGAGCTGGGAAACAAGTCAGAACCATATCCAAACATAAGTCCACTCTCCACTATCAAGCTACCACCAATCGTGGGCTACAAGAGGGCCTACACATATTAAATTCTCTATATAAAAAGTAAGGGTTATCTCATTTGTCTGGTGCTAACTTACTTTCCATTGGAGAATCTGCTTCTTTTACAGATAGATGTAGATCCTAAGGAAAGAGCCACCCACCCCATCATACCTCGAAAGGGCCCCGGCTGAATCTAAGAACAATTGGCAAACCAAGCAAGGGTGCTATTTTCTTGGTGAACTGGGTACGGGCACAAGGGTGAAGGAGATCAACACAGAGAACAATCAACTCCTACTAAATCAGAGATCCAGAGCCCCAGAGGCCTCCAACACCTCATCACTAAAGCAGACCAAAAATGAACCCAACATGGCTCAGGGAAATTTTGCGCAAGAGGGGGTGGAAAGAATGTCAGAGCCACATGTTGGGTCCTGATATGCAGAGACATTTATCCTTCCTATAACTGTGGGCTGAGTCCAGAATGCACGACCCATATACCTCAACAAGGAGGAGGCAAGGGGAGGAGGTAGGTAATGGGCGAGCCTAATAATGGTACCAAATTGACTGTATTCGCTGAGTACAAAGCTAATTAATAACAAAAAAAGGTTATATGAAATAAAAAAAATTACACACACACACACACACAAAGATATTTTTGGTTTAATAAAAATTCAGACAAGTTAAAATACATTTTAAAATCCACATATGTCTACAATATAATATAGTAAGTAGAAATATATAATCATATTTTCAAATGCCAATGAATGGCACATGCTTCAAAGTGCATTCTATTGATTGATATTCTGATGTTATCTATAAACAAGCCACAGACACAAAAGTATTCTCTGAGGAAACAGAGTCTATGAATCCATATAAGGGTAAATGTTTCTAGATTATCATTGCTGTCTTCCAAATGTTCATGCCAGTCTCTTTGATGCATGCTTGGAAAATTTTAAGTATCCTTATTTACTGAGTCTGTAAAACCAGTTTAGAAAGTTTTACATAAGTAAAAGGCCACTTTTCACAATTTATAATGTTACTCATTTTCAAGGTAAATTTTCACATAATATATAAAACTTAAATGAATTGTGTTCTGTGTTTTATACTCCACGTATATAATCCTGAAAACATTTCCCAACTCAACAGAGAATTTCCTTCACTATTATGCTTCTCATGTATATTATGCTTTGCCTGAATGTCTGTTACATTTAGTAACTTTCTCCCCAAAATGTAACTACTGTCTTGATTTCCATCACTACATTTAGTGTTTATACTTTTGAACTTCATGAACATGGTGTCATATGGATATGTTGACATCAACTCTCCCTCAGAATTTAAGAGTTATAGATATTCCACTCTGCCCATCAACTCTCCCTCAGACTTTAAGCAACATGAACTTTTGTAAACACTATTTATTTTGTTTTCTGAGTCAGAGTGTGAGTTTCTAGCCTAGGCACTCTTCAGACTCACTATGTAGCCTAGGCTGTGCTTGAAGTCATATTATTCCTCCTGCTTAAACTTCCAAATTGCTTAAGTTACAAGCATGAGCCCTCATACACAGTTATCAATCTAATGAGAAATGGGTGATGATGATACTGACTATGAAGCTAGTGTGTGTGAGAGTGAGAAAGAGAGGGAGAAAGAGAGAGAGAGATAAAAGTTTAAAGGGGTCTGTGAGTGGCAAGGGAGAGATTTTAGCTGAGGTGAGGTGAGGAGAGGAAGTAATGGAATCGAGGTAGCATGGAAGCAGAATGAGGAATATTGGAGATGAGGAAGGGAACCAGCAAGAGAGAGTCAGAGGATTGAGGACAGCAAATGTAAAGAAGTATGACCAAAAACTAGGTATGCATGAATGTACCATAAGAAGTTCACTATCTATATGCTAGCTTTAAAAGATTATTAAAATCACATTTGTTAACATAAAAAGAATATATAAAAGAATAAGAAACTGATGTCCTTGGATTTTTCGTTATACATCTTGGACTCTTCCTTTCTCTCAATTTTAGAGTCTATGTTTCCTAAGTCTTTGTATTTCCTCCTCTTGATTTAAATTATTTGACTATATACATGATAGAAACTTCATGAATATGAGGCAGTAAACTAAGATCTTTACTTGTAGGTTATTTTTTTCCTCCACACAGGGCAATTCTATGCAGTGAATTGTATTATTATCAATATTTAACAAATGAAGAAATCAAGACAAAAAACATGGCTACTCTGCTCAAGGCTACAGGACAGGTGAACCTGCACTCAATCCTGGCAACATTGCTGAAATCTGTGCTTGAGCCAGTCAGCTCTCATGATGCCACTAGGAATGGAAAGTGAGTCTCTAGGGAGACAATAGTAGCAGAAAATCTTTAGGGAGAAAGTTGGACTTAAGTGATTCTAGAGAGGCAAGAGCAGGAAAAATCTCCAGGGAGATTTTCATCTGCTACACTTTTTCATCAAAGCAAAGCAGAAACTTTTGTGATCTATGTCAAACTGGCAGGTCAGGTATAAAGAAGCTATAGCCCAGATTAAAATATGCCTGTGAATTAGCTCTTGCCTTTCTCTAAAACAAGTACTATAAGATGCCTTTAAGAATATTTTCATGAATTAAAAATCACCATGGATGCATGAAAAGCTGAAAATATTTGATAGCAGTTTTGACAGTAAATTGAACTGATTATATTTTATATGGCATTCTTAAATGGTTGAAATTTCTACTTTTGTGTGAAAAATATTACTTAAAATTATTGCTTTAAAATCTAGGTTCCTTAGCATTAAGTTATTGACAGCCTGAGCAATGAAAAAAGTAACTTAATAATGAATGCACTATAAAATGATGAATGCACTATCAATTTAGCTGTGAAATTTTAAAATATTTTGTAGTGAATATGAAAAAAATAAAAACTTCCTTATCAATGATATAATAAAAAACTCAATTTTGTGGACATCAATAAAATATAGAATGTAGGGGATATAGTTACTATTTTAGGTAAATGCATAGTTATGGTCATGCCATGAGGTAGTATGTTATGTAAAACTTTCAACCTGAAATTGAATTACCTAAATATATAATCTTGATATGTCCTTTCCAAGCTGTTTGATCTTGAGCACAAAAAAGTATCCTCAATGGTTTTCTTACCTCACATGTAAAGTGAAATAATATTAACATCTGTTTTATATAGTTGAGAAGATTTCATGAGGTATTACGTATAACATGTACTCTATGCCTGCATAAACATGTGCAGTGGTAGATCTATGTATTATGCCTTCAGACCCCACCTTTGCCCTAACCAACATGCAATGACTTACTAATGAATTAAAGTAAGTGAGCATTGTTTTCCAAAATTTCCAACCAGATCAACAGTGTAGTCCTACATTGTGTTTTGCATAATAATGTTAAAATACTTTATGTTATAGTCACCTTCTTGTTATAAAAAAAAAATCACCAGGCCAAAAGCAGGTTTTTGGAGGAAAAGTTTAAAGAGGAAGCTTCATAACTTCATCGTACATCCATAGCAAAAAGCAAATATAGCAAATTCCAGCTAGCTGGTTCTGAACACATGCGGTAGAGCTGGATTTAAGACCACCCCCAGTGACCTCCTCTAGCAAGGTTCTGCCTGCTGGAGTCACCAAAATGAGCCAGTAGATCCTTATAAGGCCTAATTATGTTATTTGTTTCAACAAGAAATGATTATTTATCTAACTAATTTCATGTGTATGATAAATTGTAACATTTCATAGTTTCAATCTGCAAGTTTTTGATGATACAGGAGAGACAGGATTGACAGCATGGTTAATTTTGATTATCAGATTGGCTGGGTTAAGGGAGTGTTAAATTGCTGTAGATAAAGATGTCTTTGAGGGTGTTTCTAGAAAAGGAAGTTGGTAATGCAGATGAGTGAGCGCAGTACATAAGACCTGTCTTCCCACTGGGCATGGGAGTCACCGCCAGCTGTGCACACTGAGACTGAGGGAAAGAGCCTCCCTCCGGCCTGCTTTCCTCCCTGACCCGCGACTCTCCAACGCTCTCCTGAGCTAGGGCGCCCTCTCCATCCCTTGAGCATCAGAACTGCTGGGCCTTGGTTCTTTGAACTCTGATATTTGAATCCTTCACCCTTAATTTTTGAAATTTGACTTTTTTTCTTACAGCAGTGATCATAAGCATTGTGCTTTAGAGTATATTTGGATGGTATAGTGGCATTAACTAAAACATGGGAAAAAATTAAGTCTTACTATGTAGACAAAGTGGCCCCTCAGCCTTGTTTGACATAGTCTCTTTATTCTCCTGAACAGTTTCTCAATGAGAAATTAAGTTTATGAGGACAGCTGGTCATGGTGGCACACCCCTTTATTCCCAGCACTTGAGAGGCAGAGTTAGGTAGGTTGCTGTGGGTTGGAGGTCAATCTGAGACTACATAGTAAATTTCAGGTCATCTTGAGCTAGAGTAAGACCCTACTTAGAACCCTCCCCTACGGGAAAAAAAAAGTTTATGAGGTAAAGAGATAGAGTGGCTGTTAAATCCAAGCACTAAATAGTTTCTCTCTTGAATTGTAACAATTTACTAAAAGCATATCTTTGTCAGTACAAAATAAGTTATGTAAAATCCCCAAAGTATGTTGCATTTTTTAAACAGGCAAAAGAAAAAAAGAAATATTTTTTTGTCATGTCAGGGTTTGCTCCAATGCTATACAAAAGCATAATTTTTTTCTTGTTTTGGGCTCAAAATTTATTTTTAAACTGATAACATTTTATTTTTCAAAGTTCTGTGTATATTCCTGGAAGAAAAGAATATACAGATTTGGGCATTTCTGACTGTTTTGTCTTGCAGTATCTGGGCATTTCTTTTTGTACAACATGGGCATCTTACTCACATTTTTAAATTTCTGTATTTATTTCCTATCTTGATAATTGATCTGCAGCCTGGGGCTTCAGAAGGCTCTGCCGTGGAGTGTCCAGTTGGTTGCTAGGCAACTTCACCTTCAACAGCAGGTCACTAGGGCCTCTTCTGGCTTTTAGCCTTTCTTTTGTGGATCTAAGGCAAAAACTACTTCCAATTGCTCCAGAAAAATTTACATTATCAGACCGATATTTCATGAACATTATAAAATATGACCTGAGAGAGTAATGTATCCATTTCTTCTATTTTTAGATTCTTCATTCTGACCTTTGTATTCAAACTGTCATAGTCATTGATACAAGGTTTTAGCACTTAGATAACACCACATATGTGATATATCTAGCAGAGTGTGTAGTAGGCATTTAAATCTTGGTATTTAAAAAAACTATGTGTTTCAAACAAATTTAATGTTCACAATTCTTGATTATGTAATCAACCTGAATTTGCTTTTTATTTCTATTTTTTAATATTTTGTATTTTTCTTTGCTACAGTATGAAATGAGAGTCATTTAATTTACTTTGGGTAATATTGGGTTTTTACTTATTGTTATTTGTCACATTTTCTTGATTCTTGTTTTAATTGCAATTGCCTTAATTAAAATCTATCTAGATACGTGTTGGAATACGGTTTTAAAGTTTAAGACTTCATTGTAACATATGAGGGAGGGAAAGAGAGAAGAGAGAAGGGATAGACAGAAATTAAGAGGGTCATACAGCAGGAGAGAGGGAAGAGGGGTCATCCATCAGGAGCAGGAAAGACAAAAGGGCTAGGACTAGGTTTTAATTAAAGGTCTATAACATGATAAGCTATTTAACTTAAAAAACTGCATCTTCCTCTGTGTAATGATATTTATTTTATAGTATTTAATTCTGGGCAATTGATGTGGTCAAATAATTTATTAGTTATTTTTCCTTGGGGATGAGCTAATTTTGATGTTTCATTGGATTTGATTGTAAGTATTGTAGAAAATATCAAGATTAGTTAAGCATAGTTTTCCTTAAAAAATGACTCTTTCCTTCAACTTGGTGGGTGCGAATTGAGAACATGTCAAACTATGGGCATGAGCCAATTGTAAAAATGTTGCCCTCTGTACACACTGTTGATAATCTGCTCAATACTGAGCTATTTCCATTTGCTGTTATCAGATTGTTATGTTAGTGTTCTGGTCCTTTTCATTTGTAAATGCTATTTCAATGATATTGCTTTTGAGGTCTCAGAGAGCATGTTGGACCAGGTGATCTCATATACATGTATAATTTTATTTATGAGTGAAAGTGATAAGTGGAAATATAAAATAAGCATGAACAGGAAAAAGAGACTACCCTTGTGTTACAATTACCTTCTTATTGCTAACACAAATCACCTGACAAAAAGCAGCTGATAGGAGGAATGTTGTTGAGCTTGGATTATAGACTTGAGGAGAAGCTCCATGATGTCAAGAGAAAGAATGACCGGAGACTGGACATCACCTCGGCCACAGCAGGTGGAACACTGCTGAATGAGAGTGGTGAGCCTTTGAGTACCAGCAAGCCAGGGCTAGTACAAGGTCCTCCTCCAACAAAACAGCTCTTCCATCAAGGCTCCACATCCCAAATTGCTATCATCTGGGGATCAAGCATTCAGACCTCAAGCTTATTAGGGACATGTAATTATTTTTCAATTTTTTTTTTTCTAGGTAGAGTTTCACTCTATCTCAGGCTGGCCTAGAACTCACTATGTCGTCTTAGGGTGGCCTTCTACTCACAGGGATCCTCCTACCTCTGCTTCCCACGTGCTGAGACTAAAGGTGTGCACCACCACTCCTGACTAAAAGTATTTTGTTTATTTATTTGAGAGAGAGTGAGAGAAAGAGAAAGAGGGCCAGAGAGAGAGAGAGTGTGTGTGTAAAGGTGAGCCCTCTAGCCATTGCAAATGAACTCCACACACTTCAGCCCCCTTGTGCATCTAGTTTTATGTGGGTACTGGGGAATCAAACTCAGAAACTTAGGCTTTACAAACAAGTGCCTTAACTGCTAAGTCATCTCTTCAACCCAAGGGTATTAAGTTCAGCAAAACTTTCCCATACTACTAAACTGATGTTCAAATAAACACAGGAAATTCAATGTTAGTAAATGTGCCTAAATAATGTTCTGAGTACTCTATTCACACCAACACACCCTGCACATGCAATATCCTTTATGTCTTTCACCTATTGTTTATTATTGATACATCATGTATCTGTCTGCCTGCATGTCTACCTATGATTTTCTGATAGAAAACATGAGCTCACAGGTACACAAAGTTCTACCCCTGCAGCTGCCTTCTTTCTCCCCTCAAAAGCTTCTCAGGGCTCTGAGTAGGTGGATGAGCATTCCTACATAGCAACATGGCCTATGGTGATTCTTAAAAATAGTTAAATGAGGACTTGGAGAAATGGTTTAGTAGTTAAAGGTGTTTGCTTGCAATCCTGCCAGCTTGGGGTCAATCCTCTCCAGCATCCACATGCAACCTGATGCACTCTGGCATATGTGTCTGTGATCCCAGTGCACCTAAAGGAATGGAAGGCAGATCCATGAGAATCCAAAGCTCATGGGCCAGCCATGTTGGAGTGTATTTGTAGCAGCAAGAGATTCTGGGCCAAAGGAGGTAGAAGAAGTACAAAGACACACTGAACTTGGTCTTTGACTGCCCCAAGTGCTATGAGGCACACTCCCATGCACATACACATACTAACAAAAATATTAAACAATAGCTAGTAAGTGACATTGGCCTAGATGTTAGTGACTTACTTATGAAATGAAGAATTTCACAGTCAAGTAAACCCAATTTGACCTTTATTAAACTCTTAATTATGTAAGTAAATATTATTTTTTAGTTTTTAATAATGAAAGTGTTACCTCAAAAGTAGAGCTTACCTATCCCCATAGAGCTAAATGTGAAAATTTTAATTTTGTAAAGCGTTTCATATTTCACAGAGAGATTTACTCAATCTGGATAAAAATCCTCCCAGGGAAGTGAAATACACATTCACTTACATTGCAATGATTAAAAAATATACATGGCATGTAGAATTTTTCTGCTTTTCTTTACTTTTTTTTTTTTTTTTTTTTTTGGCAACACTTAAAGACAGAGCATTGACCAGAAATTTCTCTACTATGTAACAAAGCTGCACAAAGCTGCTGTTTTCAGTAAACTCAGTGGTTAGAAAACTTGTAGTTGGGAACCCTGTATTTCCTTACAGTTTTCTTTTCTGTTTTATCTGTGCCAGATCCCACTCCCTAGCTTTTAGTTAGGTACCCTTACTAACAAACAGTGAATTTCCTCGGATTGTTTGCAACTCAGTTTAGTAGTGTGGGAAGTTTGTGCTGAAATTGATCATAATGTTTTGAGTATTCTGTCCACACAAAATTCATATGATGAAATACAATCTTCATAGCTGGAAATGTAAATCAGTGGTATCACATTTACTTAGCAGGTATAAGTCCTTGAGCTCATGCTCACATACAGATAAATGAATGAGGGATTTATTAAGTAATTAAATGATACAAACCTAAACTCCAATATGTTTATGTTAGTCTGAAAGGCACATGCCTAGGGTGAAAGGGGAGTTGTGATTTGATTCAGATGCCTCCCTTAAACTATGTGTCCTGAAAGCTAGGTCCCAAGCTGTTGGCAATTGGGGAAGTGTATCCTCCTGGAAGCTGTGGGTGGGCATATGAGTGTTATAGCTAGCTTCCCCTTGCCAATGTTGGGCACATTCTCCTACTGCTATTATCCACATGATGATGGCCAGGAGGCATACTCTCCTGTTCCTTTTGTCCACCTGATATTGGCCAAGGGGTAATGTCCATCCTCTGCTCATGCCATCATTTCTCCCTGCCATCGTGGAGCATCCCCTTGAGTCTGTAAGCCAAAATAAACCCTTTCCTTCCACAAGCTGCTCTTGGTTGGTATTTTATGCCAGCAATGTCAAGCTAACTGCAACAGGAGTAGAGACATGAAAATTTCCCATAAGTCTGTAGAGCAGCCATCCTGGCCAATACCTATCACAGAAGAGCAGAAGATGATGACTGACGTTGTCCCTTGACACACACGTAGGCTAGGCACGTGTGCACCTGGGCCCACAAGCATGAACACACACACACACACACACACACACACACACACACACTCCAAAAATCCAAAAATATCACTGAAATTATTGAGAATTTTGTACAGGCACATGTGTACCTGGACCCACAAGCATGAACACACACACTCACTCCAAAATCCAAAAATATCACTGAAATTATTTAGAATTCTGTATAGTCATGTGTGCGCCTGGACCCACAAACATGAACACATACACACACTCCAAAATCCAAAAATATCACTGAAATTATTGAGAATTCTGTATAGGCGCATGTGCACCTGGACCCACAAACATGAACACACACACTCACTCCAAAAATCCAAAAATATCACTGAAATTATTGAGAATTCTGTATAGGCACGTGTGCACCTGGACCCACAAGCATGAACACACACACACACATTCCAAAAATCCAAAAACATCACTGAAACTATTTAGAATTCTGTATAAAACAAAGAAGAACTACTGTGAGGTGAGCATCTCAAGAGCTCAGTGCTTACCCGGGAGCTTCCTCTGCATGGATAGATGAATGTGAGGTGAGCTGCTTACCCAGAAATGTATCCTAGGCCTAGCTCTGACAGTAAACTCATTTTCTCTAGGTTCCCATGCAGATTTAAGCATAGCTGACTGAAATAAGGAATGCCATGTCTTCACAAGAAAAATAAGGCTGCTAAAATGTCACTGAATTATCCTGACACTTGAATTACTAGTAACCTGCTGTAATAAAGGGGCTGTTTAACACTCTGTCAATGTCGTTCATACTGCTTAGTTAAAAAAATAATTTATAATTTATATATTTAATTATTATTAAAATTAATAATTTATCCAATCCAAAGCCACATACGGCAATCAACTAGTGTCCAAATAATAAATTTGTTTTATGTAATTTAGTGATTTGTTACCTGGGGATATACAAGTGATGTGTTAAGAAGCAAAATTATCTATTTGATTTAGATTTATTTTCATTTAAAAGTTGTTATGCATCTCTGATATAGTCTACACCTCCACTCTGTACAATGTTCAGAAGGTTAAAGAAACACCGCTGCTATGGGCCCAAGTTCAACTTTAGACAATCTATGCTATTACCACAATGACTATGACTATGACACTTTAATTTACAATATACCCATATATAGGTATATGTGCACATACACACACACTGATACACATTGTGTTTCTTTTCTCCATTTTAATCTTCAATATGTCACAACAATCTTCAGGTTCATTTTTGAGTCTCTTATTACTGTGGAAAGCTTGACTAAACTGCTTCTTCTGAAATTGAGGTCCATGTGTTAGCCTGTCAAATGGGATTACTCTTCAGAACTGTAAATCCATAAATATAGACTTTTAACTACAATAAGACGTTATGGAATACACAAAAGTTGAATGATTTTTTTCCTCTAAAGTACAGTTAGAAATACATATATTTCATAAAAGTTGTCTGGTCTTATATTAAGTGATCAGTAACACTGGTTTAATGTTCAGAAACTTAACTTCAAAATATTAGAGAACATTATCACCTGTGGTCTCAAAATGTTTAGTTAAAATATAATTTTAATCCACAAACCCATGCTAAACTAGAGCATTACTAATGAGGGAATTCTGCTTGGAATTACAGTTTTATGAAGAGTTCAGTTGCAATATTTTGCATATGTCATTGTTGGAGAAGAACGATTGGGATTTTGTCATTATTTTACTTTTTTACATTTTATTTCCATATTATTTCTGCTATCAATCTTGTTTTCAAATAATACTTTAAAGTTTGCAGTGTACAGCGTAGAGTCTTTAGGATTGGTAATCCACTTTTCTTTCTTTACATTTTAAGATTGGTTAGTCAGTTGGATTACTTAGTGCACATAAAAAATATAACATTACACATTTATTGATTAGATTTGTAAGAAATGATTATCACTAGTATTTTTAATCCAGATAAATATTCTAAAACAATATTAAAGACATTTATATAATGTACCCTCATACCAGTTACTCTAGTTCATATAGATATATATACTCAGATTCTTTTTTTTTTTTTTAATTCTTTTTAATTTTATTTTTGAGAGAGAGAGAGAATGGGCACACCAGGGCCTTTCAACTGCTGCAAATGCACTCTAGACACGTGCTCCCCTTGTGTGCCCATGCAACATTGCACACTTGAGTCACTGCATATGGCATGGGACCTGGTGATTTGCACATTATACTCAGATTCTTTTTCTGCCTCTCTGAATAAGGTATACTTTTATTATTTTCTTCACTGTAGACCAATAGTGCACACATGCTTGAGCAAGCATTTTAGAAACTAGGTTGATAACACACTTTTACAGAAATGTAACTCCTGTAAACAACATAGGCATGGCCAGATTCTGAAGTTTCTGCAGCTACATAGTAAAGAGAATTGTGTTCCATGTAGCCTATGTGGGCAGGGTGATGGTATAAAACCATGAGCCCATCAGTCTTGGGGATCCCTCCCCCACCATGCACACAGTGATGCCCAATAACAAGTGGGATTTCAAAATCAATCCATGAAAATTGACCATTACTTGACATTCAAAATCTTAATCTAGTTTTGTTTCATTTATCTATGATATGTTAATATTATCAGCTTTACCCTAGTAAGATATCACATGAATATTGCTTATTTTCCTCCATTCAGGTATAGATTAGTGATCTAAATGTGATTAGCAATCACATTTGATGAGATGGATATGCTTATTCGTGAAGCTCTGCGTAAGTATCTTGATATGATTTCTTCAGAGCTAATCAATGTGTAACCCATGTGTAATATTTTCTTCTAGACAACTGAAGAAGACTGCTCACTCTTGCAAATTTCTCAGTTTCCACACCATTACTACCATGGCTATTGATATCTACATGGAAGATTTAACTGAAATAGAAAGAATTTAGGAACATAAAAAGAAGTTTGCTGTCATGATTCACATTTTAAGTGCAAAGAAAGTAGGTTTTGGAGGTTTTTGATATTGAATCTACATAAATCTCAAATAAAGGGTTTTATTTGTGGAAAAAATTAAATATGGTTCTGTTTATAAATGTTTAGATATAATTATGCATTTAAAAGTAATCTTAACATTTTATTTTCAGTTCCTATGAATGACAAACCTGACAATCAGGCCCACATAGGTTTACTCACACATGGTATTACTCATGATAAAGAATGTCAGGCTGGAGAGATTGCTTAGTGGTTAAGCACTTGCCTGTGAAGCCTAAGGACCCTGGTTTGAGGCTCAATTTCCCAGGACCCACGTTAGCCAGATGCACAAGGGGGCGCACGCATCTGGAGTTCGTTTGCAGTGCCTGAAGGCCCTGGCGCGCCCATTCTCTCTCTATGTGCCTCTTTCACTCTCTCTCTCTGTCACTCTCAAATAAATAAATAAATGAACAAAAAATATTTAAAAATATTTAAAAAAAGAATGTCTTTCTAATAATTAATGAAAATGTTCTTAAGTTTATTTGTATAAACTATACAGGAAGATGTGATTGTTCTTGATATATGAGATAGTTAATTTCTGATTGTCAACTTTGCAGGATCTGGAAACATCTTAGAATCGAATAAGTGGTCATATCTTTGAGATCAGATTAATTGAGGTGAGAAGAACCACCACAGTTTGTGTGGCACCATCCCCTGGGATGGGTTTCTGGACTTTATAAGTAGATGAGAGTGGGCTGTGTGTCAGTGTAAGTCTCTCTAGGACTTCCTACCTGGTGACATGACAATGTGACGGCTGGCTGCTCTTGTCATGCTCTTCCTGCCACAACAGACTTCTCCCTTTGGAACAACTTCCCCTCCCGCTAGCTGCTGCCACTCAGGTATTCTGTCCTACCAAGAAGAATGTAGCTGATATATATTGCTTCAGTTTTGAAGAAATATTATGTTGAATGCCCTGTGAAAAAAGATACAAAAATATTTGAAATCATCTATCACAAAAATTTGAGGTAAAGATTAGAACTTTTCATAGCATACACAGTTGTTCCAGATTAGTACTTTTCATTTCAAATTCTTTTTCGATATTTAGATTTCCAGCTCCTAGCACATGAACTTTACCAGTACACATTACTCTGTAGTCATGGTCATGTGAATTTGTACCAAGTACCTGAGATAAATCAAGGTATAAGGAGAAAGTTAAATTTTGGCTGAGTTTTAGAGGTTTCCAGGTACGGTGAGTTGGACATTTCTTTGAACCTGTGTGGTGAGTAAGTTCTTTATGTGAGGAGAATCTGGCGGGACAACACTTCTCAGACCAGGACAGAGAAACCACCAAAGACAAGAGAGGTGGAATTTCCAGGTGTCCTTCCAAGGTCTGTCCTCGTGACAAGAAGACCCTTGGTGGTTAGATTCTACGTCCTCCCAGAAGCGCCATGCTGAGGTTCTGGCCTCTAGCATCTGGATGAGGGTGTTCAAAGTCAAAGCAGGAAAACCCTGTCAGGCCCATTCAAGAATTAAACAACACCAGTAAACTAATTGATTTTTATTGATTTTTATATTTGATCATAATCTCATCCCATCAATATCTCTTCCCCTTCCACTGGACCCAGACCCTCTTCAATTTTCATGGAACTTTTGCTTTTGTTTTCTTTATTATCCATGACAACATATAGTATAATGCTCTTACTGTTTTGTTGTTGTTGTTGTTGCATTTGTGTTGTTTTTGCAGTGTCCTCGGTTTTGATCAGAAAAGTTCCATTTCCAAGATGGTATTGATTCCAGAGAGACTCAAAACTCATCAAAGTGGTGAGAGATTAACAGTTAAATGCTTAACTTTAAATGAAACCTCTGTCACACTCTCCAGGAGAGGTGGTGGAAAAAAATGAACTAATTCCAAAGGCCAGCCACCAGCTTTCAACAAGTCTTCAAGGTAAGAGTCTTATTTTAGGTTCTTGAACAAATACACACAAGTTTTTTTTTATTAAAAAAAATCTTTGTTACCATAATAATATAATAAAAACTGTAGGCATTTAACATATATAATTTTATAAGTTTAGATCTATTCCTAGATCAATGAAAGAATCACCATATTTTGGAAGAAATGAACATTTTCAGGTGGAAGATATAGCTTAGCAGGTAAGGTACTTGCTTGCAGAGCCTGAGGACCCAGGCTTAGTTCCCCAGGACACACATAAGCCAGATGCACAAGGTTCCACATGCTTCTGGAGTTCATTTGCAGTAGCTAGAGGCCCTGATATGGCCATTCTCTCTCTTTCTCTCTCTCTCATAAATAAAAAAGAGTAAAAATCTGAACACTTTCTTTATTGCAAATGTTTATTCTATTCATTTTTTGTAGAAAGTTTTCATCTTGCATAATAGAAGCAATATACCATTGAAAATAATTGCTTATACTTTCTTCTCCCAGCCTCTGGAAACTATGTTCTAGGCTCTTGTTATAATTATTTCTGTTGTTATATTTTTTTGTTTTGTCTTTAGTTGCTTGTATTAAGCCTCATTTCAATAATGTTTTAATAATCAATTAACAAACTTTGTCACTAAATTAATCTTCCAACCAAAAACATCCTTTCTTTTTCTTTTCCTAAACATTACCATATTCCTGTCACATTATTTAGAAATTATTTCCAACTATACTTTCCCCCATAACTTTCTAAAATCTTCTTTCTGATTAATTTGCAGAATTTAACTATCATGTAACTGTTGAGTTAATAATAATTAAGATGCACAGTCCTTATGACAAAATTTCTTCTTTTATCTGAATATCACTGACCTCATCAGGCCAGAATTCCTAGAACATTTACCATGACTGTAATTAAACAAATCAATTAATTTTTAATTTGATGTTTATGGCCTTATTTTATCTTTATCATTGGACTGTTAGTTCTTTGAAGAGATTTTATCATCCAAGTGAGTGACTAGAATGATAATTTTGACATAGAGGATGGTCTTTAGAATTTTATTAAATTACTAAATAAGCATGAGTGTTCTGAAGTACATGTCCACAGATGTCTACATCCTGAAGACCTGTAGTTGAATGGAATGCAAACACTTCTGGGTCAAATATTACTGGACACAATGGAAAAACTTGAGTCTTTTCAGTACCATGAGCTCTTATGCCAATAAAAACTGAAGATATTGAAAACTCAATGAGATAAGAACTTAAGAAAGTATATTGTTATAGCTATCTTAAAAGATACAATATAACAGTAGCCCATTACATTCTGAATGTTGAACAACGATTTATAGCCAATTACATTAGCATATTTAATACAAAAGTGACAAGCAGCTGATATTTCCTTCCTACACAGGCTCTGTAGTGAGGTGTTTCTCTTTCATCTATCATCTCACTCTTTGAAGAAATTCATCACAATTCTTAGCATTGAGATTTTAGTAGAAGATCATTTTTAATGCGTTTGTATTCAAATTCTTGGTGAAAAAAACATACAGCTGAGATTAAGAAAATGTGTCATATGGATACAGGAGTTAGTAAGGTCACTCATCAAATAATTCTAACTCTCTTCCTTGAGGACATGCAATTATTGTCCTTTCTCACTGCCCTCTGAATTTGAACTCTCAGTGACCCATCAAATATAGATGGATTCTGACATTCACCCCTTTAAGAAAGAAGTTTAAGAACTTTCTCCATAGCCCTTTCCCTTGTGGAATGGGTATGGAAGGTTCTGTCAAAATGGTATCTTCTGTAGCCCAGTCTACAAGGGCCTGTGACAAGCATAACCTTGGCCATTCGCCCTCACTGCATGTTGAGATGTGTCACCATCACTATGACAATACCTAAGAATAACAATTTACAAAGACAACAGATGGACTATGGCTCCAAACTCTTTGGTACATAGTTAGCTGTTTCCATGGATTCATGTCTATGACAAGGCCAAAACAACAAGGTTGATGGAATATGTCATAGAGATGATCACCTAACAATGGATAGGAAGCAGAGAGGGATGTGAGAAGAGACAAAATGTATGATACCATTCAAAGACACACCTACAGTGACTTAGTGTCTCCAAAATCTAGCCTCATTTCCTAAAGTCTCCAGCACCTTTAGAAATAGCAGTATGAGCTGGGGATCATGTCTGTAGCTGAAGAGACAGTGTGGGACATTTCATACTTTAGCTGAAACACTGCTCTTACTGTGTAAGCACGGACCCAACATTCGCCTCCTTAATGGTTTGAGTGTGCGCTTTTTGGTTATTCCTTTATAAACTGGAAATAAAATAGTATTATGGGCTGGAGAGATGATGGCTCAACAGTTAAGGTGCTTGCCAACCAAGCCAAATGCCGGGAGTTTGATTTCCTAGTACCCAAATAAAGGCAGATGTACAGGATGGCACATGCATCTGGAGTTTGTAGCAGCAGGAGGCCTTGATATGACTGCTCTTCCTCTCTTTCTCTCTGATTATAAATAAAAATATTTTTCAAATAGTATGACCATTTTAGTAAACATACATTATTGAATTAATCATAAAGTATCATCCACAGTATTCCCACAAAGTCAATAGCAAACCATAACTCAGCATTTTCATGGACTTAGAAGTTGTATAACCACTCTCACTTAAAGTTCATGATTCAGAGGGATGGAGCAATGGCTTAGCAGTTAAGGGATTTGCCTGTAAAGCCAAAGGATCCAGGTTTGATTCCCTAGGACACATGTTAGCCAGATGCACAAAGGGGCACATACATCTGGAGTTCATTTTCTTTAGTGATATATTTTTCAAATTGTTACTTTTTGTTGTATGTTTTCAGGCAACCCTCCATAGACGGGCGTGGTGACACATGGCTTTAATCACAGCACTCGGGAGGCAGAAGTAGGGGGATCACCATGAGTTCAAGGCCACTCTGAGACTACATACTGAATTTTAGGTCAGTCGGAGCTACAGTGAAACCCTTCCTCGAAAAGCCAAAAAAAAAAAAAAAAAAAAAGTTAATGATGGAAAATAAATAATAAAAATCTCCTGAGGAGTATATGAAAAGGCCTCATGCAATGTTTTGTTTGTTTATTTGTTTTGTTTCTTTGTTTGTTTTTTGTTTGTTGGTTGGTTTTTCAAGGTAGGGTTTCACTCTAGTCAGGCTGACCTGGAATTCACTATGTAGTCTCAGGGTGGCCTCAAACTCACAGTGATCCTCCTACTTCTGCTGCCCAAGTGCTGGGATGAAAGGCGTGTACTACCAAGCCTTGCCCATGCAATGTTTTTATAATCTTCTTCCCTCCCTCTTTTCCTTCCTGCCTCCATTTCTTCCTACTCCTTTTCTTCCTCTTTTCTGTCTTCCTTTCCCCATTCCTTCCTCCCTCCCTCCCTTTCTGTCTTCCTTTTTCCCCTTCCTTCCATACTTCCTTCCTCCTTTCTTTATTTCCATGAGACAGTATTACAGGTAACACAAATTGCCTCAAACTCACTATATAGCTGTAGCAGACAGACTCAGGTCACTGAGATGAATATCCAGACCAGCACAGTTATGGGAGAGGAGATTTATTGAAACAGGGGAAGTTCCGCTGTTATAGTCCATGTAAGAGAATTACGATCACCACACTTTAGTAGTCAATTGAGAGTCCTTTTATTAAGCTGGTGACTGAAAGGGGCTTACGGCAGAAAATGCTCAGTGCAGAAGCTCAGGGGAACAGCATTTTTAAAAGCAAAAGACCATAAAAATTACAAGGACACTGGTGGCAGATGTAGGTCAGGGTATCATTGGAATTGCAGGCATTCCACTCCCTATCCTGGAATTATCTTAGGTTTAATCACCTGGGTCCCACTTGGAGCCAGGGGAAGCCCTGAGAGTGTTTACAATGCACATATGTTCCTCCTAGGGAGTTAGGGAGTTTACAAGGGAAAGGCACCCTTACAGGTAAGTGTTAGCTTGGCTATTTTATCCCCCCAATAAATAGAGTCAGGGCTTAGTTAGGGCAGGATGGCATCATCTTAGTTATTTCACGGTAATGTCAGAAAAAGCTGGCCCACCTCCACAGGACCAGGCAGCACAGCACAAGCAAGCGGCTTCAGGAACACCAGGCAGAACTCGGGCACTTTGCATATTTTAGGCTGGAATTCAGATCTGCCTTAGGGCTGAACCCTAAGATTCACCCACCGTGACTCCTCCTCCAGCCAGGAGGCTACAGATCTGAATTACAAAGTTTAATAAAATCCTGAATATAGTGGGGGCCATCCATGCAAACTACCACAATATCTGAGGCTGAGCTTCCTGATTCTGCCTCCCAAGTACTGGAATTAAAGGTGTGCACCACCAAACCTGGATCTCTGTTATTTTTCTTTAGTCACTTATCTACTGTAGTAGACATCATAATAATTACTAGCAAGTAGATTATCTTAGGGGTTGTGTAATCATTCATAAATCATAATTGTTTTGTACTTAATCTGAACTCATAATTTGGTAAACAAAACAGCCTCATGCAACAAAGGAGAATACAAAGTCAGGAGTCAGATTTCCAAGAGACTCTGCTAAGAATTATTGAAAGAAATACTGCCCATACATACTACATATTGAGTTTAAAAATGGGTAAACCAGCATAGATAAAGTCATAATAATTCGATTTCTCATGATTTTATCAGCTTCATCAACTCTTAAGAAAGACAGAATTGCTTCTGGGATATATTTCCAATTTTGGATAACATTCATGATTTACCATAAATAATAAAATAACTCAGCCATTAAAATGGAGTTTAATTAAAATCAAGCTTGTGTAAGAGAAAGCTCACATTCAATGTCAAGAAATTAGAACTATTAAAGAGTGAGCAACAGCAAATTTCTCAAGGAGATGAAGTACTTGTAGGTGATGGAGGAATGAGATAAAAATAGTTTGACTTTTGAAAATGATCTGAGCACATTTCAGTTCCTCCAGGAGATCATTTTTGGTGAAACAGAGAGGAGTCATCCTTACAAAACAAGCAGTTGGTATGCTGATGGGACAGAAAGGCAGGTGTTTAGGGTTGTCTGAGTTGACCTTCAGAGTTGGTACTGAAGTAGGGAGCTTTTACTCAATTATTGTGACAGAAAGGTAATAAAATGCATGCCTCAGAGATAAAAGCATAACTAAAGATAATGGCTGAAGTCTCAGAATTTAAGAGGAGATGGCAGGAGGGGTGAGATTTTCCTAGACTACATTGTAGTTAAAAAAAGAACACAATAAAATGATATGCTACAAGCTACCAATTATTAATTTTCTTTAGTGATATATTTTTCAAATTGTTATTTTTTGTTGTATGTTTTCAGGCAACCCTTGTTCTCTATTTTTTCCTCACTCTAACTTTTCCTTTCTCTTTTTTCTATTACACAACTCAAAAGCAAGCACAATAGTAGAAACATGATCAAAGCAAAGAACAGGACTTTCCATTACATAATGAGTACCTAGAACTTTAAGACCAGTGGAAGGAGTTAAGAGAATGGTCACATGGAAAACACAGCTATGACAAACTATGCCTGTTAAGAATCTTTGTAGCAGTTCACTTTCTGGTTGTGTTTGGGCACAAATTTTTGTTTATCCACATAATTGCTAGAGCTGAATTTACTACTCACCATTCCAACATGGTATTTCATTTCCATATTCTGTCAGCAAGCCAAGATTTCACAACAAATATACTTTGCATATTTTCCTGAAGTTGATGGCACTGTGGAGACTTTACATCACATATATTTCAAATGAATTAGAATTGAGCTTTCATACAATGTCATGGGAAATGTGTCAGGAAACAGCAATGTCACCAATTTCCTTAACAGGGTCTCCTTTCTGATGATGCTGATGGGATCCTTCTCTTATCTCCAGCTCACCATTAAGCTCTAATAATGCTGATGTATAAATGTGCATACATTCTATTTATTTATTTATTACATGCAGAGAAAGAGAGAGAGAGAGAATGGGCTCACCAGGGTCTCTAGCCACTGAAAAGGTACCTCAGACGCATGTGCCACCATGTTCATTTGGCTTAGGTGGGCTCTGGGGAATCACACCTGGGTCCTCAGGCTTCAGAGGCAAATACCTTATCTCTCCAGCTCACTAGTTTGATTTGATATTTTAAAATATTGTTTATTTATTTATTTGTAAGCAGAGAGAGATAGAAAAGAGAGACAAGAGTGATGTAATAGGTGCACCAGGGCTTCCAGCCACTGCAAATGAATTCCAAATGCATAAGCCACTTGGGTCATTAGGTTTTACATGCAAGAGCCTTAACCACTAAGTCCAAATTTGCATACATTTTTATTCATGTATCCTGATTGGAGACTTAGTACACATTACTCATGTGTGCTAAGTGGTCTATAGAGATGGAGAACTTTTCTAAATTTATAAAATTAAATTTAATATTATTACTTAATAGGTACTTATATTCTAATAAATTAAGATACAACTAATATATTTTAGCTATGAAACTAACTGTAGTGAGAGGGGTAGAACAAAAATATATTATACAGCCCAAGCACATGGTCAGTCTGTCTCATATATTTTATATTCCTTTAATTGTCGTCTAATTTTATCTTCCTTCAATTCTTTAAAATATTTAAATTTTTTAAAATAATGAATGTAAATTATATTTTTAGGACTGGAGATATAGTTTGGCTGGTAAAATCCTTTCCTTGCAAATATGAAAGCCTGAGTTCAATTCCCCAGTTCTCATATTACATACACACACACACACACACACACACACACACACACACACATTATATTTTTATAAATACAATACTGTAATGTTTTCTTAAAAAGAAATTATTTTAGGTGGAAGATTCCCCCTTCGGAGAATTTCGTTATGATCATGGGAAGAAAAAGTGACATAAGAAAATTCAATTTAAAAGAGTAGTTTTAGGGTGAGCACTGCATGTAAGACTACTCAGTGTTGCTCTCTATGCATCCTCATGACTTTAGCAGAAAACAGATTTACTTATGGTCAGTAAGAGAAGTCAGAAAAAAGTTAGCTAATAGAAATCATAGCAAAACAGAAAAGCAGCAGTGAAATATAAGTACTTGTGAGGGCGGGTAGAAGATAAAAAGGGGCAGGAAAGTTTCCTTATCCTTTACCTGTCCAAAGAACTGTTTTTCCACAAGCATTCAGGACCCCTCCTGGGAGGGAGGTTTTTCATAGGATTTGAACACTGTGGTTGGTCAAATTCAGGCCTTGGAATTTGATGTCAGAGCTATTCTCTTCCTAAGAGGGGCCCTAACCCTAAACCCACCAACTGGCCCTCTGGTTCACCACCCTAAGGTTATAAATACCTTTGCAAAGGGAGAGCAGTGGATCCTTCTCTGATTGCTTGTGAACTTCCAGCTGTGGGTGAGATTTTCCCTTGGCTGGGCCTAGTCTGGCTCTGCCCTGCTCAGGCCCAGGCCCAGGCCCTGGCCCTGGGGGAGAGGTTCCCTCAGCCCTAACCCAGGTGGAGCCCTGAGGGCCCCCTAGCCCTTACTCTCCACATGGGTTCTTTATCCCCTCCAGCTCCCCACATGGCAGGAGATCCTTGAACTTCCTTTTTCTCTTTTCTTTCTACACTTTTTCCCTAGATCTGTATCTGGTCACATAGACTTCTGAGCTATACCGTGGCCCACATGGGCTTTTGGGCTCCTTGTGGTATACTTCCCTTCTTCCCCCTTTATCTCCCCTTGCCTCCCAGCCTTCCCCTTTTTGCACTCCTTTGTAAAATCTGAATAAAATGTGGTATTTTAAAAATCATTCTCTTGAATCTGGAACTGCCAATTCTTTGGTTAGGTTGCAGATAGGAACTCAGGGCTTGGCGTCTAGGAAGCACCCAGAACCCCAATTTCCCTGTTATTATTTTGACACAATAAAACTTACTTTTTTCTTCCAAATTCAAATGTAGAAATTTTGCAGGTATTTTCATTGGATCAGTTTACTGTTGTAACTTTTGCTTAGAAGTTGCTGCAGTCAGCTTTATATTGTTGGCAGAAAACAATGAACATGAACAGCTTGTGGGAGGAAAGGGTTTATTTTGGCGTATAGACTTGAGAGGAAGCTCCATGATGTCAGGGGAAAACAATGTCATAAACAGAGGGTGTATGTCACCTTCTGGCCAAAATCAGGTGGACAAAGCAACCAGAGAGAGTGTGCCAAACACTGGCAAGGGGAGCTGGCTACAATACCAATAAGCCTGCCCCCAACAACACACTGACCCCAGGGGTTTCCAATTCCCAAATTTCCACCAGCTGGGGATCTAGCATTCAGACACATAAGTTTATGGGGGACACCTGAATCAAACTACCACAGAAATGGCAGTTAAATGCTCAATAAAAATATATGAAAATGAAGAAATAAACTTCACTGTGAAATATGGTATTGAGATCATCTGTGACTTTATAGGAAAATCATCTAATTCATGATGATGATTCATATCTGTCATATGTTATATCCTGTTTTAATATTTTAAAATTTATTTGACTATTTTAATTTTATTTGTGTAAATGTTATCTTTCCACCAATAACCAAAAAGAAGACAGATAATTGAATTACTTTTGAGCCAAGACTTTGAAATCAAATTCTATTATAAAAGAATTAGTTATTACCTGAAAAAAGGCTGTAGGTGTATATATATGATGTATATAAAACACAATGATTCTTAGATGTCTTGCTGTGCTGAACATTAAGGGAGGGAAAAAAAGGATGAGAAAATATGTAACTGTGGAAGGAAGGGAAGGGGAACAAGAAGAGGAAGGAAGAAGAGAGAAGGAAGAAAGGAAGGAAGAGGAGGAGGAGAAGGAAAAGAAGGGCTGGAGCGATTGTTCAACGGTTAAAGCACTTAGTTGCAAACCCTGACACCCAGGTTCAATTCCCCAGGAAAAGCCAGATGTAGAACATGGCGCTTGTGTCTGAGGCTCATATGCGATGGCTGGAGGCCTGACACGCCCCTACTCACTCTTTTTTTGTCTGTCTTTCTCTCTTTCAAATGAATAAATTAAAAATATATTTTAATAAAGGAGACTAAGTAGAAGAAATATAAAACAAGAATCAAAGTCTTAGTTTACTGCAAAATATGAATTATTTTAACCTCCTAAGTAAATTAATGACTCATGGGTTCATACTGTATGACAAAGAAATAGAAAGGAAACATACGAAAAGGGAGGTAAGAAGGAAGGGAGAAAGGGAAGGGCAAAAGGAGAGAAGGAAGAACAATGGATCTCTTTGAATATAGTAAAATATCAAAGATCAATACTTTCATAAAATATTTGTTTGGTGAGAAATATATAAATTATTGAATAATGTAAGAATCATAAATGGAATTTAAAATTACTCTGTGGGGGCTGGAGAGATGGCTTAGCGGTTAAGCGCTTGCCTGTGAAGCCTAAGGACCCCGGTTCGAGGCTCGGTTCCCCAGGTCCCACGTTAGCCAGATGCACAAGGGGGCGCACGTGTCTGGAGTTCGTTTGCAGAGGCTGGAAGCCCTGGCGCGCCCATTCTCTCTCTTCCTCTATCTGTCTTTCTCTCTGTGTCTGTCGCTCTCAAATAAAAAAAAAAAAAATAAAAAAAATAAAAAAATTACTCTGTGAGAATTCAATGAGGAATATGATATTCATTTATAAAAGGTAAAAAAGTTGCCATAACTTACTCACTAATTCTAAAGAGAAAATTACTGTAGAGCTGAGAAATCTGTGGACCCCAATTAACTAAAAGATTAAAGTGAGCATCATGATTAATGAAAGAAATCAATACATGATGTTTTCTAACTTCAGTAGGAAGAACAAGGGAGGGCAAAGATGTGATGTAGTAGGAACCACAGAGCCATAATGAGATGAAGGTCCTAATATGGATCTGACAATAGAGAGAAGAGCCACAGAATAAACTACTGGGGTCATGAATAAAATCTGAATATGGAAGTTGGGCTGATAAAATTAATGTGCTGAAGATATTAATATCTGACATTGACAAGCACACTGAGTTTCTTAAGTAAATTATGGAAGTTTTAGGTATAAGATGTGCACTCTGATCTATCATCAACCAGGTGAGAAAGAAGGATGACACCATGAAGCAAAGTCAATCAGATCATGTGGATATAAGAGCTCTTTGTGCTAAGTTTAAAAACATGTTGACCTAAAAGCTATACCAATAATTTTTGGAAAAAAGAGAGAAAAACATTCATTACAAGTCCCTTACTTGGCTTGAATCTGTCCTGGGAAGACATGAATTAAAAGTTATTGATCACGCAGACTTAGAAAATAGCATCCATTCACCTATGAATATATCAAGTTGAATAAAAATAAATTGGGAAACCTATATGGAATTAAAATTCTAGACAGTATCATATCATACCACTTTTTTGGAGCATAAAATAGCAAAATAGACCCATTGTTTGATTTCAGAATTCTGGCAGATGTAGGAAAGATAAACCATGCTAAGCTCTAAGTTTATTTTCAACTCCTACAAAGAAAATGTGTTTTAAGACTGCAAAGGTAGAAAACAGATGAATAAAGGGGAAATTAATTCCTTAGATGATTGTTAAGAGACCATTAAAGTGGCCCTTAGGAATTTGACTTTTTTAGGCCATAAGCACTGTCATTATAACAGGGAAGGGAGGGAACATGAAGATGAAGATGAGAGGTGAAGTCAGCACGGTTAACCACAAAGAAGGTGAAGAACTCTGCTGTGCTGACCCTTCTACAGTGATATGGCAGTTACTATCCCAGTCCTGCAGCCTGACTCTTACTTGACAGGGATCTTAAAAAAATATTTTATGTTATTTTATTTTTGAGAGAGAGAGAAATGGGAGGGGGAGTGAGAGAATATGACCTGTTGGGGCCTTCAGCTGCCGCAAATTAACAGGACACCCGAAGTGCATGCCCCCTGTGCATCAGGCTTATGTGGGTTCTGGGGAATTGAACAGGAGTCCTTTGGCTTCATAGACAAGTGCCTTCACCACTAAGCAATCTCTTCAGCTCCTTGACTGGGATTTTTGTTAAATAGTTTCCTCTGTTTCTTTTTCAGAAATATCTGTGAATTAGTACACTTTTATGTTTCTGCCTAAGAGAACTTTTTCCTTTATTGTATGAGCTTTGAAGCCTTGTTTATTTTTTGAGAGTATGAGAGAGAGAGAGAGAGAGAGAGAGAGAGACTTGTTATATAGCCAAGGCTGTCCTTGAACTCATGATCCTTTTGCCTCAGTCTCACAAATGCTGGAATTCCAAGTATGAAACATCATGCCAGGCTTCTTTTGTGTGGGAACTGAATCCAGAGACCCTTCTCTTTGTTAAGCTCTTCCACTGAGCTACACCCCAGGCCTGAGCTTTGGCTGTGATATACATTGTCACTGTAATCATCAAAAATAAAGTGAGGGCTACAGAGTTGACTTAGTGGTTAAGGCACTTGTCTGCAAAGCCAAAGAATCCAGGTTTGATTCTTTAGGTGCCATATAAGCCAGATGCGCAAAGGGAGTGCACATCTGGAATTGATTTGAGGTGGCTGGAGGCTCTGGTGTGCCCATTCTTTCTTTCTCTCTCTCTCCTTATCTCTCTCTCTCTAGTAAATAAAAATAAAATATTTGTAAAAATAAAATAAAAATTAAAGCTAACTGTAACAGTGTACACTTATGGCTTAAACTCCAGCACTCCACAGGTGGAGACAGAAATGTCTTGCATTCATTCCAGCCCTAGACTACATAGCAAGTTCAAGGCCAGCCTTGGCTGTATAGTGAGACACTGTCTCACACCAAAAAAAAAAAAAAAAAAAAAAAAAAAAAGAATGTGAAGAATAACAGGAGTCGGAAGTGCGCAATTATCACTTACCTTTGCAAGAGATTAAAGTAGATGTTAAAGTCTATGGTCTCATATCATAGTAGCAAAATCTAAAATGCATTCTGTAAGTGGTTATATGGATAGCTTTTGAGATGTCAGAATAAAGAAATTAATAAAACATAATAGCAAATATATTTATTTTTCTTTTTATATGGGTACTAGAATGAGGCAATAGTTTAGGGTATAAGTTTCTTTTTTTTTTTCCAACAGTGTATTCAAAGATTTCTTCTATTTACATATTTGGGTAGAGGGGATATGTAAGTACTGAAGCACCATGTAGTTCCGCGCACACATATCTAGTTTACACAAGCTTTCTGAGAGGGTGCCTCAGAAGGAGCATGTGAAGCTGGAACTCTATCTCAAGTAATAGAGGACAGGGTCTCGGTCTCACATCCCCCAACTTGGCTTACTCAGTTGCCTGAGGCGGTGATCACTCTCTGAGCTGCCCAGGAGTGCCGCCACAGCGCAGTACAGCCTTTTGAAGCCGTTTTACTGGCTTGACGTGGTGCATTTGCAACTCACTCAAAGTGTTCTATTTCAAGTGCAATGCCGGCTTCAGCTCCTGCTGGAAGTGATCACAACGCATGCTGACAGGAAGTGACCACAACGCATGCTGACCAGCAACGGAGGCGTCGTCCCCTGGCTCCTCCCTGACTGCTGAGCAGTCTTATAAACTGGCTTGCTAGCAATCAGCATCTTAGACGTCAAAGTTTTGCTTTGGCCAATTCCCTTTTAAATAGATTTTACATACCTTTAAAAAAATTGCAATGCAATTTTGAAACATTTTATGAGACCACAAGAAAAGTTACTTATTTGAAATTTGTCACATATTTCATATTCAAAATACATAGGCTTGGGGTAATGGGATGGGGCCAAATTTCCAAGCAGCAAACATTCTGATGAATTGAAAAGATTTTATTCCCACCTCAATGCATTGCTATAACAATGAAATTGAGCCTCAGGAAGCAAGGGATTACTGATCCCTAGATTTCAGAGGGAGTTTGTGAAGCCTGTGAATGAATCTCCTAACTACAGGACTAGGATTATGTGTATAAGTTTACCTCTTATATGTCAAACATTAAGTACAGTCTTTTATAGCATTTCAGAAAGCTACACTTTGAGGCATAAGACCAGATATGCACAAGCAAAAATTAGTTTGCCCCCACACAACAAACTCAGCAGTAAGTTTCAACTATTTTTTAAGATATTTTCTTCAATTGAACCTTCCACTTTTTGTAAGGCACAGTCTTTCACAGGCCTGGAAATCATCAGTCAGACTGGACTGGCTGATCCATGAGTGCCTGGCCATCAGACTCTAAGTGAACGCGCAGCCCTGGCTACATTTACCTGGGTTCTAGTGATCGCACTCACGTATTTGTCCTTGCAAAGCAAGGACTATACTGGTGAGGTATCCCCAGTTCACTTAAAATCACTCTTACAACAGAATTTCATGTAGCCTGCAAAACAGGCTTGCTATTTAAAATAAATTTTTGAACAAGCAAGCACTAGACTATTTCTAAGATCTGTTTTCTTTGTAAAATTCAATATTTCTCTATTTTTCATGATTTTAGTATTAAGAAAATATCTAAAGCATAATCTTCTGTATAACAATTGAAACAAACTTTGAGCTTTAACTGATATGAAGAGAAGTTGTCTCACAAACCCAAATGCCATTTTCTCTTTTAGCAGTACTTAGGAAAGCACACTTCTCGATTGTATCAATTAGGCTTCCCCTCTATGGACTAACTGCAGAAAGCCAGGTGCCCACTTAGGCCCTCCACTGGCATGACACTAATTGAATGGTGAATTTTGAAGAAGACTCCTGTGAACTTGTAAGTAAATATGTTCCATGCAGAGGAAGAGGTGATTAGAGGCTTTGTCACAGCCTTTAAGAGTTGAAGCTGTGCACGTCTGAGTGCCTGTAAGCTGCAGATCCTTCAGAGCACACTTGAGTGAAATGTGTTGCCAAGTACTGTGATCCTCCCTGCAAGCAGCTGCTTCCACCCTGGCCTCTGCGACCGTGTGGGTAGACACTCTCATGGCCCGTTCCAAAGAGCCTCTGTAAATAGAGAGTTGGCATATTGATGTACAGGTAATGGTCTTGTTCTTTCTCCAAGCACTTAAGCATCAAACATGGCTTTTAAACTGAAGTTGACTAAGAAATCAAGAATAAAGAATAAAAAGTGATGACCTGAGCATTGTATCTATGTCTGAGCTTCCTTATTAGGTACAGTACAGGGAATTTGAAGTTACGAAATTCAGGCCCCTTGCTGGTTTATCAGTACTGTACCAGAGGCTATTATCCCAGCCAATCCTGCACCTCCTATTTCTGCATAGTTCAAGGCTTGCAGTGTGGGGTAAGGCTTTCCCTCTTGCTCACAAACACTGTTTGTCACGGTCATTTGAGTCCCTGTCTTGCATCTATAATCCTACCTTGTCATCTGCTTTCCAGAGGGCCTGAAGTGAAGCAAATGACAACAAAGACTATCGTAGGAAGCGACAAGAGACAGAGCCTGTAGACTGCCTGGCACATAACCTCCAGGGCTGCAGTGTGCCATCGTGGACGATGTCCCCTGCAACAAGTGCTGGACCAACCATTTTATGGCTGATGAGCCAAGGAAGCTCACCTGTAGTATTGACTATTAAAATACTCATTGAAAAAGCCGGGCATGGTGGCACAAACAAACAAACAAAAAAACCTCATTAAGAGAGTAGCCAGGGGTGGTGATGCATGCCTTTAATCCCAGCACTCAGGAGACAAAGGTAAAAGGATTAATTGCTGTGAATTTGAGGCCAGTATAGGATTGTAGGGTGGATTCCAGGTTAGCCTGGACATGAATGAGACCCTACCTCAAACAAACGACAACACCAAAAGAAAAAACATGCAGAGACTGGAGAAAATTATGATTACTGCAAAGCACTGTGAATGAATCTAAAAAGCACTTGAGGCCAATATATAAATTATAAGAACACTGTGATAATCTGAATTGGAAATGTTACAGTGGTAAGTAGCACTACTATTATATAACTCTGGTGTTAATGTTTGCCATCATGGACCGTTTATGATTGTTCAGGTCCATGTTTGGGTAACTATGTGACCTTGACTCTGATATGAGATATCTTGGTAAATCCAAGAAGATGTCCACCTAGCCAGTCTTCTTGAGCTTGGTAAGGTGGGAATCTCTGCCCAATAAAAGTGATAAAAACAAGTAAAAAACTGAGAAGGAGGATGCTGCAGAGGTGCCACCAATACCAAGGAGCAGATGACTCCCTCAAAAGTGCCCAGTTAAACCAGGCTAGTCCTGGGTCAACATCCTGCATAAGTGTGGAGGAGCACGCCTGCATGGGTGGGGAGGAAATGTGCTCTACACTAGTGATCATGAGTGTGTCAGTGTCAAGGTGCTGCATAACTGTGGAGGAGCACACCTGCACGGTGGGGAGGAAATGGGCTCTACACTAGTGATCATGAGTGTGTCAGTGTCAAGGTCCTGCATAAATGTGGAGGAGCACGCCTGCATGGTGGGGTGGAAATGGGCTCTACACTAGTGATCGTGAGTGTGTCAGTGTCAAGATCCTGCAATAGTGATGGAGGAGCACACCTGCCCAGGTAGGGAGGAAATATGCTCTACACCAGCAACCATATGTGTGTCAGTGTGCCCTCTGGGAAGTACCAGAACATTGGCAATGATTACACTGTGGATGTTCAAGAAGGCTGGGTGTCAACATGAGCCACAGTAATGTGTGCCCTTTACTGGAACCAGAATTTAAACATCTGGGAGGGAATCTTCATATTGGGGCAAAACTGTTTCTTGGCTGGCTCTTAGAAGTCTGGAAAACTGAGCAAAAATGATTGAATTGCTCTGGTAGACTGTCAGTCTGTAAGTACAAAGGCTGAAGTGGCTGAGGTAGGATTAGTATCTGCTGTGAGAACAGCAGACACAAGAGATTCGTCTTCCCCAGAGAAGTCCCAACAGAACTTGTATCACTCAGGAGCGGACGGTGCTCTAGTGAAGGAGGAACCAGCATCACATAATGTTGAGCATGACTCCCAAGACAGGCATTCCTGAAAATCAAGGATGCCACATTTATAAGCTCTAGGCCTTTAATACCCAGTGGGGTTGTTGGAATTTGTCTCACAGAAATCATGTGTGCTTAACAGGCAAAAGCCCGGGATCTCAGGCCCCAGCACTGTGAGGCCTCCGCGGAACTGAGCACAGTCTGCAAGGAAGTATGGACATGGTTACTTAGCGGTTTCAGTTCAATCCACAAGGACAAAGCAGCCAATACAGGAAATACTGAATATCAATGAAAAACAAAAATGGAAAATATTATAAAATAAGATCCTTGCAAAAGGAATAACCGAAAAGGAATTGTAGCCCATTCCATTTTCAGCTCTGTCATCAATCCACTGAAGACAACGGGTTCTAGGTAAAGCGGAAGAACTCCAGTAATGGAAACATTTCTGGTGCCCTCTACTCTTCCTTTCCTAAATTCCCACATTTGGAAAAGAGGTCTCTAGGGATCCTGTGTAAGACACTCACTAGACCTCTTGAGAAATATGATAGGTAGTTCAGAGGTGAGCCTGATTCCCCGACTGGTTTATTAATGGCAGCACCCTCAATATGCTATCCTCCAAGGAGAAAACTCACCCACAAAACCTCCATATAAAAGAAGCCAAATCCTCTCTCCGCCCCGGGTCGCCTCCGCTTGCATCGCTTCCAGGCTTAGCAGCCTGAAGCAAAAAAAAAAAAAAAAAAAAAAAAAAAAAAAAAAAAAAATTAAAAAAAAAAGAAACTACTCAAACCTGCAAAAGGCCTGAAAAAAAAAAAAAAAAAAACTAAGAAAAAAAATACAAGAGAAAAAGGAAACGAGAAGGCGCGTCCACGGGGAACTCGCGGGGAAGACACTTTAGCACGCTTCCGGCCTGCCCACGCCGCCGTCGGGGGTCGTCCGTCCGTCCGTCCGTCGGCCGGTCCGGTGGTGAGCCCGCCGCCCTCCGGCCCGAGTCCTGCCCCGCGCCGGCCGGCGCACCACGTGTCCGCGCTGCCCTTCGCCCGCCCGCCCGGGGCCGGCCCAGGCGGCACCGGCGAGGCTTTGGTTTCCCTCTTCCCCGGCCGCTGTAATTGTAAACCGCCGGGAGCCCGGGGCCTATATTTATCGAGAAACGCGTGTCCCCAAGGCCGCCGTGGGCAGCAGCATCTGGCTGCCTCTTGAATCTTGAAGGATTCCCCCCCCCCCAACCCCTAGTTTAATTTTTGGGTTCTTTTTTTAGTTTTTATTTTTAAAGACTTGAAGCGTCCAGCCAGGACAGCTTGCAAATTACAAACTCTCGGGGAGGACCAGAGATATATAAATTATTACTGTTGTTGTTATTATTTTTCTGCGAGTCTTTGTCTTTGAGGTTTTGCGGTCCCGCGTGAGCCGTCCCCGCACGCTCCGGTCCCGCCTCCCGAGCGAGCCCCGCTCCAGCCGCTCCCGGTGCCACCTGTGCGCTGCGGCGCGGCCCCGGCTCTCCCGAGCCCCCTTTTGTCCGGCGGCGGCCCCCCCACGTGAGAAGTCCTCCTGGCGGGGCTCGGGGTGGTGGGGGGCGGGGAGATGAACGCTGCAGCCAGCAGCTACCCCGTGGCCTCCCTGTACGTGGGCGACCTGCACTCGGACGTCACCGAGGCCATACTGTACGAAAAGTTCAGTCCGGCGGGGCCTGTGCTGTCCATCCGGGTCTGCCGGGATATGATCACCCGCCGCTCTCTGGGTTATGCCTACGTCAACTTCCAGCAGCCAGCTGACGCCGAGAGGGCCTTGGACACCATGAACTTCGATGTGATTAAGGGAAAGCCAATCTGTATCATGTGGTCTCAGAGAGATCCCTCTTTGAGAAAATCTGGTGTGGGGAATGTCTTCATCAAGAACCTGGATAAATCTATAGACAACAAGGCCCTTTATGATACTTTCTCTGCCTTTGGAAATAGTCTGTCCTGCAAGGTGGTGTGTGATGAGAATGGTTCTAAGGGTTATGCCTTTCTCCACTTGGAGACCCAAGAGGCTGCTGACAAGGCCATCGAGAAGATGAATGGCATGCTCCTCAATGACCGCAAAGCGTTTGTGGGCAGATTCAAGTCACGCAAAGAGCGTGAAGCTGAGCTTGGAGCCAAAGCCAAGGAATTCACCAATGTGTACATCAAAAACTTTGGAGAAGAGATGGATGACGAGAGCCTGAAAGAGCTATTCAGCCAGTTTGGTAAGACCCTCAGTGTCAAGGTGATGAGAGACCCCAGTGGGAAGTCGAAAGGCTTTGGCTTTGTGAGTTATGAAAAACACGAGGAGGCCAATAAGGCTGTAGAAGACATGAAGGGAAAAGAGATCAGTGGGAAAGTTATATTTGTAGGCCGTGCACAGAAGAAAGTAGAACGTCAGGCTGAATTAAAACGGAAATTCGAGCAGCTGAAACAGGAGAGAATTAGTCGGTACCAGGGAGTAAATCTCTACATTAAGAACTTGGATGACACCATTGATGATGAGAAATTAAGGAAAGAGTTTTCTCCATTTGGATCAATCACCAGTGCTAAGGTAATGCTGGAGGATGGAAGGAGCAAAGGGTTTGGCTTCGTCTGCTTTTCATCTCCTGAAGAGGCAACCAAAGCAGTCACTGAGATGAACGGACGCATTGTAGGCTCCAAGCCACTGTACGTTGCCCTGGCCCAGAGGAAGGAGGAGAGAAAGGCTCACCTGACCAACCAGTACAGGCAGCGTGTGGCCGGGATGAGAGCGCTCCCTGCCAGTGCCATTTTAAATCAGCTCCAACCTGCAGCTGGCGGCTACTTTGTGCCAGCAGTTCCACAGGCCCAGGGAAGACCTCCATATTACACACCTAACCAGTTAGCACAGATGAGGCCTAATCCACGCTGGCAGCAAGGTGGGAGACCTCAAGGCTTCCAAGGGATGCCAAGTGCTATACGCCAGTCTGGGCCTCGTCCAGCTCTTCGCCATCTGGCTCCAACTGGTAATGCTCCGGCCTCTCGTGGCCTCCCTACTACCACTCAGAGAGTCGGTGTTCCCACAGCCGTGCAGAACCTTACGCCTCGTGCTGCAGTTGCTGCTGCTCCTCGGGCTGTGGCCCCATACAAGTACGCCTCCAGCGTCCGCAGCCCTCACCCTGCCCTCCAGCCTCTGCAGGCACCTCAGCCTGCAGTGCACGTGCAGGGCCAGGAGCCCCTGACTGCCTCCATGCTGGCCGCTGCGCCCCCCCAGGAACAGAAGCAGATGCTGGGGGAACGTTTATTCCCTCTTATCCAAACAATGCATGCCAATCTGGCTGGAAAGATCACAGGAATGCTGCTGGAGATCGACAACTCGGAGCTGCTGCACATGCTGGAGTCCCCAGAGTCTCTCCGCTCCAAGGTGGATGAAGCTGTAGCAGTTCTGCAGGCTCATCATGCCAAGAAAGAAGCTGCCCAGAAGGTGGGCGCGGTCGCTGCTGCTACCTCCTAGACAAGGGAAGGAAGATGAGTCAGAAGCCAAATAACCCCTCATGGAATTCAGCTCAAGGTTTGAAGACTTCCTAGCTTGTCCTATGGACCTCAACACCAAGAAACAGAAGTTGCAAATTTAATAGGTCATTTTGTATCAAAAGGTCAATTATGAAGCACCTAGAATTTTTCAATTATAAGAATATATTCTCTGGGTTCTACTTTGGCCCAGTATTAACTTTTTTTTTTTCTATTGTGGGTTTTGATTATTCCCACCCCCAGAAATTGGTTTTGATGTACCCAAGTCTTAAGTTTCTCAATAAAGGGGAAAAAACCTCCATAAAAAAAAAAAAAAAAAAAAAAAAAAGAAGCCAAATCCTTACCACACCATCCCATCTCCCAACAGGCTAAGTTCACCCTTGCCCAAAGCCCTAACCTGGGCTGCTGCCTACAGTGTCAGTATCTCTGCTTATTCAAAATATGCTCATAATATTCACAATATCATCCACTCTAACATCCTGATTTGGAGAGAAAGGGGAGCCCTCAGCTCAAAAGGGACCCCACCATCACTTCCCTCTGCACTCCAGGCGCTGGCTCCACTGTAAAGGTCATCCACGGGACAAAAATACATCTCCGTACTTAGCAACTTCGCTGACACCAGAGCCCGTGACACAGCCCTCTTATGCCCCAGTGCTCTACACCAATCTCTCCCTCCAGCACCTAAGGAGCACGACGATGCTGCTTGTTCCTCCTGACCAAGTCTTTCACTGCCCCAGGCTCACCACCCAACATATCCTCTCCTACCTTCACTCTATATTTCATTCTCCCACCCATACTTTATTTTCCTGCCTAAAAATAATTTTATAAACCACCTTATAATAGCACACATAACTTTCTCTTCAACTTTCTTTATAATTCTAAGCCTTCCAAAACCTCCACCTTTTTTTATTACTTGCATCTGGGTATCACTGTTATTCTAGCTTTCCTAACATTTTTCTTTTTAATGTGTTCTATTATCTACTACCTACCATCAATGCAAGATGCAGCTCTCACGTTAAAAAGGAAAGAGATAGCTTATTCTACAGTCAACTATGAGTGACCATGGCCTGAGAACACTAATCTAGGTTGCCCCAATTCCATGTTCGTTACAATTTCATGAATATCTTTGTAGATACAAGGCAAAAGAAAGTCATAAATCAAGGCACTTTTAAAATACATTGAATGACCATCAGGTAGACGGGTTATAGAAAAGCTGGGACATATCCAACACAGGTTTAAAATACTCTCTGATGAGCACTTGAGTTTTTGGAAGTTCAAGGGTCTGTCAGTAAATTCCAAAAAGGTCATACCTGATCACCTGATAGTCTCTAGGATATTAGGTCAGGCACAGAGGTAGCCAATAAATGGTCATTGAGGGCTGTAGTAGTCAGGGTCTCTAGAAGAACAGAACTGATAAAATGAATTATATTAAAAAGGAAATTTAATGGATTAGCTTAAGGCAGTCCAAATAGCAGTTGCAGGCCCAAGAATCAAGGAACTGAGTAGTTGCTCAGTCAACATGGCCAGATGCCACAGCAGTCCCAATCCGGCGCCAAAGGCCTGGAGGCTTCCAGGGGAGTCACTGTTTTTCAATCTGCACTGACCCTGGTCTTCAGTCCAAGCTAGCATTCATTCCATGCTGAAAGGCAGCAAGGAGCGCCGCAGCCAAGTGGAAGGAAAGAAAAAGAGGGCTCTTTTCACCCAGAGCTTCCATATATACACTTCTCTGAGAGGTGCAGCCCGATCTGGGAGAACCTCAGAAACCTCAGAACCTCTGGAAGCAACCTCAGAAACCCACCCAAAATGGATTTCTGTGGTTTACTAAACAGATCAAGTTGACAATATGTTAACCATCACAGGGGCTAAAGGTAGTCAAAGGTCATGTGGCTCTGGCATGCAACATTCCTTCTCTCTGTGACCACAGGAGTTTTATCAGTCCATTCAGTAGAAAGTAGGTGCAACAGTGTTTTTCTGGAAACCTCTGCGTGTACCATCTTGTTGCTAAACATTGTTTAACATTCTCTTATTTCCTATTAATATTACTTTCTTTCCCAGAAGATTAAGATTCCTGAAAGAAATCATCTTCCAAGAAGCACCTGAGCACCCAGCATGTGAACTGTACTCCTAGCTCAGTTTCTATCAAGTATATTCCCCCAAAAGAGCCCAGACATAATCATCAGCTTGCCTTTTTCTATTTCCAGGGATGCCTTTTTGCTCTGTAAGACCACTGCCTTCTTTCCTTCTCTTAAGCTCTGTAATAAAATGTTTCTACACTTCACTGTCTGTGGTCTTAGGATTTCATTTGTGGAAATTCCTAAGACCAGAAGCTGGAGGTCACTGACTCTGTGGAAGCGCTGTGTGGCTGTGAACTTCTGGCTCCACGAGTGCTGAGCTACAGGCCAGTCAAGAGTTGAGAAAATCTCTGTGGCTCTCAAAGACACTCAGATTCCTGAATCAATAGCCTTTGCTTTAATAATCTAAATACAGAGAAATTTTCTGGTTGGCACTCTCTGTGTATTGATCTTCCATACTTTCCACATTCTGCTTCGATTCCTTCCCTGGCTGATAGTCGGTGGTCCTTTAAGGACCAGAGGGATGTTCCTCTTCTCTCGCCTCCATTGTCTCTCTCCATGTCTGAGAAATCCACCTGACACTTCTGCCTGAGCTCAATGATCACACTCTACTCTAGGTGTAGAAAAATACATTAGTCAACTAGCTGCTCTCAACTTGAAATACATGCCATATGAACATACTATGGAGCTCATAAGACCTACTTTTTTCACCTGGTAAATTCAAATTCCTGCATTGTGTTTTTAAGCATTACTCCTCAGATTTCTACTACCCTCTGAGTAGAGTTAAGAAATCAGAAAAGAATTTTCATATAATTTCAATAATACACTTACAAATATCTGCATTAGTGGGCTTATATTGGGCTTTTTGTTGAGTTTCAATGGATTTGCTAATCAAGGGGTGAAGGAATACCTTCCTTTTGCTCTGTTTGCTCTGTTCTGTCTGCTCAGGACTGTTGGAGTGTAGCACTTTCCTTTGTTTTCAGGCTTTTATCTTCTTACTCATCTCCATAACTATATTCTAATGCTAGAAATATTTTTTTGGCTTGGACTATTTGAGTACAGGATCAGTATATTTTTTTCCATAGTAAAGACTGAGCATGGAGACTTATGCAGACTAAGCATGTACGCTGCAAACTAGTAACATTCTCAGCCCTCTTTTATTGTTTTATTTTGAGACATGGTCTCACTAAAATGTGAACACGGGACTTGAATCTGCTGCCTGAGTTGTGATTATAAATCCACACTACTAGGTTCAACCTAACAATAGGATGGTTATCATAATCTTTCTTTAAGCACAGTTATTTATTTATTTTTTTTGTCTTGGTATAATCTTTTCTTCCTACTGAGCTGCTAACAAATACTTTACAAAAACTGTTCTTCATTTTTAACTCTTCTTTCCCCATGCTGGACCTCACTGAGAGCTATCAGCGCTGCAGCTTCAGGGCAAACCCTCCCTGTCTTCCTTTCCTTGTTTACTGTGTTTCACAGCCAATGCACAAGTATACACTAGTCTGTAAGATGATTCTTAAAATATTTTATTTTTATTTATTTATTTGTTTGACAGAAAAAGTAGGGGGGAGAGAGAGGATAGATGTGGCAGGGCCTCCAGCCACTGCAAATGAACTCCAGACACATGTGCCCCCTTATGCATCAGGCTAATGTGGGTCCTGGGTATCAAACCAGGGATCTTTGGCTTTTCAGGCAAATGCCTTAACTGCTATGCCATCTCTCTAGCCTGATAATTTGATTTTTATCTTAGGTATAAAATTAATACTCTGTGGGGTTTGAGTGTTTCCCTTCTCAGGGTGTTGTAGGTAAGGGTCATTTTGTTTGTTTGTTTGTTTTTTAGTAATTCATCCAGGTTTTAAATTCTAAATATTTTGCTGTAGTTAGACACAGAGTAAGTTACAGATCTATAAAAGAAAACCAATGTCCAAATAATGTTTGCCTTTACCTCCCTGAGCTGGCACTCTCCATCAGGACAACATGTAATCCAGGCGTTCATGTGCCATCTCCTTGTTTGTTTTAACTGGGTCATACCTTCCCTTAGAGACCAAACATATTCATGACAACCTCACTGAAGACTACCTGCAACACTTCCATTAATAGCTTTTGGCAGCTGACACCTACTTGTATAATACATGTTGTCTATTATCCTGGGCCTCCCAGTATTATCCCTTCACTTCTCTTGAATGTATATGGACCTGCTTTGCATACAGATCTTCAAAGTGTGGTTTAACACAACACATTTACCAGTTTTTTCTTAAACATGCTATTCCTTCTAGGTAGGATTTAAGATCATGTTTCTCCATTTGATAAAGTTCCTCAGGTCCCTTTTTCTAAAACTACTTTTAAGAAAATTCTACTCCACTACTTTTATTGTTGTTGTTGTCTAACTTAATTTTTTGAGAGAGAAAGAGAGAGGCAGGTAGAGAAAGAGAGAGAGAATGGGCATGCCAACGCCTCTAGCCACTACAAACGAACTGCAGATGCATATGTCACCTTGTGCATCTGGCTTATATGGATACTGGGGAATTGAACCTAGGTTCTTAGGCTCCACAGGCAAACACTTTAACTGCTAGTCTCCAGTCCTGTTGTTGTTTTTTGAAGTAAAGTCTCAGTCTAGCCCAGGCTGGTCTGGAACTCACTCTACAGTCTCAGGCTGGCCTTGAACTCACACCCATCCTCCTCCTACTTCTGCCTCTCCAGTGCTGGGATTTAAGGCATGCACCACTACATTCAGCTACTCCATTGTTTCTGATGAAGTGCTTTTCTTCTTTTTCACTTCACTTCTTTTTCTTTTTGTTCTCTTGGTTTGGGAACAGGGTCTCACTGTTTCCAGGTTGGTCTAAAACTTGTGGAATTTGCCCTCTGCCTACTACATGCTGGGACTACAGGTGTGTACCACCATGCCTAGCTAAACAGTGTTTTAAAAATTCTGCAGACATTCTCTCACTTGCCTGTTGTTTTGATTTCTTCAATTTCAGCTACTCACAATCAACTTCATATCAACAATATTAAGTACTAAAGCTTAGAAATGATTTATATGTGGAACATTTTGTACATTCTGAATAGTCTGATTAAAACTCACTTTTCAATTTTTACTTAAGGCTTGAATCATATATTTGCTGCCACATCCACAGTACCTGCCCACTACTCATTAACCAGTCTTCTTGGTGATAAGATCTGCTTTCATACTGATGTTTCCTGACATACTAAGGTGAACTGGGTACATTCAGGATCAGAGAAAAGGATCCTAAGTTTGAAACCAGCCTGGAATATATAGAGATGTTATGGGAAGATGAGTCACACAGAGATAACAGCATAGATTAGACAAGCAGAAATTTTTTTTCATGCTAATGTGGACTCAGGGGAATAACTTTCAAAGCTTGAGTACTGAGCTCTGATAGCTGCAAGGTTTTATAGACAGTATGGTAGGCAATTTGACATCATCTTTAATTCTTATGCTATTGGTGGGTTACAAGTTTCTAAGGTTCCTTAACAATATAAGTCAGTCATAAGAAAATACAAATGCAGAATAAAATGCTGGTTTTTTTGGGGGGGGGGACAGTGTTTGTGCCTATGGCTACACTAACCAGATAAGATCCAGGAGGGGTGCAGCTATATAGATAGGGAGGAAACTCAGGGTATTGTTATCTCCCTGCTAAAGGGTTGTACAATAGAAACTGTTTTAGTGCATCATCTTGGTCTGGTTTCCCTGTTAAATTCCTTCTATCACAATGAGACTGCCTCAAACAAAATAGCAAACAAACAACACTTAAAATAAGAGCTGAGGATTAACTCAGTTGGTCAGGTATATCTAGCATGGTTCAAAGCCCTGGGTTTGATCCTCATCACTGTACAAATCAAAGGGTGATGCATGCATGACATCCTAGCATTTGGAAGGTGGAGGGAGGAGTAATAGAAGTTCAAGGTCTTGGCAGACAAGATAGGGATCTGATTTAGTGTTCCTTTCTTTGTAGTTAAAGTGTTTGCCTGTGGATAATAAGATTCGAGTGACCACAGTGTCTGGGGAAGAGGAAGTAGAGGGATTTTAAGAGCCCAGGGTAAGTGGGAATAGCCTGAGACATTGTACCCTCCACCCATAGCAACTGACTGAGACCTACTGGTCTTCACATTGAATACCAATAACTTCATTGAAGAAGACTCAGCAGAATTGCAGTGAGGGTAAAGGTGTTTATGAGTGCAAGCATTTTTATAAAAAGTTAATACAGAATATAGTTTAAGAAAAAAAAAACAAAAAAATTGAGATCATTCTTGGCAATGTAGTAAGTGTAGAGTTGGACTATAAAACAAGAAATGCTTTCTCAAAAAGATATCAATAATAGTGATACATGTAGAACATAGATAACAGTGTGAAATATAGAACATAGATAACAGTGTGAAATGTAGAACATAGATAACATAGTGAGATATAGAACATAGATAACAGTGTGAAATAAAGAACATAGATAACATTGTGAGATATAGAACATAGATAACAGTGTGGGATATAGAACATAGATAACAGTGTGAAATGTAGAACATAGATAACAGTGTGAGATGTAGAACATAGATAACAGTGTGAGATGTAGAACATATAGATAACAGTGTGAGATGTAGAACATAAATAACAGTGTGAGATGTAGAACATATAGATAACAGTGTGAGATGTAGAACATAGATAACAGTGTGAAATATAGAACATAGATAACAGTGTGAAATGTAGAACATAGATAACAGTGTGACATGTAGAACATAGATAACAGTGTGAAATGTAGAACATATAGATAACAGTGTGAGATGTAGAACATAGATAACAGTGTGAGATATAGAACATATAGATAACAGTGTGAGATGTAGAACATAGATAACAGTGTGAAATATAGAACATAGATAACAGTGTGAAATGTAGAACATAGATAACAGTGTGACATGTAGAACAGAGATAACAATGTGAAATGTAGAACATAGATAACAGTGTGAGATGTAGAACATATAGATAGCAGTGTGAAATGTAGAACATATAGATAACAGTGTGAGATGTAGAACATAGATAACAGTGTGAGATGTAGAACATATAGATAACAGTGTGAGATGTAGAACATAGATAACAGTGTGAGATGTAGAACATAGATAACAGTGTGAAATATAGAACATAGATAACAGTGTGAGATGTAGAACATATAGATAACAGTGTGAGATGTAGAACATAGATAACAGTGTGAGATATAGAACATAGATAACAGTGTGACATGTAGAACATAGATAACAGTGTGAAATATAGAACATAGATAACAGTGTGAGATGTAGAACATATAGATAACAGTGTGAGATGTAGAACATAGATAACAGTGTGAGATATAGAACATAGATAACAGTGTGACATGTAGAACATAGATAACAGTGTGAAATATAGAACATAGATAACAGTGTGACATGTAGAACATAGATAACAGTGTGACATGTAGAACATAGATAACAGTGTGAAATGTAGAACATAGATAACAGTGCAAGATGTAGAACAGAGATAATAGTGTGAGATATAGAACATAGATAACAGTGTGAAATGTAGAACATAGATAACAGTGTGAAATGTAGAACATAGATAACAGTGTGAGATATAGAACATATAGATAACAGTGTGAGATGTAGAACAGAGATAATAGTGTGAGATATAGAACATAGATAACAGTGTGAGATGTAGAACATAGATAACAGTGTGAAATGTAGAACATAGATAACAGTGTGACATGTAGAACATAGATAACAGTGCGAGATGTAGAACACAGATAACAGTGTGAGATGTAGAACAGAGATAACAGTGTGAGATGTAGAACATAGATAACAGTGTGACATGTAGAACATAGATAACAGTGTGAAATATAGAACATATAGATAACAGTGTGAAATGTGGAACATAGATAACAGTGTGACATGTAGAACATAGATAACAGTGTGAGATGTAGAACATAGATAACAGTGTGAGATATAGAACATAGATAACAGTGCGAGATGTAGAACATAGATAACAGTGTGAGATATAGAACATATAGATAACAGTGTGAGATGTGGAACATAGATAAAAGTGTGACATGTAGAACATAGATAACAGTGTGAAATATAGAACATATAGATAACAGTGTGAGATGTAGAACAGAGATAACAGTGTGAGATGTAGAACATAGATAACAGTGTGAGATATATAACATAGATAACAGTGTGAAATATAGAACATAGATTACAGTGCAAAATACAGAACATATAGATAACAGTGTGAAATGAACATTGATTACAGTGTGAAATGTAGAACATAGATAACGGTGTGAAATGTAGAACATTCTGTTGTCTTGTAGCTGCTAAATAACACCTGAAATGCTGTCTGCAATGGGATTTATTTATTTTTTAATATTTCTTTTATTTACTTATGTATTTTTTTGACAGAGAAAGAGGGATAGAGAGAGAATGGCCACCCCTGGGCCTCTAGCCACAACAAACGAACTCCAAATGTGTTCAACCCCTTGTGCATCTGGCTAACGTGGGTCCTGAGGAATTGAACCTGGGCCCTTTGGCTTTGCAGGCAAATACCTTAATTGCTAAGCCATCTCTCCAGGCCTTAATTTTATTTTTCTAGTGAAAAATTTTATGAATTTTTGGGAAGATAATGTGAAATCTTACTATGAGTTGTACAAATAAATAAATAAAATCTATCTTCAAAGTGGGCACACCTTTAATCCCAGCACTTGAGAGGCCCTACCTCAAAAAAAATTAAATGTTTAATTGATTTAATCAGTGATCTTTCTATGCTTCAGTGATTAGATTAATCAATAAGGTATTAAACAATTGTTTTAACTGCTTCAGTTAGGAAAGACTCCACCCATTCTGTTAGGATAAGGATAGGTGTTTCTTTTGTGAGCTGGTTAATCTCTGGTTGTCAATTTGATAGGATTAAGAGTTACATTGGAAACAAATCTCTGAGCACATCCACTAGAGATTTTCTAGGTTAGGACAAACCCTAACTGTGGGTGGCAACCTTCCTTGAGATGTTGTCATGGGCTGGCTGAGCTGTAGCATGCCTGTCTCTCCACCTCTTCCCTGTGTGGGAGGCTTTAGGCTTCTTCAGAACTTCCCTACCTTCACAGAACCACCTTGAAACTGTAGCCTCTCCTTCCCTCAACTTCTGTTTGTACATTTGTCTCGGAAGGAGAGAACAACTAATAGATTTTATCTTACAGTTTGCTTGTTCGGAAGAGCAAGGTGGCCATCCCAGGCCGAAGAGACCCTTCCCGCTCCATCCCTTGTCGCTCAAGGACTCTAGGCCTCCTCGGTGCCCCCAGTGCACTCAGGGATGCTGTGGTCTGCACGAGCAACATCAACAGGAGCGTCGAGGCCCACAGTCCGCTGCAGAGGGAGGGGTACAATGTCCAGTCTTATGGGACTTCTTCCCCTGTAAAGTTACCAGGACCTCGAGAAATTGTCCTGCGCGCTGCCCCTTTGCAGCCACAAACACGATGACGCGCGCCGCCACTAGGGCGAGCGGAGAGCGGAGAGCGGGGAGCGGAGGGCGGCGGGCGGCGGGCGGCGGGCGGCGGGCGGTACCGGTACCGCGGAGCCGGTGGCGCGCGTCGGGAGGAAGCGAGAGGGTGAGGCCGGCCAGAAAGTTTCAGGAGCGCCGCGTCTGCTTTGCTGTCACCTGCACCCGTGAGGACGGCGAGCTTGGCCAGGTGGTGGAGGAGCTGTGTTCCAGAGAGCAAAAGATCTTTGAACGGGCCCGTGCGATGACCGTGGAGCGGGACACTTTGCACGGTGCCCCCTGGGAGCGCTGCTTTCTGTGCAGCTCTGCGGGCACCGGCGGGAGGCGGGGCCGGAAAACAGGGCGCGAGGTGCTGCTGGACGCGGAGAAGGAAGCAGGAGCAGCTTCGGCACACGGGGCGCTTCTACCGCGTCTTTGCAGGCGTGGCTCCCCGCGCTGAAGTGACGGCTGTGTACGATTCTTGTCGACACTACCTGCTTAAGACCTTTCAACCGAACTGTGTTGGTTTTGACGTTTTCAATAGGGAGAGAGAATATGCCCCCCGCCCAAAGGGACAGAAGGGATGCCAAGGAGCATTAAAGGTCTAAGAATGTGGGTGCTGTGTGAGATACGTCCCTATCTAAATTGTAGTGCCAGCATTTCTTTGGAAGGAAGTTATTCACCAAGACAATATTTTCCATGAGCAAATCAAAGCTGTTAAAGGATGCTTAAAAGGTTTAAGGACACTCAAATAAAGTTGTATATAGATGACTGATCACTATATATATATTTTGCTTGTTTAAGTGTCATGTTCACATGTTGCCTGTTTTAATGTATACATCTGTTCTTTATACTGACTATAAGGTTTTGTTTCTTTTTAAATGCACCCATGACTTTACCAATAAAACACAAGCTATTCATTAGATTGTGTTGCATTACTCAAATCCTGGAATTACATATCACCAAATAAAATAAGAATCAAGCTGAAATTGATATGTTTTCAATTTTGTGGAGGGATTTCACTTTAGTCACATTAAAAAAATGTGTAGATGGGTGTGGTGTGTGTGTGTGTGTGCGCGCGCGCGAGTGGAAGTCACATGACAGCTCCAAGTGTCATTACTACTTTCATTCACCTTGTTGAGTGTGGGTGGGGTATCTCTCATTTATGGCCTGGACTCTCCTGTCAGGCTTCCTGGCTGATCAGCTAGCAGAACTCTCCTGCTTTTGCTTCCTGTCTCACACTAATAGGACTTGGATTGCAATTGCTTTACACTTTTCCTGTGTTTCAGCTTTACACAGGTTTTGAGGACTGGACTTTCCCTCATCCAGCTTAAGAAGCAAGTGCTTTACCCAGTGGGCCCTGCCCTACCCATACATTCTTTAAAGTCCAGGCAAGTATATCAAGTAAAATGTACTTTTATAATGAGAACTTTATTATATTTAAAATGGCCATTGTTTGATAGTGGGGAAAATGGGTTATAAAGTTAATAAAACTTCATTTCAAGTGAAAGAAAGTTATGTCTTTTTCATACTCTTTGTCAGATATGTCAAAGTATATCTACTAGTAGGAGAAACATAGGAGTTGGTCGAAGTGAAATGATTTGTTTTTATTTAGAAGAATCTCTTCTGCCCTTTGGAAAGTAGATAGAGAAGGGCAGGAACAGCAGCAAAATTCCAGCTGGGAGCTGGGTGTGGTGGTATATGCCTTTTATCTCAGCACTCAGGAGGCAGAGGATCACCATGAGTTCTAGGCCATCCTGAGACTACATAATTAATTCCAGATTAGCCTGGACCAGAGTGAGACCCTGCTTCGAAAAACCAAAACCAGCTTGGGAGCTGGTGGTGGTGGTGGGTTGTTGCTAGAGAGATGGCTTAGTGGTTACAGCGTTTGCCTGCAAAGCCAAAGGACCCTGGTTTGACTCTCCAGGACCCACTTAAACCAGATGCACAAGGGGGCACCTGCATCTAGAGTTTGTTTGCAGTGGCTGGAGGCCTTGCCATGCCCATTCTCTCTCTCTCCTTCTTTCTCTCAAATAAATAAATTATATATGTACATCTACATATATATATGCAGCTGGGTCTAGATTTCATAGAGGAGAGTTTAGAAGTGGGGAGGTGTAAAGAGAAGAGTCTGCCACAGCTTAGAATGGGGTTGCTGTAAATCATTAGTAGTATGCTTCTCTAGCTTGCAGGAAGACCTGTTTTCTTCCTTTTTTTTTTGTTTGTTTATTTTTATTTATTTGAGAGCGACAGAAAGAAAGAGGCAAAGAGCGAGAGAGAGAAAGGGTGCGCCAGGCCCTCCAGCCACTGCAAACGAACTCCAGATGTGTGCACCCCCTTGTGCATCTGGCTAAAGTGGGTCCTGGGGAATCAAGCCTCAAACCAGGGTCCTTAGGCTTCACAGGCAAGTGCTTAACTGCTAAGACATCTCTCCAGCCCAGGAAGCCTTGTTTTCAATCCCCTGAACTACATCAACAGGAAGAGATAAAGTAAACCTGTAATTCAAGAATTTGGAAGGTGGAGGCAGGAGAATGAACTGTTCAAACTCATCTACATAGTGTTAAGTCATTCTAGGCTACATGAAAGCCTGCTCAAAAAAGAAAAAAAAACTGCCAGGGCTGGAGAGATAGCCTAGCAGGTAAGGTGATTCCTGTGAAGACTACGGACCCAGGTTCAATTCCCCAGGACCCATGTAAGCCAGATGCACAAGGTGGCAAATACATCTGGAGCTCATTCGCAGTGGCTGGAGGACCTGGCATGCCCATTCTTTCTCTATCTGCCCCCCTCTTTCTCCCTCCCAAATAATATATATATATATAGATTTAAAAGCCAGGTGTTTTGGTGCACATGTTTAATCCCAGCACTCAGGAGGCAGAGGTAGGAGGATCATATTGAGGTCCAGACCACCTTGAGACTACATAGAGAATTCCTGGGTTAGTGCAAGTCCATACTTTGAAAAACCAAAATAAATAAATCAATAAAAAATTTAAAAATGCTTGTAGATGTCACTTAAGAAATGGATGGCTTCTTAGGGGAAAGAAAGGAGAGGGAGTTATTGCTGTCAGATCTGTAACTTTAACCACAAGCTCCCTGCAACCACCAGCTATGAACTTGATTACTCAGATGCTTTTAAAAAATATTTTATTTATTTATTTGATACACACACGGAGAGAGAGAATGAGATACAGAGAGAATGAATGGGTGCTCCTGGGCCTCCAGCCAATGCAAACAAACTCCAGACGCATGCGCCCCCTTGTGCATCTGGCTAATTTGGGTCCTGAGGAATCGAACCTGGGTCCTTTAGCCTTGTAAGCCATCCCTCCAGCCCAGTTACCCAGAATGTTGTACTCAATCATCTACACGTCCCCATTTAAGGTGATATTTCTGATATCAAGGGGCATGTAATTTCAGGATGTGCTCTTTGGGTGTGAAGCTAACTTTCTAGAAACCCTCAGATTATGCTTACAGGTGTGTTTGTAGTATCTTGGACACATTCAGTTTCATAAGTTGGCACTCAAGACCATCCACCTCACATAGTCGGGCAGGCAGTATGATGCACTGAGGAGAAGCTGTAAATGCTTCTTTACAGGCAAAGATGGACTGACAATATTGCTTAGTAGGCTGGCCTGGAATATTTGAGGCTGTCGATTCCATTTCCTGTCCCACAAAAAAAAGAAGAAAAAAACTAAATGAGGAAGACAATGTGAGTCATTAAAATACATTATAATAATAGGTTTATTACTATTATCATTGTGAACTTCTATGCCTAAAATACAATCGAACCTTTCTCAAAGGTTGGTTTAGCAAGTGAGAACAGTGTTTTCAGACTGGATACTATCTGTGGCTTCAGGCATCCTGCAGAGACCTTGTAACAACATCCATTTCAGATAAGAATGGACTACTGAGATATCAAGTGTCAGTTCTCCATTAGCCCAAAACTTTTTGCACTTTTGAATCATCTGGATGCTTTTCTAAAAATGTCTGGGCTTACCTTCAATAGTTTCTGCCATAGAAGATTGAGACACGGGCATTTTAGCAAGTTCTCAGTGGAAGCTTATGTTGCCAGTATAGTGACCATACTCTAAGGAGCTGTGAAGCACTTACTAGGGAGTATATGGGATGTAGTGAGCTTCCCATTAAGCTGTGTACTTCTCCAGTCAGAATTTACCCTGTGAGGCTACTCAGTTCCATCTGAGAACAAGCTGTGTCACGATATCCCAAATTATTTCCTGTTTCTCCACAAGAGTCCCTGTAACATACATGCAACAGTGTGTGTGTGTACACTGTTGTTCTGTTCTGATGTCTACCCTCCCCCATTTCATTTTACAACGATTAGCCTCTGTGGAGAATGAGAAAAATGAAACATACGTAAATACAATTTTTTCTTTATCTATTTTGCTCCTGAATACTTATAAAGTGGCATGGTTATTTTCAAAGTTTAGTAGTCCTGGTCATGTCATGTAGTACAAACCTTTATCCCAGGGTGTGAGAAGTTAAGATTGGAGGAATGCTGGAAGTTTAAGCTAGCCTGGTGATACAGAGTGAGTTCCAGTTCATCCTGAGCTCTAGTAGACCATACCTTGAAAATATAACCAGAAACTTTTAGTGACTCTGATGTAATTTTAACTCACCATAAACTCTTAATAGTTCATCCTAACTAATAAAAATAAAAGCAACTTAACATATGGTATCACAGAATGGAAATTTACAGAGCTTAAATAGCAACCATTACAAACTAGACAGAGACATTCATTATTTCATTAATTTCCATGAGAATCACTATTAATTAGACCCAGCTGGGCATGAAATTCTAGCCATTGCAGGATGCTGAGGCAAGAGGATTCTAATTTTAAAGTCCACCTGGGCTACAGAAAGTGACACTGTCTGCAGCAAATAAAGAAATAAGCAAGGTAGGAAGAAATAGTCAGAGAAAAGCTCTATAATTAAAACAAAGGCTAAAAATATGTCTCAGTTTGTTAGGGGATTATCTACATGCAAAAAGCCCTGGATTTAATTCCTAGCATTGTATATGTTTTGCATGCTGGTGTTGGTTTGTTATCCCAAACCTGAGAATTGGAAGAAGGAAAACCAGAGTTAAGTTCATTTTGTTTACAGAGTGAGTCTGGGGCCAGACTATGTTACATGGTATCTGTCTAATTTTTTAAAAATATTTTATTTATTTAATTGAAGAGAGAGAGAAATACAGACAGAGAGAATGGGTATGCCAGAGACTCTAGCCACTGTACACAAACTCCAGTCACCTGCACCACCATGTGCATTTGGCTTACATGTGTTCTGAAGAGTTGAATCTGGGTCTTTAGGCTTTGCAGGCAAGCACCTTAGCCACTAAGCCATCTCTCCAGCCACTGTCTACATAGTTTAAGGGTATCTAATATAGAACATTTTTGGCTCATGTACCTGCTAAATCAATACCAACAGAAATTTTGTCTAGGAAGGGCTTGTTTTTTTTCATTTTGGTGGAAAATTAAATGAATTTCTTTGCATAATCAGGTACAATCTTCCTAAAGTTGTATGATTTCATTCCTGGAAATCTCTGGGCATGAAAAAAATCTTTAAAATTATTGATATAATTGAACTAAGCACAAGCTTGGAAAATTTTAGTACTTTTTTAGACATATTCTTATACAGAATCACAAAACAAGCCCATGACAGACACATAGGTACCTTCATTGTCTGAGCCACTATCAATATCACCTCTATCACTGTGCTAATCAATAGTTTGTTTTCTCTCAGTTACTCCTATGAAGCGCCAACATTTTTGGGAATTAACAGGTTAGTTGATTTAAGCAAGGCTAATGTCCAGTGATTAGATTAAGATCTAAGGGAATAATCCCTCATTGAAACTACATCAAAGAATAACAGCTCTACTGTATTCTGTAGGGCAGTTCAGGCACTTCTTGAGTGTTGATGGTTGATCTCTAGTTGTCAACCTGATAGAATTGAGAATCCTTATGGAAACAAATATATGAGCATTCCCAATAGAGATTTTTCTAGATTAGGAACACTGTAAATGTACTCCTGAATCGCAAAACAAGGAGAGAGAAGGTGTGTAGCAGCTTTCGTTTCCCTCCACCTCCTCCCTGCATGTGACACCGGCTCCATGAGTCTTCCATGCTCCTCTGTCACCACAGACCCCCCTGGGAACTGGAAGGTAAAAATATGCCCTCTCTCTCCCACAGGTGGTTCTTATTGGGTATTTTGGTACAACACTGACAAAGTGCTTTAACTCATACTTTGTGTCTGACATTTTGCTTGCCAAAAGCTCAGTGATGCCATGCAGAGGCACTGTGTAGTCACCTTCCTTTGCTAGGATAAGGACTTAACTATAAGCAGCTGATGAGAGGAAGAGTTTTATTTTTTTAATTTTGGCTCATAATCAAAGGGTGAAGCTTTATGATGTTAAGATAAAGAATGGCATAAGCAGAGCCAGGACATTACTTCTGCCACAGCCTCAGGAGAGTGGGCCTAGCTCTGGCAAAGGGGAATTGCCTATAACACCTCAAAGCAAAGCCCCATTCTCAATGACACATCTTTTTCAGCAAGGCTTCACCTTCTAAATTGCTCTCAGCTGGGAAAAAAGCATTTAGAACATATGAAATTTGGGGAATATCTTACTCAAACCACCACAAGAGCCATTTAATTTCACAAGAACATTAACATGAATATGTCATCTACAGGAAATGGCCCTGCCCTATCTAATTGCTTATTAGACATGTGCATATCACTAACAATTGATCAAACTATGAAGAATGATTATATGTCACATGTATAGAGATGGTATGAACAACTAGATATTTCTCACAGGTGATTTTTGGGAGGCAGAAGTCTCTCAGTCCTACCTGGTACAAGATGGTCATGTTTAGCTTGGGAGACAACCTGTGATTCTGTGGTGATGTGTTAGATGAGAAGCTCAAGGTAAGAGGAACAGCGATTCTGTGATGTGAATTTCACCTTTGCTGAGAATGACAGTGTCTTCTTTCTTCTTGCAGCTTGCTCAGATATTGAGGCTTACAAAAAATTAGGGAGAGAAGTTTAAAGATGTACTTTTCAAATAAAACATGAAGTAAAGAAGGAAGCAGTAACTGATTTAGGATTCAGTTATAATTTCACTTCTCAGTGGCTTTGCACAAAACTTATATTCATTGTCTAAACATTTTATTATATATATAAGCCCATAAAATGAATATTCACCATAAATATTACAACCAAAGCTATAGCTTATAATTTCAGCTGCATCTATTTTACCCACTCATTGTTGCTTAAAAATAATCTGCAAGAGAACCCCATAGTAGAAAGAAAACTTGTGTAGAAAATAATGCCCATTAACTAACAATTACTGCCAAGTAACACTTTCATTGGAATTTCTAAAGTTATTCTCATGGAAATGCGTCAAGTGACATGTACTTTTGTTTTCATATGTGTTTCATATGTGTTTAATCAAGGCAGCAATTTTGGCCCAAAGATTTCATTTTGTTCTGTGCCATATACCTCTGCTCACATCAGTCCGTTTCTATGCAAAGCAACCCTGCACAAGTTCTCAGGACACAGGCATAACAGCAAGGCTCTCACACAAACTGCTAGCCCAGTGCAGGCAAAACTCTTTCTCTCCCTCATAGGCCAGTCCTCACAGTCCATAGTTCTTACTGCATTCAGGTCTTTCAACTCTGGCCAAAATGGCCCATCAAGCTGTACTTACAGCACTGCAAGGCATCTCTTAGGGGAAGGCTTTGAATCCTTCTACATTTCTCTTGAAAATAAGCTCCAAAAGGCCAAAGCCACACAGTCAAGTGTCTAGCACCAACCCCAACTTTACTGTTGCAGTCAGGTTCACATTGCTGGTAGAAATCACCCAAACAAGAGCAGCTTGTGGGAAATAAAAAGTTGTTTTTTTTTTTTTTTTTGTGGCTTATATGCTTGGGAGGAAGCTTCATGATGGCATGGGGAAAAGATGGCATGAGCAGAGGGTGGACATATTTTTGGCCAACATTAGGTGGACAACAGCAACAGGAGAATGTGCCAAACACTAGAAAGAGGAAGCTGGCTACAATAGCAATAAGCCCACCCCAACACTACACTGCCTCCAGGAGGTATTAATTCCCAAATCCCCATCAGCTGGGAACTTAGCATTTAGAATACCTACGTTTATGGAGGACACTTGCATCAAACCACCACACCTAATCACATTTAAAAAAAATGTGTTGTTATGTGTGTTTTGGGTCTGTGTGAATGGAGGTTACTTGACAATCCCAAGTCTAGTTTTGCTTTTCATTCACCTTTATAGGGTGGGTTACCTTCTTGTTTACTCCCTTTAATGTCAGGCTCCGCCCACTTTCTTCTAGTAGTCTCATATTCTTGCCTCCTCTATCACTGTAGTAATAGGATAGCGATTTCTAATGCTTCCCAGTTCCTGCTCTACATGGACTTTGGGTTTTGACCTTCTGTCCACCTACTAGGGAAGCAAGGGCTTTACAATTGTACCATGTCCCTATTCTCACATTCTTCTTTAAAGCATGTGAATTATACCAAGTAAAATATAATTTAACAATACAAATTTTTTAAACCTATCTATTGGTTTGGTCATTAAAAATATCATGTAATAAACTTATAAAACTTCCATTCAAGTGGAAGTTATACATTTCCTTGTATTCCTTGGCAGAGGTACCAAACTATGTATAAAAGTAGGAGAAACATAAAGGAAGTTGGTCAAGGTGGAATCATGTCCTTTGGAAAGTATATGGAAAAGAATAGGAGCAAGGGCTCAGCTATATCACTGAAGAGTTTATACCTGGGCATAGAGAAGAGTCTGTCACATGGGTGAAGTGGAGGTGTAATAAATGCCAGTTGGTCTTGTACTTAACCACCATGCAGGAAACCTTTGGTTTCATCACCAGCACCACATCAAGTGGAAGAGATAAAGAGCATCTGTAATCTGAAAATTTGGGAGGGTGGAAGCAGGAGGCTGGTGTGTGTTCAAGGTCATTCTTGACTACATAGGGTGAGGCCATCTTATGCTACATGAAAACCTGCTCCAAACAAAGAGTACAGTGGACAGATGTCACATAACAAATTAGATACCTTCTTAGTGGGAGAAGAGGAGAGGAAGTTATCAATCTCAGATTTGTAACTTTAGCCACAGGCTCCCTGCAAACCACCAGATCTGAACTTGATTTTTCAGAGTTTTATAGTCTGCCATCTCTACATTCCATTCAAGGTAGGATTCCTCCTTAGAAGCGGTGTGATAGTTTCAAATGTTGTATTTTCCTGTCAAGTTGATTCTTTCTAGAAACACCTCACAAACACACCGATAGGTATGCTTTTGTAGTATCTTGGACATGATGCTATATACAGTAAATTTTCATACCTGGATTAGATTAATAAATTGGCACTCAAGATCATCCGCCTCAAATAGTGAGGCAGGAAACATGATGTGCTAATGAGAAACTTTAAATGCTTTCTTCATGTGGAAAAAATTAACTGGCAATATTGCTTAGCTGCTGACCTAGAATGTTTGCAGCTGTTGGTTCCATCTCCATGCCACAAAAAGTTAAGGGAAAAATCTATATAGAAATAAAGAAATAAGGGCTGGAGAGCTGGCTTAGTGGCTAGACACTTGCCTGTGAAGCCTAAGGACCCTGGTTCTAGGCTTGATTCACCAGGACCCACGAAAGTCAGATGCACAAGGGGGCGCATGCATCTGGAGTTTGTTTGCAGTGGCTGGAGGCCCTGGTGTGCCCATTCTCTCTCTCTTTCTCTTTCTCTGTCTGTTGCTCCCAAATAAATAAATGAAAACCAACAAAATTTTAGAAATAAAGAAATAAGGTAGGAGTCAATAATCAGAGAAAAAATAAACCACAAAAAAAAGCTGAACATGTCTCAGTTGTCTTATCCAAAATGCAAGAAGTCTTAGGTTCAATCCCTAGTATTGTGTACATCCTGCATGTTGGTGTTGATTTCACCCCAGAACTTGAGAGTTGGAAGCAGGAGAATCAAAAGTTTAAGTCCAGGGGCTGGAGAGATGGCTTAGCAGTTAAGCACTTGCCTATGAAGCCTAAGGACCCTGGTTTGAGGCTCAATTCCCCAGGACCCATATTAGCCAGATGCACAAGGGGGCGCATGCATCTGGAGTTCATTTGCAGTGATTCTCCCTCTCTCTCTATCTGCCTCTTTCTCTCTATTGCTCTCAAATAATAAAAAATAAACAAAAAAATTAAAATAAAAAAAGTTTAAGTCCAATCTTGGCTACATAGTGAGTCTGGGTCAGACTGCTACATGAGACCTGTCAAAAAAATAAAAACATGAGTACCCAATGTAGGATACTTTGCTATATTGCCACCAACAGGGATGAGGCTCATATTTTTTTGTGTGTTTGGAAGTTTTATGATTTTCTGAGCAGAATCTGTTAAACTGTGCTTAAAGATACATGATTGCATTTCTACAAAAACATTTGGTATGAAAATACTTACAAATGTCAACATAATTGAATTGAGAATAGGCTTGGGAAATTTCAGCACATTTTTTGACATATTCAAGAAGTTGTAAGACTGACCCATTACAGACATATAGATACCTTCATTGTTTCAGCCACCATCAGTAGTGTCTTCATCTATCAGTCCTCTTGTGAGGCACCAACATTGTTGGGAATTAAGGGTTTGATTAATCACAGTACCTGATCAAGGATTAGATTAATAGCTAAGGTAATAATCCCGCACTGTAATTGAATCAAAGAAGAATGATAAGAAGAGCATGGCAGCACACACCTTTAGTCCCAAAACTCATGTAGCAGAGGGAGGAGGAGTGAATCCCAGGTCAGCCTGGGTTAGAGCAGGAAGAGTGGGAGAAACAGAACAGCCCCACACCCTTTCCTAAGACTGGTCAGGAGCTTCTTCTTGGTGATGTTTGACCACTAGTTGCCCAATTGACAGGATTTGGAATCCTTATGGAAGCAGGTCTATGAGCATGCTCAACAGAGATCTGCCTTAATTAGGTGCACTTTAATTCTGATCCTGGGTGGAAAAACAAGGAGAGACAAGGTGTGTAGCATCATTCATTTCTTCCTACCTCTCCCCTGCATACGGGGCTGGCTCCATGCTTCTTCTATGCTTTCCTGTTATTGTAGACCCCCACGGAAACTGGAAATTGAAAATAGAAATAAAATACCGTCCCTTCCACAGATGCTTCTGGTCCAGTACTGAGAAAGTGTTTCAACTGATGCTTTCTGTTTGACATTTTGCTTACAAAGATCTCAGACGGCCTTAAAGAATCTTTACTGTAGTCACCTTTCTCTTGCTGGGATAAAGAACCTACCAAAAGCAGCTGATGAGAGGAAAGATATCATTATTATTATT